>NC_090651.1:281862471-282462471 GCF_040937935.1 Hyperolius riggenbachi
CGTGGGATGGCCACTGACATCATGCCCTTGAAGCGGTTTGTCTCAACCACTCGATATGGCAGCATTTCGCAGGCCAGAAGCTTGGCTATGCTGGCTGTTAGTGCCACGGCCCGGGGGTCATTTGCTGGCAATTTCCTCTTGCGCTCAAACATCTCCGAGACAGACAACTGAACCGTAGGGCTGCACACTGAAGGGCTGTTGGTTGTTGTGTTTGATGAAGACTGGGAGACCTCAAGAGCACTATTCCGGAAAGTGACAGTGTCAGCGTCGTCTGATGTTTGTGATACCATGTGGTGGGTCATGCTGGTGGTGGAGAGGTTGTTAATATTTTTCCCCCTGCTCAGGCGGGTCTTGCACACCTTGCAAATCACCATGGTACCATCCTCACTGCAGTCTTCAAAGAAAGGCCAGACTTTGGAGCACCTGCCTTGCTGGCGATTTCTGTTTGTGCCTCTTTTGCGTCTCACTTGAACTTCCACGCTTGTGGTGCCTGAAATTTCGCGCCGCCTACCTTGTGGCACAAGGCGAACTCGTGCAGCATTGGGTTCTTCAACAGACTCATCTGTGCTGCTACGACGGCGATGTTCTCCTTCACATACAAAATCTGGGTCTGTGTCCACATTGTCCAAACCCTCCTCTTCCATCTCCTCAAACTCGTCATATGTGATTGTGGGCCGCCGCCGTTGAGTAGAGCTCCCCAGATCAACCTCTGCGCAGCTCACTCCAACGTCGTCTTCCAGATCTTCTCGGCCGGTCTCCTGCAATTGAAACCCCTCCTGCCCAACTTGCTCTGGGATTTGGGTTTCAAAGTCCTCTGACTCGCCTTGCATTTCAGTGCGCGGTGCATTTTCCACAGTAAATGGTTGTGAATCCGGGCACAAAATTTCTGGCTGTTCCATTGACCTTTGAAAGGTGGAAGTTTGTTGGGCTGGGAATAGCTCCTGCGAATACCCCATTGTGTCCTGAGGAAATTCTTCGGACTGGTTATTTGGCAGTTGTGTGCATGGTGTCGCTGCCGGCTGTGTCAGCTTTGTGCCCACTGGCTCCTTGTAACTGGCTGAGGACTCAGACCTCGTGCGTGATGTGCTGCTTAACCCACTGCTGGACGCTTGAGAGGTCATCCAATTAATTATCTGGTCCTGTTCTTTTGGATTTGTGAGGGTTGATTTCCTGGACAACATGGGCGGTATTGAGTGGGTTTTCTTCGGTGCTCCACTGTGGCCTGTACATGAACCGTCAGGGGAAACACCTCTTCCCTTGCCCCTCCCTCTTTCACAGGATTTCTTCTTCATTTCACTTATCCTTAAAGTACACGCTGACTGGCAGCAGTACAGTGGCAGTACAGAAATGCTATATAGTGGTGGGTGAGCGGTGTACTACTATTCCTAGCAGCGACACAGAACACAATGCTATACAGTGGTGGGTGAGCGGTGTACTACTATTCCCAGCAGCGACACAGAGCACAATGCTATACAGTGGTGGGTGAGCGGTGTACTACTATTCCCAGCAGCGACACAGAGCACAATGCTATACAGTGGTGGGTGAGCGGTGTACTACTATTCCCAGCAGCGACACAGAGCACAATGCTATACAGTGGTGGGTGAGCGGTGTACTACTATTCCCAGCAGCGACACAGAGCACAATGTTATACAGTGGTGGGTGAGCGGTGTACTACTATTCCCAGCAGCGACACAGAGCACAATGCTATACAGTGGCGGGTGAGTGGTGTACTACTGTTCCCAGCAGAGACACAGAGTGGCAGTAAACACAATGCTATACAGTGGTGGGTGAGCGGTGTACACAGAGTGGCAGTAAACACAATGCTATATAGTGTGGGTGAGCGGTGTACTACTGTTCCCAGCAGCGACACAATGACTGGGGGGACCCTGGCTAGCCTGGCTGGAGAGAGAACTACCCTGCCTGCCTACCCAAAGCTAAACCCACAGACAAATGGCGGAGAAATGACGTGGATCGGGTATTTATTTACCCGAACCACGTGACCCGTTCGGCCAATCAGAGCGTGTTCGGGTCCAAACCACGTGACCCGTTCGGCCAATCACAGCGCTAGCCGAACGTTCGGGGAACGTTCGGCCATGCGCTCTTAGTTCGGCCATATGGCCGAACGGTTTGGCCGAACACCATCAGGTGTTCGGTCGAACTCGAACATCACCCGAACAGGGTGATGTTCTGCAGAACCCGAACAGTGGCGAACACTGTTCGCCCAACACTAGTTACAGTCTGCGCCTGCGCAGTATGCTCCTGCTGAGGTCAGCGGGAGCGTGGACACGGCCGCACAGGCGCAGTGGTTTTCCGACTTTAAAGTCGGAAATTCCAGAAATGAACCGGAGACGGGTACAGGAGCATCAGTGAGTGGCTGCGCTGGCACAGGACGTCTGCGGGAGACTATTAGAAGCCCCAGGTAAGTTAAACTCTTTTTTCCCCCTACCCCCCTACAGTAGTCCTTTAAATGAGGAAAGTCACAGTGAATAATTGCTGAGTCATGTAAAGCAAGTTAATAGCAACATGCTTACCTATCCAGGCATACATAATGTAACTAAGCAGCACCTCAATCGATTGGCAGAGGGTCAGGAGTGGCGGTAAATCGATAGCCCGTATCGTTGCACCGCATTGCTGCTGTTTGATAGGTATTCAGTAGATGTTGTAATCTATAGAATATCTATAGGCAGTGTGGAGGTGCAGATTCTGATCAGAGAGGGATCTAACTTTTGGTCACATCAGGTGGCAACCAGTATATGGTAACCTGTAGGCAATATTACTGGCATTACATATGTTAGCTGAAATACCGTACGGGTTCAGCAAAAAGGCTTCAATAACACTATTATGAAAAATAGTGTTTATTCTCCTCGGCAGCAGTGTTGCCAACCTCAGAAATACATTTTTACTGACAAAGCACAAAAACTTTACTGACAGAACACTTTTTTTTTACTGACATAACACTTTTTTTACTGACATCTACTATTATTGAAATTGAAATGAAAGATATCACACATGCACCATACGTGCAATACACCGGCAACCACGAATGAGGAAGAAGAGTGCAGTGGCGGACACTGGACAGGTGAAGTATTAATGTACGGCATCTGGGGGGGGGGACTTTGATATATTTACATTTAGGGGATGCAACTGAGGTTTCCGTCACATTTTTTCTCCATTATCGCAGCCCTTACCACTGCACGCCTGATTGAGCATGCCAACCTGAGATTTTCCAGCATGTCCGATTGATACATTCGATCGATACATGCAACCAATTTTGGCCTGAAATTGGTTTGATTGTCAACTAGGCATGCTCTTGGTGGCACCGATTTTTATAATATCAATAATAGTTGTCTTATCTGATGGTTGATCGGCCACCAAGTCTACAGATGTATGGCCACCTTTAGCTAGAGCAGTGTACATTCCAGAGTGATACGTGAACTGATAAGCAGTAAGTGCTGTGATCTTCTGGGAAAGAGAGAGGGGTTTTTTTTACTCACACCACAAATTTTTTCATGGACTTTACTAATAGCCCAGATTTGTTGACTTTTTTACTGACGGTTGGCAACACTGCTCTGCAGTAACCCTGAGCCTGGCTCAGGGTAGCCGCCAGGAGGTTTATGCAGAGCCTGCATGCAGCAGGTGTTTGTTACTCTCCTCCCCTGGATCCAGATGCTGGCAGCGATTCTTCTCCTCTTTCTGTTGTCCATGCTTAGTGTGGCACACACAGAGACACAATGCTAAAAGTGAACTTCTCTCCTTTTTATCTGCTTTCAGGTGTGATTTTTAAATTGCCCTCACCTGTTACTTGCCCGAAATGAGTTTAACCACTTGATGACCCACCCTTTACCCCCCCCTTAAGGACCAGCGCTGTGTTTAGTGATCTGTGCTGGGTGGGCTCTGCAGCCCCCAGCACAGATCAGGTAGCAGGCAGAGAGATCAGATTGCCCCCCTTTTTTCCCCACTAGGGGGATGATGTGCTGGGGGGTCCGATCTCTCCTGCCTGCGTGTGGCTGGTGGGGGGGGGGCACCTCAAAGCCCCCCTCCGCGGCGAAATTCCCCCCTCCCTCTCCTACCTGCTCCCCCCCGGAGATCGGGGCTGCTCAGGACGCTATCCATCCTGTGCAGCCAGTGACAGGCTGTCCCCTGTCACATGGCGGCGATCCCCGGCTGCTGATTGGCCGGGGATCGCCGATCTGCCTTACGGCGCTGCTGCGCAACAGCGCCGTACAATGTAAACAAAGCAGATTATTTCCGCTTGTGTTTACATTTAGCCTGCGAGCCGCGATCGGCGGCCCGCAGGCTATTCACGGAGCCCCCCGCCGTGAATTGACAGGAAGCAGCCGCTCGCGCGAGCGGCTGCTTCCTGATTAATCAGCCTGCAGCTGGCGACGCAGTACTGCGTCGCTGGTCCTGCAGCTGCCACTTTGCCGACGTGCGTTATGAGTGCGCGGTCGGCAAGTGGTTAAAGGAGCATTACATACTTGAAACAGTCTTATTTATCCACAACAATTGAAAGGGTGCCAATCATTTTGTCCAGACCATTTTTGCCATTTTGTATGACATTATGTCCAATTTGCTTTTTTTCCTCCCTTTTTTGTTTTGTTTTGTTCCAATAAACACAAAGGAAATAAACATGTGTATAGCCAAACGTGTTACTGCAATACTTTTCTGTGAGAAATACTTTATTTGCTGGAAAAAATTCTGGGGTGCCAACAATTTCGTCCATAACTGTAACTTTGCCAGACCAACATTCTCTCAGTCAAAAGGTCAGCTTTACTAACGGCCCATACCCACTATGCGATTTTGCCAATGATTTTTCCAATTATTTTTTTGAGCGATGAGCATACGTTTCTGCGATCTTGCGACATGGGTACAGGCGTGTTATTACACAAATGACATTTGGTGACACGTGGTGGCAGTGACCGTCATGGTAGATTGGATCTTCGAGATCCCGATGACTCCCGCGCAAGGTACTGCGATCGCTTGAACTCTCGTTTACACCTGTCGTGTCACGTGTGCCGTTGCCTGACATCGCGTATAACTGCCAGCAGTACGATGGATCGGGGAACGCTCATTGTCATTGGACATTGCTGGGATTCGTCTTCCTGCCTCTTAATGTGATTATTCAGCTTAAAGAGAAACTCCAGTGAAAATAATGTAATAAAAAGTGCTTCATTTTTACAATAATTATGTAGAAATGATTTAGTCAGTGTTTGCCCATTGTAAAATCTTTTAAATCCCTTATTTACATTCTGACATTTATCACATAGTTACATTTTTACTGCTGGCAGGTGATGTAGCTGCTGCTTGTTTTTTTTGGCAGTTGGAAACAGCTGTAAACAGCTATTTCCCACAATGCATCAAGGTTCACAGACAGGAAACTGCCAGGACCATGGTCCTCAGAGTTTCTTGTGGGAGGGGTTTCACCACAATATCAGCCATACAGAGCCCCCTGATGATCTGTTTGTGAAAAGGAATAGATTTCTCATGTAAAAGGGGGTATCAGCTACTGACTGGGATGAAGTTCAGTTCTTAGTCTCGGTTTCTCTTTAAGGTTGCCCTGAGTTGTAGGACATTGAAGAACATATGCCATACACTAAATCCCAGCTGGAGTCTGAATTGTCGATCTAGTGACAAGATTTTACAACCCTCATTTGGGATATATTGAACCATAAAGATATGTGCTGGAAGGCTAACAGGTGGCTGTGCTATTGCTACCAGGTGTGTACAGTGCACCCAAATAATTAGCCAGAACGGTCAGGGTTAGAGTTGATCCATAGCAACAAATAACAACAAACAGAAAAATGTTAACTTATTAGACTTTTTATAAAAGTTGTTTCATGTGTGAAATGGTGATTATGTTGTGATGGCGACTTGGTGAGATGGCGGTTTTGTTGTATTGTTGCTTGTGGCATCTTTGTTTTTCTGCACATGTTGCTGGAAAAATAAATATGTCTTTATGTTCTGTTCTGATATGGCAATGGGACTTGAATGGTTCTTCTTCTTCCCTTGTAGCATGATGTTCTATAGAGGAAGTAGATATAATACTTCTCAACCAACCAAGGCAGCCAGAGATTTCAGGTGCAGGACCCTGGGGTTCAGTAGCTCAAGACAATATTGTAGAAAGGTGGACCCACAGTGCAGACAGTAGATGGTAATCAAATCACATTGTATTGATGCGTTCAACTAAAACACAGTTCACACATATCAGGCAAGAAATCAGCCCTTATTTATCGATAAGACTAAAGGATTGTTTCTGGTCTGATATTTGTAAGCTATGTTTTGGTTTAATTCTTCAATAAAATATGATTTTGTTACTCTATCAAAAATGCAGACCCACATTTCTACTATCATGTTCACCAAAACTGCAAACCGTCAAAAACCAATGAGATTCACCGTATTAGCTTCTAACAGTTACTTCTAGGGAATCATCAGCACCTATTTTAAAAATTAAACAAAATAAACCTGGGTGGGCTGTATGGGGGGCTGACAGGCATTACTTACCATCAGGGGGGAGGTGCACTCTCTGCACGCTGGTTGCCGTAAGCCAAAGCCAAAATCAACGGATTACTGGAGCCGCCTGCCAGCAGGACCGTGGAAAGGAAGAAGAGGATGCCGGGGGACCTTACGGCCTACGGGGGGATGGAGAAGCCCCAGGTATGTCCAAATTTCTTTTTCAGGGCACTGTTTAGGGTCCCTTTTAGGGCCCTGCCTTTAACATGGGAGACCAGGGTGGGTAGAGTCAGTACCTATTCAGTAAGAAGTTCTCGTGCAAGACTTCCTAACACTGCAGGGTGACCCCTTGAGCACGCCCTTTGTGGCTGCAGCTCTTGAGAACCTTGAGTCCAACAGGAGAAAAGTGCTAAACAAATATTAGGATGATTATCATTAATACATGCCAGCGGATGTCCTCAGATTGAAGGACTACATCTCTAGGCATGCATTGCAGTGGTCTGGACAGTGGCGTAGCTACAAACCTCTGGGCCCCGATGTGGAATCTGGATGTGCCCCCCCCTCCCCGGCAACAACAGCCCCCCCCCCCAACACCCAAAGCACACACATATCCAAATCCCTATAGCTGTGCATGGCATGGCTATATCAATTTAGCTTTGCATCAGCATGGGTGCCACGTTCAATTTGCAAACATACGCAGCAACCAGAGGAAATAGGGCAATTAGTAGCAAGATGCCGGTCTGAAGGAAAATAATCGCTATGTGGGTAGCATTCACTAGAAAATAATCGCTATGTGCGCAGCATTCACCAGAAAATAATCGTTATGTGCACAGCATTCACCAGAAAATAATCGCTATGTGCGCAGCATTCACCAGAAAATAATCGCCATGTGCGCAGCATTCACCACAAAATAATCGCTATGTGCGCAGCATTCACCAGAAAATAATCGTTATGTGCGCAGCATTCACCAGAAAATAATCTTTATGTGCGCAGCATTCACCAGAAAATAATTGTTATGTGCGAAACATTCACCAGAAAATAATCGCTATGTGCGCAGCAGCATTCACCAGATAATAATCGCAATGTGGGAGCATTCACCAGATAATATTCGTTATGTGGGAGCATTCACCCAAAAATAATCGCTATGTGGAGAGCATTCACCAGATAATAATCGCAATGTGGGAGCATTCACAAGATAATAAACCTGTAAAAAGAAAATTCACTCACCTGGCCAGCCTCTGACGTGAGCTCCCCAATGTGCAGCCAGCCTCCCTCGTGCAGCTCCTCCAGCGACGAACCTCCTTCAGCACATCTCCCGCGCTGACAGGTAGAGTGCAGGGCTTTGGGAAGATGGCGCTCGAAGCCCTATACTGGAGACACAAATAGTCTCTAGTGCAGGGCTTCGGCAGCCATCTTGCCGTAGCCCTGCTCTGCCTCTGGGAGGCAGTCCCCGCAGTGCGCTGCAGGGATTTCAACACCTGGGAGGTTCAGGCCCCCGGGCCCCTCACCCACCTCTTCAGGAGGCGGGCCCGGTCGCGACGGCGACCTTTGCGACCGCGGGTCCTACGCCCCTGGGTCTGGTATGTGCAAAACTGTTGTAAGAGCTTGAAACTGTGGCACCTGCAGGTCTTTCATATAATTTGTAAAATAGGTGCTTAGTTACACCTTCCTTTTCCTATAAATAACTTAATTTTAAAAGTAGATTTTTTTTTTACAGTATTCATTTTGAAACAATTTAGTCAGTGTTCACCCATTGTAAAATCTTACCTCACCACTGATTTAAATTGCTAAATGTATCATGTAAGGTGGTGGTATCTTTACTGCTGGCAAGGTGTATAACTGCTATTCCCCCAGCCCTCCTGGACAGAAAAATACGTTTTCTGGGGGAGAAGGGCAAATACAAACATTGCCATGGCAAAACACCACCAAGAGGGTGGGGCCTGCATTCTAAAATCCTGCTGTATATAGATATTGAAGAGTTTCTGCTGTCGAAACCAGGATAACTAAAGTTTAACTGGGTACCCTGAATAATTTAGTATGATCTGCTATGTGTCATCAAAGTGTTCCTTTAAAGGACTTACGAGGTGAAAATAAACTTCTGAGAAAAACAATTATATCTATCCTACTTCTCCTAAAAATGACTTTTTTAGATATCCCACAGTTTTATTTTATATTTAAATCTAGTATTTAAGTTTTTACTGTTTCATTGTCTCTGCTCAATGACACATTAATTGCAGTATGCCAGAGCTCAAATCTATGAATTATTGACCCTTTTTATCTCTTTTCTGCTCTTAAAAGCCATTTACTGACAGAAAAATGTTTTATGGTTGTAATTACTAATCAGTGAGGGTTATGCTATAGTCTGACCCAGTCCGACCCGGTCCCGACCCGGACAGAAATTGTCACTTGCATACCTGATGTTTAACTTTTTCAGGCAGAGAAAGAAGAAAAGGAACCCAGCCTAGTTATTTGTGTGCTGGGCACTGTACATACACATGTCTATCTCATCATGTCACATGTCACCTCGTAAGTCCAGCATTATCCCTTCCTTAGACATACAACAGGGATGAAGAAGCACCCATAATTGTATAAAACTGAATTAAAAACAGCATTAAAAACGTAAAGTAGTGAGGTGGCTTACCTTAATGACAACATTCTCACAAGAGAAAAAGGATTTTTATGTAGCACAAGCAACACATTTCACGGGTCTAAGCCCACTTCCACAGGCCAATAAAGAGTGTAGACAGCCAATAACATGGACAACAACTGGGGAAAAGCTTTGAGGAAGCCGTTAACGGCGAATCGCGATAGCGGCAGGTAAGGGCTCCCGCAGGCCAGCCTGGAGGGACTTCTCCACTATCTCTTCACTTCTTTTGGTTTTCATTGTTCCCCGCTGTGGGACCTTAGCGCTACACTGTGGCCTTTATTCCTTTCCACACTCCTTTGCACATGGTCTTACCTCATAGCACTGCACTTTATGGTGTTGTACGTTATTTCACTATATTTGTGGGACTCTGTTCCACTCTCACCAGCTTTCTCATGTGTGTTTTTTGGCAATTTTGTATTGTATTATTTATAGATCCATTGCTACAGGTACTTGTTATCTGATGTAATATGGTTATTATGCCCTCCCTCCAGTACATGTGTGATTTTTTTAAGTGTTTTTATGGATTGTTTCAAATAAGGATGTGCTTATATTTTGCCTAATCAGTTTGGTGCGTTTTTTTGAGGTGGTCTTTCCCCAGTTGTTGTTAATGTTTCCCACCATTCTGCACTTTCTGCGTACTTATTAGGCGTTATTATTGGGATATGACTCCTTAGTGGTTTACCCCACAATTCTGCAGATTTCTTTATGTTGATGGTGCTTACCCAATTGTTTGTGTTATGAAGCCAATAGCATGGAGCACTTCTGCTATTGACTGTCTACACTCTGGCACTTTTATTGCCCTGAGAAAGCGGGCTTAGACCCATGAAAGGCGTTGCCTGTGCTAAATAAAAAAATACTACTTTATTTTTTTATTGGTGTTTTTAGCACTGTTTTATACAATCCTGGGCACTTCTTCACTCCTGTTGTGCTTAATACCCCACTGCCCACTCTGCTGTAGGAGGAGTTTCAAACGGACCACATATGGGACTTGATTCACTAACCGGCGCTAAGCTGGTTAATGAGCCCTATCACTTAGGGGGCGCAAACCACGGCACTAAGTAGTTTGCGCCCACACATCACTGTCAGTCCCACTCAGTGCGCGTGCAGTGCGGCTGGCCGGTATTAGTGCATGGTGCGACGGGTGGCCGCTCAAGCAGCACATCAATGCGCCGTTTCGGGGGCACCCGATGTGCCGTTTTCGTCGCACCGGGTGTGATGTTTACAAGGCAGCGGGTGCGACGTTTTCAAGACAGCGGGTGCAAGGTTATCATTGCACCGTGCACTATAACCGGCCAGCCACACTACTTGCCCACTGAGCGAGGCTGTGCGCGAAGTAGCTCTGTGCGGCCGTTAGTGTGTGCAGAGCTACTTATGAGGCACTAAGAGGCTTTTCAAAGCGGAGCTAACAGGGGCGCTAACACTTAGCGCCGCTTTGGGAATCAAGCGCATGGTATCAACCAGTTTGGGAGTTTGTTATTTTTAGAAAGTAGAGTGAACGCATCTTAGACCCGACCCTGAGTGAAGTCAGGTTCATTGTCTCCACCTGCTTCTTGTGGTCGGTTGCCCCACTGCAACCCACCGTTGTGAGTAGCTCATTTATTTAAATTAATCACTTGGAGAAAAAAGGGAAGAAAAGGTATCTTATAAAATATATAACATTTATTTATCACAAATTATAAAATAGTAGCTTAATTCTTTATAAAAGCCAGAGCACTAGCTCCAATAACCTGGGGGACATAATCATCGACCTGAAGGCCCAGTATGTAATCATAAGCATCATAAATAGGTCAAACAATTTAAAAGCTGGAGCTCACAGCAAAAAAATATATAGGCCTAAATAATGTGGACCACAGAAAAACAGTTCCAGTTCAAAAAAGGAGGTAGTATCCAAGTGCACAAAAGTGAAGAAGTCCTAAGCAATCCAAGATGATATCATCGATTCAAGCAAAGCACCTTCCTAGTGTCGCAGTACACATAGATAACAATAGGTATTCCTCATCATCACAAGGAAGGCAATGTAACAATGTTCCTGAGTAGACAATATATTCAGTGTGAACACCCACTCTGGTGCCTCCTCTTTGTTCTTCAATCAAAAAGCACAAATGAATTTCATCAGGGCATCAAGACATCCATCAAACATACTGTTTACGTGACCTTTGACCTCAGAGTCAGTTGTAGTATGGAATATATTTTAGGAGATCACTGTATTGTTTGATCAACAAGTTGGTAGGTATGCAGTGAAAAAGTCCGCCAGGGATTATTCCCTTATGCAGTTCTCCATTGATCTCAAGATCAGTTGTAATGTGGAGTATGGTATAGGAGATCACTGTGTTGTTAATCAACAAATATATGGGTAGGTATACAGTGTAAAGGTCCGCCAGGGATTGTTCCCTTATGCAGCTCTCCAGTCCATATGTAGGGTCACGTGATGGTGGATATAGCGTAATAGTATTGTAGACTCAAAGTATAGGGGCCACGTGGTGGGCTAAATTACTGCCTTTGTACATTTGCCCACAATGGAGTTAGAGATAGAGAGGAAGTCCATCCATGTGCATAGCGTCACAGAAGAATGCATAAAGTGCAAAAAAGATACTCATCCGCTCTGTTCAGATCGATGTCAGTGGTCCCCCAGGTGGAGCGATGCTACTGGTGGGCGATGAGCCCTGGTTTGCCGACCGGTTTCCCTGGCAAAGTCGCCAGCATCATCAGGGCAGGCTCATCCAACAATCCCGTCTGCATGGATGCCGGCCTAATAATGGCGCCCGGCGGCCCGAGGACGCCACGCCGTACGCAGGTCCGCCCCACGTCCGCGCGTCACGTGGTTGCGCGCGCAGGCAGGGGGATACAGTCCGCATCGGCATAGAGGAGCAGTGCGCCTCCACACCCCGCCGAGGGTGCCATCTAGTGGCCAGAGTGGAATTGGCCAGAATTGAGCTTAACCAGCTCAGTGGCAATCCACAAGGCGGATGGAGGGGAGAGCGCACCGCTCCGGGCGAACAAGCGCCCCTAGTGACGCCCCGGGGCCGCCTTGGCCCATACCACTGGGACACCCACACATCCCAAGTCCGCCACACAGGTCCCAGAACGGCCGGGCCGAGGGGACGCCGCCAGGGGGGCCAGTGCGCCACAAAGATATAAGCCCATCACTGTTCAAAGGGACACCGATGAGCAAAAACTGTATATACAAATTAGAGTCAATCAACCATGCCCTGGAGCACAAGCTCCCATATCTGGGGCATAGGTTAGACATCTCCCGGCACACCGCACCCCCCGGGAAGGCATCCCCACAGCCCGGCCGCTCCGGCCCCACACATCAAACCGGGGAAGAGCAGGAATAAGTACCCAGGGGGCCATAGCATCAA
Source organism: Hyperolius riggenbachi (assembly GCF_040937935.1). Classification (NCBI taxonomy): domain Eukaryota; kingdom Metazoa; phylum Chordata; class Amphibia; order Anura; family Hyperoliidae; genus Hyperolius; species Hyperolius riggenbachi. Next base: position 281,874,931 of record NC_090651.1, read on the forward strand.
CACAGAAGGAGTTTCACCTAGAATCTAATCTGTTCAACAAATAAACTTACAAATACAATATATTCTAAGTACACGTCTCTATACAAACTAAACCATACACAGATCATATAATTGCCCAATATATCAATAAACAAGAGTGCCCCAAAGATAAATGGGACACACCTGTTATCCAGAATCAATATCATAAAAACAGGGGTCTCGTTAAGGCTGAGTCCAGCAGGCCAGGGGGATGCCCCCCACATGAAGCAGGGCACCAATGACCCATCCCCCCATAGGCCCATTTTGTCCCAGAAAAACCTATGTTGACCTTTAAACGGGCCCCCACTATAGGGGACAAACTGACACGCAGTCATTATTCAGGCCAAAGTGGTGCGGGCAAGTTATGCAAATGTACTGCTTTAGGCACATATCCGTGTCATTCATGTAATCAATGTCGCTATATCCTTGTGGGCAAACAATGTACCTTAAAGGCTCGAGACAAAACACTTACCACTAGACACTATACAAATTGTGAAACTGAAGGGGTTATTTATTTGCTCCTCTGCCCGTGTGGAGCCTTCTACGTGGGCAAGACAGGTAGAGCATTTAAAAGACGCATCTATGAACACACATATGGGATCAGTGAATCCCATGACACACCAGTTGCACGACATTTTGCTGGATGTCAGAATTCCAACCCAGCCAAGGTACGTTTCTTTGGGCTTGATAGGGTGCATTTGGACCCAAGGGGGGCGATTGGGACGGGAGGCTCCTCCAATGTGAGGCCTTTTGGATATACAAACTGAAGGCCTTCCGGTCTCCAGGTCTAAATGAAGGCATTGATTATGCCCCATTTTTATAAATCCTTTATCTTAGACCATGGTCACCCTCATCTTTCTGGGGGGGGATCTTCTATTCTTGAAGATTTGCCCCCTATCCCATTTACAGACTTACCTTTTATTAATCTAGTTCTCTTTCGTGGGTTGCTCTGTCGTATCGTCCCTGGCCAAATGGGCCTATGGGGGGATGGGTCATTGGTGCCCCGCTTCATGTGGGGGGCATTCCCCCCTGGCCTGCTGGACTCAGCCTTAACGAGACCCCTGTTTTTATGATATTGATTCTGGATAACAGGTGTGTCCCATTTATCTTTGGGGCACTCTTGTTTATTGATATATTGGGCAATTATATGATCTGTGTATGGTTTAGTTTGTATAGAGATGTGTACTTAGAATATATTGTATTTGTAAGTTTATTTGTTGAACAGATTAGATTCTAGGTGAAACTCCTTCTGTGTTGATGCTATGGCCCCCTGGGTACTTATTCCTGCTCTTCCCCGGTTTGATGTGTGGGGCCGGAGCGGCCGGGCTGTGGGGATGCCTTCCCGGGGGGTGCGGTGTGCCGGGAGATGTCTAACCTATGCCCCAGATATGGGAGCTTGTGCTCCAGGGTATGGTTGATTGACTCTAATTTGTATATACAGTTTTTGCTCATCGGTGTCCCTTTGAACAGTGATGGGCTTATATCTTTGTGGCGCACTGGCCCCCCTGGCGGCGTCCCCTCGGCCCGGCCGTTCTGGGACCTGTGTGGTGGACTTGGGATGTGTGGGTGTCCCAGTGGTATGGGCCAAGGCGGCCCCGGGGCGTCACTAGGGGCGCTTGTTCGCCCGGAGCGGTGCGCTCTCCCCTCCATCCGCCTTGTGGATTGCCACTGAGCTGGTTAAGCTCAATTCTGGCCAATTCCACTCTGGCCACTAGATGGCACCCTCGGCGGGGTGTGGAGGCGCACTGCTCCTCTATGCCGATGCGGACTGTATCCCCCTGCCTGCGCGCGCAACCACGTGACGCGCGGACGTGGGGCGGACCTGCGTACGGCGTGGCGTCCTCGGGCCGCCGGGCGCCATTATTAGGCCGGCATCCATGCAGACGGGATTGTTGGATGAGCCTGCCCTGATGATGCTGGCGACTTTGCCAGGGAAACCGGTCGGCAAACCAGGGCTCATCGCCCACCAGTAGCATCGCTCCACCTGGGGGACCACTGACATCGATCTGAACAGAGCGGATGAGTATCTTTTTTGCACTTTATGCATTCTTCTGTGACGCTATGCACATGGATGGACTTCCTCTCTATCTCTAACTCCATTGTGGGCAAATGTACAAAGGCAGTAATTTAGCCCACCACGTGGCCCCTATACTTTGAGTCTACAATACTATTACGCTATATCCACCATCACGTGACCCTACATATGGACTGGAGAGCTGCATAAGGGAACAATCCCTGGCGGACCTTTACACTGTATACCTACCCATATATTTGTTGATTAACAACACAGTGATCTCCTATACCATACTCCACATTACAACTGATCTTGAGATCAATGGAGAACTGCATAAGGGAATAATCCCTGGCGGACTTTTTCACTGCATACCTACCAACTTGTTGATCAAACAATACAGTGATCTCCTAAAATATATTCCATACTACAACTGACTCTGAGGTCAAAGGTCACGTAAACAGTATGTTTGATGGATGTCTTGATGCCCTGATGAAATTCATTTGTGCTTTTTGATTGAAGAACAAAGAGGAGGCACCAGAGTGGGTGTTCACACTGAATATATTGTCTACTCAGGAACATTGTTACATTGCCTTCCTTGTGATGATGAGGAATACCTATTGTTATCTATGTGTACTGCGACACTAGGAAGGTGCTTTGCTTGAATCGATGATATCATCTTGGATTGCTTAGGACTTCTTCACTTTTGTGCACTTGGATACTACCTCCTTTTTTGAACTGGAACTGTTTTTCTGTGGTCCACATTATTTAGGCCTATATATTTTTTTGCTGTGAGCTCCAGCTTTTAAATTGTTTGACCTATTTATGATGCTTATGATTACATACTGGGCCTTCAGGTCGATGATTATGTCCCCCAGGTTATTGGAGCTAGTGCTCTGGCTTTTATAAAGAATTAAGCTACTATTTTATAATTTGTGATAAATAAATGTTATATATTTTATAAGATACCTTTTCTTCCCTTTTTTCTCCAAGTGATTAATCTACAATTTATGAGTCTTAGACTCAAAGGGAGCACCTCATTTGTAAATTTGAGACCCACAGTGTGAATAATCATTTATTTAAATGTTTTATTTATTGACATACTACGCTATTTGGACTCCTGTATTTTTTTCCTGTGTTCTCTTCTCCAGGGTGCCCAGACATCCCACCATTGCATCCTTTCTTAGACGTGGTGCTATATGATGATGTCATTAGGCTATTCTAAACCTTTTTTTTTTTTTCGTTAAATGAGACGGGAATCAGTACAGAGGATTTTTAAGAGACTGAACTTCCTCTCTAATGTAAGTAATACTGAGTCCAATGTCTGACTTTGGCTTAAGAAAGGTTATTTTCTTCCAAAAACATAAAACAAATGTCAAGAAAGAGAATACAGTACCTGTTGTCGTGTTGAATTATGTTATTCACGTTGCTGGCAAAGAATCTGTATGTTGCATGTTTTATCATGCTTTGTCTAAGACACATACATTCCACAGATCTGCAAAGCAGAAAACTTTAAGAACAACAATCTAAACAGCACTCCATTTATTTTCATACTGGATATTGGAACAAAAATGTCAATAATGAATATATGTTTTTATTTGGCAATAGGTATGAGTCCATGTATTCAAATCAGCCCATTGTTTTTCTGATTACGATAGTAGTAGTAGAAGGAAAAAAGAACTTCATGGACTAACTGTTCTTTCAACCCAGTCACACCCATACCTCCTTTACCTTTCTGTTATTTGACATGCAACCTGCTCACATCTACTCTCCTGCTAACCTTCAGCTTGTCATACTGAATCAGCCTCTGGTTGAACCATGAATTTCTTTGACCACTTCTGTGTCTTCTTGGCACATTTTCTGCCTGCAGACCAGTGGCATAACTACAATTCATGGAGTCCTTTATGGTGAGCTTTTTTTCTTAGCTTAGGTAATGAAATTAAGGCTAACTAGTTCCACAATAATAGGAACTAAATGTAAACATCCCAACCAGAACTTTGAGTAGAGTGGATTGTCCAAATGATGGTGCTATTATTAAATAAAAATGACCGTATTTCGCGCCGTATAAGACGCTCCGGAATATAAGACGCACCCAGGTTTAGAGGGCAAAAAACAGGGAAAAAATATAAACTAAACCTGGTGTGTCCATATTTCAGGAGTGTCTTGTACATACCCTCCCTCAAATGCTGTCCTCCTGTGTACCTCATGTGCCCTCTTATCTCACCCTGTCTACCTAAAGTGTCCTGTGGTCTCCCCCTGTGTCCTCTGGTCTCCTCCCTGTGTTCTCTGGTCTCCTCCCTGTGTCCTCTGGTCTCCTCCCTGTGTCCTCTGTTCTCCCCCCTGTGCCCTGTGGTCTCACCCTGTGCCCTCTGGTCCCCCCCCTGTGATCTGTGGTTGCCCCCCTGTGCCCTGTGGTCTCCCCTTGTCCCCTGTGGTTGCCCTCCTGTGTCCTCTGGTCCCCCCTGTGCCCTGTGGTTGCCCCCCTGTGTCCTCTTGTCCCCCCTGTACCCTGTGATCCCCCCTGTGGTTGCCCCCCGTGTGTCTTCTTGTCCCCCCCCCCTGTACCCTGTGGTCCCCCCCCGTGTTTTCTGGTCCCCATGTGGTCACCCTCCTGTGTCCTCTTGTCCCCCCCCTGTACTCTGTGCCCCCCCATGTTTTCTGGTCCCCCTATGTGGTCGCCCTCCTGTGTCCTCTTGTCCCCCCCCTGTACCCTGTGGTCCCCCCTGTGTCCTCTGGTCCCCCATGTGGTCACCCTCCTGTGTCCTCTTGTCCCCCCCTGTACCCTGTGGTCTCCCTGTGTCCTCTGGTCCCCCCATGTGGTTGCCCTTCTGTGTCCTCTTGTCCCCCCCTCCCCGTACCTTGTGGTCCCTTTGTGTCCTCTGGTCCCCATGTGGTTGCCCTCCTGTGTCCTCTTGTCCCCCCCCCCCCAGCGTCCTCATGTGTTCCCGCTGGCCTGGCCTGCCCCCCGCTTCTGTCTCCGGCCCTTCCATTTCTGTCTCCGCGTCCCCGTGCAGTTTAGCGGCAGCAGCTTACCTCCTCCATCTTGCCCGCGGCGATTGAAGACATCCGGCTTCAGTGTGCAGCTTCCTCTAGTGCCGGCTTCTAGTGACACGTCATTGATGACGCATCATTAGAAGCCAGCACTAGAGGAAGCCGCACACATGAAGCCGGATGCCTTCAATCGCCGCGGGCAAGATGGAGGAGGTAAGCTGCTGCCGCTAAACTGCACGGGGACCCGGAGTATTGGGGGGGGGCTGAAAACATAAGCGGGGGCAGGCCAGCGGGGACACAGGCAGGGATTCCCCGATGGCAGCGGGTCGGCGGTTTGCATCGGCGGGCGTATGGAAGTCGGGGATTACCTGCCTTTGCCATATAAGACGCAGGGACTTTTTCTCCCCATTTTTTGGGGAGAAAAAGTGCGCCTTATACGGCGAAAAGTACGGTACCTCTCATTTTGTAGAGAGGAGAAGCAGATGAAGAATTGTGAGAGTTCTTTGTATGTCTACTTTTATTTTGAGATGAATTGTTGATTTGACTGTATTACAAGTGGAAAAACAAGAACATTTTGAAGTAATCAAACTAATAAATTACAAGGTTGTGTACAAGTGAAGTTGTTAAGAACTAATACCCAAAAGTATTGATGCACATACAGAAGGGGCAAAGATTGGAGAAGTTCCGGGTATGATTAATGAACTAAAGGGCTAAATAAAAATAAATAAATAAAAGGGAAAAAATGCAGCATTCTTTTTGGGTAGGCAGCATGCCCATTCCATTTACAGTTACAGAAATGTCAGGTAGTGGGTGGTTTAGAGAGAGACAAAAGTAAACTGGTTCAATATTATGAAAATTAAGTATGTATTGTGCCTCTTAGATATTCTTGGTGGCAAATCATTACTGAGTTTTCTCGCCTTATGATCAGTCTCAAGCTATTCCACATATAATCTGACAGCAGTGTGTAATTTAACAGAGCCTGATTGGCTACCAGCTCAGCCCTCCTCTTTCCAGCCTGTGTGAGCAGCTGAACAAGGATTACATGAAACAGTAAAACGACAGAATCTGGAACTTTTATGGAACATTTTACCTTCATTTATTAAGCTCATTATTGGATTACACTGCCTTTTTTATAGTTACCTAGAGTTCACTTTATCAATATTTTTAGATCTTCTATTTTAACAATTCATACTTATCTTAATCCTGAATTATGCTGTATTTCCCACTTTCTACAATACAATATGTAATAGTTAAACTGATTAATGATGATAAATCCACTTTTCCCTGCAGGCAGGCCTAATTCCCTTGTGCTGACACTTCTAATGTTGCCAAACAATCAACATAAATCTGTAATACATATGTCAAACAGTAATTAATTCTATGATGGATGAAGCCTACGGCCCGGTTCACACTTGCGGTTTTGCAAAAACCGCACCGGATGTCCGGACCGCACCGGAGCCGGATCGGACCTGAACCGTACGGTTCCTGTCCGGATCCGGTCCGGTTGCATACGGTTTCCGTGCGGTATGAACACGGTTGCGGTCCGGATCCGGATTCTAAAAGAAATAACAACCTGTATAAAAACAAAAAAAAATGTTGGGGTCTGGGAGGTCAGCAGAAGGGGGACCTGTGGAATCAGGCCCTCCGCTGTTTAGCACTCACCTCCACCTCCAACATGCTGCCAACATCTCCAGCTCGTGCTGCTCCACTCCAAAATGGTTGCCCATGTGTCCCCGATACAATATCGCCGCAACAATCCTCATAGGAAGTGGGGTAGAACATCCGGATTTTTTGCCAGTGTGTTGTGCGCTCTCCGGTTCTCATTGGTTTCCATTGGCCGGATGGTGCAGTCCGGCTCCGCCCCGGATACGGCTGCCGGAGGAGCCGGACCAAAAAATAGCGCATGTTGGAACGGACACCGGAGTCCGGATCCGGTCCGGCTCCGGTCCGGACGAAACGGACACATGTGAACCCTGGCATAGACTTACATTGCTATGCCGTGCGTCCGTTTCGTCCGGCCAGCATGCGGTGCGGCTCCGGCACGGCTATTCCGGATAGCCACCGCTAATGTGAACCGGGCCTAAAGGATGTATGCTTAATGTTCATAATAACGTTTTAATCAGCTTTTCGAATGAATATGTTTGTAATTTGTTCACATTCATATTCAGTCTGTACATTAAAAAGCACAACTAGACCCATTCTGCATTACCAGATATTATTCCCTACAGTGATAGAGAGTTCACATTTTACAGTACAAATAGCAATGGTTTCTGCTCTAATTTATTTCTGTAATCCCCAAAGACATTTTAAATTATGAGAAAACATTAAAACATTTCTTGTTAGAACACATTTATATTGGACAGATAAAGGGCAATGTCTTTTTTTAAAAGGAAAAAAAAAAGGAAGCCGCTAAACCACTTGACTACTGATGCGTTTTTCCACCTTAGGACCAGAACAATTTTCACCTTTCATCGCTCCTCCCTTTCTTTTGCCAATAACTTAATCAATACTAATCACAATGTAATGATCTATATCTTGTTTTTTTCGCCGCCAATTGGGCTTCTTTCTTTGGGTGATACATTTTGCTAAGTCATTTATTCTAAATGCATTTTAATGGGAATAATAAGAAAGAAAATGGAAAAAAAATCATTATTTCTCCGTTTTTGGCCATTATAGTTTTAAAATAAAATATTCTACTGTGGACAAAAACCATACATTTTATTTGCCATTTGTTCCGGTTATTGCAACATTTAACACTTTTCCCTAGTACAATGAATGGCGCTAATATTTTATTTAGAAATAAAGGTACATTTTTTTCAGTCTTGTGTCCATGACTAATTACAAGCCCATCATTTTAAAAATAACAGTAATATTGCCTCTTGACCTAGATATTAAAAAGTTCAGTGTCTAAGGTAGTTATGTATTTTTTTTTTTAATTGTCATTTTTTAATGCAAAAACTGTATTAGGGTACTATGAAAGAGTGTGGGAGGAAAGGAGTTAATTTTAAATGTAAGTGTGGGTCTTTTTATTAAAATAAATTTATGTAGATGTATTTTTACTACTTGGCCACAAGATGTCCTCACGCATTATTTCCTATTAGCCTACTATAAGTACGCGAACAGGAAGTAATGCATGGACATGTTACTTCCTTAGTTACAATTACCACAGGCATCTCATTGATGCCAGCAAGCATTAACACGGGGGCTATATCAATAAATGAGTATCCATGAGCGAACGAGCGGAAGCCACCCGCTACAATCAAAAAAGAATCTACGTCCCTGTGACTTCAGATGAAGTCCTGCAGGATGCAGATATACTGCAGTAAATGCAGTAAGTAGTTAAAGGGACACTGAAGTGATAATGCATAGAGCATTAGTAGCAATGAAGAGAGTCTCATATTTTTATTTTCAGTTATATAGCTTTTTTTTATAACATTGCTTAATTCTCTAATATTTGCAGTTTACAAACTACACTCTGTATTTTAAACTATTTTTTTAACGTTCATGCAGTAAATCCTTGAAAAAAACAAGAAACAGCGAGAGACAGGTTGAGAGAGTTACTTAACTCTTCATGTACTGGAAACAATGTGAGACCCATTTCTGTGCTACTAATGTGCTATTTTTTGCTGTATTACACATACAAATCATTATATCATAAGTTAATTTTTACTTCATATTCTAATATTCACTTTGCATTCCCTTTAATCCTGACAAAATTGGTCAATTTATTAACTCTTCAGTGAGAACTGAGCCATGCTGAATATTTTGAAGTACCTCTGCAACAGAATGCGAAATCACAGGTCATGAAACACTACAGGAGTGGTAATAATAATTTTTCCAGCTGAGCATTTAGGATACACAACGTTATTCAATACAGTATACTACTGCTACTTATTACTACTAATTAATGACTACTCATTTATGGGGGAGAGCTGTATTTAGGGATCTAGGGTTAATTAAGAAATACAAGTATAAATGTTTAACATTTTATTAATTATTGGTGTATATATGTTACGGCCAGAACCCGAAGTTTGGCCACTTAGGGTTCTGGCCGGCCAATGTGCGGCTGCCTTTAGAAGAGAGAGAGGCAGGGGGGAGGAGAGAGAGGCAGAGCGGAAGCCGGCGGCTTAATTTCATTAAGTTAATTAACTTTTCATACATTCGGCCGCAGCGAGACGGCCAGAAAATACATTCATCTTACACTAATCATTTCATTTCTTACACTGGCCGCAGCGGCCAGTTCGCACATCGGCCGGCCAGAACGCGAAGTGGCCAAACTTCAGGTTCTGCCTGTAACATATACAAAGAATAATAGTTTGTGTAAATGATTTTATGTATCCACTAGACCTAAGGCCCGTTACAATAATGGGCGCTAGGCCTCTCCCCTCACATGCACCCCCCCCCCCCCCCCCCGGCACGCATTGCGATGCATACCCGCCCGGCCGCCGGTGCCACACCCACACACGCCCGCCCATCTGGCCCCGTTCTCCTGCTGTCCCAACGTCTGCCTGTGTGTGTCGTGCATGCATGGTAAGCGAAAAGCACGGACGCAGGGACAAAGGAGGACGCAGGGATACACAGGGATTATTATAGAGTATTAGTTAGTGTATGGTATGAGTATTTTCAGACAGCAACCGGATTTCCCTCTGCTAAGACTCTAAAGAGCCTTTGACAGAAATGATATGTTTGGCAGGCTCTGCAGAGACTGTAGTACATTATATATATATTTGACAAAATTATTTGATTTATCTTTGTGTTGTGCTGGGTTGCTCACGGTGCACGAACTGCACAGGTCCTTTATTAGTGAATCTGGAAGTTTTTAAAGCTTTTTGGTTTGTGTTACTTGTTTGTTTTTAATGTATTAATGGTATGTTTGATGCTACCATGTATTTGATCAAAGCTGCTCTACACTAGTTTGAAATTCATTTTTTTCGGACCAGGTTAAGTAGAACTGGAATACATGGGAAACTTTTCAGCTAATCTCTGATAAGCAGGCCTCTTTTTAGGGTCGAGCGAGGAGGGGCATTGCCAGAGGAGCACTCATCTGCTTGCGCTATTACCATTAGACGCGACCACGATCCAGGAAGTCGAATGCAGCACATGTGCATGCAAGCAAGTGAGTGAGTGTATCGCTCCTGTTGCATGCATTCCCCCCCCCCCCTTCCTCTCCACTGCACCCCCTCCCCAAAGCCACCAAACAAGGGAGCTCTCCGGCTGCCTAAAGGGGTCCCTCTGGTTACCAACGGGGGCGGGGGAACGGGGTGGCAGCTCTCTGTCTACCAACTGGGAAGAGGTTCTCTCTGATTACCAATGAGGGGATCTCTCTGTCTCCCTAGGGGGCAGGGGGCATATCTCTGGCTATGAAGAGAGGGAGGCTCTCTCTGGCTACCAACGGGGGGCCTCTATGACTCCCTACAGCAGGTTGGCTATCTTGTTCCCTACAGGGTTGCAGTTCTCTGGCTACCTATAAGGGGTCTCTCTGGCTGGCAACAGGGGGGTCGCTCTGGCTCCGTATGGAAGGTTGCTTTCTGGCTCCCAACAGGGGAGTCTCTCTGGCTCTCCCTGGCTCCCTATGGGGGTCTCTCTCTGGCTACCTAAAGGAGGCCTCACTGGCTTCCTACGGGGGGAGGGGGGTTGGCGCAATGTATAGACCCTCACCATGGGAGCTTTATAGCCTAGAAACTGCCCTGCTGATAGGCACACACCTTGGTCAGTTGTACAGGTTGTTTTAATAAGCAGTCTCTAGAAACCAGACAGCCGCAGCTCATATGACATATGGGGGTATATTCACAAAACCCCAGTAAAATTCATGCGTATAGAGAGTGCACATAATGTTTACAGGGCTTTAACCTCTTGACGACCAGCTCACGCCGATTAGCGTAAACTGGTTGTCTGCGGGTTTCCATGGGGCCATTCCATGTCAGTTCACGAAGGGTGTCTCTGTGAACTGCCTGCGAGCCTTCGATCGCGGCTCGCAGGCGAAATGTAAACATGCGGGGAAGAAATCCCCGGTGTTTACACTGCACGGCACTGCAGCAGCGCCGTGAAGGAGATCGGCGATCCCCGGCCTCTGATAGGCCGGGGATCGCCGCCGTCTGATAGGCTGAAGCCTATCAGAGGCGGTACAGGACGTATCATCGTCCTGTACCACCCACGGAGCCAGGGAGAGGGAGGGAAGGAGAGGGAGGGGGGAATTGCGCTGCGGAGGGGGGCTTTGAGGAGCCCCCCCCCCGCAAGGCACAGCAGGGCGGCGGCGATTAGACCCCCCCAGCAGGACATCCCCCTAGTGGGGAAAAAAGGGGGGAAGTCTGATCGCCCTGCCTGCAATATGATCTGTGCTGGAGGCTGAAGAGCCCACCCAGCACAGATCAATTGGAAACCACTTGGTCGGCAAGTGGTTAAGCAATTTACAAAATGTGTTACACAAATAGCATAACTCAGGATATACAGCCAACACCCACGTTGCTTAACAGACAACATAGCCATTGCATGTTTAACACCAATTAGGGCCTGTTTCCACTACACGCAGATTCTAGATGCAGAAAAACTGACTCCAATGAATGCCTATGGGCTTGTTTCCACTAACAATTTCATTGCATGGGAAACAAATGCATGATGGTGAAATCTGCATCAGAAAAATTGTGTTTAGTGGAAACAGGCCCATAGGCATTCTTTGGAGTCAGTTTTTCTGCATCCAGAATCCACTTGTAGGGGAAATAGGCCCTTGCACCATTGGCATAACATGCTAAGTAGGTTGTGTAAAGCTAGTAAACGTTTTACATACATACATTTCACTAGTTTCAAGTTTTGTGAATGTACCCCATGGTTTCTTCTGAATGCAGTGAAAAGTGCCATTTCCATGTCACACTTCACAATTCTGCAACAAAATCTAATGTTTTTGTGAGTATTTTGCTGCAACAAATACACAATAAGTCTGAATAGATTAGATAAGACACTTGCAGCTCAATCAGCAAGGAGAAAATTTATAAATTGTCAAATTTATAGGAAAAATTAAAAATGAATTGCGTCAGCATTTCTTCAACAATACTTCAATAGCCAAGAAATGATGGAAGCGTTTGCCTTTTTTTTATAGAAAAAAAAAACTATCATTTACCAGGTAAAGGAGGACAAAAGTTTAAAAATGGTGGAAAAATCTTCTCCAACTCACTTACAGTACTTTCAAGGCGATTACTGTAATCCATTTGTTACTCACCTGGGGCTTCCTTCAGCCCGTAGCAGCCATCTCATTCCCTCGCTGCAGCTCTGGTCCTCCTCTGTCCTCTAGCTTGCCGCCCGTAAAGATTGCAACCCGCCAGTGGTGTCGACTCTTCAATCCGTGCTTCGACAGCAATAGTGTGCAGACGCAGTATGCGCCACACGGCGCATACTGGCGCGTACTGCGTCTGCACACTACTGCTACGTAAGCACAGTATGTGCCAGATGACGTCGAGGCACGTGTTGAAGAATCAACTCCACTGGTGGGTCCCGATCTTTGCGGGTGGCAAGCTGGAAGATCGAGGAGTACCAGAGCTACAGTGAGGGACTAAGATAGCTGCTAGGGGCTGGAGGAAGCCCCAGGTTAGTAACAAATAGATTATAATAGTCGCTTTGGAAGTCCTTTAAGACCAGAGAGCTCAATTTGAAGTCTTAATATTAGAACTACAGTTCTTTGCAGCTGTCCAGTCACTGCCCAATGGTAAAAGCCAAAAAGCCATGGACCTGATGAGTTCACATCTGATTTTTTAAAAAATATTCTCTATGGACCTAGTCAAAGATTTCTTCTTTAGGACTAATCCTACAGAGTGCCCTGAGGTCTTCACCCAGCTCACTTACCCCACTGTGATCTCACTTATACACAAATAAAACAAACTGGAAAAAGGCTGTGCTAGTTATTGTCCTATCTCATTAATTAATACAGATGTGAAAATATATTCAAAAGGCAAGCGAACAGAATGGAAAAAAATATCAGAGGGCATGCTTGTTCTACAGCAAGTGAGTTTTCGAAAAGGTAGACAGATTCAAGATAACCGTCATACAGAAGAACATTTCATTTATCAGTGTAATAAATATAATAAGGAGGCAATCATTCTAACCTTAGATGCAAAAAAGGTTTTTCGAAAGGCTTTATAGGGATTTTTTTTTTTAAAGTATGAGAAGTTTATGGGTTGTGTGAGGGCCTCATTTGGAGAATTAAAAGATTATACCACAATTTATCAGTAAGTGTCAATATCAATGGAAATATATCTGAAAGTTTCTGTTTAAATAATGGTGTCAGGCTAGGCTGCCCGCTTTCTCCAGTTCTGTTTAATTTGGCAATTGAGATGCTTATACGTGCTATAGAGGTAGACCAGGGAATTAACGGGTTAGAGATGTCATGAACTAATCTTAAAACTCTAGCATACACGGATGACTTGTTGTTGACATTAACAAATCCTGTTGACTCCATATATAACCCGCTGGCTGTATTAGAAAGCTTTAGCGAAATCGCCAAACTGCAGGTAAAGGAAGCTAAATCAATTATTCTAGCCCTGGGTTGTAGAAATGATCTTAAAACCAAAATACGACGTTTTGAATCAGGATGATACAATTTATTGGCTAACTTGGTATAATCCTGATTCAAAACGTTTTGCTTTTACTTATGGCTAACACTACACAATACTATACTACTTATACCAAAATAAATATATTGAAATTTGCTTGGAAATCAACTCAAAATAGCTACCTTGGTATAAAACTATGTAATAATATTACTTATTTTCAACATTAACTACAAGGAAATTAAATTGAAAGTCCAAGACCAGCTGAAAAGTTTTCAAAAAAGTAACCACAATATCTTTAATAAATTAGAAATTCTGAAAATGGTGATTCTTCCAAATCCTATGTTTCTTTTTCAGTGTCTATCAATATCAATACTCAGATATGAACCATTGTTCAGACAAATGGAAAAGATTTTCCAAAACTTAATTTGGAGACAAAGAAGACCAAGAGTTTCTTATACCAAACTCAACCAAGAATGCAAGGAGGGCCTAAAGAGAACCTGAGCCGAGAAGCATCTCAGGTACCATACTTACCTGGGGCTTCCTTATCCCCCCCCCCCCCCCCCCCGGTGAGGCCGCTCATCCCTTGCTGTCTCCCTGGGTGGCTACAGTCCCCTGCAATATGACCCAAAAGCCTGGCTGAGTCATGCTTCATCACGCATGTGTGGCCCAGCCAGGCATGCTCCCCTGTCCCGCTCCAGTCCCTGGAATTGTTCTGCGGCTGTGCAGTAGCACCGCAAAAACGCAGAACACTCCCAGCCACGGAAGCGCGACAGGGGAGCACGCCTAGCCAGGCCACACATGCCTGCCAACGCATGACTCAGCCAGGCTTTTGGGCAGTGTTGTTAGTGACAGGAGCCACCTGGGGAAACGGCGAGGGACAAGTGGCCTCAAGCCACTGGTAAGCATGGTACCTGAGACACTTCTCGTCTCAGGTACATTTTACTGCAGCAGGCAGGCAAATTATTGCTGTATATACCTCACCAAAATCTTAGATTGGAGGATAAAGTTAGCTATTGTGAATGTAAAAGATAATAAAAAAGATAGCATGACATTGTACATATCTGCTTATACTACCCAGTCTTATTATAAATGTAGAAACCCTGACATCAAATGACCCCTCACCTTTGTGCACCCTTTGCAATCATGAGGAATTTCCACCAGGTCTAGAAATAAATTGGTTCATAACAAATAAAGATGGCCAAGATATTAGAATGGCAAGTGTGATGGATTAAGGAATAAATATCTGTGTGACACTCTTTGGGAAGACACAGCTAAACAGCTTTATAAATAAACTTATTAAGGCCCATAATGTTTCAAAAGAAGAACTAATTATGATAAATGGTTTTTAGAGAGGGCTAGACCAGAAAAAATACTATACAAAATACAAAGATAATGATAAGCAATACTCATAAATATAAGAAGCTGGGAGAAGGATCTGGGAATAGAAATTAGAGACGACCTATGGCGTAAGCCAACATCTGGACCCCTCGCATTTCTAGATATCAAAAAACTCAAAGGGGGGGGGGGGGGCACATACTTTATTTTGTACTATATTTTTATCAGTGCAAACCATAGGTATATTTTCCTGGGATCCTTATACCCGCCAAAGCATTGCCACTACCATAGCATGAAATTCCCTGCTCTTTCTTTTCACTACAAGGTCTTTTACAAAGAGTTTTTTCCTCTTATTCTCACTGTTCTCCTAAACTTACTTAGCAATTTTGGCGATTCTTGCATGTATGGTGGCTTTGCAATTAACTTCTAACCACTACTGCACCACAGGTTTTTTCCCCTTCCACAACTCTCTTCAAATTCATTAGGTAATATCTTTATCGCTTCTTATCACACTGAAATAATCTGTATATTATTTTTTGCAGAACAAACTAGGCTTTTGTTGGGCAGTACTTTATGCTAAGAATTATATTATTTTATATGCAGTTTACAGGGAAGAAAGAAAAAAAATCAAAAATATACCATTTCTCAGCTTTCAGCCATAGTAGTTTAAAAATAAAATGTGCTATTGTAGATAAAACAGACACGTTTTATTTGCCCATTTGTTCCAATTATTACAATGTTTACATTTTGTCCCTGGTACAATGTACGGCAATAATATTTTATTTTGGGGTAGGGGTGGAAGGAGTTAAAAAATAATAAAATATATTATATTTATGTAACGATTGCTGAATTATCTCCGTGGTCAGCGCACAAGATGTGCGCAGACACTGTGGAAGTCCTCCACAAGCATATAAAACGACAGAACCCAGCTTTGGTGCTATGCACCTGTAGAGAGAAAGTGAGCACAGTGACAGAATGTATGTGTGTCCCCCAATCTATTCGCCACCCAGCGACGGCGAACACACAATAGCGGAAAAGCAGTGGGAATGCAATTGCAGGAGTGGCGATTGCCAATAGTGACACAAGACCGAGTAAGACAGAGCACAAATGTAGCAAGAAAGACACAGCAAATAACAATGATCAGAACGCCAAGGAAAATAACAAACGCACTCGCTAAGTGCGGTCGCAGTGCGAAAAGCGCAACAGCGACAAAGCACGCTAATAGCGCGGTCTCCACATGAAAAGCACAACAGAGACAAAGCACGCCAACCCTAACTAACCGATGTAACACAAAAACAAAAAGAGAACGTAAACGCTTGCTAAACGATTGCCTCACCAAGCATACAGCAAGCGTTCGCTCCAGACAAGACAGACAGAAGGAGTAGCCAGTAGCAACCGCAGCTCTGGCCTACACTCCCAGACAGAAGGAACCACTGCCACTACCGCTAGGGCGAATGCAATCCAGACAGACAGAGAGATGGAGCAACCTATAGCAACCACTGCTCTGGCTTGCACCCCTGAGACAGAGTACAGAAGGAACCACCGCCACTACCGCTAGGGCGAATGCGAACCCAACAGACAGAACGATTTCCTGTCGACCGCCGCTGGCGACAAGACAACAGCAACAGATAGACAGTACAAGGCAAAACAGATAATTACAACCTGACTATGCTAGAAGGAATGTCTAGTCCACTCCCAAGGAATTACTCTAAGATAATCTTAGCAAACAATTTAGCAAAGGCTGACACTCCAGGTAAGTAAGCAGAAACAAACCAGTATGACCAGCAGGGAATTCTGGGAAGAAATTATATTTATACTGCAAATCATCAAAGACAGCAGCTAAGCAATTTGCATGACAAGTGTATGCAAATTCCTCGCCAGAACAGCAGCTCTGCAACTTGCAGAGTGAAGACAGGTCTCTTTTCCAGAGACCTGCAGCACTCAGACCTAAAAAATGGTCAAAACAGTTGTCTGCCCATGCAGACAGCAGCGCAGATCATTACAGTATAATGATGTATTTGGATGTAGTTTGACTTTTTTGGCCACAAGATGGTGCTATATTAACTCTGTTTTCTAAAAATAGAAAACAGAACCAAGTGTTTACATATGTTTACATGTGTTTATATACAGGAACGTAGATAAGCGTGGCAGAAGTTCTTAAAGAGACACTGAAGCGAAAAAAATATATGAAATAATTAATTGGTTGTGTACTATGAATAATTACTAGAAGATTAGCAGCAAAGAAAATATTCTCATATTTTTATTTTCAAGTATATGGTGTTTTTTCTAACATTGCATCATTCTCTAATATCTGCAGATTACACAATACTCAGCATTCAAAATGATTCTTTCAGAGCAGTCTGTGAACTAATGACCTCTCCTCTGGCAGAGAAAAAGTAAACAGTTGAGATAATACAAGTCAGAAGACAGCCCTCTCCACGACTTTTGAAAGTCGTAGAAATGAATGGCTTTTTTGCATAGAGATAACAACTGGAGTTTCTTAACTCTTCCTGTACTGGAAACCATTAGACTGATGTATCTGATCCTAATGTTTTATTTCTTAGCTGTACTACACATACAAATCATACTATCATAATTTTTTTTTTGCTTCAGTGTCTCTTTAAGTGGCTAAACTTGGTGGTATTAATTACAGGAAGATGAAAATCAATCTGAATGTACTCCACTGTTGAATAAAAATAGCCCAATTCGCTGTAAGATTGAGCATAACATTTTTTCTTGCTCATCCCTACTCCTTAAAGGAAACCTGAGACATTTCAAGTGCAAGGATTTATACTTACCTGCAGCTTCCTCCAGCCCTATGTACGCGATGAGCTCCCTCCCTGTCCTCCCAGGTCCCTCTATTCCTCATCTGGCCAGCCTGGTAAATTTGCCAGTTGTCCCGAGTTATGCTTCGATGCACATGAATGGCTCAGCTGCGCTTACCCTTGACGCATTACTAACTGCCCAAGAGCAAAATGCTCTCGGACACAGGAGAGCAATAAGGGCATGCACATGGCCTGGCCGCGCATTCAACGTGGAGCTCGACTAGGAATAACTGGTGAATTTACCAGGCCAGCCAGTGGAGGAATGGAGTGGCCTGGGAGGACCGCAAGAACAGGAAGCTGTAGGTAAGTATAAATGCTTGCACTGAAAATGTTTCAGGTTTCCTTTAATAGCCATTGCAGTTATGTATTTTATTTGCAAATTAATATATTTTAGACAGGTTTAACCAGACTAACAGCTTTTAAAGGACTGTTTCTTCATTTATTTCATATTTCCCCGAGTTCATTCCATGAACACAATGAATAATCAGGTTATCATAAAAAAGGAGTGTCTTTTTGCTTCTAGGCTTTTTTCCAATTCTGCTGATTCCACATTCAGTTAACATTACTCTAGTCTGAGCAAAAGCGTGTCAGTAGAGATGGCCCGAACGGTTCGCCAGCGAACGGTTCCCGGCGAACTTCCATGGTTCGTGATCCTCGGAGAACCGCAAACTTTTCCAGAAGTTTGGTTCGCCCCCATAGTGCATCATTAGGGTCAACTTTGACCCTCTACATCACAGTTAGCAGGCACATTGTAGCCAATTAGGCTACACTCCCTCCTGGAGCCCCCCCCCCCCTTATAAAAGGCAGGCAGCATCAGGCAGTGCACTCACTCGTGTGCCTGCATTAATTAGAGAAGGGAAAGCTGCTGCAGACTCTCATAGGGAAAGCTTAGTTAGGCTCTTGTAGGCTTCTTAGCTTGCTTCTTGCTGATTCTTATTGTTAAAAAAAAGCACCCCTTAACAGCTCTTTTGATACCTAATCTTTTTCTTTTGATAATTTTTTTTGTGTGTGTGGCCCACTTGCATTATATACAGCCCTGTCAATCAGTCGCAGCTGGCCTTGGCTTTGGCCCATTGGTGGTATAATTTCTACTGTGCCAGGTGCACATTGTAATACCCGCCATCACTGCATATCAGTGGCGAACACAGCCAGCAGTGGGCCCTGTGCAAAATTGTAATTGTGGGCCCCCTCACGACCTGCGGTGCGCGCAGCGCGGCGCGGCACAATACGGACGTGGCTACAACCTGCGGCGCGGCAAAAAATAGGCGTGGAAAGAACCTAAAATGGGCGTGGCAATGACCGGATGAGGGCGGAGCTAACTGTAACTTAAAGCGAACCCGGGGTGAGGGTTTATTTCCTTTTAAACAATACTAGTTGCCTGGCGGCCCTGCTGATCTATTTGGCTGCAGTAATAAACTGAATTACACCAGCAACAAGCATGCAGCTAATCTTCTCAGTTCTGACAATATTGTCAGAAACCCCTGACCTGCTGCATGCTTGTTCAGGGTCTATGGTTGAAAGAATAAGAGGCAGAGGACCAGCACGGCAGCCAGGCAACTGGTATTGCTTAAAAGGAGAGAAATATGGCAGCCTCAAGATTATTCTCACCTCAGGTTCCCTTGAAAAGTGCAACGCAAAGACAGTGGGCCCAAGTTTTGGTGACCCTTTCCCCAGAAAATTCACATAATTGTGCAGGTCTTCTCAAGAAAATACACATCATGTCGGCAGATATGCCCAGAAAATACGTGCAATCATGTCGGCAGATATGCCCAGAAAATACGTGCAATCATTTCGGCAGATATGCCCAGAAAATACGTGCAATCATTTCGGCAGATATGCCCAGAAAATACGTGCAATCAAGTCGGCAGATATGCCCAGAAAATACGTGCAATCATGTCGGCAGATATGCCCAGAAAATACGTGCAATCATGTCGGCAGACATGCCCAGAAAATACGTGCAATCATGTCGGCAGATATGCCCAGAAAATACGTGCAATCATGTCGGCAGATATGCCCAGAAAATACGTGCAATCATGTCGGCAGATATGCCCAGAAAATACATGCAATCAAGTCGGCAGATATGCCCAGAAAATACGTGCAATCAAGTCGGCAGATATGCCCAGAAAATACGTGCAATCAAGTCGGCAGATATGCCCAGAAAATACGTGCAATCATGTCGGCAGATATGCCCAGAAAATACGTGCAATCATGTCGGCAGATTTGCGCAGAAAATACATGCAATCATGTGGCAGACCTGCCCAGAACATACACCTGCTAATATAAATAAAAGAACAAAAACATTTACTCACCTGCAGCAGCAGACCTCCTGTCCCAGCCTGCATCCGGCGCGCAGCTCCCATGGGTGGTTGGGTGGATAGATAGCCTGGTGGGTGGGTGAGTGGGTGGGTGAGTGGGTTGGTAGCCTGGTGGGTGGGTGGGTAGGTAGCCTGGTGGGTAGGTAGCCTGGTGGGTGGGTTGGTAACTAGCCCGGTAGGTAGGTAGGTAGCCTGGTGGGTGAGTAGGTAGGTAGCCTGGTGGGTGGGTGGGTAGGTAGGTAGGTAGCCTGGTGGGTGGGTTGGTAACTAGCCCGGTAGGTAGCCGGGTGGGTGGTTAGGTAGGTAGCCTGGTGGGTGGGTAGGTAGGTAGCCTGGTGGGTGGGTAGCCGGGTGGGTGGGTAGGTAGCCTGGTGGGTGGGTTGGTAACTAGCCCGGTAGGTAGCCGGGTGGGTGGTTAGGTAGGTAGCCTGGTGGGTAGGTAGGTAGCCGGGTGGGTGGTTAGGTAGGTAGCCGGGTGGGTAGGTAGGTAGGAAGCCTGGTGGGTGGGTAGGTAGCCGGGTGGGTAGGTAGGAAGCCTGGTGGGTGGGTAGGTAGCCGGGTGGGTAGGTAGGTAGTAAGCCTGGTGGGTGGTTTGGTAGTCGGGTGGGTAGGTAGGTAGGAAGCCTGGTGGGTGGGTAGGTAGCCGGGTGGGTAGGTGGTTAGGTAGCCGGGTGGGTAGGTAGGTAGGTAGCCGGTGGGTAGGTAGCCTGGTGGGTGGGTAGGTAGCCGGGTGGGTAGGTGGTTAGGTAGCCGGGTGGGTAGGTAGCCTGGTGGGTGGGTAGGTAGCCGGGTGGGTGGTTAGGTAGTCGGTGGGTGGTTAGGTAGGAAGCCTGGTGAGTGGGTAGGTAGCCGGGTGGGTAGGTAGGAAGCCTGGTGGGTGGGTAGGTAGCCGGGTGGGTAGGTAGGTAGGAAGCCTGGTGGGTGGTTAGGTAGTCGGTGGGTAGGTAGGTAGGAAGCCTGGTGGGTGGGTAGGTAGCCGGGTGGGTAGGTGGTTAGGTAGCCGGGTGGGTAGGCAGGTAGCCCTTTTAGTAGCTATCCGGGTGGGGGGCCCAACTCCTATCCTCCCTCCCTCCCTCCCTTCCTTCCTCACCTCGGAGGGCCCCCCTCCCGATATGCGAGGCGGGAGAGCGAGCGGCAAATACAGGAAGTCTTCGGCTCTCCAGGCAGACGCTAGAGGGCTCCGCTGCTTGGTCTCCAATATGTCTCCAACTCTGTCGACACGGCCGTATGTCCGCCACTGCTGCATATACCTACCTACCTGTTGTTCACAGTGCACCCACCTACGTACGTGAGCGCACGGAGTGTCACTGTGCCTGTCCGGTACCTGTCTGTGTGTGACAGGTGCACATTGTAATACCCGCCATCACTGCATATACCTATACCTTACACACATTTTTAACATGCTTTAAACAGTCAATTCTCCACACACTCGTCCACAATTCCCCTCCTTCTCTTAAACAAATAAATATCACCAGGGTGAAGGGGAGTTCACCTCAGTAACAAATGAGTGTGGGTAGATGGCAGTAAATGAAAAAGGAAGCTATGAGGTGTCAGTGTAAACCTGCTCTGCAGGGTTAAGAAGTGGTATTAGCCACTTCTTATTCAGGGACAGTTCTGCGCTGTTCTTAATCTAAGAAAAACTCAGCTGGCCTTGGCTTTGGCCCATTGGTGGTATAATTTCTACTGTGCCAGGTGCACATTGTAATACCCGCCATCACTGCATATCAGTGGCGAACACAGCCAGCAGTGGGCCCTGTGCAAAATTGTAATTGTGGGCCCCCTCATGACCTGCGGTGCGCGCAGCGCGGCGCGGCAAAATACGGACGTGGCTACAACCTGCGGCGCGGCAAAAAATAGGCGTGGAAAGAACCTAAAATGGGCGTGGCAATGACCGGATGAGGGCGGAGCTAACTGTAACTTAAAGCGAACCCGGGGTGAGGGTTTATTTCCTTTTAAACAATACTAGTTGCCTGGCGGCCCTGCTGATCTATTTGGCTGCAGTAATAAACTGAATTACACCAGCAACAAGCATGCAGCTAATCTTCTCAGTTCTGACAATATTGTCAGAAACCCCTGACCTGCTGCATGCTTGTTCAGGGTCTATGGTTGAAAGAATAAGAGGCAGAGGACCAGCACGGCAGCCAGGCAACTGGTATTGCTTAAAAGGAGAGAAATATGGCAGCCTCAAGATTATTCTCACCTCAGGTTCCCTTGAAAAGTGCAACGCAAAGACAGTGGGCCCAAGTTTTGGTGACCCTTTCCCCAGAAAATTCACATAATTGTGCAGGTCTTCTCAAGAAAATACACATCATGTCGGCAGATATGCCCAGAAAATATGTGCAATCATGTCGGCAGATATGCCCAGAAAATACGTGCAATCATTTCGGCAGATATGCCCAGAAAATACGTGCAATCATTTCGGCAGATATGCCCAGAAAATACGTGCAATCAAGTCGGCAGATATGCCCAGAAAATACGTGCAATCATGTCGGCAGATATGCCCAGAAAATACGTGCAATCATGTCGGCAGACATGCCCAGAAAATACGTGCAATCATGTCGGCAGATATGCCCAGAAAATACGTGCAATCATGTCGGCAGATATGCCCAGAAAATACGTGCAATCATGTCGGCAGATATGCACAGAAAATACGTGCAATCAAGTCGGCAGATATGCCCAGAAAATACGTGCAATCAAGTCGGCAGATATGCCCAGAAAATACGTGCAATCAAGTCGGCATATATGCCCAGAAAATACGTGCAATCATGTCGGCAGATATGCCCAGAAAATACGTGCAATCATGTCGGCAGATTTGCGCAGAAAATACATGCAATCATGTGGCAGACCTGCCCAGAACATACACCTGCTAATATAAATAAAAGAACAAAAACATTTACTCACCTGCAGCAGCAGACCTCCTGTCCCAGCCTGCATCCGGCGCGCAGCTCCCATGGGTGGTTGGGTGGATAGGTAGCCTGGTGGGTGGGTGAGTGGGTGGGTGAGTGGGTTGGTAGCCTGGTGGGTGGGTGGGTAGGTAGCCTGGTGGGTAGGTAGCCTGGTGGGTGGGTTGGTAACTAGCCCGGTAGGTAGGTAGGTAGGTAGCCTGGTGGGTGAGTAGGTAGGTAGCCTGGTGGGTGGGTGGGTAGGTAGGTAGGTAGCCTGGTGGGTGGGTTGGTAACTAGCCCGGTAGGTAGCCGGGTGGGTGGTTAGGTAGGTAGCCTGGTGGGTGGGTAGGTAGGTAGCCTGGTGGGTGGGTAGCCGGGTGGGTGGGTAGGTAGCCTGGTGGGTGGGTTGGTAACTAGCCCGGTAGGTAGCCGGGTGGGTGGTTAGGTAGGTAGCCTGGTGGGTAGGTAGGTAGCCGGGTGGGTGGTTAGGTAGGTAGCCGGGTGGGTAGGTAGGTAGGAAGCCTGGTGGGTGGGTAGGTAGCCGGGTGGGTAGGTAGGAAGCCTGGTGGGTGGGTAGGTAGCCGGGTGGGTAGGTAGGTAGTGAGCCTGGTGGGTGGTTAGGTAGTCGGGTGGGTAGGTAGGTAGGAAGCCTGGTGGGTAGGTAGGTAGCCGGGTGGGTAGGTGGTTAGGTAGCCGGGTGGGTAGGTAGGTAGGTAGCCGGTGGGTAGGTAGCCTGGTGGGTGGGTAGGTAGCCGGGTGGGTAGGTGGTTAGGTAGCCGGGTGGGTAGGTAGCCTGGTGGGTGGGTAGGTAGCCGGGTGGGTGGTTAGGTAGTCGGTGGGTGGTTAGGTAGGAAGCCTGGTGGGTTGGTAGGTAGCCGGGTGGGTAGGTAGGAAGCCTGGTGGGTGGGTAGGTAGCCGGGTGGGTAGGTAGGTAGGAAGCCGGGTGGGTGGTTAGGTAGTCGGGTGGGTAGGTAGGTAGGAAGCCTGGTGGGTGGGTAGGTAGCCGGGTGGGTAGGTGGTTAGGTAGCCGGGTGGGTAGGCAGGTAGCCCTTTTAGTAGCTATCCGGGTGGGGGGCCCAACTCCTATCCTCCCTCCCTCCCTTCCTTCCTCACCTCGGAGGGCCCCCCTCCCGTTATGCGAGGCGGGAGAGCGAGCGGCAAATACAGGAAGTCTTCGGCTCTCCAGGCAGACACTAGAGGGCTCCGCTGCTTGGTCTCCAATATGTCTCCAACTCTGTCGACATATTGGAGACCAAGCGGCTGAGCCCTCTAGCGCATGCCTGGAGACCCGGATTTGCCGCTCTCCCGCCGCGCATACCGGGAGGGGGGCTCCCGAGATGAGGGAGGGAGGATAGGAGTCGGGGCCCCCCGGGTGAAAAATAATAAAAATATATATATATATTAAAAAAAACGTAATGGGCCCCTGAAGAAAACGGAACTTCAGGGGCCCTCGTGCGGCGGCACGGCCTGCACGGCCGTATGTCCGCCACTGCTGCATATACCTACCTACCTGTTGTTCACAGTGCACCCACCTACGTACGTGAGCGCACGGAGTGTCACTGTGCCTGTCCGGTACCTGTCTGTGTGTGACAGGTGCACATTGTAATACCCGCCATCACTGCATATACCTATACCTTACACACATTTTTAACATGCTTTAAACAGTCAATTCTCCAAACACTCGTCCACAATTCCCCTCCTTCTCTTAAACAAATAAATATCACCAGGGTGAAGGGGAGTTCACCTCAGTAACAAATGAGTGTGGGTAGATGGCAGTAAATGAAAAAGGAAGCTATGAGGTGTAAGTGTAAACCTGCTCTGCAGGGTTAAGAAGTGGTATTAGCCACTTCTTATTCAGGGACAGTTCTGCGCTGTTCTTAATCTAAGAAAAACTCTCATAACTGCCGCAATCTCCCTTCACTTAAGAAAGCATTTGGAAGCTTCTTACAAACGTGCAGAACACTCCCCCCTGCTAGTAAGGACAGTTTAAGAAGAAAAAACTGTCGGTAATACTTTGATAAATCTGGCCCACAGTTCAGAAGAAGGCACGTGCCATCAACCCCCAATATTGTCAGGACGTAGTTGACTATTTAACAGAGAACACCTCATCTTTCTCAGCTTCAGGAAGCGTGACATATCTTCCTCCTCCTGCTCTGATTCTGGCACTCCACTTAACACTCAGTCGGCCGCCACCATTAAAGTGCCATCAACCCAGGGCTCAGTGGTGTGGAAATTTTTGTGTGTGTCTGTCTCAGATGAGAGCAATGCCATCTGTGCTCTCTGCAACCGAAAATTGAGCCGTGGAAAGACCCAGCCTCGCGTAGGGACAACTACCTTATGAAGGCACATGATAACAAAGCACAAACTGCAATGGGATGACCACCTGAGGGAAAGCAGCACACAAAAAGCAAACCCACACCGCAGTTAAAGATATGCAATTATTTCTCAAAAAAAGTGATACCCAAACTGTACGTGATGTTGAAAGGCAAGTGGTATCATCTCTGGCACACAGCGTTGGGTCAAGGGTCCATCTGACCACGTGGTCTGCAAAGCACGTTCAGGCCTGCCCAAAGACTAAGTCCCTCCCCACACAGCACCACTGCCCGCAGGCCGCTTGACTGCCTTGTCCGCCACCACCAACAGGGTCCAGGACTCCAGACGGATTGCTGAATTTTTAAATCTGCTGGCTGCTGCTAGCAGCAGCCACTGTACTACTTTTTCTGGTGCGTGTACATGCCTGCCTAATTTTTCTTGCGTATCACAATGAAGCACTCTGGCCATAGTGTGCACCAGTCCAGCATGGCCGTCACTACACAAACAGCTGTTTGCGCTGCATTACACAGTGAGTTTGGTGTGTCAGTGTGAAGCAGTACTCTATTTACACTCCCTGATTGATGTATACACATGCAAGATGTTTTAAAGCACTTTAGGCCTGCAATTTAGCATTCAATGTGATTTCTGCCCTTAAAACGCTGCTTTGCGTCAAATCCAGATATTTCCCCGGGACTTTTGGCATGTATCCCATTCTGCCATGCCCCCCTCCAGGTGGTAGACCCCTTGAAACATGTTTTCCTTCACTTTTGTGGCCAGCATAAGTGTTTCTAGTTTTCAAGATTCGCCTCCCCATTGAAGTCTATTGTGGTTCGCCGAAGTTCGCGCGAACCAAACTTTTTGCGGAAGTTCGCGAACCGAAAAAACAGAAGTTCGGGCCATCTCTACGTGTCAGTGCTAAAATGATAAATCTAATCTCCATATACAGGAAAACCTAAAGTTGAGATCCTTGCACATAAAAGCAGGGCTGGGCCGAGGCATAGGCTGGAGAGGATCCAGCCTCAGGGCGCAGTGTAGGAGGGGGCGCCCAATTCATTCAGTTGTCATTCCTAATTGTGTATGAAGCAGAAAGAAATAAGAAAAGGGTATACATAGCAGTGACTGCAAGCCAGATAACTAGATATTAAGGTGTTGGGGAGGTTGTGGGCCCTGTGGCCCTCTTAGTGTAATAGCAATCAGTGTGTGACGGCTGGGGTGGGAGGGATGGAGGGGCGCACTTTGGTGTCTCAGCCTTAGGTGTTGGAGGACCTTGTCCCTGCTCTGCATAAAAGAGAAATGACAATTACAATTTACTTCTTCACCCAGAAAGGATGATAGCTGCGTGTTATCCCCTGCCCAGTCTCTATTCACACTACAAAGGTGAGGGATGCATCCTGAGCTAGCCAGGCGCTTTCCCCTTGGTTATATTCTCGTGCCTGTGCTCTGTGACTTTGTATGCATATCATGCATCGATGAGCACTCTCCAGCTATGCTCCTGGCAGGCATAGCTGTAAAATTCTCCTAGTGCATTGAGGCCCCGGTCACACTGTAGCTGTGCAATTATCCAGTGTTTGTTGCTGCCACCAAGAATTGCAACTTTGTGTACAGATATCCTCTCCCCTGTTCTCCTCCCACCCATCATAACAACAGTGGGCAGTATAACTACCCTCTCTACCTTCCACTAAAAGCAAGTGTTTAAACAACCAGCAGCAGCACACCACTCCACCCACCATTACAAGAGGTGGCAGTCCAACAATCTCATCACCAATAGCAAAGCATGAGCAGTATAAAAAACCTACCCCAGAGTGGCCAATGTAAACATTCCATAATGAATAATAATAAAAAATTACATTAGGAAGTAAAAAAAAATGTTTCCAGAGCAGACAAAGACAGTAATAAAAGTGGGACACTGGGACCAAGTCTTGGGCAAACCTCAATGCCTAGTAGCTACTTCCCTCCCTTATAAAAATTCCCTATTGTCTATTGGGCCTCCTCCTTTATACAGTTCCCTGGTGTTTAGTAGTCCTCCCTCCCCTATAAAGTTCCCTTGTGTCTAGTTGTCCCCTCCCTTCCCTATACAGTTACATGGAGTAAAGTGACCCCCTTTATTCCCTATACAGTTCTCTGGAGTAAAGTGACTTCCTTCCTCACCTTTGCAGTTCGCTGGTTTCTAGTGGCCCACTTTATCCCATATAAAGTTCCCTAGTGTAAAGTGGCCCCCCTCCTCCCCTCCTCCTATACAATTCCCTTTTGTAAAGTGGCCCCCCAACCTCACCTTGACAGTTCCCTGGTGTCTTGTGGACCCTCCTCTTGTACAATTCCCTGGAGTTTCATAGTCCACCTCCTACCACTAAACAGTTCCCTGGTCTCTAGTCTCCCCTCTCCCTTCCATGAATGGTTCCATGGTGTCTAGTGACCCCCCTTCCTCGCCTATACAGTTGCCTGGTTTCTAAGGCTTTTCCCTCCCTCCTTTCCTCCTTCCCCATATTGCCTCCCTGGTGATCTAGAGCTTTTCCTCCAATATAGCTTCGATGGTGGTGGTCTAGAGAAAGCCAAACATAATGCAAAGTGGGGAAACCACTTTCGAGCCAAATACGATTGTTCTGCAGGCCAAATTTGGCATGTATGTTCTTACCCTTTTCTCCATAACTAAAATATTTTTTGAGGTTGGAATTAGGCATTGAACACTTTTACATACATGTACTTTGCTAGCTTTACAGCATTCTGGAAGTCTGTATGCATTTATTATACAGACAGGTATATGCCGTTACTCACCTAAATATTTGCTGATATTATTCATACACCAGAAAATACATTGTATGCTTTTTATCATTTCCGTAGGTGTAAGGTGTTGGCTGTCTGACATTCATGTGCTGTGTAGACAATACATTCAGTTCAGAAATATGCTGTCAGGGTATTTGGCGGTCATTGATTTGAGCTAAATATAGATCTTCAGATATGGGTGTTCATTCCTTACTTATCTTATGTTTGTAAGAAAGGATGGGTGAAAATGTATAATGTGACTAGCTGACCTAAGCCCATTTAAAAACGGGCTCTAGGTCTGTCACTGCTGCAGCATTACAGCACGCCTGTCCGCCGCGTGTGCGCACACACACGCCTGGCCGTCCCGCCCCCTGGTCCGCCCTGCATCCTGTCCCAATGGCTGTCAGTGCTGGACATGTGCAGTAGCGCAAAAGCACTGACACAGGAACATGGGCCGCAGGGACACAGGGAAATTATATAAAGAGATATGCTGGCTCCATCATTAGACTCCTCTTTGCTTCCCTGGTCTCCTACCACACAGAAGCCGCCACAACAACAACTGACTGAGGGGCGTATTTTTTTTTCTAAATTATGCAAGAGGGCATGTGGGAGAGCCGTTCTTTTAAACGTGCGCATGTGCCGGCTGTTGATTCTAGGAGCTCTGCGCACTTCGCTGTGGTTGCTATGGCAACAGGGAGCATCCTGATGTGCAGAACTGATGGTAATTTGCGGCTTAGTCAAACAAAATGATTTATTCTTAATAAATGTATACATTTATTACGCGAGAGCCGCGCCAGGTGGTTGAGGCAGAGCCGCAATTTACCATCAGCTCTGCGCACAGCGTCTCTGTTGCCATAGCAACCACAGGGACACGCACTGAGCTCCTACAATCAGCTGGCACATGCGCACTCCTTTACAAGCACTGACACAGGGAGGGGAGGAGGCTGCCACGCTACCAGCCCAGGGCCCAGCCATGGGCTCAGCTGCCATGCACACAGGTGGGCTCGCTAAATCTTGGGGGGGGGGGGGGGGTCAGGGAGGGGAGGAGGCTGCCACGCTGCCAGCCCAGGCCCAGGGGCTCACCGTGACCTATAGACCTGGGTATATCTCTATACTGTGGACACCAATATGGCTGCCTACCTAAACTGGGAAATCTGCCGGCTGCCGCCAATCTGATTGCATTTTGTGGGGGAATCTGCTGCCAATCTGATTGCATTTTATGGGGGTATCTGCCGCCAATCGGACTGCATTTTGTGGGGGTATCTGCCGCCAATTTGATTGCATTTTGTGGGGGTATCTGCCGCCAATCGGATTGCATTTTGTGGGGGTATGTGCCACCAATTGAATTGCATTTTGTGGGGATATCTGCCGCCAATCAGATTGCATTTTGTGGGGGTATCTGCCACCAATCGGATTGCATTTTGTGGGGGTATCTGCCGCCAATCTGATTGCATTTTGTGGGGGTATCTGCCGCCAATCGGATTGCATTTTGTGGGGGTATGTGCCGCCAATCGAATTGCATTTTGTGGGGGTATCTGCCGCCAATCAGATTGCATTCTGTGGGGGTATCTGCCGCCAATCGGATTGCATTTTGTGGGGGTACCTGCCACCAATCTGATTGCATTTTGTGGGGGTATCTGCCGCCAATCTGATTGCATTTTGTCAGAAAATCTGCTGCCATTTGACTACATGATGAATTATCATGAGGCATGTAACTACTTGATTATTTTATCTAAAATGTATCTGGTCGGACCTAATCTCTGTGAATAACACCGCTACTTATTTCTTTTTTCTTTTTTTCAAAGTCTGCCCATGACCACTCCCATGTTCCAGTGCATGGTGACACCCATTTAGACATATCCCTATTGAAGACTGTCCTCAGAAGTGCTCACAATCTATTTCCTTCCATAATCATATAATAAAATGTATCGCTTTAATTTAAAAACGAACTATTCCCTGGGCCCTCTGGTTTAGGGCTTGTTTACACTAGGGGGAGGGGGGGTAATTTGGGAGCGATTTCCTGCACACAAATTGGGATTGGGAATAGCAGCCTCTTGAAATCCAAATTTGCTTGTGGGAAATACAACACAGTCGGTTGCAGTTTTTCTCATTATGCATGTGAATCCCCTGCTAACACAGGAATCAGTGGAAACGAGCACTAAGTTCTTGAAAACATAAATATTCAAAGTAATTTGTTATCTGCGCAATAAAAGCAATCCTTGCTATTGCATTCAATTTAATTTTATACATTTCCCCATGGGAGCTATTAATTCATTAGATTTCTTTTTTAATTGATATCAGTATATTTCATAAATTGTGAACAGTGAACAGTTTCCAGTGTGTCTTGCTGCAGACTACTCCTAACTCCTTCTAGGATCTGCAAATACTAAGAAACACTCATTACTGAACTACAATGTTTTTGTTTGTTTGTTACTGGAACACTTGACTTCCTCAAGTTACAAACACAAGTACAGGGTGTCTCGCTACTTGATTCCCTTTTATTGAAACATTGTATGCTTGTGGCACTATTAAGGAAACTGAGCATCATTACAGAAGGTTCACGTCTAGCATTGGTTGGTGTAACAAATGCGGAATTATCTCCGTGGTCAGCGCACAAGATGTGCGCTGACACTGCAGAAATCCTCCACAAGCGTTTGAATAACAGAACCCAATTTTGGTGCAATGCACCTGTAGAGAGGAACTCCCACCGGCAGATGGAGCTGTGAAGCGCAGAGGAACCAACCCTCTGCACTGCCACAGGAACCGGTCAGATAGGACCCACTACTCTTCAGCAAGAGTGAGTGCGATCTGTACACAGGAACAGGACGGAAAGGATCCACTGCTCTCCTGCAAGAGCGAGTGCAATCCGCACAACAAGACAGACAGAAGGAGTAACCAGTAGCAACCTCAGCTCTGGCTACACTCCTAGACAGAATACAGAGAGATCCGCCGCCTTTAGCGCTAGGGCGAATGCGATCCAAACAGACAGAGTGATTTCCTGTCAGCCACCACTGGCGACAGAACAATCGCAACAGATAAACAGATAAATAACGACCTCACTATGGTAGAAGGAATGCTAGTGCACTCCCAAGGATAACTACTCTAAGATAATATAAGCAAACAATTAGCAGAGGGCTGAGACTCCAGGTAAGTCTAGCAGGACCAAACCTTTATGACCAGCAGGGAATTCTGGGAAGAAATAGTATGTATACTGCAAGCCTTCAAAGGAAACAGCTAAGCAATTTGCATGACAAGTGGATGCAAATCCCTCACCAGCACAGCAACTCTGAAACTTGCAGAGAGAAGACAGGTCTCTTTTCCAGGGACCTGCAGCAATCAGACCTAAAAAATGGTCAAAAAGCTGCCTGCCCGTGCAGACAGCAGAGCAGATCATTACAGTTGGGTTCAGGGAAAAAAACATGTTCTGTTGTAGCAAGTTAGAAAGGGTATCAAGAGCAGAGATGTATGGCTGCTGAGATAATAATTTTAGCATTGGGAGACTTTAGGGACAGAGTATGGAATAACATTAGAGTTTGAGTCGGTTAGAGTTGAATTCAGCTTGGAGCTAAAAATATTTCCATAGAGTACTATTTATGCTTAATGAGTGAATACTCTGCAGAACATGTACCCGTGGATTTACATCAATCCACTGATTAAGGCAAGTAAAACGAGACTCTGGCTCTACTGTTTTAAGGGTTATTGCCCATTTATTATACAATTGCTGGGTGTTAAACAGGTAGGACACCATTTCACTGTCTAATTTTTCTTTTTTGCATGACATGAGGAAGGGGCTTTTGAGTTTCTTTTGATGCCTTGTACAATCCTAGTGGTTCTGGAATACCATGATTTTACTGGACACTCTGTAGCCATGGCATCAGAGATGGATATTAAGAATATTAAGATATTAGGGTTACAAAGTTGACTTTGATAACTCTTGGTAGGTGCAATCACTGGGATTACTATGCCAAAGAGACTTGTATACAAGCAGAAAGAGGAGGTATTTTCACTAATCAGCATATCTAGTATTTAATCTGAAAAAAAGCAAAGTTTGAGAGTCATGCTTCCTGGGAGCCATTGGGACCTTCGGTGTAGTAATATTTTATTGTCAGTACATCTGTTGCTTGTCAAACCTCAAACCATTACAAGTGGCTGATCTATTCCTTCCCGACATCAAATGATGATATTATTGCGTAGCTGAGTTTGACCAGTTTATTAAAAGTTAAATGTAATAGTAGTTTAAATGTAATGTGTTATACATTCAGGTACCATGAGTATCCAAAATGAAGATATGCCACATTTATCATGTTTTTCTGGCAGTGACACAAACTAATAAACTTAAACATTGGTTTTGCTCCAACAGGCCTTCGCATCTTCAAGTAACCATTTCGAAATGTTCACATTTAGTTTGCAGCAGAAAGAATGTGTGTGCAAAATACTAAATAAATATCCATAAATAACAGTATAGACAAGAAAAGACGCTCAGAATATAAGACGCTCTGGACTATAAGATGCACCTAGATTTAGAGAGTAAAAAATCAGGGAAAATATATACGTAAAACTAAATCTGGTGCATTTATAGTGCAGGGGAAGTGTACAGTATAGAACGGAGTTGGTTTGAGCGGTCCCTCTTACTCCTCCTGTTGCAACGTTTTGCGGTGCCAGCTGTTACTGTAATTGTTTGCAGGCCATGATTGCAAGTGTATGCGGCGTGGCTGCCAGAAAGCCTGCTGTTTGTAAATGTGCACTCCGAATGTTGGATTAGCTATACCAGTGCCCCCAAGTCTGTAATGGATAGACTTGAGAGAGCATGGAGCTGGGTGATCCTGGGTCAGCCAGATGTGTCAGTGCAGGCAACAGCTGTCGGTTGCTGCAGCACTGAATTTGGCTGCTGGTATACTGGTACAGATGTCGGGCTGGAATGGGTGAACAGGAGGATGGAGCGGGGAATGCCTGGGGATGTGACTCCTGTATGCGCAGGATTGCAACACAGGAACCACACATCACCTCACCACATGAGTGATCTGCAGCCAGTCCAAAGGGGAGTCTTACAGAGGTGGACAGTCATGGGTCAGCCGGGTGTATGACCGCATGCCATAGTTGTTGGCCACTGCAGCGCTGAATCCAGCTGCTGCCGTCGTGCACAGAGGAATGGAGAGAAGAAGAGGATGGACTCCTGTGCACAAGGGATAGCGGCACTTGTAGCAGCAGGAACTGTCACCAGAGCTAAGCAAGGTCCTCCAGAACCCAAAGCTGAAACACCAAAGTGCGCCCCTCCATCCCTCCCACTGCAGCCATAACACAGTGATTGCTAGTAGACTAGGAGGTGTCCCAGGGCCCCCAACACCTTAATCTCTAGTTATCTGGCTTGCAGCCACTACCGTGTATCCCTTTTTCTTATTTCTCTCTGCTTCAAACACAACAGAGGAATGATAGCTGAGTGAGTTGTGCTCCCCCTCCTACACTGCGCCCTGAGGCTGGAGCCTCTCTCACCTCTGCCTCGGCACAGCCCTGATTGTCACTGAGCTGGATCACTGCACAAGTAATCAGTCAATATCTGGGATGTAATGCCTGCACTCAGGTCCGCCTTAAGAAAATTTGTGGGCCCCATACTGGGCAAACTTACTGGACCCCCCTCACTCTCCTTTAGATGTTTGACTGAAGTTTGACTGGGTTTGCAGAATGCTTGTTAGGATTTCTGGCAGCTGGGTGGGAACTGCATATATAGTAACATTAATGTCACACGGAGGATAACAAGCATTAGGATGCTCATCTGTCAAGTCTTTTTAAAAGAGGCCAATTTGGTTTATATTGACGGATGGACCCTTGATTCTACTACGTTTAGGACTCTTGTATTGAATGAATTACAGTAATAACAAAACCAGTCTTCCTGTCTTGTGTCTTTTTTCTTACAAAAATGTGTTTGTGTGTTTTATAATAAAAATGTTTGGAAATAAGTGATAGGTGAAGGCTTTACGATAACCACTATACCTATTCACATGGAAGGGTGTAGATATCTGGGAGCCCACTTTTAATGTAATTTAGAGTCCACTTTATGTCCCCTCAATTTTGCTATTACCCACCTCCTCCTTCTTCCACATAAAATAAAGAAGGGGCCCTTTTTGTACTGAGAAAAGGGAATTAGATGAAATAGGCTTTTCCATGCCTCTTACAAGGTGCTGCTCAATGTTTGGGCAGAATGCTGACTGTCCTGACTGAGTTAGCATGTGTCAGGTTCACCGGCGTAACCACCGGGGATGCGACCCCCTCAGCCGCAGGGGGGCCCGGGGCTGCTCCGGGGCCCGCCAGCCATGTGCGGAGGAGGGGGGGAGCGCTGCCGCCCGCCCGATTCTAGGACCCACCAGGCCCCCAGCCAGGTGTGGAACTGGCCGCCCGGGCCAGTTCATTCCCCGCAGCCCCGCAGTCTCCCGGGAGGCAGAGCAGGGCTACGGCAAGATGGCCGCCGAAGCCCTGCTCTGGAGACTATTTATGTCTCCAGTACAGGGCTTCGGGAGCCATCTTGCCGTAGCCCTGCACTCTGCCTGTCAGCGCGGGAGATGTGCTGCTGCTGGAGGAATGTCGGGGGATCTGAGGCCAGGAGAGGAGACTTCTGCCAGGCAGGTGAGTGAATTGTTTTTTGTTTTTTTTACAGGTGCTGCCCATATTGCGATTTTCTGCTGTCTGCTGCCTCGTTGTGATTTTCTGCTGTCTGCTGCCCACATTGTGATTTTCTGGTAACTGCTGCCCACATTGCGATTTTCTGGTGTCTGCTGCCCACATTGCGATTTTCTGCTGTCTGCTGCCCACATTGTGATTTTCTGGTAACTGCTGCCCACATTGTGATTTTCTGGTAACTGCTGCCCACATTGCAATTTTCTGGTGACTGCTGCCCACATTGCGAATTTCTGTTGACTGCTGCCCACATTGCGATTTTCTGGTGACTGCTGCCCACTGTACGATTTACTGGTGACTGCTGCCCACATTGCGATTTTTCTGGTGACTGCTGCCCACTGTACGATTTTCTGGTGACTGCTGCCCACTGTACGATTTTATGGTGACTGCTGCCCACTGTACGATTTTCTGGTGAACGCTGCCCACATTGCGATATTCTGTTGACTGCTGCCCACTGTACGATTTTCTGTTGACTGCTGCCCACTGTACGATATTCTGGTGAACGCTGCCCACATTGCGATTTTCTGGTGACTGCTGCCCACTATATTATTTTCTGGTGCCTGCTGCCCACTGTACGATTTTCTGGTGACCGCTGCCCACTGTACGATTTTCTGATGAACGCTGCCCACTGTACGATTTTCTGGTGAACGCTGCCCACATTGCGATTTTCTGGTGACTGCTGCCCACTTTACGATTATTTTATGGTAAAATGCTGCCCACTTTACGATTATTTTATGGTGAAATGCTGCCCACTTTACGATTATTTTATGGTGAAATGCTGCCCACTTTGCGATTATTTTATGGTGAAATGCTGCCCACTTTGCGATTATTTTATGGTGAAATGCTGCCCATTTTACAATTATTTTATGGTGAAATGCTGCCCACTTTGCGATTAGTTTATGATGAAATGCTGCCCACTTTACGATTATTTTATGGCGAAATGCTGCCCACTTTACCCACTTAACGATTAATTTCTGGTGAAATGCTGCCCACTTTACAATTATTTTATGATGAAATCCTGCCCACTTTACGATTAATTTCTGGTGAAATGCTGCCCACTTTACGATTATTTTACGGTGAAATGCTGCCCACTTTATGATTAATTTCTGGCGAAATGC
Source organism: Hyperolius riggenbachi (assembly GCF_040937935.1). Taxonomy (NCBI): domain Eukaryota; kingdom Metazoa; phylum Chordata; class Amphibia; order Anura; family Hyperoliidae; genus Hyperolius; species Hyperolius riggenbachi. The sequence goes on from NC_090651.1 coordinate 281,910,711, forward strand.
TGCCCACTTTACAATGAATTTCTGGTGCATTGCGATTATTTTATGGTGAAACGCTGCCCCATTACAATTATTTTATGCTGAAACGCTGCCCCATTACAATTATTTTATAGTGAAACGCTGCCCCATTACAATTATTTTATAGTGAGACGCTGTCCCATTACAATTACTTGGTACCTGGGGGGGGGGCATCCAAATTTTCGCAGGGGGGCCCAGTGATTTCTAGTTACGCCCCTGACTCAGGTTAAGGAGAGCCCCACACTCTTTTTGTAGTTTAATTCCTGTGTTTTTTTTATCTAATCTGCAACCTTTATTTTAAACATTATTTTGCTATGGATATTCCAGGTTGTCCCTACATGACACTTTTGACTGCTTTTGACAGATCCCAAATGCCTGAATTCCAAACTCTATATTTCCTGAATTATGTCAACATTCTGGATTTTGTCTAACTAACCGTTGGCCTTTTTTGAATCTCTTTTTTTTTGAGGCAGTGGGTCCTATGGGACTTAATGAACATAATTATTTGTCAGTTTTCTTGTAGGCATTGATGTTGCTTTTTATTTAAATCTTTGATGTTTTTTACATTTGTTAATTAATTTTTCCTCTTCTTCTGTCACCTTATTTTGTTGTTTTAGTGATAATTTTGAGTGGAGGAGGCCAGCAGCAGCTCAACTTGGATGCCAGACCAGTACTTCTTCCCGTGTTCCCCTTGCATTAGACAGCCTGCGCTGTCTAATGCAAGGGGAACACGGGAAGAAGTACTGGTATACTATATGAAGTAACCGCTGCTAGGGACGCTTATCGTGGTTTCAGATGTGCGGGACATCACTGGGCCCCGATGCGAAACTTTGAATGGGGCCCCTCACCCCCACCTCCCTTGCTTTCTGTACAGGAAAACTGAGGACCAATGTGTTTTCCCCATGCAGATAAAGAGACTTAAAGGAAATGTTAGGCAATCTATGCTACCCCCAGATCTACTTACCCGGGGCTATCTCCATCTCTTGCAGCCAACAAGTCCCACGTTGCAGCTCTGCTCCCAATACATACATACATACACAGCTGTATTATTTTACTACATGAGAGCACATGCTATATGGAGGAACAACAATGACATGCTGAACATAAGATATAGTATTCACTGTAACTTTGGCAAAACATTCAAAATGTCACTGATTGATACTGTTATTACAGGATAGTGGATTCAGTATGAGATAACAAGCTCTCAATGAGGCAACAATAGTCAGACATCAATCTTACCCACTCCACTGTGTCCGTAATCAGACACCATAAGGTCACTAGCCTGTGTGTGATAAGAATCTAGGAATCTCTTCTGAGGGATTATTGAATAAGGGCCAGGCAGTCTACAACTTTTCTTCAACCTGTGACTCATTTGTTTGTAAGGTTGTACATTAAGTCATCAGAACTTTGCTGCAGTGTGAGACAGATGTTTTTTACGAACCCTAGGGAGCAGGGACAGAGTACAAATTCCAAAGTGTGTATGATGCCTTGTCTGTGTGGTGGACACATGCAGTCAATATACTGTAACAATGGTACGAGAGCGCAGAAAAAGTGGGATCAGCGCATCACCAGGCCGCCTCTGAATGGCCTCAGCTCAGAGCTCTGAGCTGAGGCCATTCAGAGGCGGCCTGGTGATGCGCTGATCCCACTTTTTCTGCGCAATTCTTAATTTTACTGGTAGCGCGCCCAGGCTATGCATATGCATAGGTAGGTTTTAGTTAGTGTTAGGTCCCCTCCCATGGAGGAAAGACTTCTTCGACAGTGGGAGAGACGAGTACCTAACAAATTGCATTGCAAGCTGTTAGTGGAAACTAACATCCTCCAAGTGGTAGACAGGTTGTATGTGTGCTCATTGTGTATTTGTATCTCATGAGTGGGGTCTGCACTTTTTTGCAGGTAAGCATTCATCTGTTTTTAAGTAGCGCTGTTCATTTCTTTGCAATGGTACGAGAGCAGAATACGTTTTCTCTCCATGCCTTTAGTTGTCAGTCTCTCAAACTTTTCCCCCCCACGGGGCCCCTGTGGCTTCTGGGCCCCCCTGCAGAAGAATCCCTTGCAGGGTCTATTGTTTTGCCCCTGTGCGGGAGGCGGTGTTTTCATGCCCTGTGGTTTGTACACTCTGGACTGTGATAAGCTATTTGCTCCATTGAGCTACCACGTCGCCCTGGATACTAGTTGGGCGGGGCTGTCCAGGCGAGCTATCCAACCACATCGTCTGGTTTGCCTTGCTCGCAAACCCTATGTTTCTATAGGCGGAGCCCATTCAGTGACGACTTCTTGTTTCCGGTTCCGGCTTCTGGAACACAGACAGCGTTCAGGAAGTGTCGTCGTGGTGGTTCTGGTTGCACTGTGTTGGCGTCCTTCTCTCTCAGCATATTGCAAGTGAGTACACTATTTCAGGGGTGATAATGGGGGGGCTCATTTGTCCTGATGAAGCACTCCTGAGCTGAGTGCGAAACAGCTGTCGACATCTTTGCATGCTTGTCTCTTTCTCTCCTAGTGGACTGTTGCTGTTGTACTGCTTGCAACCATTTTTAATGTATTTCCAATAAAGGCGTTTTTAACTGGATGTGCCCAGCCGCTCTTATCTTCAAATTGACTAACCGTTGGCCTTTACCAGTGTGTCCTGCAAGGGTCGATGATCCCCTACCCCTAGTGAGCAGTTTGCTGCAAAAAATTACTAGATCCTGGCCGTTTAGATTTCCCCACCATAGAGTAAATGTCAGGTAAGCAAGTCAATGCAGGTGGCAATCAGGCAGTGGGTGGGTCAGAAGTAAAATACATTACATAATATTCAGAAATGTGAAATACTGGGTCTCAGATTGTAGTACCAACGGACCATACAGTATACAGTATGTATCATTCAGAAACAAAGGTCAGAAATGCTGTCATGTCTAGCAGATTTAAGGTAATATACGGGGAGGAGTTAATAAATATTTTATTTTATTTTTTTTAAAGACAAACTGGTGCTACAGGTTTTTTATTATCATTGTACATTTATGTAAATATATTAAAGGGTACCAGAGCAGAAAAGATTAGGAGAAACGGGGGGGAGCAGACATGTACAGGGAGCATCCTGATGGCCACTGCTCCCCCCATTCTCCTCTCTCTCCCTCCTTTTGTAGCTAAATGCCCCCCGGCAGCCTCTTCCGGGCTGCCAGAGTCGGGCATCAGTGTGCAGGCACTGGCCCAGCTGTGCGTGTCCTAAAGTGAGAGCGATCTGCACATGTGCATGACGTAGTCCTGACATCATGCGCAGAACACTCCCGGCCGCGGTCGAGTGCTTTAGGATGCGTGTAACTGGGCCAGTCCCTGCGCACTGATGCCCGACTCCAGGGATGCCCGACTCCGGCAAAGTTATGAGTTTAGGTCTGTTTAAGATAAAAACAGGTTTAGTTTAAACTGAGTTAAATATTTCATGTGCTCATATGCTTAAGGTGGCTACTAATGATTGAATCTTTTTCATCCAATTTTACTAAGTCAATGTAGTATAAGGGTAAATTGGGATGAATACAACGAATGGATAATTTAGGCAGTCCCTTATATTACATGGATATGGTAATATTGCACGAAAAAGATTGGATCATTAGTTGTACCTTTAGACAAAAAGAGTTGTGCGGAATAAAACATGCATAACAAATTGGAAGAAAAAAAAAGTAGAAATACATCCAACAGTCTGCCCGATAACACATGAAAAGACACTGAACAAATTTATGTGGCATACGCAAGCAGGATGCTGAAACCCGGCACCCTGGAACCAATATGAGATGGACGGACAGTGGGGGAAGAGGAAGTACAAAAAGCTGCTCGGAATTTTTTATGGTGGTGCTAGATAGACTTCCACTCAGGAAACTGGCCAGTTAGCTTTCTCACACCAAATGAAGAAATCTCAGATTTGTGAAATAAGAGACTTTTTAAGCCTGACTGCACCCTGCCCTTAGCCACATTATGGGACCTGTAGGTAAGCAGTGCCACTGCTATAAAATTTTCAGGTGAACTTAAATTTTTGTTAGATTTATACTGTATTATCAGGTCTTGAGGTTTTGGTGGTGAAACGTGTTTTCTCAGCTTAGTCTTTCCTTCCTCCATCTTTTTTCACCCTAAGTCAGTGATCTGCAAACTTGGCTCTCCAGCTGTTAAAGAGAAACTCCGACCAAGAATTGAACTTTATCCCAATTAGTAGCTGATACCCCCTTTCACATGAGAAATTGATTCCTTTTCACAAACAGACCATCAGGGGGTGCTGTATGGCTGATATTGTGGTGAAACCCCTCCCACAAAAAAATGCTGAGTAGTTACTCTTGGCAGTTTCCTGAACCTTGTTGCATTGTGGGAAGTAGCTGTTTACAGCTGTTTCCAACTGCCAAAACAGCAAGCAGCAGCTATATCACTTGCCAGCAGTAACAATTTAACCATGTGATAAATGTCAGAATATAAATCAGGGATTTAAAATATTTTATAATGGGCAAACACTGATTAAATCATTTATACAGAATTATTGTAAAAATTAAGCACTTTTTTATTACATTATTTTCACTGGAGTTCCTCTTTAAAGGGATACTGTAGGGGGGTCGGGGGAAAATGAGCTGAACTTACCCGGAGCTTCTAATGGTCCCCCACAGACATCCTATGTTGGCGCAGCCACTCCCCAATGCTCCGGCCCCGCCTCCGGTTCACTTCTGGAATTTCTGACTTTAAAATCAGAAAACCACTGCGCCTGCGTTGACCTGTCCTCGCTCCCGCTGATGTCACCAGGAGTGTACTGCGCAGACACAAACCATACTGGGCTTGCGCTGCGCGCTTTTGATGACATCAGTGGGATCGAGGACACGGCAACGCAGGTGCAGTGGTTTTCTGACTTTAAAGTCAGAAATTCCAGAAGTGAACCGGAGGCGGGGCCGGAGCATCGGTGAGCGGCTGCGCGGGCACAGGGTGTCTGCGGGGGACCATTAGAAGCCCCGGGTAAGTTCAGCTCATTTTCCCCCGACCTCCCTACAGTATCCCTTTAAGGAACTACAAGTCCCACAATGCATTGCAGGAGTCTGACAGCCACAGTCATGATTCATAAAGGCAAATGCATTTTGGGACTTGTAGTTTCTTAACAGCTGGAGAGCCAAATTTGCAGAGCACTGCCCTAGGTTATGATTACATTATCATACCATGTCAATGACATGCTATATCCTCAACAGTTAGGCGAAGCTAACAAAAAATCTACCATTTAGCAAATCTGGATTTACTTCATTGTGTACCATAATACTTTTTGTTCACTTTTCTTAAAATTAGGTCAGCAAGATACAAATCAAAAATGTAATTTATAAAAAAAAAATATTTTAGATAATACACATTCTAAAGGTCGTCAAGAGAGAGAGTATGATGTAGAACATAGGAGTCACTCTCGTCGTCCTCTAGTATTTTGTCAATGGACATACTGAGGGCTTGCCTGGAGTCACTGAGTTCTTCTGGTACAGGATCTGATACAGGAATTGGTATTGGGACAAACTGTGGGCTTTGGATAGTGGTTGCAGTTGTTTGGTAGGATATAGAATGAGCTGTTGCTGGGAGTGTTGGAATTGGCTGAGCCCATGGGAAGTACGTCAACGGCGTCTGCTGTTCCACATATTCTAGTTGAGTAGCTTCACACAGAGTGCTGTTTCTTGTCTGCAAAAAATGACATAAATTATAATTGCATCAGTAAAGGAGAAAAAGTGGAAGTGTAAGGGGGAATTTGAAAGTAGGCAGTGCTGACCTACTTCTGTAAATGCTACTTAGACGGTTGTATTACTGTTCCTCTGGCTATAAAGGTGGCCATACACTAGCCGATATTTATCAATATCTGGCCGATTCAATCTTTTGATCCAATCTGTTAGACATCAATGCAGCACAACATTTTCTCAATAAATCGATTTCCTGCCAAAATCAATTGATTCAGTCAATCAGCTGGACAGAAAATGTTGCTCAATAGGCATTAAGAGTGAGTTACTAGCGGCGTTCCAATTCTGGCCAACTGATGCAGTAGTGGATCTACTCTCACGGGTCCTCCAATGCTTCCTCCCGTGTCTTGACTCCAGGAACAGGGCTTCTCCATTTCTCTTGACTTCCGGGGAGCTGTGTATCACTTGACAAACACTAGAGGCCCAATACTAGAGGCCTTTAGGGGTCATTTAAGGTACTTGCCCTGGTGCTCCTTGTATTTGGCTTCAATTGAGAATAGCTCCACTGCCCCGGCCCTACACTAGCTGCCCCTACATTCCTACATTCTGCATGCTGGGGGGGGGGGGGGGGGGTTGAGCAGACTGGGAGACCTGAGGACCCAGTAGCCAGTGCACACATATTTTCAATCATGCTGAAATGTATTAAAAATCTGTACACAGTGTATAGAATAATTTGATTAGATAGATCCCTCGCTGATTATCTGATAGTGATCTGAAAGGGATCTATCTGTCGGCCACATAGTCCAGTGTATGGCTAGCTTTATACATTCTAAAACACCTACCTGTAGAGAGAATACCGGTCAGCTGTCCTGACACTCATATATCCGCAAGAATTATAGCCAGGTCACCAGGGTCATCAACAGAATATCAGCAATGGTGGCTCTCATAGTTTGCTTATGACCGGTGCACTTGGAATACTGGACGTTTTCCATCTCTCTGTTGTCAGTTTTTTAGGAAAGGTAATTCAATGGGATCTTAATCTGGCCCTAGATTTCTGAACAGTCATGAGAACTAACTATATGGCTTTTATACACATCAGCAGACTAGCAGCTAAATTTAGTGAGCAGGTAAACAGTCTAAATGGGCTTGCTTTAGAAATGCATTTGGATGTGTTGATTTGATCCATGCAAAGATATTTTTGAACAATTTATAAATGATGGTAGTTAAAATGATTACTTACTGTGAAATTTGTCAAAAGTGGCTGTGAAGCATATGTCAGTACAGAAGGTGGACCAACCACGGTATAACCCTGACACATTGGCTGCACGTACATATCCGCTGTATAAGGACAGCTAACAGTTTCATGTGAAATGTACTCTGGGCATGATGCCCACTGAGTTATCGGCTGAAAAGAGGATGGTTGGGAAATCCATCCAGTGTATAAGATGTTTTCATCATGTGTTGGCAATGCTGTTGTCGTCGCCTCCAGGTCAACATAGGAAAGATCAGCTGAACTTGAGACTGCTAATAAAACATGCACAAATTAAAATGTTTCCAAAATGGATAGGAATTGATCTCCCAATGCCTAATAAACAATGAATCCCTGCTTTTTTTTTTATTATTACTGTACTATAAACACAGAGGATCTCTTCTGCAAACACCTCCTCCATCTAATGCAACAGTATGTTGCTATAAGCATAAGGTTCACATCTGAAATGGTGCCAAATGATATGCACTTTAGCAGAAACAAAAAAGGGGGGAAGCGGGCTGTGCATCCCAAAAATGGACGTGCCGCATCTGAATGATTAACCGCTAAGGTGTGCACCACCTCCAACACGCTAAATACACACCGTGCATACAAACAGATGCTACATTTACTATGGAGGATGTTACTGGACCCTTCCACCACGGTGAGGCCATCATCTTGGAAGAGTGACCTCCATTTCCAAGGGGAAGGCCTCGCCATTGTGGAAGAGTCCAGTACTGAATATTCTGCATTCAAACTATTTATGGCAGTACAAAACAAACGTAAGTATACTTATGGCTAGCTGCATCCATGTGCTTCAGTTTGTGTTCCAATTTTTAGATTAGGGATTAGTGCATATTTTGCATATGATTCATGTTCAAGGTGTGCATTTTAGCCCCTGGGGGGATCTGCATACCTCTGTTGGTTTCATTTCATTTGCAGCCTAGGAGTGCTGTCAATTGTTTGCTGTCTCTTGAAAAGAAAACTATTTATGGAAGCTAACATCCTCCATAGTTGAAAAATTGTAGTATCTGTTTGTATGCAAGGTGTATATTTAGTTTATTAGAGGTGGTGCATACCTGAGAGGTTTATCATTTAGATGTGCAGCACCCCTGCCCCCCCCCCCACCCCCCCTAGTCCTTTTGTTTATGCTATATACAATGTAACTACAAGGCTAGCTGCTCTCAGCCTGTATCCAAGCTTGCATGTTAATTTTTGTTTCAATTAGAAACTAGGTGCATAAAAAATTATCTATTATGTTAATTAAAAACATAATTAACCACTTGAGGACCGTGGGCTTTACCCCCCTTAAGGACCGGCCACTTTTTTTCCATTCAGACCACTGCAGCTTTCACGGTTTATTGCTCGCTCATACAACCTACCACCTAAATGAATTTTGGCTCCTTTTCTTGTCACTAATAAAGCTTTCTTTTGGTGCTATTTGATTGCTCCTGCGATTTTTACTTTTTATTATATTCATCAAAAAAGACATGAATTTTGGCAAAAAAATGATTTTTTTTTACTTTCTGTGCTGACATTTTTCAAATAAAGTAAAATTTCTGTATACATGCAGTGCGAAAAATGTGGACAAACATGTTTTTGATAAAAAAAAAACCCATTCAGCCTATATTTATTGGTTTGGGTAAAAGTTATAGCGTTTGCAAACTATGGTGCAAAAAGTGAATTTTCCCATTTTCAAGCATCTATGACTTTTCTGACCCCCTGTCATGTTTCATGAGGGGCTAGAATTCCAGGATAGTATAAATACCCCCCAAATGACCCCATTTTGGAAAGAAGACATCCCAAAGTATTCACTGAGAGGCATAGTGAGTTCATAGAAGATATTATTTTTTGTCACAAGTAAGCGGAAAATGACACTTTGTGACCAAAAAAAAAAAAAAGTTTCCATTTCTTCTAACTTTCACCAAAAAAAATGAAATCTGCCACGGACTCACCATGCCCCTCTCTGAATACCTTGAAGTGTCTACTTTCCAAAATGGGGTCATTTGTGGGGTGTGTTTACTGTCCTCACATTTTGGGGGGTGCTAATTTGTAAGCACCCCTGTAAAGCCTAAAGGTGCTCATTGGACTTTGGGCCCCTTAGCGCAGTTAGGCTGCAAAAAAGTGCCACACATGTGGTATTGCCGTACTCAGTAGAAGTAGTATAATGTGTTTTGGGGTGTATTTTTACACATACCAATGCTGGGTGGGAGAAATATCTCTGTAAATGACAATTTTTTAATTTTTTTTACACACAATTGTCCATTTACAGAGATCTTTCTCCCACTCAGCATGGGTATGTGTAAAAATACACCCAAAAACACATTATACTACTTCTCCTGAGTACGGCAATACCACATGTGTGGCACTTTTTTGCACCCTAACTGCGCTAAGGGGCCCAAAGTCCAATGAGTACCTTTAGGATTTCACAGGTCATTTTCAGACATTTGTTTTCAAGACTACTCCTCACGGTTTAGGGCCCCTAAAATGCCAGGACAGTATAGGAACCCCACAAATGACCCCATTTTAGAAAGAAGACACCCCAAGGTATTCCGTTAGTAGTACGGTGAGTTCATAGAAGATTTTATTTTTTGTCACAAGTTAGCGGAAAATGACACTTTGTGAAAAAAAACAATAAAAATCAATTTCCGCTAACTTGTGACAAAAAATAAAATCTTCTATGAACTCAGCGTACTACTAACAGAATACCTTGGGGTGTCTTCTTTCTAAAATGGAGTCATTTGTGGGGTTCCTATACTGTCCTGGCATTTTAGGGGCCCTAAACCGTGAGGAGTAGTCTTGAAACAAAATTTCTCAAAATGACCTGTGAAATCCTAAAGGTACTCATTGGACTTTGGGCCCCTTAGCGCAGTTAGGGTGCAAAAAAGTGCCACACATGTGGTATCGCCGTACTCGGGAGAAGTAGTACAATGTGTTTTGGGGTATATTTTTACACATACCCATGCTGGGTGGGAGAAATAACTCTGTAAATAGACAATTGTGTGTAAAAAAATCAAAAGATTGTCATTTACAGAGGTATTTCTCCCACCCAGCATCGGTATGTGTAAAAATACACCCCAAAACACATTATACTACTTCTCCCGAGTACGGCGATACCACATGTGTGGCACTTTTTTGCACCCTAACTGCGCTAAGGGGCCCAAAGTCCAATGAGTACCTTTAGGATTTCACAGGCCATTTTTGTTTCAAGACTACTCCTCACGGTTTAGGGCCCCTAAAATGCCAGGGCAGTATAGAAACCCCACAAATGACCCCATTTTAGAAAGAAGACACCCCAAGGTATTCCGTTAGGAGTATGGTGAGTTCATAGAAGTTTTTACTTTTTTGTCACAAGTTAGCAGAAATTGATTTTAATTGTTTTTTTTCACAAAGTGTCATTTTCCGCTAACTTGTGACAAAAAATAAAATCTTCTATGAACTCACCATACTCCTAACGGAATACCTTTGGGTGTCTTCTTTCTAGAAAGGGGTCATTTGTGGGGTTCCTATACTGCCCTGGCATTTTAGGGGCCCTAAACCGTGAGGAGTAGTCTTGAAACCAAATGTCGCAAAATGACCTGTGAAATCCTAAAGGTACTCATTGGACTTTGGGCCCCTTAGCATACTTAAGGTGTAAAAAAGTGCCACACATGTGGTACCGCCATACTCAGGAGAAGTAGTATAATGTGTTTTGGGGTGTATTTTTACACATACCCATGCTGGGTGGGAGAAATATCTCTGTAAATGACAATTGTTTGATTTTTTTTAAAACACAATTGTTCATTTACAGAGAGATTTCTCCCACCCAGCATGGGTATGTGTAAAAATACACCCCAAAACACATTATACTCCTTTTCCTGAGTACAGCGGTACCACATGTGTGACACTTTTTTGCAGCCTAGGTGCGCTAAGGGGCCCAACGTCCTATTCACAGGTCATTTTGAGGCATTTGTTTTCTAGACTACTCCTCGAGGTTTAGGGCCCCTAAAATGCCAGGGCAGTATAGGAACCCCACAAGTGACCCCATTTTAGAAAGAAGACACCCCAAGGTATTCCGTTAGGTGTATGGCGAGTTCATAGAAGATTTTATTTTTTGTCACAAGTTAGTGAAAAATGACACTTTGTGAAAAAAAACAATAAAAATCAATTTCCGCTAACTTTTGACAAAAAATAAAATCTTCTATGAACTTGTCATACACCTAACAGAATACCTTGGGGTGTCTTTTTTTCTAAAATGGGGTCACTTGTGGGGTTCCTATACCGCCCTGGCATTTTACGGGCCCAAAACCGTGAGTAGTCTGGAAACCAAATGTCTCAAAATGACTGTTCAGGGGTATAAGCATCTGCAAATTTTGATGACAGGTGGTCTATGAGGGGGCGAATTTTGTGGAACCGGTCATAAGCAGGGTGGCCTTTTAGATGACAGGTTGTATTGGGCCTGATCTGATGGATAGGAGTGCTAGGGGGGTGACAGGAGGTGATTGATGGGTGTCTCAAGGTGTGATTAGAGGGGGGAATAGATGCAAGCAATGCACTGGCGAGGTGATCAGGACTGGGGTCTGAGGGCGTTCTGAGGGTGTGGGCGGGTGATTGAGTGCCCTAGGGGCAGATAGGGGTCTAATCTGATAGGTAGCAGTGACAGGGGGTGATTGATAGGTAATTAGTGGGTGTTTAGGGTAGAGAATAGATGTAAACACTGCACTTGGGAGGTGATCGGACGTCGGATCTGCGGGCGATCTATTGGTGTGGGTGGGTGATCAGATTGCCCGCAAGGGGCAGGTTAGGGGCTGATTGATGGGTGGCAGTGACAGGGGGTGATTGATGGGTGGCAGTGACAGTGGGTGATTGATGGGTGATTGATAGGTGATTGACAGGTGATTGACAGGTAATCAGTGGGTTATTACAGGGGAGAACAGATGTAAATATTGCACTGGCGAATTGATAAGGGGGGGGGGGGGGGGTCTAAGGGCAATCTGAGCGTGTAGGCGGGTGATTGGGTGCACGCAAGAGGCAGATTAGGGTCTGATCTGATGGGTAACAGTGACAGGTGGTGATAGGGGATGATTGATGGGTAATTAGTGGGTGTTTAGGGTAGAGAATAGATGTAAACACTGCACTTGGGAGGTGATCGGACGTCGGATCTGCGGGCGATCTATTGGTGTAGGTGGGTGATCAGATTGCCCGCAAGGGGCAGGTTAGGGGCTGATTGATGGGTGGCAGTGACAGGGGGTGATTGATGGGTGGCAGTGACAGGGGGTGATTGATAGGTGATTGACAGGTGATTGACAGGTAATTAGTGGGTTATTACAGGGGAGAACAGATGTAAATATTGCACTGGCGTATTGATAAGGGGGGGGGTCTAAGGGCAATCTGAGCATGTAGGCGGGTGATTGGGTGCCCGCAAGAGGCAGATTAGGGTCTGTTCTGATGGGTAACAGTGACAGGTGGTGATAGGGGGTGATTGATGGGTAATTAGTGGGTGTTTAGGGTAGAGAATAGATGTAAACACTGCACTTGGGAGGTGATCGGACGTCGGATCTGCGGGCGATCTATTGGTGTGGGTGGGTGATCAGATTGCCCGCAAGGGGCAGGTTAGGGGCTGATTGATGGGTGGCAGTGACAGGGGGTGATTGATGGGTGGCAGTGACAGGGGGTGATTGATGGGTGATTGACAGGTGATTGACAGGTGATCAGTGGGTTATTACAGGGAAGAACAGATGTAAGTAATGCGCTGGCGAATTGATAAGGGGGGGTCTGAGGGCAATCTGAGCGTGTGCGCGGTTGATTGGGTGCCCGCAAGGGGCAGATTAGGGTCTAATCTGATGGGTAACAGTGACAGGTAGTGATAGGGGGTGATTGATGGGTGATTGATGGGTAATTAGTGGGTGTTTAGGGTAGAGAATAGATGTAAACACTGCACTTGGGAGGTGATCTGACGTCGGATCTGCGGGCGATCTATTGGTGTGGGTGGGTGATCAGATTGCCTGCAAGGGGCAGGTTAGGGGCTGATTGATGGGTGGCAGTGACAGGGGGTGATTGATGGGTGATTGATGGGTGATTGACGGGTGATTGACAGGTGATCAGGGGGATAGATGCATACAGTACACAAGGGGGGGGGGGGGTCTGGGGGGGGGGTCTGGGGAGAATCTGAGGGGTGGGGGGGTGATCAGGAGGGGGCAGGGGGGAGGGGGGGATAAAAAAAATAGCGTTGACAGATAGTGACAGTGAGTGATTGATGGGTGATTAGGGGGGTGATTGGGTGCAAACAGGGGTCTGGGGGGTGGGCAGGGGGGTCCTGAGGGGTGCTGTGGGTGATCTGGGGCGGGGGGGGGGGGAAATCAGTGTGCTTGGGTGCAGACTAGGGTGGCTGCAGCCTGCCCTGGTGGTCCCTCGGACACTGGGACCACCAGGGCAGGAGGCAGCCTGTATAATACACTTTGTAAACATTACAAAGTGTATTATACACTTTGTATGCGGCGATCGCATGGTTAACATCCCGCCGGCGCTTCCGTATGGCCGGCGGGATGTTGCGGCGGGTGAGCGGCGACAGGCGGAGGCGGAGGATCGCGTCACGGATGACGCGATCGCTCCGCCCATGCTCTACAAGGACCGCTGCCATTTGTCTATACGGCGGTCATTGCGGGGTCCACTTCCCGGCCGCCAATTGTCAATACGGCGGTCGGGAAGTGGTTAAAAGGGAAAAATCCCATGCAGAATTCACACTGACAAGTGTGAATGAGCCTTCACTAATCATAATTTATAATAATTAATTTTGCCAGGAAAATAATCTAAGGACAAAATGAATGTAAAGATGTTGTAATATTATGTATATATTATATTACCTACTGGCGTGTAGGATGGATATGTCTGGTATGTTGATGATACCTGTAAACAAACATTGAAAGGTAACTATCAAAGTAAAAAGTGGTGCTACAACAGTTTTGTAATATTCTGGCAAAGTTAAAGGAGTCATTAGCCATTCGCCGCAGCTCCGTCCCGGTACCCTGCGATGACGTCAGAGCGACCTCCATGTGGGCTGGAGCGGACTGCGCAGGTGCAGTAGTTCTATGCCTGCGCAGTCCGGTCTGGCCCACGTTGCGGTGATTGACAGCGCCGCTCGCGCAGGCGCAGTACAGGGTGACCTGGAGGTCGCCCTGACGTCATCGCCGGGGACCGGGACGGAACTGCGGCGAATGGCTGCGGGCAGAGCTGCGGCGAGGGACATGCTGGGAGCTTGGGGCTGGAGGAAGCCCCCGGTAAGTAGCACTCATTTTAAATTATTTTCCCTGATGACTCCTGCAACTGTAATTGGACAAACAGTGAAAATATATTTTACTTTAACAATGACCCAATATTAGAAACAACAGCCCACAGACCATTTTACCCTCACCACCAAGAGCCATTTTCACCTGTTAGCGCTCCTCCCATTCATTTGGCCATAACTTTATCACTGCTTCTCAGACCTGAATAATCTTGTTTTTTTTGTTTTTTTGCTTTTTGTGGGTGATACTTGTTTTCAGTAATTAATTTATTATCTATGCAGTTTTTAGGGAAAAACAAGAAAAAAATTACACTATTTCTCCAACTCCATATTTTTTAGTTTTAAAATTAGCAATGCAATAAATAAAACCCACCAATTGTATTTTCCTGTTAGTCCTGGCTAGCATAACGTTCACATTATGTTCCTAGTACAATGTATAGAAATAATATATTATTTGGAAATAAAGCTCTTATTTGCTAAAATAACAGTAATATACTTAAAGGAGTTATCAGGCATCAGGAGTAAAATAAGGGCTACTTACCCGGGGCTTCATCCAGCCCCAAGCTCCCAGCATGTCGCTCGCCGCAACTCTCCCCGCAACCGTTCGCCTCCTCTCCCTCCCGGTCCGCGGTGATGACGTCAGGCTGACCTGGAGGTTTTTAACTGCGCCTGCAGTACGCTCCGGTCCACGTGGCGGTGATTGGCAGCGCCGCTCACGCAGGCATCGGCCTGACGTCATCACCGCGGATCAGGAGGGAGAGGCGGCGAACGGCTGCGGGGAGAGCTGCGGCGAGGGACATGCTGGGAGCTTGGATCTGGATGAAGCCCTGGGTAAGTAGCCCTTATTTTACTCCTGATGCCTGATAACTCCTTTAAGGCAACTACTGGTATTTATGTATTTTTTAAACAGTTATTAATGTATGTAATGTACATTTTATACATGTTTGACTGTTAATGGGGGGGGAGGGGGGTTGCTATGGTGATCCCTATGCCATTATTTATAATGTTATATGCAGCTGCTCTAAGTAAGGCGGTTGATTTACTAATACTGGAAAACTGCAGAGAACACAGGAGATCTTAAGAGATTTACCAAACATGAACTCATGAGATGGAAAAGAATCTGATGCACATCAGAAGTGGGAATAAGTGCATTGTGTGGAGTGGGGGGATTTTACTCTCCTGTAAACAATGTAACCTCTCCCCCCACCTGTCCTATTGATTCATGTAGTTTCAGTATGAAGCTCATATTAAGTTCTGAAAAACTCAAAGCTTAGCTTTCTCATAAACCAAGGGATAGCTATAAAGTACAGTATTTACAGTACCGGGGCTGAAGTAGAGACGGTCCCACTGACATTTCCTCTTTTCCTTTTTAGAAGTTCCTTAACTGGTTCCTTTACCCTCACACCAAGGTACGGCCTAGTCTGATTATTCTGGTTTTGATCTGAAATCACAGCTATAACATATATTTCAGTTAGATCATGAGAGAAAAGCATACATTGCATGATTACACAAAGTAAGAAGTTTATCTGTAGTGAACATTATGCTGTATTCTTTAACTTGAACTTCAAGCATACATCCAAATCAAAGTAGCCAGCCGTGTAAACCCGTCCTGAAGATATGACACTTTGACACAATGTAAAGTATTAGTGTACAGCTTGAATAACAGTGTAAATTTGCTGTCTCATCAACAAAAGTGAGTATACCCTTAAGTGAAGAATCTAAAAATTGTACCCAAATCCTCAATAATTGTTGTGCCCACCATTATTTTCCAGCACTGCCTTAACTCTCTTGGGCATGGAGTTCACTAGAGCTTCACAGGTTGCCAGTGCCACTGGAATCCTCTTCCACTCCTCCATGAGGACATCACAATGCTGGTGAATGTTATAGACCTTGCACCTTTCCACATTCCATTTGAGGATGTCCAACAGATGCTCAATAGGGTTTAGGTCTGGAGACATGCATAGCCAGTCCAGCACCTTCACCTTTAGTTTCTTTAGCAAGGCAGTGGTCATCTTGGAGGTGTGTATAGGGTCATTATCATGGAATACTGTCCTGCTGCCTGGTTTCTGAAGGCAGGAATCAAGCTCGGTTTCAGTACATTACAGAACATGTTGGCATTCATGGTTTACTCAATGAACTGTAGCTCCCCAGTGCCGGCAGCACTCATCAAACCCCAAATCATGACATTCACACCCCTATGTTTGACTGTAGGCAAGACACACTTGTCTTTGTATGCCTCTCCTGGTTGATGCCATGCATGCTTGACACCATCTGAACCAAATTAGTTTATCTTGGTCTTATTAGACCACAGGACATGGTTTCAATAAACCATGTCCTTAGTCTGCGTTTCTTCATTAAATTAGCCATATTTTACTAAATTTGATGTAGTGCACGGTGTTTGTTCTGAACAATGATAGGCTTACCCCCACCTTTTCAAACTCTGCAGCAATGGTGCCAGCACTCATGCATCTACGTATTTGCAGAAACCTCTGGATGTGATGTTGAATACATGTTTTTAACATGGTCTATTATGAAAAGGCCTTTTCTGAGTGGATTCTGTCCAGTTAAACAGCTGTATGGTCTTGGCCAACATGCTGCAGCTCAGTTTCAGAGGGTAGGCAATCTTCTTTTCACGTAGGCCAGTGATCTGCAAACTTGGCTTTCCAGCTGATAAGGAGCTACATGCATTGCGGGAGTCTGACAGCCACAGTCATGATTCATAAAGGCAAATACATTGTGGAAATTGTAGTTCCTTAACAGCTGGAGAGGCAAGTTTGCAGATCACTAGCCTAGGCCATCTGCCATGTGGTGCCATGTTGATCTTCCATTAACCTCCTTGCCGGTTATCCCGAGCTCAGCTCGGGGTAACCTGCGCAGGAGGATTTCTCAGGCCCCGCTGGGTCGATTTCTATCAAATAAAAAGCAGCACACGCAGCCGGCACTTTGCCAGCCGCGTGTGCTACCTGATCGCCGCTGCAGCGCGGCGATCCGCCACGTGCAGCGGCGAAAGAGGGTCCCCCCAGCCGCCCGAGCCCAGCGCAGCCAGAACAAACAGTTCCGGCCAGCGCTAAGGGCTGGATCAGAGGTGGCAGACGTCAGGACGTCGGCTGACGTCCATGACGTCACTCCGCTCGTCGCCATGGCGACGAGGAAAGCGAAACAAGGAAGGCCGCTCATTGCGGCCTTCCTTGTTACTTTTGATCGCCGGAGGCGATCGAAAGTGCGGATCCGGAGCACCCTCTAGTGGGCTTTCATGCAGCCAACTTTCAGTTGGCTGCATGAAATAGTTTTTTTTTAATTTAAAAAAAACCCTCCCGCAGCCTCCCTGGCGATTTTAATAGAACGCCAGGGAGGTTAACCAGTATGAGAGGGTGCAAGAGTGATAACACCACATTTAACACACCTGCTCCCCATGCACACCTGAGACTTTGTAACATTAAGTAACATGACCCTGGGGAGGGAAAATGTCTAACTGGGCAGAATTTTTACTTTTGTTGAAAGTGGTTTAGACATAAATGACTGTGTGCTGAGTTATTTCATTGGGACAACACATTTGCACTGTTATGCAAGCTGTACACTGACAATTTACATTGCATCATTGTGTCATATGTTCAGTGTTGTCTCATGAAAAGGTATGATAAAATATTTACAAAAACATGAGAGGTGTACTCACTTTTGTGAGTTATGGAATTCCAGTGTTACAGGAAAATGGACAATCCCTTAAAGGGAACCTGAAGCGAGTAAAATTATTTAAAATAAACACATGATGTAACTGCAAATAAATATTACATACGTACCTCACCATCTGTTCCTCTCAGAAGCTCACCATTTTCTTCTTATAGAGATCCCTTCCAGTTCTGACAATATTTTGTCAGGACTGAAATATACCAGTTGCTGTCAGTTATATATCAGCAGCTGTCGGTTACAACTGAATGTGCAAGGTAATGTCCATGTTTCCCTATGGCTCAAGTGGGTGATATTACAGTTTAACAGTGTGCTGACCAGGAAGTTGTTATAGGGTAATGGCCATTTTCAAAATGGAGGATGGGGAATTCCATTGATCACAGTGAACAAATGGGACGCAGGAGAGGAGAAAGAGATTGAGGAGTAGACTACACAGGAGGTAAGTATGACCTGTGTATGGTTATTTTGACTTTTTAATTTTAGTTCAGGTTCTCTTTAAAGAGGAACTGTCAGTCGTACTATCCCAGAAAATGTTTTTCCTGCCCTTCACTATAGAAGGTGTATTGTCTCAGCATGAAAAATATTGGCCAGAGAGGAACAGAGGTGTGGGAGGGGAAAACAGGAGGAAAGAGGCTTCAGCCAATCAGGCTGCACTAGTTAAGTCTGAGGGGAAGCACAGAAGCAATAAAGGACGACCCAGCAGGTCCTGCAACTTTCTTTTTCTGTACCAAATTTTGTGTGTACCAAATAAGAGTCAGGTAAACTGGGGAATGATCATTAAATTATCATCAACAAGAAAAGTAATGGTGATTGTAACTTTTGGATTGCCTGGTTAGCATCCTTATTGTTTACCAGATAAAAATAAAAAATAGATTTTTGATTTTATGCCCGGCAGTTACTCTTTAAATTTATCTCAACATTGCAAGTATTAAAAGCAATTATTTCAACTTATTTACATTTTGTGTATATGTTACAGCCAGAACCCGAAGTCTGGCCACTTTATGGATGGCCAAAATGCAAAGTGGCAGTGTTCCAGCGGTCAATGTCAGAAATGAATTGATGCCGGCGGATCCGGCTCATCCCCCTGCCTCCCTCCTCTCACCAGTCGGCCAATAGTTAATAAGTAAATAGAGTCTGCCGACTCCTCCCCGCCCCCTCCTCTCGCCACTGGCAGCTGGTATCCCTACCCACCCTGTATCTTCCCCCTCGCCCCCTTCCCTGCTACCATTTGTAACTGCAGGAAAGTACAGAGAGAAGCAGGGATTCGTGTCACCACTTTTGTTCCTATAGGTGAGCACTATAGAGCGGGTGCTGGCAGAAACAATGTCTGCAGTGTTCCCACTGCCTGCTCCTCCAAGTGCTTCCCTGCAGTAACGAACGACTTGGGTGTGCAAGGAGAAATGGAGGATGGGTAGGTATACCAGCCCGGCTGCCAGAGGTTATAGGAAGGGGCAGGGGGAGGTGTCAAGGCCAGGGAGGGGAGCAAGGAGAGGAGCCGAAGCCGCCGGCATCAATTCATTTCTCACATTGGCCACTGTAACACGGCCACTTCCCATTTTGGCCAGCCAGACTTTGGGTTCTGGCTGTAACATATATAAAACACTGCCATCCTACAGAGTTCCTAACAGAGACTGTCAGTTTGGAGTGTTGAGGCCTGTGGTCAATACTAAAAATCAGGAATGAGTTGTAATGGCCACCAAAGTCATTTGTACATCAAAATTTGCATTTTCAACCTTTTCAATATTTTCTGAAAATACGGTATAATGATTTTTCGCACAAATTAGAACTTTGTTGAAAGTGTGTTCTCTCATCCCCATTGACATCAAAGCATTTAGTGAAAATGTGTTTTTGCAGACATGCCCATACATTTTCACGCATGTTCTCATCTGTGCATCATAGTGACAAGATATATATATATATACACTGTACAGCGCTGCGTAATATGTCGGCGCTATATAAATACTAAATAATAATAATAATAATAATAATTATAATCTGTGCAAAAATATGTTTTCTCATGCCCTTAGACTTCAATGCATTTAGCCTTGGCACTAGCTTTCTCTTGCCCATTAATCTTCAACAACTATTCTTGTCTGTGCAAAAATGTGTTTTCTCTTGACCATTTTTTTTTGTAAATATCCTCATCTGTGCAAAAATAATTTTTGCAGAAATTATAGAGAAACAAAAACTCCCATACTCAGTCATCAGTACCGAAAATACGTATGGAGGTCTGGTCTACGCAGTTAAAGTGGATCTGACCTCTTCCACAGGACAGAAGGAAAACCTAGAGAAATGCACCCTGTATGTACTTAAAGAGTTTAGCCTGCCTAATTCCCCCTCATCTGTGACTAATCACCACTGTAGTTTGAACCCTCAGATGTGTCAGCGGGCTGCCTTAGCAGTGCGACTAACTTGTAAACACAGTATGTTAGCCCTATCTTTGCCTCTATTAAAGCAGGAAGTAGACACACTGCAGATGTATTGCAGGATTTGTATCAGCTGTAACAAAGAAATGTTTTTTTCTTTAACCACTTAACGACCGCCCACTGCACAGGGGCGGCCGGAAAGTGGATCCCGCAAGGACCAGCTCATGCCCAGAGGCGGCGGTCCTTGTAGGGGCATGGGCGGAGCGATCGCATCATCCGTGACGCGATCCTCCGCCGGGGACTGGCTCCGCCCCCCTCGTGCTGTAACCCGCCAGCCGTTCGGAAGCGCCGGCGGGTTACTAGCACCCGGATCGCCGCATACAAAGTGTATAATACACTTTGTAATGTATACAAAGTGTATTATACAGGCTGCCTCCTGCCCTGGTGGTCCCAGTGTCCAAGGGACCACCAGGGCAGGCTGCAGCCACCCTAGTCTGCACCCAAGCACACTGATTTCCCCCCCCCTGCCCCCGATCGCCCACGCCACCCCTCAGACCCCCCCCCCTGCCCACCCCCCAGACCACTGTTTGCACCCAATGACCCCCCTAATCACCCATCAATCACTCCCTGTCACTATCTGTCAACGCTATTTTTTTTTATTCCCTAAACTGCCCCCTGCTCCCTCCTGATCACCCCCCCCCACCCCTCAGATTCTCCCCAGACCCCCCCCCCCCTGTGTACTGTATGCATCTATCCCCCTGATCCCCTGTCAATCACCTGTCAATCAACTGTCAATCACCTGTCAATCACCCATCAATCACCCCCTGTCACTGCCACCCATCAATCAGCCCCTAACCTGCCCCTTGCGGGCAATCTGATCACCCACCCACACCAATAGATTGCCCGCAGATCCGACGTCAGATCACCTCCCAAGTGCAGTGTTTACATCTGTTCTCTACCCTAAACACCCACTAATTACCTATCAATCGCCCATCAATCACCCCCTATCACCACCTGTCATTGTTACCCATCAGATCAGACCCTAATCTGCCTCTTGCGGGCACCCAATCACCCGCCTACACGCTCAGATTGCCCTCAGACCCCCCCCCCCTTATCAATTCGCCAGTGCAATATTTACATCTGTTCTTCCCTGTAATAAACCACTGATCACCTGTCAATCGCCTGTCAATCACCTGTCAATCACCCATCAATCACCCCCTGTCACTGCCACCCATCAATCACCCCCTGTCACTGCCACCCATCAATCAGCCCCTAACCTGCCCCTTGCGGGCAATCTGATCACCCACCCACACCAATAGATCGCCCGCAGATCCAACGTTAGATCACCTCCCAAGTGCAGTGTTTACATCTGTTCTCTACCCTAAACACCCACTAATTACCCATCAATCACCCATCAATCACCCCCTATCACCACCTGTCACTGTTACCCATCAGATCAGACCCTAATCTGCCCCTTGCGGGCACCCAATCACCCGCCTACACGCTCAGATTGCCCTCAGACCCCCCCCTTTTATCAATTCGCCAGTGCAATATTTACATCTGTTCTTCCCTGTAATAACCCACTGATCACCTGTCAATCACCTGTCAATCACCCGTCAATCACCCCCTGTCACTGCCACCCATCGATCAGCCCCTAACCTGCCCCTTGCGGGCAATCTGATCACCCACCCACACCAATAGATCGCCCGCAGATCCAACGTCAAATCACCTCCCAAGTGCAGTGTTTACATCTGTTCTCTACCCTAAACACCCACTAATTACCCATCAATCACCCCCTGTCACTGCTACCTATCAGATTAGACCCCTATCTGCCCCTAGGGCACTCAATCACCCGCCCACACCCTCAGAACGCCCTCAGACCCCAGCCCTGATCACCTCGCCAGTGCATTGCTTGCATCTATTCCCCCCTCTAATTACACCTTGAGACACCCATCAATCACCTCCTGTAACCCCCTAGCACACCTACCCATCAGATCAGGCCCTAATTTGCCCCGTGTGGGCTCCTGATTACTCGGCCAAACCCTCAGATCCTCCTCAGACCCCCTTCCGATCACCTCCCCAGTGCATTGTTGGCATCTATTTTCCCCTCTAACCACCCCCTGAGGCACTCATCAATCACCTTCTGTCACCCCCCTAGCACTCCTATCCATCAGATCTGGCCCAATACAACCTGTCATCTAAAAGGCCACCCTGCTTATGACCGGTTCCACAAAATTCGCCCCCTCATAGACCACCTGTCATCAAAATTTGCAGATGCTTATACCCCTGAACAGTCATTTTGAGACATTTGGTTTCCAGACTACTCACGGTTTTGGCCCCGTAAAATGCCAGGGCGGTATAGGAACCCCACAAGTGACCCCATTTTAGAAAAAAGACACCCCAAGGTATTCTGTTAGGTGTATGACAAGTTCATAGAAGATTTTATGTTTTGTCAAAAGTTAGCGGAAATTGATTTTTATTGTTTTTTTTTACAAAGTGTCATTTTTCACTAACTTGTGACAAAAAATAAAATCTTCTATGAACTCGCCATACACCTAATAGAATACCTTGGGGTGTCTTCTTTCTAAAATGGGGTCACTTGTGGAGTTCCTATACTGCCCTGGCATTTTAGGGGCCCTAAACCATGAGGAGTAGTCTAGAAAACAAATGCCTCAAAATGACCTGTGAATAGGACGTTGGGCCCCTTAGCGCACCTAGACTGCAAAAAAGTGTCACACATGTGGTACCGCCGTACTCAGGAAAAGCAGTATAATGTGTTTTGGGGTGTATTTTTACACATACCCATGCTGGGTGGGAGAAATCTCTCTGTAAATTGTGTGTAAAAAAAATCAAACAATTGTCATTTACAGAGATATTTCTCCCACCCAGCATGGGTATGTGTAAAAATACACCCCAAAACACATTATACTACTTCTCCTAAGTACGGCGATACCACATGTGTGGCATTTTTTTATACCCTAAGTACGCAAAGGGGCCCAAAGTCCAATGAGTACCTTTAGGATTTCGCAGGTCATTTTTGTTTCAAGACTACTCCTCACGGTTTAGGGCCCCTAAAATGCCAGGGCAGTATAGGAACCCCACAAATGACCCCATTCTAGAAAGAAGACACCCAAAGGTATTCCGTTAGGAGTATGGTGAGTTCATAGAAGATTTTATTTTTTGTCACAAATTGGTATTTCTCCCACCCAGCATGGGTATGTGTAAAAACACACCCCAAAACACATTATACTACTTCTCCTGAGTACGGCAATGCCACATGTGTTGCACTTTTTTGCAGCCTAACTGCGCTAAGGGGCCCTAAGTCCAATGAGCACTTTTAGGCTTTACAGGGGTGCTTACAAATTAGCAACCCCCCCAAAATGCCAGGACAGTAAACACACCCCACAAATGACCCCATTTTGGAAAGTAGACACTTCAAGGTATTCAGAGAGGGGCATGGTGAGTCCGTGACAGATTTCATTTTTTTTTTTTTTTTGTCACAAGTTAGCAGAAATGGAAACTTTTCTTTTTTCTTGTCACAAACTGTCATTTTCCGCTAACTTGTGACAAAAAATAAAATCTTCTATGAACTCACTATGCCTCTCAGTGAATACTTTTGGATTTCTTCTTTCCAAAATGCGGTCATTTGGGGGGTATTTATACTATCCTGGAATTCTAGCCCCTCATGAAACATGACAGGTGGTCAGAAAAGTCAGAGATGCTTGAAAATGGGATAATTCACTTTTTGCACCATACTTTGTAAATGCTATAACTTTTACCCAAACCAATAAATATACACTGAATGTTTTTTTTTTTTTATCAAAAACATGTTTGTCCACATTTTTTGTGCTGCATGTATACAGAAATTTTACTTTCTTTGAAAAATGTCAGCACAGAGAGTTAAAAAAATCATTTTTTGACAAAATTCATGTCTTTTTTGATGAATATAATAAAAAGTAAAACTCGCAACAGCAATCAAATAGCACCAAAAGAAAGCATTATTAGTGACAAGAAAAGGAGCCAATATTCATTTAGGTGGTAGGTTGTATGAGCGAGCAATAAACCGTGAAAGCTGCAGTGGTCTGAATGGAAAAAAGTGCCTGGTCCTTAAGGGGGGTAAAGCCCACGGTCCTCAAGTGGTTAAAGGTTATTATGCTGTTGCTTATCTTTTAGAGCAGAGAGAAAGTTATGAGTTCAGGTCCACTTTAGTTACTCGTGGAGGAAAGGAAATTTCCTAACCAGCCCATACTGCAGAAAGTGTACAAATTCCAAACTTGAAAATAAGTGCAATTTATGTTTGAAATAAGACTTGGAGAATTCATGGCTGGCTGCAAATTACAGTGGAATTTTAATTTTTACTAACATTAAATTACAGAATATGCTGCACTAATATATGTCTGTAATGTCTTTTCTGAATAATCTACACGTTCGTGTTAACTCTTTTGCCAAGCACTTCAGTAAGTTTTCATTTGCAGAAATAAAATGCAAATTACACAAATAAAACTTAATAAACACTCTCTAAACCACATTTTTGTGGAAAGCAAAGAAACTAAAAACACTTAAATATAATATTTTGTAAACCAAATCATATTTGTGCAGATTTTCTGCAAAGTGACAAATATAATAACATTTTATTAGTGTACATACATAGAACCAAGTGTTTAAAATTCTCTCTGAAGTTAATAGATGAGACATTGCTGAGTTTAAAAATATTGAAAAAAAAATACACAGAACTGTAAACAAGCATTGTCCCTAAAGTGCTCTACTACATCCCATATTTAGTGTTTTAATAAAGTAACAACTCCTCTAATTTTACAGTTGCATGTGAAACTTGTGCAGCAATGTATAATACGTATAGAGCAATTTATGTTTTTTTCCTTCATGTGCCTCTATGCTATAACATACAGTAGCAGTATGTAAGACAGGTTCTCTATAGGTTCTCTATAGGCAACCTCATCGATGGTAGTGAAAAAGGTTAAAAAAATCAAACAATTATGTTAGTTTTTGTGTTTGTTTTAAAACGAATCATGTAAGACAGTTGCATTAATATTTTTTCATATATGAAAAGCATAAAAGCCATAGTTTTTTTTTGAGGTGCATCAAGCATAAGTTCAATGCAGGTGAAGGACAAGTGACAAGTGAGTGGAATGTAAACTCTTGTAATTCTAAGTAATCTAAGTATTTGCCCATTTTCGTAAGCCACTTTTGCCTCTAGTAGGAACAAAGCAAAGTGGGCACCAGGACTACTTGCAATTTGCATGACAAGTAGGCCCTGCACCCGTTTTTGTATCCTTAGCCTTGGGTGCCTAAATTTAACTTTATTACTGCTAATCGCAGCTTTGCAGAGGGATTAAGAGTTAGGAACCACAGGGGTTGGTTAACGGTTAGATGCCAGCAGGGCAGGGTTAAAGGTTAGGCACCGCCAGGGAAGAGGCTAAGGGTTATGATGTGGTCCCACTGCTAGGTTCCATGGCCTATTCTGTTATCACAAAATCCTCCTGCTTGTAATGATCCGCTCAGCTGGCTGCACAGGCAGACAGCTGTTTGACTATTTCTTATGTCTGAGGGATGCAGGTCTCTGGAAAAGAGACCTGGCTTCATCTTGCAACTTTCAGAGTTGCTTTGCTGAAGGATTTGCATACATGCAAATTGCCCAGCTATCTCCTTTGAGGGCTGGCAGTATAAAAGCCTTCTTCTCCCACAATCCTTTGCTGGTCATAATGGTTTGTTAACACTAGAGTTGGGCCGAACGGTTCACCTGCGAACGGTTCCATGCGGACTTCAGTGGTTCGCGTTCGCGTCCCACAGGCGAATTTTTGCGGAAGTTCGGTTCGCCCCATAATGCACCATGAGGGTCAACTTTGACCCTCTACATCACAGTCAGCAGGCCCAGTGTAGCCAATTAGGCTACACTAGCCCCTGGAGCCACTCCCCCCCTAATAAAAGGCAGGCAGCGGCGGCCATTACGCTCACTCGTGTGCCTGCGTTAGTGAGAGTAGGGCGAGCTGCTGCAGACTGTCTCTCATAGGGAAAGATTAGTTAGGCTTAGCTTGTTCCTGGCTGCATACCTGTTCTGTGAACCCACCACTGCATACCTGTACTGTGAACCCACCACTGCATACCTGTTCAGTGAACCCACCACTGCATACCTGTTCAGTGAACCTGCCACTGCATACCTGTTCTGTGAACCCACCACTGCATACCTGTACTGTGAACCCACCACTGCATACCTGTTCTGTGAACCCACCACTGCATACCTCTTCAGTGAACCCACCACTGCATACCTGTTCAGTGAACCTGCCACTGCATACCTGTTCTGTGAACCCACCACTGCATACCTGTTCAGTGAACCCACCACTGCATACCTGTTCTGTGAACCCACCACTGCATACCTGTTCAGTGAACCTGCCACTGCATACCTGTTCTGTGAACCCACCACTGCATACCTGTTCAGTGAACCCACCACTGCATACCTGTTCTGTGAACCCACCACTGCACACCTGTTCAGTGAACCTGCAACTGCATACCTGTTCTGTGAACCCACCACTGCATACTTGTTCAGTGAACCCACCACTGCATACCTGTTCAGTGAACCTGCCACTGCATACCTGTTCTGTGAACCCACCACTGCATACCTGTCCAGTGAACCCACCACTGCATACCTGTTCAGTGAACCCACCACTGCATACCTGTTCAGTGAACCTGCCACTGCATACCTGTTTGGTGAACCCACCACTGCATACCTGTTGTGTTCAGTGAACCCACCACTGTATACCTGATCAGTGAACCTGCCACTGCATACCTGTTCTGTTCAGTGAACCCACCACTGCATACCTGTTCAGTGAACCTGCCACTGCATACCTGTTCTGTGAACCCACCACTGCATACCTGTTCTGTGAACCCACCACTGCATACCTGTTCAGTGAACCCACCACTGCATACCTGTTCAGTGAACCCACCACTGCATACCTGTTCAGTGAACCTGCCACTGCATACCTGTTCTGTGAACCCACCACTGCATACCTGGTGTGTGAACCCACCACTGCATACCTGTTGTGTTCAGTGAACCCGCCACTGTATACCTGTTCAGTGAACCTGCCACTGCATACCTGTTCTGTTCAGTGAACCCACCACTGCATACCTGTTCAGTGAACCTGCCACTGCATACCTGTTCTGTGAACCCACCACTGCATACCTGTTCAGTGAACCCACCACTGCATACCTGTTCAGTGAACCTGCCACTGCATACCTGTTCTGTGAACCCACCACTGCATACCTGTTCAGTGAACCCACCACTGCATACCTGTTCTGTGAACCCACCACTGCATACCTGTTCAGTGAACCTGCCACTGCATACCTGTTCTGTGAACCCACCACTGCATACCTGTTCAGTGAACCCACCACTGCATACCTGTTCTGTGAACCCACCACTGCACACCTGTTCAGTGAACCTGCAACTGCATACCTGTTCTGTGAACCCACCACTGCATACTTGTTCAGTGAACCCACCACTGCATACCTGTTCAGTGAACCTGCCACTGCATACCTGTTCTGTGAACCCACCACTGCATACCTGTCCAGTGAACCCACCACTGCATACCTGTTCAGTGAACCCACCACTGCATACCTGTTCAGTGAACCTGCCACTGCATACCTGTTTGGTGAACCCACCACTGCATACCTGTTGTGTTCAGTGAACCCACCACTGTATACCTGATCAGTGAACCTGCCACTGCATACCTGTTCTGTTCAGTGAACCCACCACTGCATACCTGTTCAGTGAACCTGCCACTGCATACCTGTTCTGTGAACCCACCACTGCATACCTGTTCTGTGAACCCACCACTGCATACCTGTTCAGTGAACCCACCACTGCATACCTGTTCAGTGAACCCACCACTGCATACCTGTTCAGTGAACCTGCCACTGCATACCTGGTGTGTGAACCCACCACTGCATACCTGTTGTGTTCAGTGAACCCGCCACTGTATACCTGTTCAGTGAACCTGCCACTGCATACCTGTTCTGTTCAGTGAACCCACCACTGCATACCTGTTCAGTGAACCTGCCACTGCATACCTGTTCTGTGAACCCACCACTGCATACCTGTTCAGTGAACCCACCACTGCATACCTGTTCAGTGAACCCACCACTGCATACCTGTTCAGTGAACCCACCACTGCATACCTGTTCAGTGAACCTGCCACTGCATACCTGTTCAGTGAACCTGCCACTGCATACCTGTTCTGTGAACCCACCACTGCATACCTGTACTGTGAACCCACCACTGCATACCTGTTCAGTGAACCCACCACTGTATACCTGTTCAGTGAACCTGCCACTGCATACCTGTTCTGTGAACCCGCCACTGTATACCTGTTCTGTTCAGTGAACCCGCCACTGCATACCTGTTCTGTTCAGTGAACCCGCCACTGCATACCTGTTCTCGCCATGGTGCGCACCAGTCCAGCACGGCCGTCACTACACAAACAGCTGTTTGCGGTGCGTTACACGGTGAGTTTGGTGTGTCAGTGTGAAGCAGTACCTTAATTACACTACCTAAATTGATGTATACACATGCAAGATGTTTTAAAGCACTTTAGGCCTGTCATTTAGCATTCAATGTGATTTCTGCCCTTAAAACGCTGCTTTGCGTCAAATACAGATTTTTCCCGGGGACTTTTGGCATGTATCCCACTCCTCCACCTGGGGGTCCAGGTGTTAGACCCCTTGAAACATCTTTTCCATCACTTTTGTGGCCAGCATAATTTTTTTTTTCAAAGTTCGCGAACCTAAAATCGGAGGTTCGGCCCCACTCTAGTTAACACACTCCTGGAGTGTCAGCCTTTCCTGTTGGATTGTTAAAGTTATCTTAGAGTATTCTGTGGGCTTTATTAGACACCCCTCTAGTTCAGTCAGGTTGTATTATTTGTATTGCCTGTTCTGTCTGTCTGGGGGTGCTAACCAGAGCAGCGGTTGCTACTGGTAGCTCCTTCTTTTCGTCTGTTTGGATCGCACTAGCCTCTAGCGGTAGCGGCTGTGGATCCTTCTGATCTGTATTCTTGGAGGGTAAGCTGGAGCAGCGATTGCTACTGGCTACCTCATCTTGCTGTACCTGGATCGCACTCGCTCTGGCGGAAAGAGCAGTGGATCCTGCTAACTCTGTTTCTATACTTGGATCACACTCGCTCTGGCGGAAAGAGCAGTGGATCCTGCTAAGCTCTGTTGCTTTACTTGAATTGCACTCGCTCTGGCAGAAAGAGCAGTGGATCCTGCTAGCTCTGTTGCTTTACTTGGATCGCACTCGCTCTGGTGGAAAGAGCAGTGGATCCTGCTAACTCTGTTTCCCTACTTGGATCACACTCGCTCTGGCGGAAAGAGCAGTGGATCCTGCTAACTCTGTTTCCCTACTTGGTTCACACTCGCTCTGGCGGAAGAGCGGTGGATCGTATCTCTCATATTCCTGTTGTCTGTCCGTCTGTCTGTCTTGTCTGATACAAACGCTTGCGATAGGCTCGGTGAGGTAACCGTTAAGCAAGCGCTCGCGTTTTCTGTTTCGTGTTTGTGTTTTGGTGGTTAGTTAGGGTGGCGTGCTTGTCTCTGTTGCGCTTAACATGTGGAGACCGCGCTGTTAACGCGTTCACTGTTGCGAATGAGTGCGGCGTTCGCGTTTAGTTAGCGTTTGTTATTTTCCTTATCATTCTCATTGTATGATTTACTGTGCCTTTGCTCTGCTCCTGGGTTTACCTCTGCTTAGTCTTGTGTCACCTCTGGCAATCTCCTCTCTCGCGATTGCGTTCCTACTCGGTTTCTGCTGTTGTGTGTGCACCGTCGCGGGTTGGCGACAAGATTGGTGCACACACATGCATTCTGTCCCTGTGCTCATTCTCATTCACAATCGCATCTCTTGCGATTGCGTTCTCACTTGATTCCTCTGTTGTGTGTTCAGAATCAGAATCAGAATCAGAATCAGTTTTATTTCACCAAGTACAGCAAGAGCCATAATCGGAATTATTTGTGGTACACATGGCATAGACAGATACAACAGCACATACAATTTGAAATGCAGTAATCAGATATACAGAGGAGGCAGCTACGGGGACCAGCTGTCGGCCCGGCAATTATGAGTGCAGGCCGGACTGGGGAAAGTCAGAGTTCAGTGACCGAACGGCCTGGGGAAAGAAGGTGTTCTTCCGCCTGGTGGTTTTGGATGGTATAGTCCTGAAGCGGCGGCCCAACGGGAGGAGCCTGAAGTAGTGGCTGCCAGGGTGAGAGGGGTCACGGGAGATCATGGTGGCCCTCTTACTCAATCTAGCGGAGTGGAGGAGATCAAGAGGTGGAAGAGGAGACCCGATGATTCTCTCTGCATCAGCTATGACCCTCTGCAGTTTATGTTTATCACTGGCCGATGCACCCGCGTACCAAACAATGACTGAGGAGCAGAGGATGGATTCTATGGTGGCGGTATAGAAGCTGGCCAGCAGCTCCCGTGGCATGCCAAATCTCTTCAGTTGGCGCAGGAAGAACAGCCTCTGTTGGGATTTCTTTTGAATTTTAGTGGTGTTCTGCCCCCATTTCAGATTATTGGTGAGAGTCGTGCCAAGGAACCGAACCGATGACACTATAGAAACTTCTGTTCCTCCAATGAGGACAGGCGAGGGGGGGGGAGGGTTCCTCCTGAAGTCTACAACTAGTTCAACAGTCTTTGCAGTGTTGAGAACTAGGTTGTTCTCCCTGCACCAATTGCATATTCTCTCGACCTCGCTCCGGTATTCATGCTCTCCGTTGCTTCCAATTAGGCCAATAATGGTGGTGTCATCCGCAAATTTGATGACCTTCACAGAGTCAGCGGATGAGATACAGTCGTTGGTATAAAGGGAGAACAGTAGAGGTGACAGAACACAGCCTTGTGGAGCCCCAGTATTGGTGGTTCGAATGCTGGAGTAATAGTTGCCGAGCTTCACCTGTTGTGTTCTATTTGTCAGGAAGTCCTTGATCCATGCTCGGAGAGTGGGATCAACTCCGAGCTGTGTCAGATTGGTGATCAGGATGTCAGGGCAGATCGTGTTGAACGCTGAGCTAAAGTCTAGGAACAGGATCCTGGCATAGGAGGCCGGCCTGTCTAAGTGCTCAGTGATGTGTGCCACGCTGACATTGATGGCATCCTCCACGGATCTGTTTGCCCTATATGCAAATTGGAGCGGGTCTAAAAGGGCGTCTGTGGACCTCTTCAGGTGGGCAAGGACCAGCCGCTCGAGGAGCTTCATGATGTTAGAGGTTAGGGCCACTGGGCGGAAGTTATTGTGCTCGGAACTGCCTGTTTTTTTTGGGACTGGTACAATTATGGACCTCTTGAAACAGGAGGGGACTGTACCATCAGATAATGACTGCTTAAACAAGGAGGTGAGCACAGGGGCTAGCTGATCGGCGCAGGTTCGCAGGCAGACAGACGACACTCCGTCCGGGCCGGAAGATTTCCTGGGATTCAGCTTCCGGAGGTGCCGGAGTACCTCGGATTCCCGAACAGCGCTAGGAGCCAGGGCGCCGAGTACGTCAGAGGTCGATGTGGATTTGCCTACGGGCTGGTTGGAATGTTGCTCGAACCTGCAGTAGAACTCATTGAGCTCCTCCGCCAGTCGAGGGCTCGGGGTCGCCGTTTGGGATGTTGGTTTGAAGTTTGTGGCTGCTCTCAGGCCCTTCCATACTTCCCGTGTGTTGGTGGACTGGAGGCAGAGCCCCAGCTTCTCAGCGTAGGCCCTCTTTGCCGATCGCAGTTCTCTTTTCAGGGCGAGCCTAGCTTCTCTGAATTCCTCTAAGGAGCCAGACCTGTGCGCCTCCTCTTTGCGTTTCCGAAGTCGGCGAAGCCTGTCGTTGAACCAGGGCTTGTTGTTGGGGTAGACCCTGAAGGACTTGGACGGGATACACGCTTCTTCGCAGAAGGTGATGTAGGAGGAGATGTTCTCGGCCCATTCATCAAGGGTAGGTGCCTCCAGAGCCGTCCAGTCGGTGGTTTCAAAGCAAGCTTGGAGCTGCAGTTTGGCGTCTGCAGTCCATTTTTTGACGGTTTTGGTGATGGGCTTTGAAGTCTCTAGGAGCCTCCTGTAGGAGGGGATCAGGTGTACTGTGTTGTGGTCAGAGTTTCCCAGGGGGGCTCCTTGGGTGGCTTTGTAGGCGTTCTTGTGAACCGTGTAGCAGTGATCCAGGGTGTTACCGCTCCTGGTAGGGCAGGTGATGTGCTGCTTGTAGAGGGGCCTCACGTGCCGAAGGTTCGCCTTATTGAAGTCACCCAAGATGATGAACAGGGCCTCTGGGAGGGCTGTTTCCCACCGCGAGATACAGTCACTGAGTACATGCAGGGCGGACTTGGAGCATGCATCGGGTGGAATATAGACCCCAACGAGGACAAGGGAAGAGAATTCCCTCGGAGAGTACCGGGGCCTGCAGTTTATGGCAAGGAGCTCAACGTCTGGGGTGCAGGCCTTGTGGAGAGTGGTGGTGTTGGAGCACCAGGAGGTGTTTATGTAAAAGCAGATTCCGCCGCCTCTCGTTTTCCCAGAGAGGGCTGCATCACGGTCTGCTCTTAGGAGGTTGTAGTCTGGTACCTGTAGGGAGTCGTCGGGGATGCTTTCGCACAGCCAGGTCTCGGTAAAACAGAGAACAGGGGTGTTCTTGCTGATCTGGGGTTTGCTGTCGAGAAGGAGAAGCAGCTCGTCCAGTTTGTTGGGGAGCGAGCAGACGTTTGCTAGTAGGATGGCAGGGACAGGCGAGCGTAGGCCTTTCCTTTTCAGTCGGACCTGGGCCCCCGCCCTCCTTCCTCTGTGGCGGCGCTTGTTTGGTGCTCGCTTGGTGGAGAGGTATTCGATGTGTGCAGTGACAGCATCCCACAGGGGAGAGCCCGGTGTTGGGTTGGGGCTGTCCGGGGGTTCCCATTCAAGAAGGGCTTCTCTGGAGAGGGTGGCGGTCCGTTTCGCGCTCATGGTCCAATTTCCTCAGTAGGTGGCACAGTGTGTGGCCCCGGTAGGTGGGATAAGCGGGCAGCACAGTGAAGAGGCTACCAGAAGATGGAGGTAGGAAAGAGGCAGCGGCCTGGCACAGTGCGTGGCACGAGTCAGAGGGCGTGGGGTGGGCCGCACGGCGCAGACTGTGGCACAGATATGGTGCAAGTGGTATGGAGCAGGCAGCACAACAGTCTGTGGTATGGAGCAGGCAGCACAACAGTTCACCGTCGCAGGTTGGCGACAAGATTGGTGGACATACATACATCCCTTTTCTGTGCTTATTCAGTCTTGTGTCGCTATTAGCAATCGCTATCTCTTGCGATTGCTTTCCCCCCTGAGCTTCACAGTTGTGTGTTCATCGTCGCAGGTTGCGACTAGATTGGTGAACACACATTCACCCTGTCGCTGTGCTCTCTCTCTTTGAAGGGCTATCATGCCCTGCTCGGTTGCAATTCGGACAATTCCCATCTGGCATCTGTGGCAGTACAGAGGCTTGCTCCTCTGCACTTCACAGCTCCACCTGCTGGTGGGAATTTCCCTCTACTGGTGCTTTGCACCAAAGCTGGGTTCTCTCCTTTCATACGCTTGTGGAGGATTTCCGCCGTGTCAGCGCACGCCTTGTGTGCTGATCACGGAGATAATTCCACAATCGTTACACTGCTGCTGTCATAATTTGATTTTATGTAATTAATGCTGTGGTCCCATCACTAGGACCCACTGCCTATTTTGCTACCACCAATCCTCCTGCCAGTGCTGTCATAATTTAAGTTTATTTAATTAATGCTGTGGTACCACTGCCAGGTTCCATGGCTTATTTTGCTACCACCAACTCCAGGTACTGCTGCTGTCATAATGTAATTTAATTTATGCTGTAGTCCCACCAGGTTTAACGGCCTATTCTACTACCACGTGATCGAGCCTTGAGCAACTTGGGGGCACCTGCCAATGTTACGTGCCAAAGAGAAGAAGAAGAAGAAAAAGAATAGTTCATTGAGATCAAGAAATGGATGCGCTCATGCCAATGTTACATGCCAAAAAGAAGAAGAAAAAGAGTTCATTGAGATACATATATATATTTTTTTCTTGGTTACATGTTTGATGGTATACATGTATACTGTATATGCATGTATATATGTATGTATGACTATGTATATACAATACAAGCACATGAAAGGAGTAATTATGACCGTAATTACCATCATCACTACTTGTAATTCTTATTCCAGTGTAATTGTAATGACTGAAATTATGGCACAGCGAACCATAGTTATAAACGGTCATTACAATCATTCCTATTGGCCATTTTTATCTCGCTGCTGACACTTTTTAAACAGCACTAAGATAGTTCATGATTGTAGTATTGCCCCCTCTTTGCGGCAGCTTCTATTTGAGAGCTGCATGAGCAGACACACATACATACATACAACCGTGCTAGCCTACCTTCTGCAACTGACAGGGAGGTAAGTGTTATTTATGTTTTTCTGTTAGCCCTTCATATTGTATCCTGATATTTTTTAAGGTTTCCTTGAGATGAGGTTTTGTTTGCATTTTTCTGGCTAACTTTTTAGATGGTGTATTGTATGTAAATCAGAACCTTAGTTAACAATTTTCTTTTGATTCAGAGTACTTTTGTAAACAATATTATAATAATGTCATACCATCCCAGTTTTAGTTTGACATTACATATATTTTTATTTTGCAAAGGGGATCAAACTTAGAGACATGCTTGAAAGTGTGTACGTATTGCTTATGAGCATGGATATATTAGTATGTCTTTGAAGTTGAATGTGGGAGAGGTGTATGTATGTACAGTGCAAAGGTTGTGTCGAAAAAGTTGTGGTTACAGAAACAGTAGTTAGGTAGTTAGTAATAAAATGCACACTTAGTCATTTTCAACGTGTCAAGAAGTCATTTAAACAAGACTGTGTACATATTGCGCTGCCCCACCTATCTCTACTTCCTACACACTGGAGTTATTGTACAGGAGACATAAGCTCGAATATGGTCTTAGATGCAAGAATGTGAGATAAGTTTCAAAGACTTTAATTATGGCACATGCTCAGTGGTTAAGTGGCTAATCCCAGGTTTGAATCTCATCCAGGGCACTAACTGCACTAAGTTTGTATTTTCTCCCTGTGTTCGTGTTAGGTTCCTCTTGACACTAGGGTTTACACATAAAAAACAAAACAAGAACAAAAACATACTATTAGGTTAATTGATTTACCCAAAAAAGAAATATTAGACTGTAATCATGCTAGAACATTACACCCAGCAACAGCCTTTTACCTCTCTGCCTAGCCACAACACAACAAATACTTTATTGTAAAACAGCTCTGACAGTCATCACTCTAGTACTGTAATTAACAGAAATCATAAATCAGAACACACAGACTTAGAGCAACTCACTTCAGGTTACATACTCACCTATGGAGGGAGAAGGCTCTGAATCCTACAGCATCTTCTTGGTCCTATGCCTATGCAATTGTTCTGTTTAAATTTTCACACCTTCGGGACTCCTCAGAAGTCTTCGGGAACGAGAGAGCTTCTGAAGATGGGCCCATCCGTACTGCACATGCACAAGCCCAAACTCGTGTGTGTAGTATGGATCTGCTCATCTTCTCAAGGAAGTAGGGAAAGGAGGTTAGTCGCTCCCCCCTTGGAAATTACCCCACAAGGTTGATAGCGAGCAGTGGCATAGCTAAGGAGCTATGGGCCCCGGTGCAAGCTTTACATGGGGCCCCCCAAGCACTCTATACATAACAACTGATATAGAGCATCAAGACCTGCCAAGGATTTTTACAGTGTCAAAGGTGCAAGTAGGGGATGGGAAACAGTTTGTTAATGACTACTACTATTTAAAGAGAAACTCCAACCAAGAATTTAACGTCCCAATCAGTAGCTGATACCCCCTTTTACATGAGAAATCTATTGCTTTTCACAGTGTATTTAACTCTCTAAAAAATATTAGAGTTAATAATTCTATGTATTTAGGAAGGTATGATGAAAACACTTCCTGAAACGTAACAGTATGCATTAACTTCTAGTGCAAATCAATAAATCTATATGAATTTTGGCATGTGAAAGTTCCTTTAATGTAATTGTTACTATAGCTCAGTTTTTATTTAGCTTCACAGTTAAATAATAACTATTCTTGTAAACGTTTCTTCACATAAAGCTTTATCTATAACCTCCAAGTAAACATAAACCTCACGATTTAAGCCAGTTTTGCATTCAATTCAAATACATTAAATGTATATCTTAAAAAACTGCTCACCTGGTCTAAATGCTTCATTCTGTCGCCTCTAATCTCCCCATCTTGGCTAAATATTCAGGGGGGCTGGGAAAGCTCATATGACAGAGAGTTGAGTTAAGGTGAACTACAGATGTGAAACTTTGTCAGTAAATTTACTTAATTGATATAGTGAAATATCAGTAATATTTGACGTTATTTCACTATGATCTAACTTCTCCCTACTCTCACACAGAACCCTGCCCTGGTGGGAAACTATTAACCCCACATCAATTAACACCCCACAACTAATACCCCCCCCCCCCCCCCGGACAACTAATAACACCCCACAACTAATAACCCCTGGCCTGGACAACTAATAACACCCCACAACTAATACCACCTCGGACAACTAATAACACCCACAAATAATAATCCCCCGGACAACTATTAACACCTCACAACTAATAACCCCCAGACAACTAATAACACCTCACAATTAATAACCCCCCCGGACAAATAATAACACTCCACAACTAATAACCCCCCCCAGACAACTAATAACACCCCACAATTAATAACCCCCCCGGACAAATAATAACACTCCACAACTAATAACCCCCTCAGACAACTAATAACACCCACAATTAATAGCCCCCCAGACAACTAATAACACCCCACAATTAATAACCCCCCCCCCCCGGACAACTATTAACACCTCACAACTAATAACCCCCAGACAACTAATAACACCCCACAATTAATAATCCCCCGGACAACTAATAACACCCCACAACTAATAACCTCCCTGGACAACTAATAACACCCCACAAATTAATAACCCCATGGGCAACTATTAACACCTCACAACTAATAACCCCCAGACAACTAATAACACCGCACAACTAATAACCTCACTGGACAACTAATAACACCGCACAACTAATAACCTCCCTGGACAACTAATAACACCGCACAACTAATAACCCCCTGGACAACTAATAACACCCCACAATTAATAACCCCCCCCCCCCGGACAACTATTAACACCTTACAACTAATAACCCCCAGACAACTAATACCACCCCACAATTAATAATCCCCCGGACAACTAATAACACCCCACAACTAAAAACCCCCTGGGCAACTAATAACACCTCACAACTAATAACCTCCCTGGACAACTAATAACACCCCACAAATTAATAACCCCATGGGCAACTATTAACACCTCACAACTAATAACCCCCAGACAACTAATAACACCGCACAACTAATAACCTCACTGGACAACTAATAACACCGCACAACTAATAACCTCCCTGGACAACTAATAACACCGCACAACTAATAACCCCCTGGACAACTAATAATACCCCACAATTAATAACCCCCCTGGACAACTAATAACCCCCCGGACAACTAACAACCCCCACAACTAATAACCCCTCCCTTCGGATAACAGATAACCCCTCCCCAGTCAACTAATAATCTCCCCCCCCCCAGTAGGGCCTAACCTTGATGGTCGCCCGCTAACCAAACTGTGACTACTAATAGTGAATGCTTCGCACCCGCTATTGGTAGCTGCAGTTGAAATACCCCTCGGCACCTGATATTTATTGTGCGGACATTTTTGTCACACTTCATTTAGCTGCTTAATGTTTACACCATGGGTTGCCCTAATAAGGAGATGCAACAGTAATAACATGTCAATGTGTTGCTACTCTTCACACTTCATTCACAGTTGAAAGGAACCTGAGGCATAGTAAAATAAAAAAAAATGATATACTTACCTAAGAAGAGGAAGCCTCTGGATCCTGCAGAGGCTTCCCACGTACTCTTACAGACCACCCAGGACCCTGTGAAAGATTGCATTCATGCTCCGTTTTGTATGGCCACCCCTGTGCAGTTGCATGGACGAGCTGGCACAGTAATGCTCATGCATGAAGAGGAGCGCAGCCACAATAACATATTCAACACAAGCTCTTGTCGGATATGTTCCGGGGATCCATGTGCAATAACGGTTGGGAACAGGAGGACGTGGGAAGCCTCTGCTGTTTACATCTCTCTGTTGTAACAGATCGCAGGGCCAGATTTCTGGAAAGGCCACAAAGGCCCAGGCCTTAGGTGGCTGCAGCCCAAGGGGCACCTGAACATGAAAGAGGGGTGTCAACGTATGAAAGAGGCTGAAAATGGGAAGCAACTCATGAAAAAAGGAAACTGATGCATTTTAAATCTCCAAAGCTGTACATTGTGAAAAAGCTTTCAGTTAAAATGCGTATAGTGTGAACTGAGCCATAGGAAAACATGGATATTACTTTGATCAGATGTCCTTTCAGTTATAACTGAGAGCAACTGATATAGTGTACACACTGCATGCAGGATATTAATTAACGTCTATGTTCAGTCTCCATTGCACTTCACACACATTATTATAACACATGCAAATCCAGCCAAAAGCACCAATTTTCTAGACATTTCCTTGCTGATAGTGCATCTCTCATAGCCATATGTTATTACTGGAAAGACCTGATCTTTGTTGGTAAAGTGACCTCTCTATTATTTAGCATCTTCTCCAGATATGCCATAGCTTTTCTGCCAAGCAACAAGTGTCTCTAATTTCATGGCTGCAGTCACTATCTGCAGAGGTCTTTGATGCAGATTAGCAGGGGCGTAGCAATAGGGGTTGCAGAGGTTGCAACCGCATCGGGGCCCTTGGGCCAAAGGGGCCCCGAAGGGCCCTCCCTCAACTACAGTTTTAGCTCTCTATTGGTCCTGTGCTCATAATAATCACTTCTATAGATACTTTGAATAGTGGTAATCATTAACACACTGTCCCCCATCCCCTTCTTGCACCTCTGACACTGTAGTTGCCATTGGCAGGTTTTGGTGCGCCGTATAAATTGCTATGTATAGAGTGCTTGGGGGGCCCCATTGTAAAACTTGCATTAGGGCCCACAGCACCTTAGCTACGCCACTGCAGATTAGATATATTTAGTTTACTTAATGTTAAGTAGAAAAACAACTTTGGTGCTTTTTTTTGACATACATAACCAACTTTTTCAACTCTTCCTCACGTTCAGCCATCAGGGTGGTGTAACTGGCATATCTCAGATTGTTAATATTCATGCCAGTGATTTAAATTCTAGCAGATGACTCATCCAAACCAGCATTCTGTATTACGTATTCAGCAAATAAGTTAAATAAGTAGGGAAACAATATGCAGCCTTATTATCACACTCTTTTCCCAATTGTGAACATGGTTAGTTCTACCTGTTAGTTCATGGTTTGAATAGAAGTTCCTCAAAAGGTATAGCAGTGGACCTGGTATCCCCATTTGTATGAGTATCTGGTTTCTATGAGGACCTAGCATCCCCATTTCTATGAGTAGCTGCAACAGTTTATCATGATATGTACAATTAAAGGTTTTGGAATATAAATGAACACAAGCAACCAATGTTATGTCAATATGGCTTAGGAAGATAACCTCACAAGTTTGAAGAAGACAAGTATGAGTAGAGCTAATGATGTTCATGGATTAAAGGTGAGAAGACATCTAACTGCTAAGCAGCTCCAAGATCAAGAAAAGTGCAATCTGATGCTGTAAGAACCAATATACCATTAGAGCGTGGAATGTGAGATCTATGAATCAAGGAAAACTGAGCATGATCTAAGGTCAAATGACTAGGATCAACATTAACCCTTTCGCGTTCCACAGTTTTTACAACTTAAAGTTCCTGACATTTTTTGACACTTTAGCTGTGTCATTTTGATATAGCAGTAACTTTTTAATTATCTATGCCACCTTAGTGATACATATCTTGTTTTTTTCAGTGCAATCTAGGCTTTCTTTGGGTAATATTTTTCTCCCAAAACTATTTTGTTTCATAGTAAATTTATGGGGAAAAATTAGGCGTAAATGCAGAAAACACATTTTTTTTTCATGTTTCCCCCTCCCTAATTTTCACATCACACGTCCCTCAGTTATAAAACATTTACAAATAAAGTATTTGGCCCTTCCTGATTAAAATGATACCCCACATGCCACATTTTACTTCTATCTGAGCATGTGGTGGACCGTTATCCTCAATCTGCGTGTCTGTGGTGATCAAATGCGTTCGCTAGGGCGACAGTTCAGGGGGAATAGAGATGTACAGATGCATCACAAGGCAATGGCTGAGCGTTACATCTGTAGAGCATTGGGGCCTGAAACTTTCGCCCTAGCAATTGCATCCGATCGCTACTGGTGGCAGTCATTAAATGTTTATAAACAGGCATAGGGGTTAATAATGGGTTAATAGGCTAATTTTGGGTTAAAAATTAATGGGGAATTCAAAAAAAACTACTTTATTTATTTTATTTTATTTATTTTACTTGGGCCCATGTCACTTTAAATTTTTCTTTTTACTTTTACAACTTTTCTTTTTTTCTAACTTTATTGAATAATTGTTGCTAGCTAACAGCAACAATCATTCAAAGGACCATTTACGTGACTGTGCACGAGCGTGCATGGTAACGTGCACACGCGGTTACCACCGTGCGTGCATGCGCAGTGGCGGCAGACAGCAGGCTTTAATGCAGGACGTAAGGACGTAGATTCTATGTCCTAGAACAGACAGGGGGACTAATTAGGACATAGACTCTATGTCCTGGAACCTAAAGCAGTTAAACATGCTCATTCGGATTCCGCGGAAATAGAATTTCTGCATTTTTGATCGGAAAACAGAAATCAGATTTCTATGGAAATATCGCATTACTGGAGCTCAGTCATTTTAGCCCAATCGCATAACTTGGAAGTATTTGGCCAATCAGAGAATGCAAAAAATGACCAAAAAAGACTCAAACACTGGTGCACATGACAGAATGGGGCCCCAGGCTCTGACACCACCCAGGACCCACAAACCCACATGTGACACCAAGTAGGGGATTGCAGGTGAGCCTCGATGCTCCCACCACCAGTGGACTCCTCAGAAAACAAAAATTGGATTTCTGAGGAAATACTGCATTACTGCAACTCAGTAAATTTAGCCCAATCACAGGACTCGCAAGCATTGGACCAATCAGAGAATGGAGAGTCAACTCGGAAGTATTTGACCAATCAGGAAATGCAAAAATCAACCAAAAAAACCTCTTCGGAAATCGGAATTGGAAAATGGAAATCTGCGGAATTGCATTGGTGGAAATCGTAATTTGTGTGGTATCGGAAATCGTCATTTCCGACCAAACTTACTCAACATTGACATATTGGGGTCACCAAAAATGAACTAGTGCTCATCATTTTTTGTCAGATATATATTTAATTTTCCCCTTTGGTCACGAAACATATACAACAAATTGAGTAGCTATCATCATCATCAATGACATGAGACCTTAGTTACTATTCAAAACCTGACAAAATGATCTCAAAACATTCTACATAACAGTAATTCAAGCATACAGGTGCAACTCGAAAAAATGTGACCATCATGCTAAGGTTCATTTATTTCAGCAATTCAACTTAAAAGGTTAAACTAATATATTAAATAGATGCAAAGCAAGATATTTCAAGCCTTTATTTGTTATAATTTTAATGATTATGGCTTACAGCTGAAAACCCCAAAATCAAAATTTCAGACCACCAGAATATTATGAAAATGTTCAACATTCTAGGCTCAAAGTGTCAGACTCTAATCAGCTAATCCAAAACACCTGCAAAGGGTTCCTATTTCATATATTAGTTTTACTTTTTAAGTTGAATTACTGGAATAAATGGAAATTTCTCGAGTTTCACCTGAATGCTCTAACAACTGAAGCTTATAAAAAGAAAGTGGAACCAGTGGCGTAGCTAAGGAGCTCTGATGCAAGTTTTACATTGGGGCTCCCCAAGCACTGTATACATAAAAATTGATAGGGCGCACCAAAACCTGCCAATGGCAACTACAGTGTTAGAGGTGCAAGAAGGTGATGGGGAACAGTTTGTTAATGATTACCACTATTCCAAGTGTCTTTAGAAGTGATTATTATGAGCACAGGACCAATAGAGAGCTAATATTGTAGTTGAGGGAGGGCCCATCGGGGCCCCTCTGGACCAAGGGCCCCAATGCGGTCGCAACCTCTGCAACCCCTATTGCTATGCCCCTGAGTGGAACAGTTTTACAGTGGTTTGCAACAGCTTCGAGTACTGCATGCAACACTCGCCAGCAAGGTTGAGAACTCCGATCACCTGGCATTATGCTAGGTAGTCACCATCTTGGATTTGTCCCGAAAGAAATAGTCTGTGAGAGAGCCCCGGCAGCTGAGTAGCTGTTTCTCCTCTTCCCATACATGCACCCAGGTAAAAGCAGTACAGAAGTCAAGTTGCTGCAAAGATTGACCCCGTTCAGGCAACAGAAAGGCTGGTCTGAGACAGAGT
Source organism: Hyperolius riggenbachi (assembly GCF_040937935.1). Taxonomy (NCBI): domain Eukaryota; kingdom Metazoa; phylum Chordata; class Amphibia; order Anura; family Hyperoliidae; genus Hyperolius; species Hyperolius riggenbachi. Next base: position 281,953,552 of record NC_090651.1, read on the forward strand.
GTGGGTCAAATGCATTTGGCTGGGAGATAGCCTTGCATGTGCCTCCTGTCTTCTAAAATCTTGATTTCAGAGTTACCAACCACATAACTGTCTCTGTTGAACTACTGCCGCAGCACCTCTGGACTACACATGTACACTGTAGGACTCCACCACAAAACTAGGGAGCCCCCAAAAGCATCTTTAACCTCCCTGGCTTTCACTTTCTGTTGGATTTCTGTGAAAAAAGTGGATCACAAGGGGGGGAGACCTATACTGGGGCACATACAGCTATCTAACCTAGGCTGGTGCACCTATAGCTAGCAAACCTATTCTGGGGTCACATGGTGCACTCTAAATCCTCATGGGCTGCATGCCCGACACAGTGTCAGGCATACCACTTTCAGCTAATTTTTCTTGCCCAACACAGTGTCGGGCATACTGCCCATGAGGTTAAATCTCCTGCTAGATCTTCCCATTGATTCATTGGTCCAGAAATGATACAAAAGTGGAGCAGGTGCTCAAAGCATGAATTCTAATTCACTTGCTGCACCTGCTTTGCACCAGTTTTGCTCTAATTTTCTTTGCACTGGTTTTGATAAATCTGTTTTTCTTTAACTACGGATAAATGCTGTGCAATATAAATGCAGTTTTTTACAGTTAAAGATAACATTTCGCCTGGATATTGAAAGCTGCCAAATCAAAGAACAATGAGCAAATATTGACCCTGCTTCTGCTCAGTTCTTGAAATATTCCAGAGTTTGCTCAGTCTTAAAGAATCTGAATATATAAATAATAGCTAATTCATATGAAGCTGAGCAAACATGCAGCAAAATGGACATTGTTGTATTCATTTTACTCTAGGTTCTTAAGAAGTCTTCCAAAATATCCAATTATTTTCCCATGAGACCAATAACATTGCCTGTATGCTGTCTACGCATTCTTTTTTCTACCAAATATTTCTAAACCTTGAACACTTTCATGTATTCAAAATAAACTTGATGTTTAAACAACACTATACATTCACCTACACTTCTGGGAGGGTTATTTTGCAACATTTGTAGATGCTAAATTTGCTCTAGAAAAAGTTGGTTTTGGGGCCTTTAACAAATCCCAGTTTTCCCAGAATGAATTATTTGTACAAATTTAACCCATATAGAAAATTTAGCAAAAAGTCTAAGAAACACTTCCAGAATGCCAAAACACAACTTCAATATACAATTCCAAAAAGCATTCTTCATTGTCAAGGCTGTAAAATGTTAAAACTATGTAATGGATAAGGTGCACCTTCCAAAAAAAACAAAAACACAGAGACACCAGGAGCCTGGATGATGTAGTATGTTTAGAGATGGTACAGGGAAAAAATAATTAAAGGCTGTGGTCAGTGCTGGTCGTAATGGAAAAAGCTACGCTTACGGATCATTACGCGTAATTTTACGCTATTACGCATTACGAAATTACGCTTACGGCATAGACAATCAATTTCGTTACATGTCTGTAATTACGCATTGCCCTTACGCAATTACGCGTAAGAATACCGTAATTCAGGTTGTTACGTTATAGGCTTACGCGTAAATTTCTACTGGCAATTAAAGCGTAAAGTCATGCTGCCAAGCGGAAAAGTTGACGCATGGGTCAATGTTAGGTAGCCGCCAACTTTAAGGGTTAATAGCAAAGCCCCCTTAAGTGCTAAGAGCCTCAAATTTGGAGAATATATTAAGGAGATCAGAAGGAATAAGAGGAAAAAAATTTTTTTTCAAAAAGACCTTATAGTTTTTGAGAAAATCGATGTTAAAGTTTCAAAGGAAAAATATATACATTTAAAAACCCGCCAACTTTAACGGTTAATAGCAAAGCCTGCTTAAAATTTAGAAACACCAAATTCACAGGGTATATTAAGGGGATCAGTGGGAATAAGAGGAAAAAATTTTTTTTCAAAAAGACCTTATAGTTTTTGAGAAAATCGATTTTTAAGTTTCAAGGGCGAAAATGTCTTTTAAATGCAGAAAATGACAGTTTTTTTTGCACAGGTAACAATAGTGTTTTATTTTCATAGATTCCCCCAAGTGGGAAGAGTTTTACTTACTTCGTTCTGAGTGTGGGAAATATAAAAAAAAAACGACGTGGGGTCCCCCCTCCAAGACCTCTTTAACCCCTTGTCCCCCATGCAGACTGGGATAGCCAGAATGCGGAGCACCGGCCGCGTGGGGCTCCGCACCCTGACTATACCAGCCCGCATGGTCCATGGATTGGGGGGTCTCGGAAGGGGAGGGGCAGCCAAGCTTTCCCCTCCCCCTCCGAGCCCTTGTCCAATCCAAGGACAAGGGGCTCTTCTCCACCTCCGATGGGCGGTGGAGGTGGAGGCCGCGATTTCCTGGGGAGGGGTTCATGGTGGCATCTGGGAGTCCCCTTTAAAAAGGGGTCCCCCAGATGCCCACCCCCCTCCCAGGAGAAATGAGTATAGAGGTACTTGTAGTACCCCTTACCCATTTCCTTTAAGAGTTAAAAGTAAATAAACACACAAACACATAGAAAAAGTATTTTAATTGAACAAAAAACATAACCACGAAAAAAGTCCTTTAATATTCTTAATTAACCATTAATACTTACCTGTCCCTTTAAAAGCCAGTTCCCACGCAATATCCTCGGAAATATACTAATCAGTTACAATGTAACAAAGTTATTACAATGTAACAACTTTGTTACTTTGTAACACCACCGCACCCGACGTCACTCGCCGCCACCGCCGCACCCGCACGCACCCGACAGAGCTCTGAGCTATATAGCTCAGAGCTCTCTAAGCATCTTTGTATTTGGGCTCCAAGGAGCCCCATTGGTCCTTAGCAGACCAATGGGGTTCCTTTAAATCAGAAGGAACCCCATTGGTCTGCTAAGGACCAATGGGGCTCCTTGGAGCCCAAATACAAAGATGCTAAGAGAGCTCTGAGCTATATAGCTCAGAGCTCTGTCGGGTCCGTGCGGGACGCTAAGTCCCCGCCGCCTCCCGCTGTCAGCCCCGCCCACATCTGTCACCCACATGTCACCCACATGTGGGTGACATGTGGGTGACATGTGGGAGAGGCGGGGTCGACAGCGGGAGGCGGCGGGGACTTAGCGTCCCGCACGGACCCGACAGAGCTCTGAGCTATATAGCTCAGAGCTCTCTTAGCATCTTTGTATTTGGGCTCCAAGGAGCCCCATTGGTCCTTAGCAGACCAATGGGGTTCCTTCTGATTTAAAGGAACCCCATTGGTCTGCTAAGGACCAATGGGGCTCCTTGGAGCCCAAATACAAAGATGCTTAGAGAGCTCTGAGCTATATAGCTCAGAGCTCTGTCGGGTGCGTGCGGGTGCGGCGGTGGCGGCGAGTGACGTCGGGTGCGGTGGTGTTACAAAGTAACAAAGTTGTTACATTGTAATAACTTTGTTACATTGTAACTGATTAGTATATTTCCGAGGATATTGCGTGGGAACTGGCTTTTAAAGGGACAGGTAAGTATTAATGGTTAATTAAGAATATTAAAGGACTTTTTTCGTGGTTATGTTTTTTGTTCAATTAAAATACTTTTTCTATGTGTTTGTGTGTTTATTTACTTTTAACTCTTAAAGGAAATGGGTAAGGGGTACTACAAGTACCTCTATACTCATTTCTCCTGGGAGGGGGGTGGGCATCTGGGGGACCCCTTTTTAAAGGGGACTCCCAGATGCCACCATGAACCCCTCCCCAGGAAATCGCGGCCTCCACCTCCACCGCCCATCGGAGGTGGAGAAGAGCCCCTTGTCCTTGGATTGGACAAGGGCTCGGAGGGGGAGGGGAAAGCTTGGCTGCCCCTCCCCTTCCAAGACCCCCCAATCCATGGACCATGCGGGCTGGTATAGTCAGGGTGCGGAGCCCCACGCGGCCGGTGCTCCGCATTCTGGCTATCCCAGTCTGCATGGGGGACAAGGGGTTATAGAGGTCTGGGAGGGGGGACCCCACGTCGTTTTTTTTTTATATTTCCCACACTCAGAACGAAGTAAGTAAAACTCTTCCCACTTGGGGGAATCTATGAAAATTGTCATTTTCTGCATTTAAAAGACATTTTCGCCCTTGAAACTTAAAAATCGATTTTCTCAAAAACTATAAGGTCTTTTTGAAAAAAATTTTTTTCCTCTTATTCCCACTGATCCCCTTAATATACCCTGTGAATTTGGTGTTTCTAAATTTTAAGCAGGCTTTGCTATTAACCATTAAAGTCGGCGGGTTTTTAAATGTATATATTTTTCCTTTGAAACTTTAACATCGATTTTCTCAAAAACTATAAGGTCTTTTTGAAAAAAATTTTTTTCCTCTTATTCCTTCTGATCTCCTTAATATATTCTCCAAATTTGAGGCTCTTAGCACTTAAGGGGGCTTTGCTATTAACCCTTAAAGTCGGCGGCTTTTTTATATTATACGGGAGCGTAATATTACGCGATTACGGCAGACTGTGTAATTTCAATGGGAGTTTACTGTCTTACGCGTAATTTGTTACGCGTAAAACGTAACCCTACGGTCTACGCGTAATTAATTACGCGTAATACCGTAACCTTACACGTAACGCTTACGGTGCATTTGTAGTGAATTACGATGCGTAATTACGCTAATGCGTAATTTCGGCCCAGCACTGGCTGTGGTACTCTCAAAGCTGGGTTGCAAATCTGGGCAACCATCCAGTGCTGTAGGAGAATAACTGTCTACAGGTGGGTACAGACAGGACCCGTATGTAGGTCGCTTTCTGGAAGAAGGATACCAGAACCTAGGGGCTTGAGGAGGTCACCCTCAGAAAGGGGAGTGTATGAAGCCACAAAGGTGGAGAAGCACCCAAGGGAATAAGATATTTAAAATATTAAACAGAAGAAATTGAGGTAGCTTTTACTGTGCCGTAAGTGGTGTCATCTTTGAGGTAAACTACCTCAATTGCTTCTATTTTAACATATTAAATATTTTATTTTCTTGGGCACTTAGCCTCCTTTGTGGTGTAAAATGAGAAGATTAGCTTTAATCAGAATTGGTTTCTGCAGATACGTTGAATATTTAAAAAATATGTATTTTTTTCCCCTAGCCTAGAGCAAACAAATTCTTGATGGCAAACTATAATAGTAAATGAAGTGTTGGCCAATTGGGCTTTCACACAAAAGAGGAAGTAACATTTCCCCTTTATTGCGAAATTTGGAAAGGGTTTCACCCCTACCCCTGGTTCGGCTGGGGTTTCTTAGTTATAGCTGTACTACTTGTTGAAGTGCTATTTTTTTGTGTTGTATAACTCTGTTGGCTGCCCCACAGTTCTTGAATGTTACAGCCTTTGCCTCTCCATTTAGTAACTTCTGAAGGTATTTTCAGAACAGTATGTGGTTAACCACTCTGGCTTCTACCCAGCAAGATATTTTCAGAATTTTGTAGAGTTGTATAAATTGTATACTTGTGCTGTTGACAAGGCTCTCATATTTTATATGAAGGGGAGGCACTTAGTTGTGCCTCTATGGAATTCACCCAATTAAAGTAGAACTGTGTCAAAGTTTACACAATATATGCTCAAGGTAAGGCTTTATTATGTACAGCCTTATCTACCTCCTTACAGTAAAGGCTGTAGAGAGCTAAATAGACCATGCAATATACTGTACTTCTCGATAAAGAAGGACTGTAACTACATGCCTGTTTACCCAAATGACTATACACACTCCCTGCAATTAGCACAAGGCTGGTTTATAGTCAGGCTTGTGGTCAATTTCCATGAAGCCTCAGGTGGCTGCGTATGGTCAAGATGAGGGTGATGAGGGTGGGGGTGGCTATGGTTGCTTCTGGCTGCAGAATTAACATAAACAAAGAAACAGCTATTAGCAACACTGCTTTTATAAACAGGCATTATAAGGAGAAGTGTGAAGCTGTATACAGTACAGCCTTAGCCTAAGTCTAAATCTCAGTGACCACTGTGACAGGTTTGACACAGGGTTGTTTCTGAGTACATCAAAAATATTAATAATCAATAAAATAGTGGTATTTCCCAATCAGGCTTCAGTTCTTAGGAATCAACATGCATCGCAAGGCATGTGTATTCATTCATAGAACCTGAGATTGGCTCAGGGAACACATGTTCCCCTTTACCAATTGCCGCCAAATAAAAACATAACCTGGGAGAAAAAGTGAGTTAGATCGAGCCCAATGTATTTTCAAAAAACTCTCTTCTCCTGTGTACACTATAGTCTTCACAGCAATTTTGAAAATTACACCCTCTCATATCTAGTACTAACCAGCAGTAACCAAAAACTGCACCGACAATTACTTTGTACATCGCTAGCTCCCACTGACACTAAATATGTTACTAGAGCTTCTGCTGATATGGAAGAAGGCCAGTCAGCACCCCCCTCTATCAAGTGTTGGCTGAGTTGGCCACAAAACTGTGCATTAATACCACCAGAAAATGAGTGCTGTTGCAGTGACGCTTATTAAGTAACCTCCCCCCTCCATTACAGGTTAAGTAAAATCTGGTATTTATTGTCAGTCTTAAGGGGGGGGGGCTATGGGGGCTTGCTCCTCCAACCCCATGTTGTATAGTAAGTGCAGCAGAGCAGTTTACATTTACCTGCTTCAGCAGTGTTGCGTCGGGTTGCCTCTTCTTCTGGCAGCTGCACACTTTATGCTGCCAATCTTTAGCTTCCAATTTCAGGTGATTAGCATAGAGCGTGTGGCTGCTGGGAGGAAGAGGAGACCTGTTGCTGGTCTGGAACAGGTAAATGCTCCCTGTGATTACCCTGTTGGGAAATGTGTGAGTGTGTGTGTGTGTGTGTGTGTGGTGGTGGTGGTGGGGGGGGGGAGTTAGGGGAGTTTGTGCCTGGTCACATACAGGGGGATGGGTTAGGGAATGTCATGATACTTTTGCTTTATATACCCCTACAATTTATATTATATGTTAGGGGAGGGGGATTATGTTGGTTTCAGCCACCCTGTGGGTACATTAAAAAGAGGCATGGCAAAAAATGGCGCAGGGTGATGCCGATATTCATAGCATCTTGCTATTAAAGTTATTTAATGTTTCAGAGATGTCCTTAAACATTAATAACCTTAGCAATAAGATGTCATTATTGGCATTTGCCATATATTACCTGGTCTCGGCGATCCCGTCTCCTCCACTTCCTGTATAGTTTGAAAGAGTCCTGCAGCCAGCTAATCACCATGCATGGACTGAAGCCGCATGGTGATTGGCTGACTGCCGGACTCTTGCAAACTATGTAGAAAGTGGAAAAGACACAATTGCCCTGGAGCAGGTAATGTATACAAACCCCCCTGCCTACTCTCTCACTGAACCCTCCCTCTACCTATGCCTAAACCTGACCACTCCAGCCCCCTTGCCTAACCCAGGACTACTCCTACCCCTCTACCCTGCTGGCTAACTCTGGACTACTCCTCTCTTCCCCTGCCTCTAGCTACTCGATGCCGCCACAGGGGGCAATAGTACAAGCTGTGATTAGGGGCAAGGAGATATTTATCAGGCTCCATAATTTAAAGCGGACCCAAACCAAACATTTTTTTTATTCAACATATTTAGTTGCACCATTCTGTCACATACAAAGATAAATAAACACTCCTTCAATTCTATGAGCATTTCAGTGCATGCTTTTCACCCTTCTCTTTTCATAACTAGAGTTATACAGATGGCAGCCATTACATCTGAGCTTAGTAGGAGGTTTTAGATCATGGGTGTGTTTGTCATCGTCTACTCTCTCTCACAGAGGCGTCGTCTATGTGAAATCTCACTCAAGCTGAGATCACCTCCCCTGTGACATCATCAGTAGCACCCTATGTTTTGTTTTTGTTTTTTATCTCCTCCACCAGTCTGCCGGATTCTGTCCCAGCAATATAAAAGGAAGGGAGGGGTTCCTCCAATAAATGTAAAATATTTTATATTTGTCATCATCATCATACAGCTGAAAAAAGGCTACTATTTATTATTATAATTTAGAAAATAGATTTTATTTCTGAAATCTTGTATTTTTAATTTGGGTCCACTTAAGCCTTCTTGCAGCTAATCATGGCTTATACTATTGCTGCCCATGGCGGCACCATTTTTATTGGCGCTAGTCCTGGGCCATTTTTGTCTGATCCCCACTAGGGATGATCGGAAAGAGCAAGTTCCGTTCTGCCGGAATGGCGGAATTCCGCCAGCGCTAAATTCCGTCGCAGTTACATATCCGTGGAATTTTGCGAATTTCCGCGGAATTCCGCATTCCGGCGGAAAAATTTAAGTAATCGCAAATGAAACCTCGTTTTTGCTAAATGGTAGCCCATAAGACCTAGTGGCTGTTCCACCAGTCTTTTTTTTTTTTTGATTTTTTTTTTGCAGCAGGAGGTGTCGCTTACGCCATAGGACCTAGCGGGGATCCCATGGCGGTCGTTTTGGCAACGCACGAGGTGCCGCTTAAGCCATGGGACCTTGCGGTGGTCCCATGGCGGTGGTTTTGGTGCCGCAGGAGGTGTCGCTTATGCCATGGGACCTTGCGGTGGTCCCATGGCGGTGGTTTTGGCACCACAGGAGGTGTTGCTTACGCCATGGGATCTTGCGGTGCTCCCATGGCGGTGGTTTTGGTGCCGCAGGAGGTGTCGCATAAGCTTTGGGCACTGGCGGTGGTCCCATGGCGGTGGTTTTGGCGCCGAAGGAAGTGTCGCGTAAACTTTGAGACCTGGCGGTGGTCCCATAGCGGTGGTTTTGGCGCCGCAGGAGGTGTCGCATAGGCTATGGGACCCATACAAAATGGTTGGGATAGGTGAGATAGCTAGGGAGCTGGTTGCTAACATAGGATTGATTGGTTTTTGTTAAGACTGTAATTGGAACTGAAATAATTCTGATTTTCTTGCAGAAATCCGTTTGAGTGGTTTTTGTAAGCCTCTGATTGGTGCAGAAATTCCTATTTTCAGGAAGAAATCCTGTTGTTCTCACTTTAAGCTTCTTCTAGGGACTTCCTTGTGATTGGCTTACAAAAATCCGAATTCCGCCGGAATTACGCATCGTTCCGCGGAATTTCCACTATAGCCCTATGGCAATTCCGTTCCGATGTGACAGAATGGAACCAACAAATTTCCAAAGCGGAAAAATTAATTCTGCGGTACGCTGTGAGCATCCCTAATCCCCACCTTAGTGCTGCCTGTAATCCAATTGTGGAGGCACTAACCCCATCTAGGCAGATTGTTCTTACTTCCTACATTTCAACCTCACTCATAAAAATTGAATAAATAATCATTATATTTGTTTAAATTTAAAAAGAGAGAAAGGACTAATTAAATAATTTTAGAATGAGTTTGGTATTATTATAATAGTTAGATATAATAATGTTCAATCACTATGCAAATATACTTCTGGAGTGCCTGTTACCATATGAGTCAGACCAAACTCATATTTTCATTTGTATTTTTGGGTATTTACATAATTGAAATCTGCTTATTGTCCCTGGACATGCTCCAGGAGTTTACAATGCTCAGGTCTGGATTTAAAACAAGATGCCTTTATTATCTTTCTATTAGCCGATGCCAAGAATTCTCCCCATTTCCACATTCACAGTTATATTACGTTTCTCTCTGCTGTCTGGATTTCTGTCTCTGCTTCATCATCACATGCTGTTAATGCTAAGAAGGTTTGAGAAAAATGCAGAATAGAGAATGAACGTATGGAGAAGATCATTTCCATTTGTAAAACTGCACTCGCTATGGCTTGCTCAACAAGCTGACATCTAAAACTTTTTGGGCAGCAATTTCTACATGCTTAAATGTATTACTTTTATGCTTCCATATATGGCAGATAGAAATTGCACAATTTTTTACGTATCGCATTTTTCAGACTATAATATGTACTTTTTCTCCACCAACAGTGGGGAGAAAAAGTCTCTGCGTGTTATAGCTGAATACAGGGAGTCCCGACATACAATCGCCTGCCGTGATGTCAGGGACTCACTGCATTCCCTGGTGTCCTCTAGAGTTGTCTCGAACCTCCGATTTTAGGTTCACGAACCTCAAACGTGAACTTGTGAAAAAAGTTTGCGAACCGGCAAACATCGCGAACCGCAATAGACTTCAATGGGCAGGCAATTCCTTCAAAACTACAAACACTGTTTCTGGCCAGAAAAGTGATGGAAAAGATGTTTCAAGGGGTCTAACACCTGGAGGAGGGCGTGGCAGAGTGGAATACACACCAAAAGTCCCGGGGAAAAAAATCAGGATTTGACGAACAGCAGAGTTTTAAGGGCAGAAATCACATTGCATTGTTAAATTGGAGGCCTAAAGTGCTTTAAAACATCTTGCATGTGTATACATCAATCAGGTAGTGTAATTAGTGTACTGCTTCACACTGACAGACTAAACTCAATGTGTAACGCTCCGCAAACAGATGTTTGTGTAGTGACGGCCGTGCTGGACTGGTGCGCATCATGGCGAGAGTGTAGGGGATGGCGGTTTTCAAGCCCATATGGTCAGGCTCAAGCTCAATGACAGAACAACAGTGACTGAGTGTCCAGCTGATCGAATTTGGTCTGTCCACATTAAAGCAACGGCATTATTTTCTTGGGTGTGCCCCCCAACACACTTATATAGCTTCATTGTGATATGCAAGCCCCTTCACCGCGGCAAGGTAACGATCACGAAGGGGAATTGACACATGTACATGCCTTTTGTTCTGTTGTTGCAGCCGCAGTGCAGCCAGAAAAATTAGGCAGGCATGTACACCCACCAGAAAAATAATTATAGCGGTCGCTGCTAGCAGGAATTCAGGAATACACCGGGAGTCCTGGACCCTGTTGGTAGTGGTGGAAAAGGCAGTCAAGTGGCCTGCAGACAGAGATGCTGTGTGGGGACCGACTTAGTCTTGGGGCAGGCAGTCACACGGCGTGCAGGCAGAGATGCTGTTTGTGGGGACTGACTTAGTCTTCGGGCAGGGAGTAGCCCTCTGGGATCCATGCCTCATTCATATTGATAAAGGTGAGGTACTGAACACTTTTGTGACCTAGACGACTTTTCTTCTCAGTGACAATGCCTCCAGCTGTACTGTAGGTCCTTTTTGACAGGATGCTTGAGGCAGGGCAAGCCAGAAGTTGGATGGCTAATTGTGACAGCTCTGGCCACATGTCAAGCCTACACACCCACCAGTAGTCCAGGGGTTCATCGCTGCTCAGAGTGTCTACATCCGCACTTAAGGCCAGGTAGTCGGCTACCTGACGGTCGAGGCATTGGTGGAGGGTGGATCCGGAATGGCTAAGGCGAGGCGTTGGACTATAGAATATCCGCATGTCCGACATCACCATAAGTTCACTAGAGCAGTCACACAGGTGCAGTGAAAAGGTTGCAGTGACTGCTGGTATAACAATGTGCGGTCACACAGGTGCAGTGAAAAGGTTGCAGTGACTGCTGGTATAACAATGTGCAGTCACACAGATGCAGTGAAAGGTATACACGGACTGGTATATAAAACAGCGTGCGGTCACACAAATGCAGTGAAATGTATGCAGTGACTGCTATATAAAACTGCGTGCGGTCACACAGGTGCAGTGAATGGTAGGCAGTGACTGGTATTATAATACAATGTGCAGCAGTCACACAAGGCACTGAATGTGCTGGGCCTGGCACAGTATAGCCAGTGGCGTAGCTAAGGAGCTGTGGGCCCCGATGCAAGTTTTACATTGGGGCCCCCCAAGCACTCTTTACATAACAATTGATACGGCGCACTAAAACCTGCCAATGGAAACTACAGTGTCAGAAGTGCAAGAGGGGAATGGGGAGCAGTTTGTTAATGATTACCACTATTCAAAGTATCTATAGAAGTTATTATTGTGAGCACAGGACCAATAGAGAGCTAATACTGTAGTTGAGGGAAGGCCCTTTGGGGCCCCTCTGGCCCAAGGGCCCCGATGCGGTCGCTACCTCTGCACCCCCTATTGCTACGCCCCTGAGTATAGCAATTAGCAAGGGCCAGCTGCGACAGACAGGGCTGTATATGCAGTGTCAGTGGGCCACAAAAAAAACCCCAAAACACATTGCTGTCAGTAGATGATGCAGAAATAACTTCTTCAAAGAGACCAAAGGATATCCTAAAGAGCTGGCATAACAACCAGAGTTGCTCGGACACCCCTGATCACGAATACGAGTGATCACGAGCATGACTTCCGAATTGACTCGTGACCACGATCACAAGTAGAAAGGGATATCCGACTCGAGTGCGATTTCAAGTCGACTAACTGCATGTAATCACGAATCACGAGTCGTATTCATGATTAAAAACCTGCCGACTTTAGCGGTTAATAGCAAAGCCCCCTTACATGCTAGAAACACCAAATTTGCAGGTTATGTTAGGATAAACAGCGGGAACAAAAACATTTTCAAAAAGACCTTATAGTTTTTGAGAAATGCTGCTCTCTTTACGATTATTTTATGGTGAAATGCTGCTTTCTTTACGATTAATTTATGGTGAAATGCTGCCCACTTTATGATTATTTTCTGTTGAAATGCTGCCCACTTTACGATTTCTGGTGAAATGCTGCCCACTTTACTATACAGGGAGCACCTATACCTAGCATAACCCATTGTGGCACGCTTAGTATTTCACACTCGCTCCCTTTTTTTTTTGGGGGGGGGGGGGGGGTTGGGAGGGGGGGGTGGTGTGGGGGGGTGTCTTATAATGTCCAGCACCGGGTTTCAAATGCCCTAGGTACACCACTTGTTCAGACAAGCCTATAATTTGCTATAGGTAGCAGTGGAGGTTCACTGCTTCATCTGCTGACCCCTGTGTCCCCTTCCCTAATGTCTCCAACCCACTATCCTCCAGATGGTGACCTTACAAGGGCAGGGACCTCCTCCTACCGTTTGTTATTTTACTGTATTTTGCTGTAATTTATCAAATAAACATGTACCAGTATTTGTGATGTCACAAGCCACACACAAACTATGTATATATCTGTATCGTTGTTTGACCTGGCCAGGGCTGGATTTACCATAAGGCTCTGTAGGCAAGGCAGTTCCGCCCATGAGGCGGGGTGAGGCGGGTTCCTCAGGCGCCAAAGTGGGGGTGGGGTGGCACCCGCCTGGTCGTGGGTGTGGGGGGCTGCCGAGCTGGAGGGGGTAGCAGGCAGGAAGGGGGTATTGAGTACAGTGGCGGGGGATTGGACCTCCCCCACCCTCACCTGGATCCCACGATCTGCGCTATCCCTCAAGCTATTAAGTACAGCAGCGTAGTGATATCAGGCAGCACCAGCGAGCGGGGATAACTCACCTCTTCCACTTTGCAGCGTGTGTTCCACTCTCGTCACTTCCTGCAATGCCGCCCACTGTACTGAAAGTGGACGGCATTGCAGGAAGTGACGAGAGTGGAACGCACGCTGGAACACGAAAGAGCTCGCTGGCACTGCCTGATATCATTACACTGCTGCTGTACTTAATAGCTGAAGGGGGAGCACAGATCGGGGAACCCAGGTGAGGGAGGGGGGGGTCTGATCCCGCCACTGTGCCTAATACCCCCTTCCTGTCCGCTACTACCTCCAGCTCGGTGCCCCCCCACCCCCACGGTGGTCTCTCATAAGTTTGCAAAAAGTCTAGAACCGGCCCTGCCTGTTGGCTACAGGCGCCTGATGTTGGAAAGGCAGGACACTAATGAATAGAGCCAGATGAAACAAAACAATCCATGGTCATGGATGTATGAGCAAAATCTTAGCTATACCAGACAACCATGACCCCAAGCAAAAGACACATGCATCACTTCATGTAAAAAAAAATATGCAATATTTTTTAAAACCAATTAAAAACAGGGGTGACTAGTAGTCAAACAATGCAATAAGTGCACAATGCATAGATAACAATAATATGTAACACTCAATCTAGTTGTGACAACTAATGTTTAATAATCAATAAATATGTCCAAGAGTGTAAAGTACCTGCATCTGTCCAGCACTATAACGATGGCCTGTGTAAAATAGTATATGTATAGCACTGCGGATTTGTGGAAGATATCAGTGCTATATAAATACTAAATAATAATTAATGTTGTCTGTTTTGTACTATGTACAGCACTAACGAAGCTGTTGACGGTATATAAATGCAAATAATAATATTCTGACCAACTGAACCATATAGAGTGCAATATGATGCACCTCAAATAAAGGAAGCTACAATACAGCCCCGACTCATCCTGTTCATATCACATAAGCTAGCTTTAGGGTTTTGCTTGCTTAACACATCCATTCGCTCTAATATGGCTATATTCATGGTCTTATAAATGGAGGTGGTATGTCTTCAGATGCAAATCATTGACCACCTCCTTTTCAGCTGATGAGAAGCTTTGTCTACCTATGAAGGTACACCACTAGGGCTAGGTGTGATCAAAGAGTAAAGGTGCCCATACACTGGCATATGGCCACTAGATTCCACCATCAGATAGATCACTATCTGATTTAATCTGATTAAAGAAGCATGTATTGCTGTCAGTGTACTGCACACAGATCTATGCAGCTTCCTGTGCTGTTATCAGGGCCGGGCCGAGGCATAGGCTGGAGAGGCTCCGGCCTCAGGGCGCAGTGTAGGAGGGGCGCACAATTCATTCAGCTGTCATTCCTAATTGTGTATGACGCAGAAAGAAATAAGAAAAGGGGATACACAGCAGTGACTGCAAGCCAGATAACTAGAGATTAAGGTGTTGGGGAGGTTGTGGGCCCTGTGGCCCTCTTAGTCTAATAGCAATCAGTGTGTGACAGCTGGGATGGGAGGGATGGAGGGGCGCACTTTGGTGTCTCAGCCTTGGGTGCTGGAGGACCTTGTCCCTGCTCTGGCTGTTATGGTTAGTGGCGTAGCTATGGAGCTATGGGCCCCGGTGTGAGTCTATACGTAACACTTGATACAGCTCAACAAAACCTGCCAAGGTCATCCACAGTATTAGAGGTGCAAGAAGGGGATGGGGAACAGTTTGTTAATGATTAGTATATTCAAAGGATCTATAGAAGTGATTATTACCACCACTGGATCAATAAATAGCTAATACTTTGGTTGAGGAAGAGCCCCATGAGGCTCCTCTGGCCCAAGGGCCCCGATGCGGTCACTATATCTGCAACCCCTATTGCTACACCACTGGTTATGGTGTATAAGGCAGGTGCCCGGCAGCCATGGAGAGAAGACACAGAACACAGGAGGAGTGCACCAGCAGACAGGTGAGCTCATGCATTGCTACACTCACCACAGGTCCAGAGGGGCACACATTACACAAGGAGGGAGACTATCCGGGGGTCCATGAGGTCTGTTCATGGTCCAGAAATTGAGTGCTGCTACCGTCTTGCATCCAACCACCCTCTTTCAAGCAAGATCCTTCCAACATGCCAGATCGATATTTTTGATATCGATGTTGCGGCATCAGTCTCAATTTACCAGAGATAGATGCCGCACATCGATTCATGTACCTTTCAGTATATAGTAAGTTATTTCTTCAGATTCTAAATCTCTGACTAAAACTGGCCATACACTGGTCGATGTGGTCAAGAGATAGAGCCCGCTCAGATCATAATCTGGTTAGAGAAGGACCTATCTGATTGAATTCTTTTCCACACTGCAGAAAGATTTGTAATAGTTTTCAGCATGACATCTAACCACAGCATTGCACTGCTTGAAGCGGTGCAACACCATGGGCCATTAATCTGCCGCCACTCCCAGCCCAGTGCCAAACGATCGATATCCTCCATCCGAGACAATATTTAGTTAAATAATCAATATCAAGTAAAACAACCTCATGCAAAAATGAGAAAAACATACAAACTTAATGGAAATGGTGTGCTTTTGTGTAAATAAGACACAGGGCCTTAGAATTGCAATGCAGAAATACGGCCTGAGCCACTGTCATTGTGTTGTACCAGGGTTCTCCTTCATGTACTATATAGATTCAATCAACAACAGATCTGTTACAGAGGAAAGCAGGTTGTTGTTACCAAACAGGAAACAGGGCAACCACTGTACACCAACAGGATGAAAAGGAAGTACTAAGCTCATAGAAGAGAAAACTCTGCCAAGGAAGAAGAGGAAATGACCTACAACCAAGAACAGTATGCAGAGAGACTGAAACCATGGTAACAACAAGCACCTGGCCTAATACCATCAGCACTGAGTTATGTATACCATGAGAATCCATGTGTATGGTACACGACCTTACTGCATACACGCATATATATAATCTACAAAGGTAATCAATAATTACCTAAAATACATTGATTAAATAATACATAAAAACCTGTTATAGTTAAAACAAATAATAATAATAATAATAAATCTATTGTTTACCTCCCACCCTCCCAAAACTACCCAAATAAAATGTTTACTATAAAAAAAAAAAACATTACAATAAAAAAAAAAAAAAACATGTAAATATTTACCCAAGGGTCTAAACTTTTTAAATATCAATGTAAAGATGAAATATTTCTATATTTTTTTTATTTTAAACTTGTAAATAGTGATAGATGCAAAATGGAAAAAATGCACCTTTATTTCCAAATAAAATATTGTCGCCATACATTGTGATAGGGACATAATTTTAATGGTGTAATAACCGGGACATATGGGCAAATACAATACGTGAGTTTTAATTATGGAGGCATGTATTATTTTAAAACTATAATGGCTGAAAACTGAGAAATAATGAACTTTTCCATTTTTTTCTTATTCTTCCAGTTAAAATGCATTTACAGTAAAGTGGCTCTTAGCAAAATGTACCCCCCAAAGAAAGCCTAATTGGTGGCGGAAAAAAGAAGATATAGATCAGTGCATTGCGATAAGTAGTGATAAAGTAATAGGCTAATGAATGGGAGGTGAACATTTCTCACTTGAAAACGACGGCACGCGAATGGGTTAAGCTTGAAATTGCAAAATTCGGATATGAAAGTTGGAATTTAGTATTTAGCAAATTCTGTGTGCTCATCCCTACCAAATAAGCTTGTTTTTGGTTGCACATGAAAAAAAACAACACTTTCTCACATTAGACATTCCTTAGACCCATGCCCCCCAGATGATAGAGAGTTCACAGAATGCCCTAACCAAAGCATATTACCCTAGTTACATACATAGAAATCTATTCTATAGCATATTAACCTCCTTGGCGGCAGCCCCGTGTGTGACACGGGGTAAGCCGCCAGAGGGTGTCGCTCAGGCCCTGCTGGGCCGATTTACAATAATTTTTTTCAAACACGCAGCTAGCACTTTGCTAGCTGCGTGTTTGGTCTGATCGCCGCCGCCCGCCGCCGATGCGTCGCTACCCGCCGCGGAAACAGTCCCCCCCCCCCCCCGCATACCCCTTGTGCAGCCAGGCTGCTCTATGGGGTGGATCGGGATTCCCTGTGACGTCACGACGTCGGCGACGTCGATGATGTCACTCCGTTCGTTGCCATGGTGCCAGGGGAAGCCCTCAAGGAAATCCCGCTCAGAATGGGATTTCCTTATGGGCAAGCGGCGCCGGCGGCGATCGGTAGGTACGGGGGGGGGGCGCCGCAGGGAGGGGGGAAGCATGTAGCTAGCGCAAGGCTAGCTACATGCTAAAAAAAGAAAATAATTTTAAAAAAACCCTCCCGCGGCAGCGCAGCCACATTTATCATACCGCCAGGGAGATTAAAGGCAATAAATGTAAGAATGTAGACAGGACTTCTGTGGACAGGACTTCTTCTCCTATCACTACAGAAGTTGGCTATTTGTAAGCATTGTTATCTGTATCCACTGGCCTCTGCAACATATTCAGTTTGGTGTACAGGAGCCAGTGAATACAGATAATAATAAAGACAGCCGATATCTGTAATGAAGAGGGAAGTGAAGCTTTCTGTAAGGTCCTGCCTTCCCTCTTTACTAGCACACATTAGGGACACAGAGCTGTGCTCATAATCATGTGCTCTGTCAAGTTCCCCAGAGCTGCTTCATGCTCTGTACACATGCTGCTGCTACATCCACACACTGCTGCTACATCAACAGTCAACCATAGCCGGGAAAAAAAGAGGGTGGGTCAGCACATAGTGCAGACAGCAACATGGTGCTGTGAGCTGCAGGGTGTCTGCAGACATTCTTGTGTCTCAACTTGTGCCTCTGAGGGGGGATTGTTGGCACCAGTAATCCCCCCCTAAACTTGCCTGTGCCCTTCCATACAAGAATTTGATTATAAGAGGGCCCACTCGTATGTAATAAAAGAGCGCTTAGAAATTTGAGTGCCCAGGAAAGCCAATAGTAAAGTATGTGAAACGGAAATGTATGTGTAGATTTATCTGCACACTGCGCAGCACTGTTACCGGCCTGTACTAAGCCTAGTAACGCCTGATAGTGCGAGAACATTACCAGAGCAACACACATAAACAATGTATACGTAGTATAGCAGTAGCATTGAAGGTGCTATGCTACCCCTGTACCATGCGTACACTGTTTACAGGCATTGCCATGGTAACACTCTTGCTCTATTGGCGTAAGGCTCTCGCACTATCGTTGCGCTAACTCAAGCACATTACAGAGCCGACAGTCTTCAGAAACACTCGGGGGCACAAGTTCTTCCAAAGCCTCCAAAGGGCTCACAGATGTGTTTCCGTCGTTATTGTACCACCGGTCTCTGGTCCTTAAGGGGGCAGAGAACGCTGGTACTTAAGCGGTTAATTCAGAGTTCGTGTACTGTAAGGGTTGTGCTTTCTTCGTAGTGCCTAGGGGCAGGGTAGAACCTTCCTTAATAATGCTGCTGTTTCCAGTGAATTGATGCGATGTTTATGGGCCTATGGCCAATTGGGAAAACTGCAAAATGTTTTTTTCACCCTCACCGCGTTTTCACTGTATCTGTCACCCAGCTGAAATAAAGGTGCAATTTATTACATGGTGCCGCATCCACTCTTTGCTATGAATGACTGTTCTTTTATAAACAGCAAGTTTTGCATACTCAGGAAAGGTATGAAATCTTTTGCAAGAACCAATGCCTCCATATTTATCCATCTGTGGTAGCAAGTGGTTGTGGTAGCATCTTGTGGTAACAAGGATTCTATAAATATTCAAAAGTATCAGGAAGATTCAAAAAAGTCAGCGTTACTAATAGTATAATATTTTAAAGTTGTCTTCATATATATATACTGTACAAGGACATAGTGACATTGTAATTCACAGATGTTACCACAAATGGTCCCTGAGGAGCCCTGCTGGTACATTCTGCACTGTTTATAGGACCACACTGTACTGCTGCTACCATTTCTTCTCCTACCAAAGAATAATAAGGAGAATAAGGTTTCAGGTAGTTTATTGTTTTAATCTTACTGAGAACGTCAGTGACTCACCTGCCAAACCAGGAGCACATTGAACAACTTTTAGTTCCAGCAAACGGCTGTGTAAATGAAAGATAACACTGCCACCTTATGGATTCACATGCACTATTTTATTTACTACACATTTTATTTACTACACATTTTTTTTCTTCTGTTTCTGAGGAATACTGGAACTAGCCTGTCCTCTCATCTCAGCTAACATGATATCTGAATAACATAATTTCTTATTTTACACATCCATCTCACATAGGTGCAGTAAGAACGGACTCTGCTCTGGCTTAACAGTGGAATGTAATTCACAGTCGACAGGCTTCTGGTCTTCACTGTCTTGTTCTCCTTCTACCTCCTGTTGTCAAGTCCTTGGAGATTACATTTTCCTGAGGAGTCTCTCTGGAAAGTCTCCTCTCCCTTTCTCTCTTCCGGGTGCTTACTGGAACTGGGAACTGTGCTGTGAAAGCCTTTTTTCTTATCATACTTCCGAAGTGGCCATGTGGATTAGCTCCATTACGCTCGCTCACATTGGCTTCTCTCACCCTTCAAATCTTTCTATCTAATGTAGGAGTGGCCTGGCTTTATGGGAAATGACAGCCTGACTCTCTTCATCCACTATAGCATCCCTGTTCACAGCTGCAATTTCCCTTAATCCCAGTACTCCAACAAAAACCCTGGATGCGCTAGAGGAACAATCGTGTCAGTGGCATATGATTCCCAGGGTGTAAAATTGCGATCCCCTAGCTTCATAGCTGGGACTAAGCTTAATTCCTACTCCAGATTTACAGCTCCAATACACCACGATAAGACCCTACAAACTGTCAAAGGAAAATCATAATAATCATAATTAACCGTAAAAATAAATAATAATAACCATGCGCTCCTCACTGGTGTTCCTAAAACCTTTTCCCTAATCAGTTTCTGGGTCGCTATCTGCATATAAGTGTGTGTTACACCTGAAACGTAAAAAATTAATCAAAAAAGCAGAGCGCTCAACAGACTCTATAAATAGATAACAATTATAGTTCACAACATATATAGTTCACAACATATATAGGGATTCTTCCCTCATGTTCAGCCTTAGGCTGCAACTATTAAAGTTCATAAAAGTTCATCAGTTCATTCCTCCTCCATTGTGGCTCCCTTAAACAATAAATGTCCAGGTCCTTTCATAATAGTAAACCTATACGCTCACCAGAACATCCAGCCAATCCTCTCAGATCAGCAGTCAGCGCTTTTGGCCTTGCCAGCCAGCTTTCTATCGGTGTCTCACCGGCCTCCTCACGGTTCCGTACATGTATAAATATAAATGCAAAAGCAGCAATAGTGTGATACCGTTTGAGCAATATACTCTATGTTGTCACCAGTGCACCCCGCATCCAAACGTGACACCCAACGTGCCTCCACCACAGATACACAGGGCGCTCACCAGATATACGGGCCAACCCGCAACAGACCAGCAAAACAGCGTGTTCCTGTCACTCTAACTCCAGAGCTCAGTGAGTAGTCTCCTAGGGCTCAAAGACAATCGACCATAGCATAATTCCATTAAATTTAATAGTGTAAAAATACTAGTGCACTTACAAAGTTCCAGTAAAATTTGCGCATTTAAAACAATCACAGGATCCTCCAGCGTCTTGTCAGCTCCTCAGGCTCCGCCCTACTAGTTTCGTCTTATGACTCATCAGGGGCTCAGCCATTCAGAGCTGAAAGACGCTATATGTACTCTCCCCCTCTCCATCACGTGACCAATGGCTTAGGCTTTCCTTATTCGCCACCATAGCTGCCATTCCATTCAGCAGTTCCTTCTATTGGTTGGCTAAGTTAGCCTACAACCCCCATAGTTCCTCACGTCTGCCTTTCAATATAGAGACGATGCAACTCTACTTCTCATATCCCTACGCAAAGAGCCTTTCACATCCCATATTCCTAAGCGTATTGCCTGAGCATGTGCAGCCTGCGTTTCTGCCCGCCCCCTTTCTACAATACATTCTGGGCCCCGCTGTTCACTCCATTCCAGTCCGTTCGGAACTGCATTACCCAGACTCCTCAAGGTGCTAGCAGCGGCCATGTTGGTTAACATAAGGCGGACTACAAAGACAAGTATGTCCGTCCAGAACTACATTACCCAGACTCCTCAAAGTGCTGGCGGCGGCCATGTTATCAACATCAGGCGGACTACAAGGGCCAGTATGACCCCCGTGTCGGCCGATCCCATAGCCAGTAATTCAGGGGGTTCCCTAATAGGTCAACACAACCTCAATGAACATAGTTATATAAAAATTAAGACATAAAAATTATAAAATAAAAATGAAATTTCTAGTTATTAAAACCAACCTTTATTACACTGATCATTATCATTAATATTTAGGGGGATTAACCCTTACTTTCCCACATAGAGCCCAACTGTACTAACAATGTACATAGATTATTGCCTAAAGGTGAAAAACCTATTTACTCCCAAGGGCACCAGCCCATATTGCGTTAATAAATTTAAATGCAGCTCACAGATCCAGCCACGGCCATTTATCACAGCCTACCACAACAGTTAGCATATGAAACATTACACACCTGTGCCCCCCTGTACAGTTATCATAGACTCCTCCCCATCTCCCAATCCCATAGGTCTAAGTAACTTAGTCATCTGCTATAAAGCAATTAATATCAAGTTCCACATTCAACCCGCCGGGTGCCGATGTTTTTAGTTCATAAATCCACCTTGTTTCATATTTAGAAACGGGCACCATAAAAGATATACTACATATTTACTGCTACAGTGAATGAATTCCCTAATCTTATGAGTCCTCCCAGTTTGTGAGGATGTGACCTCCCGTTTTCTTATCCCCTGTGCTCTCTCACATGTCCCACACTGCTGACAAGGAAAAAACCCTACATTCCCCCACATATCAGTCCTATCTCTACTTACAGGACCATCAACATATGTTTTGACCAGCTTCTGCTGTAAATTGTTAGCTCGTCTATAAATGAATTTTGGTCGTTCCGGCAAGCACCTTCCTAAAATGGGGTCATTTCTCAAGAGACACCAGTGCTTCCTGTAGATCCTCTCAATCTGCTTGTATTGTGCATTGTAATCCATCAAAACCGCGTATTCAAAGGCACTGGATCTGCCGTTCCCTTCTCTTCTGTCCAGTAGGTAATGCTCTCTCTGTGGGCCTGATGCAATTGTCAGACTCGCCAGTGTTAAACACTGGTGAGTCCGATAATCAGGCTACTATAAAGTCGCCAGATTCAATTGCATTTAGCCCTAGGCAGGGTGCTAAAAGAACTCGCTTGGGCGATATTATCGCCCAGCAAGTTCCTTACACCCTATCCTATTACACTTTGCATGCCTCCGGGAAGCGATGCTTCCCGGCAGACATGAGCGTTAGCTTAGACCTGCAAAAAGCAGGTCTAAACATGCTAACGCACGACATCGCCGCTGCATCTGGGGGTCTCCTTTAATAAGGAGACCCCTAGAGCTCCCCGCCGGCCGCCGCTCGTCTCCGCAACCCCCCACAAAGTTGCAAAGCTACAAATTGCTTAAATTCCTTACCGCCGCTTTACACCCATCGGCCGCCGCATCTCGCCGCAAGTCCCCGCTGTGTAATTACAGTGTACGAGTTACTGTAATTACACTCACTAAGAACAGAGTCCCGGCAAAGCATCTTTGAATCAGCCGCCGGGGCTCCCCATTGGTTCACAGGCTGAGCCAATGAAAATGCATCTGGGGGTCTCCTTTAATAAGGAGACCATCGTACACTGTAATTACACAGCGGGGACTTGCGGCGAGATGCGGCGGCCGACGGGTGTAAAGCAGCGGTAAGGAATTTAAGCAATTTGTAGCTTTGCAACTTTGTGGGGGGTTGCAGAGACGAGCGGTGGCCGGCGGGGAGCTCTGGGGGTCTCCTTATTAAAGGAGACCCCCAGATGCAGCGGCGAAAGATGGCGGCGGATGTTCGGCGGGTTGTGCGCATGTGTGGGGAGCAAAGCCGTGGTGCTGATGGACAGCACCACAGGGTAAACCTCGCACCCCATCGCCCGGTAATAGGGAGCATCGCTCAGGCTTTCGCCTGAGTAATGCTCCCTAACGATCGGCCATCGCACGAGTGAAACTGGCAATAGGATTTGCCGGTAATCCTCGTGCGATGGCAAGGTGATAAGTAGCTCACATCTGCAAGCTACTTATCCCCTGGAATAGCATCAGACCCAGTGTCTTTAGCACCTCAGCTGATATCCCATCAAGGTATCCCTTATTGTACCCCTTTTCCACAAACCGATCAATGAGCATTTCAGACTGTAAGATATAGTCAGTTTCAGTACTACAATTTCTCCGTATCCTACTTAGCTGACCTTTAGGGATGTTTCGCATCCAATTAGGATGATGGCAGCTATACACAGGTATATTTGAGTTCCTGTCAGTTTTTTAAAAAAAAGTTTTAGTTCCCACAGTGTTTTCTTTCTTTATAACCACCACATCCAGGAAATCTATCTCATCAGCACTACATTTCATCGTCAATTCAATGCCCAGATCATTAGCATTGGTCCACTCTATATATTTTTCCAGTTCACTTTTATCACCCCTCCAAATCCAGAAGAGGTCGTCAATGAACCGTTTCCAATTTGAAACCCTGCTACTTTCCTGTGCCCTCAGGATCCTTCTTTCCCACTGGTCCATAAAAATATTTGCCACACTGGGTGCAAATTTTGCCCCCATGGCACAGCCGACAGCCTGCACATAAAATGTACCGCCGTACCAAAAATAATTGTGGGATAAAGAAAATTCCAGTAACTGCAGGATGAACCCAATCTGATCCTCCCCCACTTGACCAAATTCAATTAGTGCCTCTCTAACAGCCTCCAGTGCCTTCTCATGCGGGATGATGGTATACAATGACGTCACGTCCGCCGTAACTAACATGTCTCCATCCCCAATATTTATCCCATTAATGGTCCGTAAAAAATCCTTAGTGTCCCTCAGAAGGTATGGCAGAGCACCAACCACTGGCTGTAAGAAAATGTCAACATACTCACCTATTCTTTGATTAAGTGACCCGATGCCGCTAATAGTAGGTCGTCCCGGTGGGTGAGTCTGACTTTTATGGATTTTAGGGTTAATGTACATAACCAGGATGCGTGGAGCATCCACCATCAAATATCGAAACTCGGCATCATTTAAGATACCCTTTTCCAGACCACTCCTAAGGATTTTCCTAAGTGTTTCCATATATTCAGTCGTGGGGTCTCCTTTTAACTTTCTATAGGTTACGTTATCACTCAAAATGTTTCTCACTTCTTGTGTGTATTGTTCATGGTGCATAACAACCACCCCTCCCCCCTTGTCTGCTGGCCTCACCAAAATCTCTTTCCTCTCACTGAGTTCTTTTATTGGCTGATTTTCACCCTTATTTTTGTCCGGTTGCAAGAGTTCAATCTCCTTTAAAACCATATTTTTAAAATTTGCTATTGAACTGTCCTTTGACATATCCGGCGCCAACACTTTGAGGAGTCCAGCGGGGCCCAGAATGTATTGTAGAAAGGAGGCGGGCAGAAACGCGGGCTGCGCATGCTCAGGCAATACGCTTAGGAATATGGGATGTGAAAGGCTCTTTGCGTAGGGATATGAGAAGTAGAGTTGCATCGTCTCTATATTGAAAGGCAGACGTGAGGAACTATGGGGGTTGTAGGCTAACTTAGCCAACCAATAGAAGGAACTGCTGAATGGAATGGCAGCTATGGTGGCGAATAAGGAAAGCCTAAGCCATTGGTCACGTGATGGAGAGGGGGAGAGTGCATATAGCGTCTTTCAGCTCTGAATGGCCGAGCCCCTGATGAGTCATAAGACGAAACTAGTAGGGCGGAGCCTGAGGAGCTGACAAGACGCTGGATGATCCTGTGATTGTTTTAAATGCGCAAATTTTACTGGAACTTTGTAAGTGCACTAGTATTTTTACACTATTAAATTTAATGGAATTATGCTATGGTCGATTGTCTTTGAGCCCTAGGAGACTACTCACTGAGCTCTGGAGTTAGAGTGACAGGAACACGCTGTTTTGCCGGTCTGTTGCGGGTTGGCCTGTATATCTGGTGAGCGCCCTGTGTATCTGTGGTGGAGGCACGTTGGGTGTCACGTTTGGATGCGGGGTGCACTGGTGACAACATAGAGTATATTGCTCAAACGGTATCACACTATTGCTGCTTTTGCATTTATATTTATACATGTACGGATCCGTGAGGAGGCCGGTGAGACACCAATAGAAAGCTGGCTGGCAAGGCCAAAAGCGCTGACTGCTGATCTGAGAGGATTGGCCGGTAGTGTTGGGCGAACACCTAGATGTTCGGGTTCGCGAACGTTCGCCGAAAATCGCCACGATGTTCGGGTGTTCGACCCGAACTCCGAACATAATGGAAGTCAATGGGGACCCGAACTTTCGTGCTTTGTAAAGCTTCCTTACATGCTACATACCCCAAATTTGCAGGGTATGTGCACCTTAGGAGTGGGTACAAGAGGAAAATTTTTTTAGCAAAAAGAGCTTACAGTTTTTGAGAAAACCGATTTTAAAAGTTTCAAAGGGAAAACTGTCTTTTAAATGCGGGAAATGTCTGTTTTCTTTGCACAGGTAACATGCTTTTTGTCGGCATGCAGTCATAAATGTAATACATATAAGAAGTTCCAGGAAAAGGGACCGGTAACGCTAACCCAGCAGCAGCACACGTGATGGAACAGGAGGAGGGTGGCGCAGGAGGAGAAGGCCACGCTTTGAGACACAACAACCCAGGCCTTGCATGAGGACAAGAAGCGTGCGGATAGCAATTTGCATTTTGTCGCCATGCAGTCATAAATGTAATACAGATGAGAGGTTCAATAAACAGGGACCGGAAACGCTAACCCATCACAGATGTTCATTGTTCATGTTACTTGGTTGGGGTCCGGGAGTGTTGCGTAGTTGTTTCCAATCCAGGATTGATTCATTTTAATTTGAGTCAGACGGTCTGCATTTTCTGTGGAGAGGCGGATACGCCGATCTGTGACGATGCCTCCGGCAGCACTGAAACAGCATTCCGACATAACGCTGGCTGCCGGGCAAGCCAGCACCTCTATTGCGTACGTTGCCAGTTTGTGCCAGGTGTCTAGCTTCGATACCCAATAGTTGAAGGGTGCAGATGGATTGTTCAACACAGCTATGCCATCTGACATGTAGTCCTTGACCATCTTCTCCAGGCGATCGGTGTTGGAGGTGGATCTGCACGCTTGCTGTTCTGTGTGCTGCTGCATGGGTGTCAGAAAATTTTCCCACTCCAAGGACACTGCCGATACCATTCCCTTTTGGGCACTAGCTGCGGCTTGTGTTGTTTGCTGCCCTCCTGGTCGTCCTGGGTTTGCGGAAGTCAGTCTGTCGGCGTACAACTGGCTAGAGGAGGGGGAGGATGTCAATCTCCTCTCTAAAGTCTCCACAAGGGCCTGCTGGTATTCTTCCATTTTGACCTGTCTGACTCTTTCTTCAAGCAGTTTTGGAACATTGTGTTTGTACCGTGGATCCAGAAGGGTATAAACCCAGTAATTGTTGTTGTTCAGAATGCGCACAATGTGTGGGTCGCGTTCAATGCAGTCCTAGGCCGAAGAGGTCATAGCCTAGGGTCACAAAAACCTGTTTATTTGGGCAATTTCAATGGTAGTGATGCTGACGTACATAAATCTCAGCCATGGCCGTTAGCAACGTCTGAATTTCACGAAACGTCTCATGCAGGTAGAAGACATATTGTTAGACTTGGATTCCAAAGATGGGGTCCCTACATCTCTGCAAACCAGAGTTACAGGGGTCCAAAATTGGTAAAATCCCCCATAGGCTTTCATTGCCTCCCTATTTCACTTTCCAAAATCTCACATCTTTTCAAAGGGCAATTGCTCAGCAGTGGCAAATTTTCTAGCATTGTAGGGACCCTTAGGGGGAACATGACTGGTGAGTTTCGGGGCCCTAGGCCGAAGAGGTCATAGCCTAGGGTCACAAAAACCTGTTTATTTGGGCTACTTCAATGGTAGTGATGCTGACGTACATAAATCTCAGCCATGGCCGTTAGCAACGTCTGAATCTCACGAAATGTCTCATGCAGGTAGAAGACATATTGTTAGACTTGGATTCCAAAGATGGGGTCTCTACATCTCTGCAAACCAGAGTTACAGGGCTCCAAAATTGGTAAAATCCCCCATAGGCTTTCATTGGGCCTACTATTTACCGTTCCAAAATCTCACACCATTTCAAAGGGCAATGGCTCAGCAGTGGCAAAACTCACCAGTCATGATCCCCCTAAGAGTCCCTACAATGCTAGAAAATTTGGTACTGCTGAGCCATTGCCCTTTGAAAAGATGTGAGATTTTGGAAAGTGAAATAGGGAGGCAATGAAAGCCTATGGGGGATTTTACCAAATTTGCACCCCTGTAACTCTGGTTTGCAGAGATGTAGGGACCCCATCTTTGGAATCCAAGTCTAACAATATGTCTTCTACCCGCATGAGACATTTCGTGAAATTCAGACGTTGCTAACGGCCATGGCTGAGATTTATGTACGTCAGCATCACTACCATTGAAATAGCCCAAATAAACAGGTTTTTGTGACCCTAGGCTATGACCTCTTCGGCCTAGGGGCCCGAAACTCACCAGTCGTGTTCCCCCTAAGGGTCCCTACAATGCTAGAAAATTTGCCACTGCTAAGCAATTGCCCTTTGAAAAGATGTGAGATTTT
The DNA here is from genome assembly GCF_040937935.1 of Hyperolius riggenbachi. Taxonomy (NCBI): domain Eukaryota; kingdom Metazoa; phylum Chordata; class Amphibia; order Anura; family Hyperoliidae; genus Hyperolius; species Hyperolius riggenbachi. The sequence continues at coordinate 281,981,549 of NC_090651.1, forward strand.
GGAAAGTGAAATAGGGAGGCAATGAAAGCCTATGGGGGATTGTACCAATTTTGGACCCCTGTAACTCTGGTTTGCAGAGATGTAGGGACCCCATCTTTGGAATCCAAGTCTAACAATATGTCTTCTACCTGCATAAGACATTTCGTGAAATTCAGACGTTGCTAACGGCCATGGCTGAGATTTATGTACGTCACCATCACTACCATTGAAATAGCCCAAATAAACAGGTTTTTGTGACCCTAGGCTATGACATCTTCGGCCTAGGGGCCCGAAACTCACCAGTCATGTTCCCCCTAAGGGTCCCTACAATGCTAGAAAATTTGCCACTGCTGAGCAATTGCCCTTTGAAAAGATGTGAGATTTTGGAAAGTGAAATAGGGAGGCAATGAAAGCCTATGGGGGATTGTACCAATTTTGGACCCCTGTAACTCTGGTTTGCAGAGATGTAGGGACCCCATCTTTGGAATCCAAGTCTAACAATATGTCTTCTACCTGCATGAGACATTTCGTGAAATTCAGACGTTGCTAACGGCCATGGCTGAGATTTATGTACGTCAGCATCACTACCATTGAAATTGCCCAAATAAACATGTTTTTTGTACCCTAGGCTATGACCTCTTCGGCCTAGGACTGCATTGAACGCGACCCATGCATTGTGCGCATTCTGGACAACACCAATTACTGGGTTTATACCCTTCTGGATCCACGGTACAAACACAATGTTCCAAAACTGCTTGAAGAAAGAGTCAGACAGGTCAAAATGGAAGAATACCAGCAGGCCCTTGTGGAGACTTTAGAGAGGAGATTGACATCCTCCCCCTCCTCTAGCCAGTTGTACGCCGACAGACTGACTTCCGCAAACCCAGGACGACCAGGAGGGCAGCAAACAACACAAGCCGCAGCTAGTGCCCAAAAGGGAATGGTATCGGCAGTGTCCTTGGAGTGGGGAAATTTTCTGACACCCATGCAGCAGCACACAGAACAGCAAGCGTGCAGATCCACCTCCAACACCGATCGCCTGGAGAAGATGGTCAAGGACTACATGTCAGATGGCATAGCTGTGTTGAACAATCCATCTGCACCCTTCAACTATTGGGTATCGAAGCTAGACACCTGGCACAAACTGGCAATGTACGCAATAGAGGTGCTGGCTTGCCCGGCAGCCAGCGTTATGTCGGAACGCTGTTTCAGTGCTGCCGGAGGCATCGTCACAGATCGGCGTATCCGCCTCTCCACAGAAAATGCAGACCGTCTGACTCAAATTAAAATGAATCAATCCTGGATTGGAAACGACTACGCAACACTCCCGGACCCCAACCAAGTAACATGAACAATGAACATCTGTGATGGGTTAGCGTTTCCGGTCCCTGTTTATTGAACCTCTCATCTGTATTACATTTATGACTGCATGGCGACAAAATGCAAATTGCTATCCGCACGCTTCTTGTCCTCATGCAAGGCCTGGGTTGTTGTGTCTCAAAGCGTGGCCTTCTCCTCCTGCGCCACCCTCCTCCTGTTCCATCACGTGTGCTGCTGCTGGGTTAGCGTTACCGGTCCCTTTTCCTGGAACTTCTTATATGTATTACATTTATGACTGCATGCCGACAAAAAGCATGTTACCTGTGCAAAGAAAACAGACATTTCCCGCATTTAAAAGACAGTTTTCCCTTTGAAACTTTAAAATCGATTTTCTCAAAAACTATAAGCTCTTTTTGCTACTTTTTTTCCCTCCTGTACCCACTCCCAAGGTGCACATACCCTGCAAATTTGGGGTATGTAGCATGTAAGGAGGCTTTACAAAGCACGAAAGTTCGGGTCCCCATTGACTTCCATTATGTTCGGAGTTCGGCTCGAACACCCGAACATCGCGGCCATGTTCGGCCCGAACCCGAACATCTAGATGTTCGCCCAACACTACACGTGACCCGTTCGGCCAATCACAGCGCTAGCCGAACGTTCGGGTAACGTTCGGCCATGCGCTCTTAGTTCGGCCATATGGCCGAACAGTTTGGCCGAACACCATCAGGTGTTTGGCCGAACTCGAACATCACCCGAACAGGGTGATGTTCTGCAGAACCCGAACAGTGGCGAACACTGTTCGCCCAACACTATTGGCTGGATGTTCTGGTGAGCGTATAGGTTTACTATTATGAAAGGACCTGGACATTTATTGTTTAAGGGAGCCACAATGGAGGAGGAATGAACTGATGAACTTTTATGAACTTTAATAGTTGCAGCCTTAGGCTGAACACGAGGGAAGAATCCCTATATATGTTGTGAACTATATATGTTGTGAACTATAATTGTTATCTATTTATAGAGTCTGTTGAGCGCTCTGCTTTTTTGATTAATCATAATTAACCACCAACCTTCAATGTGAGTAAGTAGCATGGAACAGTTAAAACATTTCTCATACTTAAAGGGGTCTTCTCTTCTCACACTCCACAATAAGACCAGCCCTGGCAGTGGCAGAGCCATATCATCCACTGGGCAATTTAGGAAGGTGCCTAGAGATAGAAAGGGGCTTGGTTAATTCTAGCCCGAACAAATCTCACCAATAAAGGCCAGATTTCCATCAGGGATGGCCCAAAGTTGCTATCTTTCCTAGGGGCTCATTTCGCCTTAATCCATCTATGAGCCCTGGTTACACAGTCAAATACTTAAAGAGGAACTGTCGCAAAAATCTGAAAGCTTAGAGACCTCCAAAGCCGATGGCACAGCTGAAGCCTATGACAGCCGATCATGCTGATTGGCTTGCGGGGGGGAAGAAAGAGGGGGGGGGGATAAATAAATAGTAACATTTATTAAAAAAATAATAACATAAATATTTGTAAAAAAAAAAACACATCAGGGGGGCAATCAGACCCCACCAACAGAGAGCTCTGTTGGGGAGAAAAGGGGGGGGATCACTTGTGTGCTGAGTTGAATGGCCCTGCAGCAAAGCCTTAAAGCTGCAGTGGCCTATTGGTTAAACAATGGCCTGGTCTTTAGGTGGGTTTAACACTGCGGCAGAGTCGGGACAAGGTCCACCAGTGCATATGAGAGATAACGGCGCTGGAGACTTGGGCGCAGGATTAAGCCGGTATACGGCTGATCCTGCTGTCCCAAAAGAGGGACAGTTGTGAGCTCTGAATACATAATATATACATGATATGAAACTGGTTTATGCAACAGTAGGCAGCTTTCCCTCTGTTGTTGTTACTTTACTTTAAATCCACAAGTAGGGACATCTGTTGTTTAACTACCTTAAGACCGCTCCACGCCCATGGGCATGGCCGCGGCAGCAGCCAGAGGACCTCCTAATGCCGATTGGCGTCAAGTCCTGGGGCTGCAGTTTGCAGGAGATCGCGTGCAGGATGCGTGCGCATCTCCTGCTCGGGGGGCGGAGTTCCGCCCCCTCTTCAGTCTAAAAATGTTAGATGGCGTAATCACCATCTATTTACATTTACAGCGCTGGGATCGGCAGCAGAGCTGTACTGGGGACAGCCGTGTGACACGGCTGTCCCCTCCTGAGGCTGGGGAGTGATCGGCTGGCCTATGACAGCTGATCACCCTGATTGGCTGGTGGGGGGAGGGAGGGAGGGAGCAGGGGATTCAAAATAAAAAAAAGCAATTTTATTCAAAAATAAATAACATAAATATTTATAAAAAAAAATTAAACAACTGTGGAGTGATCAGACCCCCCCCCCCCAACAGAGAGCTCTGTTGGTGGGGGGAAAAGGGGGGGGGATCACTTGTGTGCTCTGTTGCATGGCCCTGCAGCTTGGCCTTAAAGCTGCAGTGACCAATTAATAAAAAAACAGCCTGATCTTTAGGGGGTTTAGCACTTTGGTCCTGAAGTGGTTAAATAAGTGAGAATTGACCGTTCTAAGCTACAGCAGTTGCTGTCCAAAATATGAGTTCTTGGTCCTGTGGTACTATATCAAGTGACATCACCATCATAACTCAACTGTTATTAAAGTTAGACCCTTATGAAGTAATTCCAGTGCATGGATTCGCTTCAGTTGGCCTTAGCTTACCTACACAAATTCACAGTCTTTTCATACTAAGAAATAAATCATATTTATTTATTTATACATTTTTTAGTCAATGTTTGCTCATTGTAAAAATCAGTATCTAAGTATTAGGCTGTTGACCAATCAGCCACTCTATTATCCCCAGCAAAAAAGTCAACACTCAGATTCTATAGCAACTTTTTTGGCAAGGTGTCCTTGAGCCGTGAACCAAGTGCATCAAGGGAGATAACAGAGCACTTTGTCCTCGACTCGAGGACAGCCTGCAGTTGGCAGCTTTGTGTTCAGCAGCACCATCGTAAAATCTTTCCTCTCGATTTACCAATTTCAGTTTTTCACAGGCAACATCTTTACTGCTCTCAAGGAGCATCACTGTGGAATATTTGTTTGTTGTGAATGCCGAAGTGAGCAGAAACAATGGAAGCAGAAAATTTAGTGACAAAAGTTTGGGTGCTGCCATAGGCGCCTGTTGAATTAGCGATATTCAGGTGTAATTTGGGCACTTGTGGCACCCGTTAAATAACGGTCCAGTGCCAAATGTTTATCAGGTGCCAGAGGCACCCCAATTACCTCGATGCCATGATTTTTTTTTCTGCAATTGGCGGTGGCGATTGGCTGGGGGGGGTGGGTTAAGGTTAGGAGAGGGGATTAGTTAGGGTTATGCATTCGGTAGGATGTTTGTGCGAGGAGGGGGGGCAGTTATGGTTATGCATCAGGTAGGGTGTTTGTGCGGGGTAACTGGTTAGAGTTAGGCGTCAGGAAGGGTGCCTGTGTGGGGATTGGGGGGTGATTAGGGTTAGGCATCAGGAAGGGTGTTGGGGGGAGCCGCAGCACATAATTTTTCTTTTTCTGCTGCAATGGGTGGCAGGGTGTGGTAATTGAGGTTAGGTGTTGTAGAGTGTTTAAGGTTACGCATGCGGGGGTGGTTAAGGTTAAGTGTGCAGGGGTGGTTAAGGTTAGGCATCAGGTAGTGTTCTTGTGCAGGGGGTGTTAGGCATCAGGTATGGTGTTTGTGTGGGTGGTACAGTTATGGTTAGGCATCAGGTAGGCTGTTTGTGTGGGGGTTGGGGGTATTTAGGGTTGGACATCCGGAAGAATTTCAGTGTGGGGGGATGGCTAGGGTTAGGAGTCAGAAAGGGTGTCTGAGTGGAGGTGGGTGCAGTTAGGGTTAGGCAGCGGGGGGATGGTTCTGTGTCAGAGTAGACTTAGGTTTAGTTATAGTAAAATATCAGTATTTAATACTGATATTTTACGATCCTTCACTTTATTAGTATTAGTAGAATTTCGGTACATTTACAGATATTCTACTATTGGCTTTCCTGGGTGCCCAATTTTCCAGGCGCCCTTTTATTACGTACAAAGCTCAAGGTATCCACGTGAAGCAAACACCAGTGTCTATGACAAGACTGTGGCTTACTTGAATTACATTAGTGATCATCATTAGTGCATGACATGGATTAATATGGCTCTGTTGGCTAGGGCTTGGACCATTACTTTCCTAGTGGTTCTGGACCACCATGAGATGTCTTGGTATTCCTTAGTACCAGATTTGTGTGACAATTGGCTAAAATCCTGAATCAACACTGTTTTGTTTTATGTTTTTGTTTGCTTTTTTTAAACCAAATGCATACTTTATGTTCCTGAAGATATAAAGGGAAATGAAGATGTTTAATGTGTTTGACATGAAAATACAACATTAATTTTATAACACAGTGATGCTCTGTCTTGCCTTTGTACTAAATATTTATCTACAAATGAGGAAGTGAGAACAAAGCTATTTCCTGCCTATAAGCCATTTTGTTATAGTCCTATCGCTGAAGCAATGTAAAACACAGCAGAAGTTATGCAGAACAGGATTAGTAAATGTGCTATTTACTGTATAAACATGCACTGAATACAAAGCAGATTGTTTCATCATTTCCAGCTTCGTGATCTTTCCTGGACTACAGATCAGTTTCAGGAATGTTTCACTCTATGAATAAGAGATACCAGTTGTCAAGGCATTTTTTGGGTTTAACTCTAGATACATATGCTACTTTCATTTCTTAGCTTTGTGTTTAGTAATATTGAGACCAAAAGGCCATATTTGGAATTAGTACCACCTGGTTTATAAGTGGAGTTAGAGAGTTAAGCAGATGTCTGCACACGTTACTACCATTGGCTACATTAAACAGCATTTATAAAATAGTAGACTAAGTTTTATGATATTTATTAACTTAAACAAGAGTTACATCTTCTATACTTATAAAGGTAAGTACATATAGGCTATAATTGTCTGCAGAAACAGCTGATAACGATCATTGCATCTAAGAATCATTGTGTGTGTACAGTGTCAGAGCTACAGTGTCCCGCCCCCTAACAATGGCGTCTGCACTGACCGGGATCCAGCACTTTTTTCACAGCAGCAGAATGTGATTGCAGCAGATGTCCCGCCCCCAGCTATGGCATCTGCACTGACCGGGAACCAGCACTTTTTCACAGCAGCAGAATGTCATTGCAGCAGATAAACCGCCCCCAACTATGGTATCTGCACTGACTGGATCTAGCACTTGTTCACAGAAGCAGAAAGTAATTGCAGCAACAGGTCGGCTCCTCCATCTAAGGCGTCTGCACTGACCGGATCCATGAACAAGTGTTCATATGCCCACACTTCTCACAATTGGCTGCGTAGTGCGCACTAATGTTCCTATGAACAAACAGTCCTCATACACAATAAAGCTGTCTCAGTGGTTACTATTCAACAATATTGCTTCAGCAGGTAGTCTGCCCAGTTCCACTTCAGTGAGACTCCACCACCACACCCCAAGCAGTGGGCACTCACCGTATTTATATGACCCTCTGTTAGATGGGTCTTCAGCGCCTATGAGGTCATCAGGCTGCCCCCTGCCTCACCAAGCAATCTCTGTCCTCTGATTCCACCTCCCCATAGGATTATTTCACCTCAAAAAGACATAACCGGAGCCAACATAGTAAAACGATAAAAACTATTTAATGATAAAAGAAATTTGCACTCACAAGCATATTCGTGGATTTATGGCACAGAGTTTTTTTGGGCTCTACCCCAATCGTTGGCCGCTGGATGGGCTAGTGTGCGCTGGTATGTTCGCCCCTTCTCCGTGTCCGCCTCTGTCTCCACATCACCTGTAATTAGTCGCGTACGTTTGCCTAGTTTCGTCGCTGTTTGCGACTCATCAGAAGCATGTGCAGCCATTATCTGATCACCTAAAATACCCTCTACCGATATTTTCCCCTCCCCCTCACCTCCCTCCCTAACCTGGAAATTCCTTTCCACATCAAGGCTCACCCAATGAGCAGCGCTAGTTACCCGGAAGTGTCCCCTCCCAGGTTTCCCCGTGGGTAATGACGTAGCCGCGCAGGCTACGTCATTGTTGCCGAAGATCAGCCGGCGTGGCGTATCTATGGATATGGCCACGTCAAACCGGGCCCACCCATCCTGCCTTCGTCACTCTCCTAGCGTTGCCTTGGGGATGGATGCCTCATACTAAGGGCTTCCCCTACTCTGAGGATGTTACCACCCACCCGTCGCCACGGCAACCCCTCTGATTCTCCCTCACTAGTTACAAGCTTAGAGCGCTGTGCTCATAGCCCAAGGATGCGGCCCTGCATATGGCTACACTTAGCCTGTTTCTAAGCCTGCCATTTCTGCGCTCATACACAGTGCACTCGCCTTTCCAAAGACCCACTTGGGGTATTGCCCTCACATACACATTATACAATTGGGTACACTCTAGTTACAATCTTGTTAGCAGCCAAGGTCTGAGGATTCGTATCCTATGATATTCTTATTAACATACATTCCATTAATACAAGATGGTAAGCTTTATGCCAAATTAGAGGTGTGCCTATCTTTACACTACTCCCCCTCCTCACCCTCATGTATTAAAATTCCCCCTACCCCCCTATCAAACTAATAATTCATTAGGAGTCAAAAGACTCTGATCCTAGAGAGTAGGTAATTAATGTATTTTATGGCTTGGGGCCTGAATACAGACCTCCCTGCCAAAAAATTAGAATCACTCGTATCCTACTGTTACCAACACAACCAGTTCATGGAACTATTAAATTATAAATGATAGGTATCAAGTGTAATTATAAAACATATATTACTTTATTGTATCATAAATAGGGATAAAAAATAGGACATACATTTTAAAAGAAGGAAAGTGTTGCAGAGTTTACAAAAAAACACATTCCTGGCCGGCCAGTAAACCATGCACGCCAGCTCAATCAGCTCATACATACTCCCCCAGTCTGCCTGATATTATGACAGCGCTGCCTGTAATGTATTTAGTAGTGATAGCTTGGTACGATTGGGTCCAAATTGACTAACATATAGATGCATCAAATTTGTCACGGACTGCAGGACAAATGTCCATTCATTGCATGAATCGTTCCATAGGCTTCAATATACGCCGATAAAAAATTGGGTGGAAAAGAAATGAATAGATCTCACCCGCAATGTAGGGCTCTCTGCAGCGCTGAAAACTTCCTCCGACAGGTCAGGGGGATGTGTTGGGGCCCTTACTGGTCTGACGCTGTGGGTTAGTCCGCCGGGTAGATGTTGTGTGGACCGACAGCTGACTGGCGTCCCAGTTCAGCACATACCGTGCTCTCCACGCTCCTCTCTCATCAGAACACCAGCGGTTCTGCCTGCAGAGGCTCTCGGGTAGTCTTTTCCAGCTAAGAGCGGGCAGGACGGCCGGGCGTGTGGTAAACTCCGCCCCAACAATGCGTTTCACGCCGTGGGCGTTTCTTCAGGGTGTAACACCTTCCCCCTGTGCAGTCTGTCTTATGCCATCAGGAACTAGTGTTGGGCGAACACCTGGATGTTCGGGTTCGGGAAAGTTCGCCGAACATGGCCGCGATGTTCGGCATGTTCGGGCCGAACCCCGAACTCCCCGAACATCCCGCTTTTGGGGGCCCTATGGGGTTGCAGGCATAAGGGGGGAGCATGCCCCGATCGCGGGGGGGTCAGAAATTTCCGACCCCCCCCCGCGATTGGGGCATGCTCCCCCCTTATGCCTGCGACCCCATAGGGGGGCAGTATTCGGCCGAACAGGGCCCTGTTCGGCCGAACAGGGGCCCTGTTCGGCCCTGTTCGCGGCCATTTAGTAGTTCGGGGCGAACCCGAACTTAAAAGGCCGAACACCATCAGGTGTTCGGCCGAATTCGAACATCACCCGAACAGGGTGATGTTCTGCAGAACCCGAACAGTGGCGAACACTGTTCGCCCAACACTATCAGGAACTACCCCTTGGTGCACGTCATTCGCCCGCATGATAAACTGTGGCCAGATAATACCGGCAATACATTTAAACAGACTTCTTTAGGGGAGAGAGACTCCAGATAGAGTGCATTGCATCTTAAACATCGCCTTTCGGCATATATTATATACCGTCTTGCATATTCATATAGATGGTCATCTTTGACTCCAAATTGATATTAGCATTTCAAAGTTTCATTTCAGGGGGTCTCTGTGCCTAGTACATATTTCTATATATGTCAACTCTATTTCCTAGGACAAGCCCATCTTTCATTTTTCTTCAAATTTATAATACTAGATCAAGACAGTTCAAGTTCATTCAAGCCTACTAGTGGCTTTATTGTTTATCACTCCTTAGTATAGGCGTCCACCAAGATATGAACTATAAGTCCATCCATTCTCGGCTGCATTTTGTCATACATCGCCCTCCACGGAAATCTCACTTTAACTTTAAATCTCTGTTCAGCCCCCAGAGAGATACATTCTATCAACACTTCATATTTAGAATGCATGGACACTCAATCATGTAGACCACTTTTTCTGTTTGGCAATTAATGTGGGATCTGATCTCAAATATATTTTGACCAGAGCTATCATTGAAGTATTTATTATCAGTACGATTGATAAAGGGGCATAATTTGCAACTAGAACACCTATATGTCCCCTTGGGGATATGTCTATTTAGCCATGTAAAAGTGTTTCTCTTATATTCACTTCTTACAAGTTTGTCACGTAGGTTAGGTTAGGTTTAGCCGTCATAAGAGTTCTTGGGCCTACTATTCTAAAGATCTCAGGTGAGGCTATCAAAATACCCCAATTCTTTTCCAATATGTTGCGCAGGGGTTCCCAGTGTGAACCAAACCTGCTGATTAGACGCAGGTAGTTATCACCATCATCTCTGGGAGTCTCCTGGCAGCATAATAAATCAGTTCTTTTCACATCCCACGCCTTACGCAGAGCCTTGCGCAGGATACTATGTGAATATCCTCTTTGTCTGAAGCGATCATACAGTGTTCTAGCTTCTATTCGAAACATCTCGTCACTCGAGCAGTTTCATCGTAAACATATGAACTGTCCATATGTTACCCCCCTAATTAGCGAGGGAGGATGGTGGCTGGAGGCATGAAGTAGGCTTTTGCCTGCTGTAGGCTTGCGAAAGGTGGACGTTGATACTTTTTCCCCATCCACCTTTAATTGGAAATCCCAAAAACTCAAAGACTGTCGACTCATTGTATGAGTTAATTTAATATTTTTATCATTCTGATTCAGTCTTGTCATAAACGTCTCAAGTTCCTCCTCAGTACCAGTCCAGACTAGAAGCACGTCATGAATGTAATGAAGCCATAGGGCGAACCTCGAATCACCATACACCTCGCGGTGCTCCCAGAGTCCCAATTGGAGGCGCGCCTATGCCGGTGCACAAGCGGCCCTGTAGAAGGTTCCTTCAAATGAGAAGCAGTTGAGATGCAGGATGAGTTCAACTGTATCACAAATAAATTGGTACAATTCAATAAATTCAAGGGTAATGGCCATGTAAGAAAAAACGTACTGCCCGGAGACCCTCCTCGTGAGGAATCGACGTGTATAATGATTCCACGTCGACTCCAACGAGGAGGGATCCCGGGGGGACCCGCAGGTCCTCCAACACACCCAGGAGGCTCTTAGTGTCCAACACGAAGGCTGGTAGCTGACTAACCAATGATTTCAGGCGCTCATCTATGTATTTGCCCAGTCGATGAGTAGGGCTCCATATGGGCATGGTGCCGCGCAGCTGAGATGGTGCATACTGGAATCTATGAGTCCATCAAATAGAGGAGGTGATATGGAAAAAGTATTAAAACAGAAAGAATCAAGATGGATCCATATGCTGGATGTGGTAGCCCCGAGGGGCATGAATGAGAGGTTGCCTCTAAAACGTTTTCTATGATATTTCATGCCAATTGCCTCAAAAGGGTTTTTATGATGTTTGGTGCTAACCTGCTGGTTCTAATATTATGCTTTTATTTTAATGTTGCAGAATTGTATACATATACACATGTTGTTTATTGCATGTTTTTTTCATAGGTGGTCAGTGGTAGTCCATTGATGGAAGTGCCTGGACGACGGTCAGTTATGTTTTGTTTTTTATTAGTAGCCATTATGGAGTGCCATGTGACCGTGAAGATGTACTGATGGACATTGCACAATGGGTTAAGTGAATGGGTGTGGCCTATCACAGTGGGTGTGGTGGCTCGCCCTGAATGTTTATAATGCTGTATGTACCTTCAGTTGTTGTTATACACCTGAGGAAGGATGTAATATCCGTAACATGTAGTGTACACTTGTTCCAATACAGCAAAGTTCATTGCAGCCAGTGGTGTGCCGTCTCTTTTGTTCTATTGAAGATATCCTGAAGCCGTAGGAGCAATCTGGCTGAGACAAGGCACCGGCTTGTTAGAGGTCCAGGGGACCCATCACTAGTGTTCTCCAGGCATCCATTGTGTGGGATGAGTAGGGCTCCATATGCCTGCCACTATAGGGTGGCCAGGAGGGTTAATTAAACTCTTGTGGACTTTGGCGATTGTATAGAAGGTGGGGACATTGAAAGTATCCACCTTCATATATTCCCGCTCACCCTCTGTGATCAATTCTTTATTCCAAGCCTCGTCAATCACACTGGGAACCCCTGCGCAACATATTGGAAAAGAATTGGGGTAGTTTGACACCCTCACCTGAGATCTTTAGAATAGTAGGCCCAAGAACTCTTATGATGGCTAAACGCGCACCTAACCTACGTGACAAACTTGTAAGTAGTGAATATAAGAGAGACATTTCTACATGGCTAAATAGGCATATCCCCAAGGGGACATATAGGTGTTGTTCTAAGTGCAAATTATGCCCCTTTATCAATCGTACTGAAATAAATACTTCAATGATAGCTCTGGTCAAAATATACTGTATTTGAGATCAGATCCCACATTAATTGCCAAACAGAAAAAGTGGTCAACATGATTAAGTGTCCATGCGGATTAAAATATATAGGGAAAACTAAAAGATTGATGAAGGACCGAGTCCAAAACATTTTCGATTAATTGAAGACAAAAATGAAGAAAAAAGCTTTTTAGCAGTTCACTACGCAGAATTTCATGACAGTAATCGGACTGGGACAAAAGTAAAGGGAATATACAAACTGAACATCTCGGGTGGACGTGGTGACTATGATGACGTGTAGTATTGTAAAGAGGCCACGTGGATGTATAAGCTCAATACGTATCCACATGGCCTAAATAGAGAATTAGATCTTAGAGCTTTTTTTGCGTTTGAATGCGTATGCATGATGGGAACGCATGGAGTAGTTGAGCACTGAATACAAACAACATTCTAAATATGAAGTGTTGATAGAACGTATCTCTCTGGGGGCTGTACAGAGATTTAAAGTCAAAGTGAGACCCAATCGTACCAAGCTATCACTACTAAATACATTACAGGCAGCGCTGTCATAATATCAAGCAGACTGGGGGAGTATGTATGAGCTGATTGAGCTGGCGTGCATGGTTTACTGGCTGGCCAGGAATGTGTTTTTTTGTAAACTCTGCAACACTTTCCTTCTTTTTAAATGTATGTCCTATTTTTTATCCCTATTTTTGATACAATAAAGTAATATATGTTTTGTAATTACACTTGATACCTATCATTTATAATTTAATAGTTCCATGAACTGGTTGTGTTGGTAACTGTAGGATACGAGTGATTCTAATTTTTTGGCAGGGAGGTCTGTATTCAGACCCCAAGCCATAAAATACATTCATTACCTACTGTCTAGGATCAGAGTCTTTTGACTCCTAATGAATTATTAGTTTGATAGGGGGAATTTTAATACATGAGGGTGAGGAGGGGGAATAGTGTAAAGATAGGCACACCTCTAATTTGGCATAAAGCTTACCATCTTGTATTAATGGAATGTATGTTAATAAGAATATCATAGGATACGAATCTTCAGACCTTGGCTGCTAACAAGATTGTAACTAGAATGTACCCAATTGTATAATGTGTATGTGAGGGAAATGCCCCAAGTAGGTCTTTGGAAAATCGAGTGCACTGTGTATGAGCGCAGAAATGGCAGGCTTAGAAGCAGGCTAAGTGAAGCCATATGCAGGGCCGAATCCTTGGGCTATGAGCGCAGCGCTCTAAGCTTGTAACTAGTGAGGGAGAATCAGAGAGGTTGCTGTGGCGACGGGTGGGTGGTAAAATCCTCAGAGTAGGGGAAGCCCTTAGTGAGAGGCATCCGTCCCCAAGGCAACGCTAGGAGAGTGATGAAGGCAGGATGGGTGGGCCCGGCTTGACGTGGCCGTATTCATGGATACATCACGCCGGCTGATCTTCGGCAACAATGAAGGGAGGGCGCCTGCTCGGCTACGTCATTACCCGCGGGAAAACCTGGGAGGGGACACTTCCGGGTAATTAGCGCTGCTCATTGTATGAGCCTTGATGTGGAAAGGAATTTCCGGGTTAGGGAGGGAGGGGAGGGGGGAGGGGAAAATATCGGTAGAGGGTATTTTAGGTGATCAGATAATGGCCGTACATGCTTCTGATGAGTTGCAAACGGTGACGAACTAGACAAGCGTACGCGGCTAATTACAGGTGACGTGGGGACAGAGGCGGACGCGGAGAAGGGGCGAACATAAAAAAAACTCTGTGCCATAAAACCACGAATATGCTTGACAGTGCAAATTTCTTTTATCATTAAATAGTCTTTATGGTTTTACACTATGGTGGCTCCGGTTATGTCTTTTTGAGGTGAAATGATCCTATGAGGAGGTGGAATCAGAGGACAGAGATTGCTTGGTGAGGCAGGGGGTGGCCTGATGACCCCATAGGCACTCAAGACGCATCTAACAGAGGGTCATATAAATACGGTGAGTGCCCACTGCTTGGGGTGTGGTGGTGGAGTCTCACTGAAGTGGAACTGGGCAGACTACCTGCTGAAGCAATATTGCTGAATATAGTAACCACTGAGACAGCTTTCTTGTGTATGAAGACTGTTTGTTCATAGGAACATTAGTGCGCAGCCAATTGTGAGAAGTGTGGACATTATGTATATTTGGGCAGCACACCACCAGTTGATACACCCTGGTTTTTAATATCAGCGCAGTATCTGTATTTTCAAGTGTTCATATGCCGCATGCATTATATAGCACTATTGCACCTTATTTTGATTGCATAGATAAACTTTACTAGCCCAAGATAGGGCTTCATTCACAATTTTATATATGTCTTTAATTGTATTTGTGCTATTACTTGGTATTTGATTTAGTGTATTGTGTATAGCTTAGCTGGTAGTGAAGTTAGTGTAGCTGGTAGGGTAGTTAGTGTAGCTGGTGGAGTAGTTAGTGTAGCTGGTTAGTTAGCGTAGCTGGTGGGGATAAGCTCCACAAGATGCCCTGCCACATGGACTCACCTAGGTTTAGTGTATTTTTTCACCAGTTTTTTTCCTCTAAACCAAGGGGCATCGGTCAGGAGCATCTTATGGTCAGAAAAATAAGATATCCATTTATTTATTTGTTAAATCACATATAATGTTGTTTACATTGGCCTCTGGTAAAATGTATGTGTGTACACAGCGCACGTAAATTTTACCAGTGTTTAAAGAAGCAGTGTAATGGGCATTGAGCAAATATTTGTGTAATGTACACAATGCACACATTGCTAGCATACTACAAGTTACGCTGCACAACTCTGCTGTCAACTCTGCTATATGTTATCACTGAACACCTGTTACAAGCAATTCTTGTTCTTGCATGCTAATGCAGAAGCGCAACCGCGTTACTTGACTAGCACGGCCACTACTATGTTAATTGACGTAGTAGCAGTCATGGTCCTGCACTAGCGCGGGTACTTTACGAGGAGTGCGCACACCTTAAGAGCGCACATTAGGCTGTTTCCAGCGAGCATAGCGTGTGCGCATTACATTTAACTCGCGGTCATCAATGTATCACTTGATGAATCAACTCCATAGTGTCAAGCTGTCAGATTTGAAGAAAGCAGCACTGAAGATACAAGAGCTTAAAAAAGGCAATCATTTATGGGAAGGGGAAAAGAGGATCCTGGAGCACCAAAGAGGACTTAAGACAGTCCCACTTAAGGTGCGTATACACGCCTGATTTCTTCAAATGACGGATCCTCATCAGACTTGCCCCCTGGACGGCCGTTTTGACAGATCGGCAGAGCAGATCAGTCAAAACCAGCCTTATCAGCCTGCCGACAGACTGTACACATGGGGAAACTGTCGTCAGAATGGAAGAGATCAGGCGCGTGTATGTAGCTTTAGACTTTTAGTGAGCTCTGCTGGTATTGTGATAGGTGGCAACAAAAGTAAATCACTTTGGGAAACTGTCTAAAGGTGGCCATACACTGGTCGTTTTGCCATCAGATTCGACCAACAGATAGATGCCTCTCTGATCGAATCTGATAAGAGAGGAATCGTATGGCTGCCTTTACGGCAAACAGATTGTGAATCGATTTCAGCATGAAACCGATCACAATCTGTGATTGTGGTGGTGCTGCCGCTGCCAAGCGCATACATCACCTGCTCCGGCTGGCGCGTGTCCCGCTGTCACCGCTGTCTTCTTCTCTGCTGGGTTCCGGACCGGCTGCCTTCACTTCTTTCTGTCGGGGGAAGTTTAAACAGTAGAGGGCGCTCTACTGTTTAAACTTCCTGCCATGACAGGAAGTAGCTAGCCGGTCCAGGAATCCAGAACCCAGAGGAGAAGAAGACAGCGGTGACAGCGGGACACACGCCAGCAGTGCAGGTAATGTATTGCCGCTGTATTGCGTCGGTCGTCGGGCATTCGAACGCCGCTATCGACGCATTCCCGACCCGCCGGCGATCGAGCAAAATCTTCCGCACGGACAGCTGGACAGGAAATGACGGGAACGATTGATTTTGGACTGAAATCAATCGTTTGCGTTCGCATTTGCGCAACGATTTCACAGCAGGTTCGATCACAGTGATCAAATCTGCTGTATATCGGCGGGAAAATCATTAGGTGTATGGGTCCCTTAATAGTGATGATCGTAATCAGCTAATTATGATTACGCAAAATGTTAATGTTAATTTTGTGACGACTTTAGCAGTGAATAGCAAAGCCCCCGTACATGCTATTGTCACCATTGCTACATTTGTTAAGGAGAAAACTGGGAACAAGGAAAAAAAAAAAAAAAAAAAAGACCATGTAGTTTTTGAGAAAATTGATTTTAAAAATGCAAAGAAAATGGTTTTTCAACTCAGAAAAATGACAGTTTAAAAAACATGTTTTCTTTTAATTTTAAAATCAATTTCCTCGAACACCACAAGGTCTTTAAAAAAAATTATTTTTTTACTTGTTCCCAGTATTCCTTTTGACATACGTAGCAATTTTGGTGATGATAACATGTATGGGGCTTTGCTATTAACCACCAAAATCGGCACAAAATTTCATGAAATTATGCAAAATTATGGATGGATTACGTTTATATGCGAAATTTATTACACATTTTCCTGTAATTTTGCATTAAAACTTTGCATCATAATTGTGATTTACGATGCGAAATTACGACTTTGCGAAATTTGTGCTCACTATTGTCTATTCTCTGTCATCTGTGGAGTTATGCCATCTGTGGAGATCTTAGTAATGTTTATGATGGTGGCAACATACTTCCTCTGACTCTGCATGCCGCCCACCAGCTGTAAAACTAAAACTCAGCTGGACCTCAAACTAAATGCAAAGTGGTTGGTTTCCAAGTCATGGACTTACAGTAAGCTGGTTTCCAAGAAAATATCCCTAGCATTGTATGCAAATTTAAAGATGAAAGTTACCACCTCTGAACATTTGAAACTATGATATTTGCTTACAAAGAAGCAAATTGTGCTCAGGTCATAAATCTGCTCACAAGCATAGCTTTCATTTTTCATTTCTTAGTATTGAGAATAGGAACGCTCAGAAGATCAATATCTTCAAAAAGACTTTATTTTTAATGAGGTGTGTAGGTGTGGAAAGTTTTATGAACAGGCGTTACATAGCTTCCTGGGAAGCCACTGAGACGCATGACTGAGTGATCAGTAGCAAGGGCTTAACCAGAAAATATACACAGTGTCTCTTCTGTAACAACTATTCAGATAATTCTGAGATGTCCATCGTGGGAAGGATTTACCAAGATAGCCCAAAAAAGTTCTATCTTTATATTGTGTAAAAACCTGAAAGGGTGTGCACAGTCCACCCTGCACCCCCTCCCTACATTTTAATGGCTAGCTGCACCCAGGTCAACACTTATGTTTTGTCAGGTTTTTCGGTCATTTTAAACAGAGGTTATGGTTGTGCATGGTCCACACTGCACCGCTTCCTCCATTATAATGGCTAGTTGCTAGGTTCCCTTTCAACAGGATGACCTCATTGCGGTGGAAGGGTCTAGTATGAAACCCTTTGCATGCAAATTGTTTTGGAAGCAATTAGGTGTTTAGCACCAATCTCAGCTGTAACGAGTGCAGTTGTGTCTTTAAGAGGCCTTGCAGCTCTATGCAGATAGGGACAGTTAGGTGCTGCTTTGTTTAGATGTGCTCCCATTCCTCTCTACTGTGTACAAAACTGTAAGTTCTATCTTTCTATTGCTTAAAAAATCTCTCTCTTTCATGTCCAGCTGCCTTCTAGGGAAACAGCCCACATAGGTACATGCCATAGGCCCATGAATCTGACCCTGACTGCACTGATCGATTAACTGGCAGCAAACTTTGAAACGCCTGTCTACCAGTTCCGTTAAAGCCTATGTACATATTCCAAAGTGTTACTCTCCCATCCCCCAAAGATGGTGACAGTTCCGATGGGCCATATATCAGAATACAGTGAGAAGTACTGTATGTAAAGGGTAGTGAAATTGAGTTTGTTGTATCGCAGTGACAGGCTGACATCAACAGAAAGGAAATACATACATTTAATAAGTCAAGAACAGCTTGTTTTTATTAAAAAGGGGATCTCGCTTTGGGTGCTGCGGGGGACTGCAGTCACGCAGCTGCTATTTCACTATCCTTTCTGTAATTCTTACTATGTTCTGACAAGGTTGCACATTTTTTTCTTAATAGAAAGCAATATTACAAAAAAAACTTTTTCAGTGTGCATCACCAAACTCCAGCATTAGGAAATGAACCCTAAAGTGTTTAGCAGTATCTTTGCTGTTGGTTCCCAATCTGCTGCCAAATGGACCAATCCACTGAAAGAATTTAGACCTGCTTGACAATCTATGTACCTTTGTCCATCTTACTCCTTCTCCTACTAACTCAATGGAAGTCTGAGCTCAACCCTGACGCTTTGTAGTAGCAATGGAACATCTTCGAGATAAAATTTTATTTATTTTTTTCATTTGATTAAAAGGACCTTAAGCACTAATTAAAAATTAAATTGGGACTTACCCGGGCTTCCTCCAGCCCACCATAGGCCGCAAGGTCCCCCGGCATCCTCCTGGCTCCTCTCCCAGCAGCCCTGGCTGAAGTCGTCTAGTAAAGGTGACGCCAGCTGGGACCCGGAGAGGAGCCAGGAGGATGCCAGGAGACCTTGCGGCCTACGGTGGGCTGGAGGAAGCCCCCGGTAAGTCCCAACTTCATTTTTAATTAGTGCTCAGGGTCCCTTTAATATTCTGGAAAATAATTTAAATGTATCGAGCTTAAAGCATACTTCCCAACTTTTTGAGATGAGAAAGAGGGACACTTAAGCCACGCCCCTGCCACACCCCTCGCCATGCCTCTGTCACACCCCTAGTCACGCATACCATAAAGATTTCATAACAAAAATATGTTGTTTTATAAGTTAACCACTTCAGCACCACAGGGTTTTTTGCTTAAAGGGGAACTTCAGCCTAAACAAACATACTGTCATTAAGTTACATTAGTTATGTTAATTAGAATAGAGAAGTAATATAATTTTTTTACCCACCCTGTTTTAAAAGAACAGGCAAATGTTTGTGATTTATGGGGGCTGCCATCTTTGTCATAGGGGCAGCCATCTTTTTGGTTGAAAGGAGGTGACAGGGAGCATAAGACACAGTTTCAACTGTCCTGTGTCCTGATAACCCCTCCTAGCTGCATGCGCTGGGCTTCAAATGCCAAATTCAAAATGTAAAAAAAAAAAAATTGCACCAAAACAGCAGAACGAGAACAACATCATCAGAAATCCCATCATGCTTTGCACAGCATCAGGGGAAAAATGCCCGGGCAGTTTTCTTCTGTGCAGCTAAAAATGAGGCTTGTATAAGAGAAACAAAGCTCTGATGCTGTGAAACTGTTAAAGAAACACCAGGCCTTTTTAGTGCTGCTGAGTTGATTTTTAGTCTGGAGGTTCACTTTAAAAACCAGAGCAATTTTCACATTTCAGCGCTCCTCCCATTCATTCACCAAAAACTTTATTGCTACTCATCAGATGTAAATGATCTATATCTTGTTGTTTTTGCCACAAATTATGCTTTGTGAGGGTGATATTTGCTTTTAGTAATTATGTTATTATCTGTGCATTTTAAAGGGAAAAATGAGAAAAAAAAAGAAAAAATACACTATTTCTCCATTTTCATCCACTATAGTTTTTAAATAAACAATGTTACCATAGGTAAAACTCACACATTGTATTTGCTAATTTGTCCTGGTTATCTCAACATTTAAATAATGTTCCTAGTACAATGTATGGCGATAATATATTAGTTTCTGGTTTGTGTTTTTTGATTTCTCATTGTACTCTATCAGTAATTAAAAGCCCTTATCTTCATGATTAACAGTAATACACTCTTATGGCATACATATTTTAAAAGCTAAGTCCCTAGGGTAACTATGTATTCTCTTTTCAATGCTGTCACATTTGTTGTTTTTACAAGTATTTATTTGGGGGTATAGAGTACATGAAAATAACAGTTGTATTGCTTTTCATTCAGTTTTCCGGTAAAAAAAATCACATGACTTAGCCCTCAGTTGTCAAACACCACAAAATCTATTCTCTCACTTGTCACGGTTAAAATGATACCCTATATACAGTGGTGTGAAAAACTATTTGCCCCCTTCCTGATTTCTTATTCTTTTGCATGTTTGTCACACTTAAATGTTTCTGCTCATCAAAAACCGTTAACCATTAGTTAAAGATAACATAATTGAACACAAAATGCAGTTTTAAATGATGGTTTTTATTATTTAGTGAGAAAAAAAACTCAAAACCTACATGGCCCTGTGTGAAAAAGAAATTGCCCCCTGAACCTAATAACTGGTTGGGCCACCCTTAGCAGCAATAACTGCAATCAAGCGTTTGCGATAACTTGCAACAAGTCTTTTACAGCGCTCTGGAGGAATTTTGGCCCACTCATCTTTGCAGAATTGTTGTAATTCAGCTTTATTTGAGGGTTTTCTAGCATGAACTGCCTTTTTAAGGTCATGCCACAACATCTCAATAGGATTCAGGTCAGGGCTTTGACTAGGCCACTCCAAAGTCTTCATTTTGTTTTTCTTCAGCCATTCAGAGGTGGATTTGCTGGTGTCTTTTGAGTCATTGTCCTGCTGCAGCACCCAAGATCGCTTCAGCTTGAGTTGACGAACAGATGGCCGGACATTCTCCTTCAGGATTTTTTGGTAGACAGTAGAATTCATGGTTCCTTCTATCACAGCAAGCCTTCCAGGTCCTGAAGCAGCAAAACAACCCCAGACCATCACACTACCACCACCATATTTTACTGTTGGTATGATGTTCTTTTGCTGAAGTGCTGTGTTACTTCTAAGACAGATTTAACAGGACACACACCTTCCAAAAAAATCAACTTTTGTCTCGGCGGTCCACAAGGTATTTTCCCACAAGTCTTGGCAACCATTGAGATGTTTTTTTTAGAAAAATTGAGACGAGCCTTAATGTTCTTTTTGCTTAAAAGTGGTTTGCGCCTTGGATATCTGCCATGCAGGCCGTTTTCGCCCAGTCTCTTTCTTATGGTGGAGTTGTGAACACTGACCTTAATTGAGGCAAGTGAGGCCTGCAGTTCTTTAGATGTTGTCCTGGGGCCTTTTGTGGCCTCTCGGATGAGTTTTCTCTGCGCTCTTGGGGTAATTTTGGTCGGCCAGCCACTCCTGGGAAGGTTCATCACTGTTCCATGTTTTTGCCATTTGTGGATAATGGCTCTCACTGTGGTTCGCTGGAGTCCCAAAGCTTTAGAAATGGCTTTATAACCTTTACCATACTGATAGATCTCAATTACAGTACTTTTGTTCTCATTTGTTCCTGAATTTCTTTGAATCTTGGCATGATGTCTAGCTTTTGAGGTGCTTTGGTCTACTTCTCTGTGTCAGATAGCTCCTATTTAAGTGATTTCTTGATTGAAACAGGTGTGGCAGTAATCAGGCCTGGGAGTTACTACAGAAATTGAACTCAGGTGTGATAAACCACAGTTAAGTTATTTTTTAACAAGGGGGGCAATTACTTTTTCACACAGGGCCATGTAGGTTTTGAGTTTTTTTCCTCTCACTAAATAATAAAAACCATCATTTAAAACTGCATTTTGTGTTCAATTATGTTATCTTTGACTAATAGTTAACGGTTTTTGATGAGCAGAAACATTTAAGTGTAACAAACATGCAAAAGAATAAGAAATCAGGAAGGGGGCAGATAGTTTTTCACACCACTGTACATAATCAGATAGCTTATTGGGCATACAGCACACTGTTTACCACAAGTACGCCTATCTACTCCCCTGAGCTTCAGATGAAGTTTTGTGGGGAGTAGATAAGCGTAGCAAGGGTTTCAAAGTGGTTAAACCACACTGGTCCTTTCTATCCTGGTTCATTTTCCTTCATAGTAACATTTTACAATTAGTAAAATATCAATTTAAAGGATATGAATAAAGTTTAGAGTCAATCAAACCAATTTTTTAATAGAGATATATATTTATTTACATAGAAAGAGGGACATAGTCCTGAAAGAGAGACAAATGAGGAGGAAAGAGGGAAAGAGGAACAGGGCTTCCAAAGAGGAACTGTCCCTCCAAAAGAGGGACAGTTGGGAGCTATGCTTAAAGTGTACCTGAGACGAGGGGGGAAAGATATTTTATACATATCCGGGGCTTCCTCCATCCCCCTCCACTCAGATCACTCCCTTCACTGCAGTCCAAAGCATCCTAGATCCTCCAGTAGCAGCCCCGTTCTCTGCAGCCAGTCGGCACAGTGCAGCCAAGCACTCTGCCCCTATTGCTTGGAGGATTCTGCGTCTGTGCAGTAGTACTGTGCAGGCACAGAACGTTACCAACACCGGTAGAGTGGCGGGGCGGGTGCACGGCTGGGCCACACATGCGCAGTATGCTCGACTGCCCGCACAAAGATCGGGGCTGCTACCGGAGGATTTAGGAGGCTTCGAACTGTGGCAAGGGAGCGATCAGTGCAGAGGGGGCTTGAGGAAGCCCCAGGTATGTATAAAACGTTTCTTCCCCCTCGTCTCAGGTTCACTTTAACGAGGCTCTGTAGTGGTGGCATTATAAATGTAGTACATTTTTCAGCATACCCTCTTTTACAGTAATTATCCTGGTTTCGGCTTCAAAAACACTTCCTTTGTATATATATTGCTGTATATTGGTATGCAGTACTGCCCTTTCAGTGATGTCACAGCCTAGGCTGCTTGAATATGTGTAATTTTCTTTCCAGTGCACCCTGGGAGACCAGGTATTATTTCTATTGGGTTCAGAACACACAGTACACAAGCATTCCGCAATAATGCACCTGCCAGCAGTAAAGATGTTACCGCTTGTGATAAATTTCACAATGTAAATTAAGGTGAGAAAAGATTTTACAATGGGCAAACACTGACTAAATCCTATATAATAAGAGACAGGTGTCCCTGTGTACACCTGTCTCTGTGTTGCTGGGTTCGTGCTCTTCGCTATTGCACATGTGCGCAGCACGAACCCAGACAGCCGTTGGGACTTGAGGACGGGGCCAGTGAGCTGGGGGGGCTTGTGCGCGGGCAGATGTGTGCGCGCACACGAGCAGCGGGTGAGTGCGAGCGCACACGTGGCAGGTGCGCACGCATGTGCACTGACATGCGGTGGCGGTGGCGTTAGAAAGTAGACCAAGAGCCCATTTTTAAACGGTCTTGGGTCGACTAGTATTTTATAAAATGAATATTGTAAAAAAATAACAACTTTATTCATTATATTTTTTTTCATCACAGTTCTTTTTTAACTACATATTATTTCACCAACATGGATCATACAGTACGTAATATAGATCTTAAAAGCGCACCTTAGGTGACCCCCAATGTTAGTGGAAAAAACAAATTAAAAGTTACCTGGTACTTGCCCAAAAGAGGTACTTGTGTAGTTTTGAGTTTCGAGCATTATCATTAATATGCTCAAAATCTATGCATATTTCATGTGTATTAACAAACTGAATGATTTTTACATATACAGATAAAACGTCAGTACAGGTGTTTCACACCATTATCCCCTATTGCCATGATTAAAGTGAACCTGAACTCTTGCACAGGACAGAAGGAAAACATAAAGAAATGCACCCGGTATGTATTTAGAGAGTTTAGCCTGTATAATTTATCCTCGTCTGTGACTGATCACCACTGTAATTTGGTATCTCAGCTGTGTCAGCTGGCTGCCTCGGCAGAGCATCTAATTTGTAAACACAGGATGTTAAGCCTATGTCTGCTTCCATGAAAGCAGGAAGTGGACACACTGCATATTTATTGCTGTAACAAAGAAATGTTTTTTCTTTGAATTTGATTATGTTGTTGCTTATCTTTTAGAGCAGGGAGGAAGTTCTGATTTTAGGCCTGCTTTAATCAGATTTGGAACCTCCAGAAAACTGCAAGCTTTTACTAAGGTGAAGTAATATCATTGTTAAAGGTAGAGTGCAAAGAAAAAAAAAATTCTTACATGTAATCTAAAGTTCATACAATGACAAACAACAGTTTCTATTAGTAACGTACAGAATTAGAATCATTTATTTCGCCAAGTGCAAACGGTGAGTTGTACCCATAATTGGTTTTCGCTCATACAGGTTCTGGAAGGATGGTGCGGCATAATGTCCAAGAGCCAAGGCCGCCATGCTACAGTGCCACTGGTTGCAACTGGCAATCACCTGTCTTTCCTAAGGAGACATGGGGGAGGTGGGACAGAGGGAGGTGAAGGTTCAGCAGTGATGGCCCAGTTCTTCATAGAAACCTGCAGTGATGGCTGACGCATCTGGCAGTGCTGGCCAAAGTGTTAAAATTCAAAAGGTGCAGTAGTGTTCATTTCTGTGGTGGGTCCCGACTCCTGGGCAGCATTCATCAGGGTTGGTCATGATAATCTGGCTGCCACAGAAGCATCCAGCTGCGGTGGCCCTTACTTTCGGTTTAGTGGCTAGCATCATGGAGGGGCTGAAGCAGAGGTGTCCCTGCTGCGGTGGAGCAGCAACCGGTGGATGAACAGAGCTGACATCCAGTAAGGCCAATGTTTCCCGATCAGCCTCGGTGTCTTCCTACCTCAGTGGAGCCCTGATCTCCTGGGTAGCAGCAGTGGACTACAATAATCTGCTGATGGTGCTTCCTACAACTCTATAGGCCTTCAAATGTCTTTTAACTTGAGGCCATTGTTTCCATTGCCTTGGCACTGAATGGTTGACACATAATTGGTTTGTCATACCGAAACAGGTAATTTGGGTGTGATGAATGCAACATTAATCGGGCGTTGCCATGGGTAACAATGCATTGAATTTAAATTGCGGGTAATTGGGGCACCAGATGTGCCGTCTTTTAGTTATAATATAGATGAACGCCGGCTAACGGTGGTGAATGTGGTGGCTAACAGCTGTAATTCCTGAACAAGAAGCCCTACACTGAGGGAATTTCAGAGGGAGTTTTAGGAAGAATAATAGTGGTCAGATGCAGAACAGGATCATCTACCAGGCAACCTAGGCGGGTGCTTGGGACCTAGTGGGTGTCAAAGGGCCCACCTGCCACCTTCTCTGACCTCTCTCGTCTCTAGTACTTCAGCTAACCACAAGGACCACAAGAGGGCCTCAAACATACTACCTTGCCTAGGGTCCCATTACATCTTAATGGTCAGAGGACAGTGATTATTACTTGATCAGTAGAGCATGTAAAGCTTTAGTAAGAGAAGGAGGAGGGATTCATTTCTCTCCACAACAGCAATACCCTAAATTACACTCTAACCAGTGCAATAGACACAAGTGAAATGCTTTCTTTTCGTATTATTACCACATATCATATCATAGTTTTTTTTTTTTTTTTTTTTTTTCTTTTCTGTTTTGTAACATTTGTAAGACTTACCATCTGCCAAAACAACTTTGAAGTAAAAAAAAATATTTAGACAATTACAGTACTAAGTAAAAAGATGTGTCGATAAATGAGATCACGACAAAAGACTTTGGAAAGTAAACATCATTAAATGAACTGACTCATAATAAAGAACAAAAAAATGACTAAAATGAAATCTGGTTGAGCTGTGACTCAACCATGTAGAGGAAATAATGTGGGTGTTCAGTAGCATGAGTACAAGTGTTATAGGATGTTGCAAATTAAGTAAAATGAAATATAGAGATCAGACATGGGCAAACTTGGCCCTCCAGCTGTTAAGGAACTACAAGTCCCACAATGCATTTGCCTTTATGAGTCATGACTGTGGCTGTAAGACTCCTGCAATGCATTGTGGGACTTGTAGTTCCTTAACAGCTGGAGGGCCAAGTTTGCCCATGCCTGGATTAGACACATACGAGAGACAGAGAGAGAGAGAGACAGAGAGAGAGAGAGAGAGAGAGAGAGAGAGAGAGAGAGAGAGAGAGAGAGAGAGAGAGAGAGAGAGTGATCCTCTAGAAAGATCCTTTAGATAGATGCCTGATCTTGAGAGTTTGTCTCTGAGTTTGACTTTATACCTCTTAGAAGTGTAAAATCGCACCACTAGTTCCTCTATTGTTACGAATCATAAAATGTGTAAAATTAGCTAATGTGACATTATCCACATAGGTTTGGAAATCAATTAACATTTTAGAAATGTGTAACTTGACATAACATACAGATAAGGATACTGTCTAGGAACTGGTTTTTCCACAGGTAGATGACTGTGAAGGTAAAGTCCCCAGGTTGTAGTAAAGGACCACTGTTGTGAAAATCTTAAAATTTAAAATATATGTAAACACATACACATAAGAAGTACGTTTCTTCCATAGTAAAATGAGCCATAGATTACTGTTCTCCTATGTTGCTATCACTTACAGTGAATGGTAGAAATCTGACAGAACCGACAGGTTTTGGTCTAGTCCATCTCTCCATGGGGAATTCTCAGCATAGCCTGTATTCTTTATAAAGACATTCCCGGAAAAGGATTTATATAAAGATGCTGGCCAGCCTCCCTGTTCACCTTACACTTTTTTTGGCAGTTGGACGAAGCAACTGTTACTCACTAAGTTCTTTTGAAAATAAAGAAAACCCTGAGAATCCCCCTTGAGGAGATGGGCTAGCCCAAAACTTGTCAGTTCTTTCAGATTTCCACTGCTTACTATCACAAACACTGGTCCGCACGACAGCCGGGGGCCCCAGGTCTCTCTCACTAGCTGGGGCCCCCAAACCACCATGCGATACCTAGAGGGAAGTGTGGGCAAGCCCTGGACCTCTCACCTCCAGGGAACTCACCCCCACCACCTCTAAACTGAATGCTAACTGCAACAAACAAAATTGCTAACTCCCAGCTAGAGCAATGTCCTGCTCCCAGCTAGAGCAATGTCCTGGTCAGCAGACGCCAGTCAGCCAATCAGGTGTACTGTTATACAGTCTTTGCCTGCTGTACCAAATCTAGCAGGAATTGCATAAATTAGCATTCAGGTATGCAATAACCAATGGCCTCAATTCACTAAGCTTTATCAAACACTTTATCGAACGTTTGATAAACTACCTCATGGGTAAAATATAATTTGGAATTCACTAAGGTGTTATTGATTTATTGAACGTTTTATCGATAAAACATTTGATAAATCTATAACACCTTAGTGAATTCAAAATTAGATTTTACCCATGAGGTAAATTATCAAATGTTTGATAAGTGTTTGATAAAGCTTAGTGAATTGAGGCCAATGTGGGCAGAGTAACGTAAAGGAGCATATTTACTTCTTCTTGCTGCGTTGGCTGTCCTCTTCCTCCCCTCAGCTCTATGCTGTCATCATTTCCCAATGCATGTCATGTGATCATGAGCAAGGTATGGTGCATAAAGCGAGTGGCTGCTGAAAGGGAAAGCAGACCCAATGCATGAAGAGCAAGTACACACAGCTCCCTGCACTACTGTTGTTGGTGCCACTATGTATGAGGGGGTAGTGCAGGGGGCTAAATGATGATTAGGCTTGGGGGCCTAGGGCCTTTTTTATGCTTCTGAAGTGCAAGTAATTGCAAGGAAAAACGTATGTGCATTTTTTTTACTTGAATAGCTTATCCAGGTAAAATATCTGCTTTTTTGCTAAAAATTAGTATCTTATTTAGTCCCGACGCCAAGACAAAATGTAATGAAAATTTCCACACAGGGCCGGGCCCAGGTTAGAGACACTAGCCTCTGGGTGCACTGCTCTGAGGGAGCACTGAGCCCCCAAGTCCCTTCCTCTCCTAACAATATGCAGAGTGGTGCACGTATACCGAGCAGGGGGACAGATGGCTACACTGAGGAGGGGGCTACCTAATACTGGGGGCGCATCTGACTATCTATATTGGTGAGGGTCCAACCTTCATACTGGGGGCACATCTGATCAACTTTACTGGGGCAGGGGGCTAGCTAACATTGAGGGCACAACTGGCTATGCAAACTGAAGAGGGGGTGCTCCTATACTTGAGCAGGCACAATATTTTTTTTCAGGGGGGGTGGCGCACTTTGAAATCTCCACCTCTCCTCTACTGCTTGAGAATCTTGTCCAGGCCCTATTTTCAATAGTTTAAAACTTTGAAAGAAAACATTTTGCTAGATTCCAGATGTTAACTCCAACAGCCAAATCCCCCACCCCCTTCCCCCAACTTTGCTGTGGTCCCAGTGCCCCTGCAAAGTTTTCAGCAGTGTATCATCCACTCACCGGTCCAGCAGACATGCTCCTCATAAGTAGTCCATTGCATTCCTATCATCCCCACTGCCTGCATTTTCTCATTGACGCAGGTGGGGTAGGGGGTCACTGAGAAGATATGGATAGTGAGTATGCATCCAGCAATGCACGGAGCTACGGACTAAAGGAGGAGCGCTTCAGCTGGGACAGGTGAGTCACTACATTTTATAATCCATTTCAGATGGTGTTCCACTCAAGAGATATTAGAAGCATCTAGCTACTTTTATATATATTTATATATATATATATATATATATATATATATATATATATATATATATACACAGTGGTGTGAAAAACTATTTGCCCCCTTCCTGATTTCTTATTCTTTTGCATGTTTGTCACACTTAAATGTTTCTGCTCATCAAAAACCGTTAACTATTAGTCAAAGATAACATAATTGAACACAAAATGCAGTTTTTAAATGATGGTTTTTATTATTTAGTGAGAAAAGTAACTCAAATCCTACATAGCCCTGTGTGAAAAAGAAATTGCCCACTGAACCTAATAACTGGTTGGGCCACCATTAGCAGCAATAACTGCAATCAAGCATTTGCGATAACTTGCTACGAGTCTTTTACAGCGCTCTGGAGGAATTTTGGCCCACTCATCTTTGCAGAATTGTTGTAATTCAGCTTTATTTGAGGGTTTTCTAGCATGAACCGCCTTTTTAAGGTCATGCCACAACATCTCAATAGGATTCAGGTCAGGACTTTGACTAGGCCACTCCAAAGTCTTCATTTTGTTTTTCTTCAGCCATTCAGAGGTGGATTTGCTGGTGTGTTTTGGGTCACTGTCCTGCTGCAGCACCCAAGATCGCTTCAGCTTGAGTTGACGAACAGATGGCAGGACATTCTCCTTCAGGATTTTTTGGTAGACAGTAAAATCCATGGTTCCATCTATCACAGCAAGCCTTCCAGGTCCTGAAGCAGCAAAACAACCCCAGACCATCACACTACCACCACCATATTTTACTGTTGGTATGATGTTCTTTTGCTGAAATGCTGTGTTACTTCTACGCCAGATGTAACGGGACACGCACCTTCCAAAAAGTTCAACTTTTGTCTCGTCGGTCCACAAGGAATTTTCCCAAAAGTCTTGCCAATCATTGAGATGTTTTTTTAGCAAAATTGAGACGAGCCTTAATGTTCTTTTTGCTTAAAAGTGGTTTGCGCCTTGGATATCTGCCATGCAGACCATTTTTGCCCAGTCTCTTTCTTATGATGGAGTCATGAACAATGACCTTAATTGAGGCAAGTGAGGCCTGCAGTTCTTTAGATGTTGTCCTGGGGTCTTTTGTGGCCTCTCGGATGAGTTTTCTCTGTGCTCTTGGGGTAATTTTGGTCGGCCAGCCACTCCTGGGAAGGTTCATCACTGTTCCATGTTTTTGCTATTTGTGGATAATGGCTCTCACTGTGGTTCGCTGGAGTCCCAAAGCTTTAGAAATGGCTTAATAACCTTTACCAGACTGATAGATCTCAATTACAGTACTTTGTTCTCATTTGTTCCTGAATTTCTTTGGATCTTGGCATGATGTCTAGCTTTTGAGGTGCTTTTGGTCTACTTCTCTGTGTCAGATAGCTCCTATTTAAGTGATTTCTTGATTGAAACAGGTGTGGCAGTAATCAGGCCTGGGGGTGACTACAGAAATTGAACTCAGGTGTGATAAACCACAGTTAAGTTATTATTTAACAAGGGGGGGCAATCACTTTTTCACACAGGGCCATGTAGATTTGGAGGTTTTTTTTCTCACTAAATAATAAAAACCATCATTTAAAACTGCATTTTGTGTTCAATTATGTTATCTTTGACTAATAGTTAACAGTTTTTGATGAGCAGAAACATTTAAGTGTAACAAACATGCAAAAGAATAAGAAATCAGAAAGGGGGCAAATAGTTTTTCACACCACTGCATATATATATATATATATATATATATATATATATATATATATATATATATATATACAATTCCAAATTACCAGTAGTCCGTGCATGAGCAGGCAGGAAGGGATTATGAGAGCAATAACCAGGATCGATGTGCAGATAACAGATCACAGATATGTGCATAATCCTGTCAAAAACAAAAATAGTTGGTGTGTGTGTGTCAGGAAAATCTCCCCACCTGCCTTTACAGTGGTTACCTAATGGTAACCCTGGTTTGTGAGTATTAATATTTACTCTATCTAGTAACCATTTACCAGTACATATTACACTATTGGGGCTCTTGGTGTTCATTGTTTTTATAGTCATGTCACTGACTGTCCTAAGAGGAGCTCACAGTCTAATCATACCATAGGCATAGGCATAGTCTAATGCTCTACCATATTATTATGTATTTATATAGCACTGGCATCTTCTGCAGCACATTACAGAGTACATAGTCATGTGACTTTCCCCACAGGAACTCATAATCGAATCCTTCCATAGTCATAGTCTAATGTCCTAATGTATTATTATTATGTATTTATATAGCGCTGACAATCTCCTGCGGCACTTTACAGAGTACATAGTCATGTCACTGACTGTCCTCAGAGGAGCTCACCATCTAATCCCTACCATAGTCATACTGTAATGTCTTACCATATGATTATTATGTATTTATATAGCGCTGACATCCTCTGCAGCACTTTACAGAGTACATAGTCATGTCACTGACTGTCCTCAGAGGAGCTCACAATCTAATCCTTCCATAGTCCTAGTATAATGTCCTACCATATTATTATTATGTATTTATATAGCACTGACATTTTCCGCAGCACTTTACAGAGTACATAGTCATGTCACTGACTGTCCTCGGTGGAGCTCACAATCCAATCCTACCATAGTCATAGTCTAATGCCCTACCATATTATTATTATTATTATGTATTTATTTAGCACTGACATCATGTTTCTTTTATGGGGAAAAAAGTCTTCCCAGTTCAGGAGGGCTATTTCACATGAGCCTTATGCAGTAATCACCTGCTTCAGCTATGTATCTTTCCTCCCAAAATTCAGAAGAAGTTGCCTAAAAAGCCTGCTACTGACTCTGCCCCTGACTCCACCCCCTGTCCTTCCAAAACTTGGGGTGTCCAAATTTTTTCCCCATTTTGTCCAGGAAAAATTAGAAATTGGGTTGGCAACCCTGTTTGATTAGTGCTATACTTTCTATTTCTTACTCTACCCCATTAGACCACGTTGGTCTGTGGGTAATAAATATATTGCATTGAGACTGGTGTCTGCATGATTTTGTAAGGCAGGGTGTCACTGGAGACGGAAACCACTAGAGGCCCTGTTACTTTAACTAGCGATCAAGTTTGCCTCGCTACGGAAGAAAAAAATAACCATTTCATTTTAAAATAAATGATGTAAAAATAAGTGATGAAAAAAAATGATGTAAAAAAATAAGAAAAAGAAAGAAAAAAAAGAAAGTCAATAGCAATCTTACAGCTATATTTCATTAGTAAAAATTCATAACAAATGAATAAAAACGCACCATCCAGTCAGTGCATTGCGCGCTCTTTACTTACACAAGTGCACAATGTGAGGGTAGCACGACCACAATAATTTACTAGCGCGACCACTACTACATTAACATTAATTGACATAGTAGCGGCAGTGCTAGTGAAGTATCGCAGACACACTATCGCAGCGCATGCTACACTGACAGGACAGCACGGTATTATTAACCTACGCTGCTTGTGAGTAATAACTTTAGTGAATCAACCCCAAGTCAGATCCTTATACCGTATAATATTGTGGCTAATCAGTCCTTCCGAGCAATGTCCCAATTGATCAGGCAGAAATGACATAGCAATGGTGACTCTTTGGTCCAATCATCTGTTTTTAAGCAATTTCCTCTTTTAGTCTTATTGCACAGACTAATTATTCAGACATACATGCAGTACAACATGTGTATGATCAATAGTTTTATTACCAGCATGTCTGATCATTAACCTCTCTCGGACCAACGCAGCACTAATTACGTCCAGCAGGTGGTGCTGCGGCCCTGACTGGACATAGACTCTACATCGCAGTAAATCGGGTGTCCCCGGCAGATACCGCCGATCTCACTGCTCTGCACCCACCGCAATTCGCTCGCTTTGCCATCTATAAGACCGCAGAGCTCTGTGAGCCGGTCAGGAGTTGCTTTCATTGGGTCCTGGCCCTGTTATCACTGTAAGCCAATCCCATTGGCTTAAATTGATTGACAGGGTCAGAAGCCAATGAAAGCAGCTGCTGACTAGCGCACAGCGCTCTGCCATTATAGAGACAGCAGAGAGAGGAGCCTGTGGCGGGGCCTGAATGGTGTGATCGGCCGGAGCGATGGATTATTGCGGCAATTCGTCAGTATTCTTTGGTAAGCGCCATTGTACTGTGCCAGCAGTCTCTGGTCCTTAAGGGGGGAGAGACTGCTGGTACGGAAGTGGTTGAACAACCAGGAGACAATCTAGTTATAGTCTAGATTGTTTCCAAACAATCTGCAGAAGAATTTACATCCAGTTCTCAGGAAATCTGATAGTAGAAGTAAATATTGGCCTGTGCACTAGGACAAAGGCACAGTTGTTATAACTGCTAAGGAACAACAACATTGCAAATTCCCCTTTAAAGTGCATCTCTAGTCACAGATGTACACATACTGTACAGTACCATCTAGTAGCTTAAAGGAAACCTTACAGTGTAACTGTCCGGCATAACATCAAAAATCAATTGTTTATTTTTATCTAGTAAACAGGTAATAAGATTGCTAATCAGGCAATCCAAAAGTTAAAATCACTCTTAGTTTTCTTATCCATAAAATAACATTTCCCAGTTTCCCTGGCTTTTATTTGGTACATCTGCCACACAAAGGAAGTTGCAGGGCATGCTGGGTTGTCTTTTTTTGCTTCTTTACTTTCCCCTCAGACTTAACTAATGCAGCCTGATTGGCTGAAGCCTCTTTCCTTCCTATTTTCCCCTCCCACACCTCTGTTCCTCTCTGATTGGCTAATATTTTTCATGCTGCAACAATGCACTTTCCATTGCAGAGCTGGGTGGGAGTGCCTGAAGACTAGGGGGAGGTCGGCAATGCATACTCAATCAAACAAAGGAGAATAAGTGAGGAAATGACATCAGGATTGGCTTCAAGATAGACACAGTTAAAATTGAGAATCCTAAGAAGGATTTTCTCTTTTTTTTTACTATAGAAAAATCACTAAAATCAAAACATGGACAGTGCAATACATATGTTATGCAAGTAGAACAAGTATTTATCTACTTATATATCTGTTTTTTTCTGAGATAGTATGGCTGACAGCCCTTTTTTAAAAGCACCCATACATCTAGCGACTTGGTGACTGTTCATCCAATTTGATAATTACTATCCAATCGTATGAAAATCGGTGCCGCCAAGTGCATGTCGATTGAATATCTGACCAATTTCGGGCAAAGCATGTCAATCGCATATGATGCAAGATGTCGGGCAGTTGTGGTCGATTGTGTGCTCGGCAGTAACAGCGATCAATATCGGGATCAGCAACAAACTCATTGAAACCCCCGACACTGTCCCCCCTAATATATTGTGCCCTCCCCCCAGTGCCCAGTGCACTATACATTACCTGTCCATGTTGACCACTGATTTCGGGCTCCTTCCTCCGTCCAAATGCGCCCTACATGGTTGCCAGCGTACATGTGGGCATGTGTGTGATGTCACAAATGCACCCACATTAATCCGGCAACCGCATAGGGCGCATGTATGAATGGAGGATGGAGCCCAGGAGCCAGTGGCTGACATAGACAGGTAATGTATAGTGCACTGGGCATAGGGGGGGCACATTGAACATTAGGGGTACAGTGTCACAGGGCAAATTCTGGATTGATTTCAGAATGAAATTGAGCTGGAATTGGCTACGGTGTATGGACAGCCAACAGCTCTCTATCTAGTCAGATTGGATTAGAGAGAGATTTGTCTCTTGGTCGAATCTGCCCATCATCACTAGATATATGGCTACTTTAAAGCGGTATCGTCACCATAAAAATCAAATTTTAACAGCAACTGGTCTGAGTATATTAACCACTTGAGGACCGCCCCCAGCCGATGGGCGGCGGCAAAGACCGGGCCCAAACGACCGCAATACGCCCATCGGCGGGGGCGGCATCAGCGGTGGCTGTGCGGCGATCGCGTCATCAATGACGCGATCGCCGCTGGCAATAGGCTCCGCCCACTCTGCACGGAAACCCGCCGGCCAATTAGCAGCGCCGGCGGGTTTCAAATGCGGCGATCCGGCCAATCAGAGGAGTATAATACACTTTGTTATTGTAACAAAGTGTATTATACTGGCTGCCTCCTCCGCTGATGGTCACTCGTCGTGCGACCATCAGGGAGGACAGGCAGCCCACAGATAAGTAAAAAAAAACACACTTTGCCCCACACAGACCCCCCGATCGCCCACCCCAGCCCTCAGAACCCCCCTGACCACCCCAGCACACCAGCATCTGCACCCCACCACCCACCTAAAAACCCATCAATCACTCCCTGTCACTATCTAGGGACGCTATCCCCTAGGTTAGGTCCCTAACTGCCTCCTAGGGTCCCCTGATCACCCCCCCTACCCTCAGATCCCCCCCAGACCCCTCTCCCAGACCACCCCCCTGTATGCTGTATACAGCTATATAGCTGTCTTACCCACTGATCACCTGTCTATCACCCATCTATCACCTGTCTATCACCCCTTGTCACCGCCACCCATCAGCGCAGACCCTAAACTGTCCCTTGGGGGCACCTGATCACCCACCCAGACCCTCAGATTGCCCTCAGACCCCCCCCCTCCTGATAACCTCCCCAGTGCATTGTTTACATCTATTCTCCCCTGTAATCCCTCACTGATTTCCTATCGTCACCCCCTGTGTCTGCCACCCACCAGATCAGGACCCAGTCTGCCCCGTGCGGGCACCTAATCAACCCCCCACACCCTTAGATCGCCCTCAGCCCCCCCCCCCCCCCCCCAATCACCTTCCCAGTGCATTGTATTTGATTGTGCTGCAATTGTATTTGATTGTGCTGACATTCAATTTCATTGTGCTGACATTCAATTTTATTGTGCTGTAATTGTATTTGATTGCCCCGTGATTTTTTTTGATTGTCCCGTGATTGCCCTGTGATTGCCCTTTGATTGGCCTGTGATCGTCTTTGATTGTCCCGTGATCGGCTTTGATTGTCCCGTGATCGGCTTTGATTGTCCCGTGATCGGCTTTGATTGCCCTGTGATTGCCCTGTGATTGGCCTGTGATCGGCTTTGATTGTGTCGTGATTGCCCTGTGATTGGCCTGTGATTGGCCTGTGATTTGCTTTGATTGGCCTGTGATCGGCTTTGATTGTGTCGTGATTGGTTTGATTGCCCTGTGATTGACTTTGATTGTCCCGGGAATTGAGTGCCCTGTGATTGGCCTGCGATTGCGCTGTGATTGCCTTTGATTGTCCTGTGATTGTTTCTGATTGCCTCCGATTCCCCACTCGCCACCACCCCCCTGTCACTATCCAAGTGATCTAAAAACAGTGAAAACTGTCACTTTTTTAGTATCACTAGTGTTAGCAGTTAGGCCAGTTAGCTAGGCCCCTTTGTAAGTGTCAGTTAGTGCTCAGCCCACTGCACCACAGTCACTAATTAGCGTCATCACTGTCGCTAATCAACATTGGTACTATATAGTATCTGTAAGTGATCATTACTGATCGCAGTCAGATCTATTAGGGTCACTAGGATCCACACAAAAAAACGCAGTGTTTGCCCGATCAGGCCTGATCGTTCGCCTGCACTTGCGTTCAGCCCGCCCCACCGCAGTGACAGAATTTTTTTTCTGATCACTGCAAAAAACACTGTACAATAGCTGTGGCACTGTAAACCTCAGTTTTGATTTATTTTTTTTATCAAAACTCAGTGAGCACAGCTTTCTACCTCTCAAATACTCCCTTTTGCTAGGTAGGTGCTCTTTTTTCTGCGTAGTCTCAGAGGAATACCCCCTAAATTTAGCAGCCCACCATGGCAAGAAAGGGGTATTCCGATGATGAGGTTCTCAGGTACATGGCCCAGTCGGATGAGGACGATTGGGACGCCTCATTCGACGAATCTTCCGGGTCAGAGTTTGAACCTGAATTGAGCAGTGGCTCACTGACCGATAGTGATGACGAGATTGAGGTCCCGGCTAAAGCCAGGCGTACCACACCCCATGTTGTTGGACCGCAGGTGGCGCAGGATCAGCCTCAAGGGCAGCAGAGTGGTGTTCGTGCTGGTCTGAGATTTCATGGTGGGGCAGGCACCAGCAGCACAACATCTCCTGGACCTAGCACCAGTACTTCCGTAGACCCTGGTGAAGTGGCAAGCACCAGCATGGAAGTTGAAACTGGTTCGGTGGCACGTGCAGTAAGATCCCAGTCGCAGCCACCAAGAAGACGGGCCCGTACTACCCCTAATTTACCAGAGGTGCTGGCAAACCCAAATTGGCAATCCCCTGATTCCGCCGCACCCGTACTTCCCCCTTTCACCTCCCAGTCTGGAGTCCAGGTGGAGACAGATAATCTAGGATCGGCCCTAGACTTTTTCTATCTGTTCTTCACCCAGGATCTCTTGGACTTAATTGTGGCAGAGACCAACCGTAAGGCCACACAATATATAACCGCCAATCCGGAAAAGTACCTTGCCCAGCCTTTTCGGTGGAAACCAGTCCAAGTTTCCGAAATGAACATTTTTTTGGGCCTTCTCCTTCACACGGGACTAGTAAAGCAGAATGTGTTGCGGTCTTATTGGTCTACGGACCCAGCACATCATGTTCCCCTGTACTCTGCTGCCATGTCCAGGACACGATTTGAGAACATCCTGCTCTTCCTGCACTTCAATGACAACGAAACCTGTCATCGAAGTGACCACCCTGCTTTTGACCGGCTCCACAAAATTCGACCCCTCATAGACCACCTGTCATCCAGATTTGCAGATGCTTATACCCCTGACCAGGACATCTGCGTAGACGAGTCCCTCATACGCTTTACCGGGCGCCTTCGCATCAAACAGTACATCCCAAACAAGCGCGCCCGGTATGGGGTGAAACTGTATAAGCTCTGTGAAAGGGCCACAGGCTATACATCTTATTTTAGGGTCTATGAGGGAAAAGACTCAAAATTGGAGCCGGTCGGATGCCCTGACTACCTGGGGAGCAGTGGAAAGGTTGTGTGGGACTTGGTGTCACCCTTGTTCCAGAAGGGGTACCATCTTTTTGTGGACAATTATTACACAAGTGTGGCCCTCTTTCAGCACTTAAAAATAGAAAAAATCCGATGCTGTGGCACCGTGCGGCCTAGTCGCCGGGGCTTCCCCCAACGGCTCATTACCACCAGACTTCAACGGGGGCAGAGGGCCGCCTTGTGTGCTGACGACCTGCTCGCGGTGAAATGGAAGGACAAGAGGGAGGTTTACTTCCTGTCCACCATTCACGCAGACACGACAGTTGAAATTCAACGGCGAACTAAGGTCATTGAAAAACCCCTTGTCGTCCACGAGTATAATACTAACATGGGAGGGGTGGACTTCAATGACCAGAGGTTAGCGCCCTATTTAGTTGCCCGAAAAACAAGACGCTGGTATAAAAAAGTGTCTTTTTACCTCATTCAATTGGCAATTTACAACAGCTTTGTTCTCTACAGTAAGGCTGGGAGAACTGGCTCGTTTATTCAATTTAATAAACAGATCGTGATGGAACTCCTGTATCCAGGAGGTGCCGTGGCCCAACCCCAAGATGCAACTAGCCGGCTGCATGGAAGGCATTACGCCTATCCAATTCCGACTACCCCAGGTCAACGAATCCGAAGAAAACGCTGTCGTGTCTGCAGCAGGGCTGGAATAAGGCGTGACACCACTGTTTATTGTCCCACCTGTCCTGACCAGCCTGGCCTATGCCTAGGGGAGTGTTTTGAGAGGTACCACGAGCAGGTATACTATTAGAGAGTAGGGAACTCCACACACAGCGGTAGGCACACAAGGGTCTCTCAGTGCTATTTCACACTGCTGCGATGCGTTAGGGCAAAATGCCTAGCAAAAGTCACACTTTGCGGTCCCCCCCTACGCCGGAAGTGCTTGACTTAACGCTAGTGCATGCCTACGTTACTGCGTGGCTTCTGTGGCAATATCGATCGGCGCGGAAGTCATGTTAGTCTATGGCGACGCAGTTCATTACTAGGCCGAATGCTACTCTTGTGGTATTGCCTGAAGGTCTGTTTTGGACGATACGGTGCGGCGGGCTCGACCCACCGGATATGTCAATATGCAGTGTGAAACCAAACATCGGGTTTCCAGAGACCCTAATACACAGGGCTGCCAGAAACCTCTCCTTTCACTTGGGACAAATTGTGTAATGTATTTCGCCACAACTCTGTGCAATTTGCACTTCGCACATTGTTCCATGGGGGAGGAGAGGTTTGTCCTCGGGAGGTAAGTTAAAAAAAAACAAAAAACAGGTAAGCAAAGAAGTTAATGTTTGGTTTGCAATGTTAAGTTTTTTATTAAAAAAGTTCAAAGGTTATTAATGTTAATGAAGTAATTGCTTTGCTGCTTGCTTGTTTTTTGGGGTTTTTTTTCTCTTTTTCCATCCAATAACCTTCCAGGTGGACCGAGCGAATGACTAACCAGCTGCAGTACTGATGGTGCATCCTGACAGAACGTTGCGCGTCTGTCAGCTTACACACAAGTCGGTGCATGCAGCGCTGCAGGACGAGATTTCTCCTCCGCAGTCAAAAAGATACGTTTGCCGAGGCATATGGGCCGAGGAGTGGTGTTGGGGATTCATATGCTTTGGCAAACACTTTGTATCAAAAAAGAACTCTGGCAATGATTTGTTCATCCACATCGATCGGTGTGAATGGATAAATCAGGTTTGCCAGGGCATACGAGCTGGTGGGTTTGGATTTTTGGGGCGGCAGCTCCTATGTCCTGGCAGACGCCTTCCCCTCCTTTTTGTATTGTTTTGTCTTTTTTTCTTCTCTCTTTTTTTCTATCCAGACCGACCAATCAGCTGCAGCACTGATGGTGCATCCTGACAGAACATTGCGCGTCTGTCAGCTTACACACAAGTCGGTGCATGCAGCGCTGCAGGACGAGATTTCTCCTCCGCAGTCAAAAAGATACGTTTGCCGAGGCATATGGGCCGAGGAGTGGTGTTGGGGATTCATATGCTTTGGCAAACACTTTGTATCAAAAAAGAACTCTGGCAATGATTTGTTCATCCACATCGATCAGTGTGAATGGATAAATCAGGTTTGCCAGGGCATACGAGCTGGTGGGTTTGGATATTTGGGGCGGCAGCTCCTATGTCCTGGCAGACGCCTTCCTCCTCTTTTTTTTTTTTTTTTTTCAAAATTTTTTGGCAGATATTTTTTCATCCACATTGATTGATTGTTTGACGTTCATTTTTCCTTTCAGCCCACAGTGCATTACCCTTATGCCCAATATAAGGAGTATAGCAGAAACTCCTAATACTGGCCATACATGTAATGATTGCAGAGACCCTAAAATGCCAGGACAGACCCCACGAATGATGCCATTTTGGAAAGAGGACACCCCAAAGTATTCCGTGAGGTGCATGGTGAGTTCATAGAATGTTTTATTTTTTGTCACAAGTTAGCAGAAATTGTGGTTTTGTGTTTTTTTTTTTTTTTTTCACAAAATGTCATTTTCCGCTAACTTGTGACAAAAAATAAAATTTTCTATGAACTCACCATGGCCCTCATGGAATACCTTAGCGTGTATTCTTTCCAAAATGGGGTCATTTGTGGGGTTTGTTAACTGTCCTGGCAAGTGGGCGGGGTGCTAAATTTTGAGCACCCCTGTAAAGCCTAAAGGTACTCATTGGACTCTGGGCCCCTTAGCGCAGTTAGGGTGCAAAAAAGTGCCACACATGTGGTATCGCCGTACTCGGGAGAAGTAGTACAATGTGTTTTGGGGTGTATTTTTACACATACCCATGCTGGGTGGGAGAAATACCTCTGTAAATGACAATCTTTTTTGATTTTTTTACACACAATTGTCCATTTACAGAGTTATTTCTCCCACCCAGCATGGGTATGTGTAAAAATACACCCCAAAACACATTGTACTACTTCTCCCGAGTACGGCGATACCACATGTGTGGCACTTTTTTGCACCCTAACTGCGCTAAAGGGCCCAAAGTCCAATGAGTATCTTTAGGATTTCACAGGTCATTTTGTGGAATTTGATTTCCAGACTACTCCTCACGGTTTAGGGCCCCTAAAATGCCAGGGCAGTATAGGAACCCCACAAATGACCCCATTTTAGAAAGAAGACACCCCAAGGTATTCCGTTAGGAGTATGGTAAGTTCATAGAAGATTTTATTTTTTGTCAAAAGTTAGCGGAAAATTGATTTTTATTGTTTTTTTTCACAAAGTGTCATTTTCCACTAACTTGTGACAAAAAATAAAATCTTCTATGAACTCACCATACTCCTAACGGAATACCTTGGGGTGTCTTCTTTCTAAAATGGGGTCATTTGTGGGGTTCCTATACTGCCCTGGCATTTTAGGGGCCCTAAACCGTGAGGAGTAGTCTTGAAACGAAATTTCTCAAAATGACCTGTGAAATCCTAAAGGTACTCATTGAACTTTGGGCCCTTTAGCGCAGTTAGGGTGCAAAAAAGTGCCACACATGTGGTATCGCCGTACTCAAGAGAAGTAGTATAATGTGTTTTGGGGTGTATTTTTACACATACCCATGCTGAGTGGGAGAAAGATCTCTGTAAATGGACAATTGTGTGTAAAAAAAATTAACAAATTGTCATTTACAGAGATATTTCTCCCACCCAGCATGGGTATGTGTAAAAATACACCCCAAAACACATTATACTACTTCTCCTGAGTACGGCAATACCACATGTGTGGCACTTTTTTGCAGCCTAACTGCGCTAAGGGGTCCAAAGTCCAATGAGCACCTTTAAGCTTTACAGGGGTGCTTACAATTTAGCACCCCCCAAAATGTCAGGACAGTAAACACACCCCACAAATGACCCCATTTTGGAAAGTAGACCCTTCAAGGTATTCAGAGAGGGGCATGGTGAGTCCGTGGTAGATTTCATTTTTTTTGTTGCAAGTTAGAAGAAATGGAAACTTTTTTTTTTTTTTTTTTTGTCACAAAGTGTCATTTTCCGCTTACTTGTGACAAAAAATAATATCTTCTATGAACTCACTATGCCTCTCAGTGAATACTTTGGGATGTCTTCTTTCCAAAATGGGGTCATTTGGGGGGTATTTATACTATCCTGGAATTCTAGCCCCTCATGAAACATGACAGGGGGTCAGAAAAGTCATAGATGCTTGAAAATGGGAAAATTCACTTTTTGCACCATAGTTTGTAAACACTATAACTTTTACCCAAACCAATAAATATACACTGAATGGGGTTTTTTTTATCCAAAACATGTTTGTCCACATTTTTCGCGCTGCATGTATACAGAAATTTTACTTTATTTGAAAAATGTCAGCACAGAAAGTTAAAAAAATCATTTTTTTGCCAAAATTCATGTCTTTTTTGATGAATATAATAAAAAGTAAAAATCGCAGGAGCAATCAAATAGCACCAAAAGAAAGCTTTATTAGTGAGAAGAAAAGGAGCCAAAATTCATTTAGGTGGTAGGTTGTATGAGCGAGCAATAAACCGTGAAAGCTGCAGTGGTCTGAATGGAAAAAAAGTGGCCGGTCCTTAAGGGGTAGAAAGACTGTGGTCCTCAAGTGGTTAAGTGATAAAGATGCTAATCCTGCTGTAACCATTGGTGTCAGCACACAGTGGATTTCTGATTATTGGTGATCTGCAGTATCACCAATAATGCAGAGGCTATACCCGATTATGTGTGATCTGCAGAATCACCAATAATACCAGTATAGCTAACACAGGACACCTAAAGTGATAAAGTGTTTGGTGCAACAGTAAGAAAGGTTATCTCCCGAAGAGCGGGAGATACAGACTCTACTGCAGCCAGTGGACCCCTGAGGTGCAGGTGGCCACTAGCTGTACTTCATCTCTCTTTCTGAGCGTAAGAGAGACAGACTGTACTGCAGCCAAGGATTCCCTGATGGATTGGGAATCAGACTGTACTGCAGCCAAGGATTCCCTGATGGATTGGAAATCAGACTGTACTGCAACCAGTGGACTCCAATGGAGTAGAGACCCCTGGCTGGACTGCAGGGAGGACTTCCTGAGGAGCAGGAAGCCCTAGCAGCTAATTGACACCTGGAGGAATAGTGTCACGAGTAGCACAGTCAGACTGATCACTCAAGGGATGAGTGACAGCCAGAAGGGTCAGACAGGCCAGGTCGTCAACACACTAGCAGATAAATTACAGAGACAGAAGACTGATTCGGTAACCAGGTACAGGCAAGGTTGGCAACTAGTAGACAGATGGCCAGAGGTACCGAATCAGAAAGCAAGAGAGAGGTCAACAGAGCCAGAGGTCATAACAAATATCAATAAGCACAATCCTAGTCTGAGGTGTGAGGTCCTTGGTCTCGACACCCGGGAACTAGTATAAAGAATAACACAGTATCCTAGGCTAGGGTGTGAGGTTCTTGGTCTCAACACTCGGGAACTGGTCTAAAGTATAACACAGCAATGACACAGTAATCCTATACTTGGGTGTGAGGTCCTTGGTCTCAACACCCTGGAACTGGTCTAAGATATAACACAGTAAACTTCAAGAGCGGAATCTGGCTAAGTGTGAATTCTCAGTTCCAACTGGTTCTAACACACTGTAGGATCTGACTGAGGTCTGAGTGCTCACACGTAAGTATTCGCAACAGCAGACAACCAGCAACTGACAAGCAAGATTAATATATACTACAGCGCTCCGCAGCGCCGCCCCCAGCAACTCAGCCAACCAGAAGTTCGCTGGGAGCAGCTGATCGTCCTGATCAGCTGATACCTCTCCTGCTGGCATAAAGGTCCTGTCTTCTGGCGCGCACGCGCGTAGCTCTCCATCTGTGTGCAATAGAAGGCCCAGGCAAACCAGACACATGTTGCTGTGCGTAAACCGCTGGTCTGAATGTGGAGACAGCCGCCCCGCCGTCAGACCGCGCGGCGGTATCTCTGCTATTCATTACACCTGCATTCAAAACTTGCAAAACTTTTTCTGCTGTTATGGTTTGTAGTTATCACATACTTTAGGAGCACTGGCCCTAGTGCCAAACAGTGCCAAAGAGTTGAATGCTGGGAGTTCTTTTTATCAATAATATATTCCTCCTCTACCGTTTATTTTCCTGCCTAGCTGCTTACAGAAACACCCTCTGATTACTTCTGTTTACAAGCAAGGCTGAGGTGACTCAGTGATTGGATGTGTAAATAAAAAAGTGCAGTTGTTATACATCTCAGTGGGAGTGTCTGAAGACTCTGGGAGGAGGTCAGCTAATGAATACAAAATGAGCAATAGAAGGGGGGTAACAAGAGTCAGGGAGGATATGATGTCAGCATAAGCTTGGCAAGATGGCCACTGCCTAGAATAGGATTTTTCTGCTTTTTCTTTATAAAAGTCACAGGAATCATTACGTGGATAGCACAATACATCTGTTATGTAAGTAGAAGTAGTATTTATCTA
This sequence comes from Hyperolius riggenbachi, assembly GCF_040937935.1. Lineage (NCBI taxonomy): Eukaryota > Metazoa > Chordata > Amphibia > Anura > Hyperoliidae > Hyperolius > Hyperolius riggenbachi. The sequence continues at coordinate 282,025,539 of NC_090651.1, forward strand.
CTTATATATGTGTTTTTTATTTCTAGGTTAGCATGTGTGTCGCTTGTTCTTTAAGAGACATGTAACATGATGAGGTGATATGTGTGTGTACAGTGGCAGGCAATCAAATCAATATGCTGTGATGTATTTATGCTTTTTATCTTTCTCTGTCTGAAATAGTTAATGTTCTACTATTTAACTGTCAGATTTTCTCCAGTTGGTTCCCATTCATAAAATACTTTGCTCTAGGATGCCCTTCTCTCTGGCTTGTACATATAGCCATATATGCTACATAATTTGTAATGATAGTATTTTAATTGTAATTATATTTGTATTTTGTATTTTAATTGCTTGTTGCACCTTATGCAATTCTGCACTTTATAATTGTCCCCTGATGAAGCCCACAGAGTTTATGGGGTGAAACATGTTGGGATAGGTGGAGGGGGTGATTGTCTTATTTATTATATGCATTTATTTTAAAGAGGTTAAGAGAGGACCAACATCCCTATAATATATAGGCTTCCAATAGGGTGTTCAGAATTTTGATCTCTCACCTCTTTTCCATGTCAAAAATTTGCACAGTCAACATCTGTTTTTATTGATGCATTAAAAGTTAAGTTTAATCCTAAATTGTCTCCCAAAGCATGCATTTCTTAATTGAAATCAGTATAGTGTGGTAGGTTAGTGTTAGGCATCACATTGGTGGATATTCCGGTGGGAGTGGGGGGACATTATATAGTGTGGTTATGGTTAAGGGCTTTGCCTCTGACACAGGAGAACTGGGTTCAAATCTCGGCTCTGCCTGTTCAGTAAGCCAGCACCTATTTAGGATGAGACCTTGGGCAAGGCTCCCTAACACTGCTACTGCCTATACAGCACATACTAGTGGCTGCCACTCTGGCGCTTTGAGTCTGGCAGGAGAAAAGCACAATATAAATGTTCTGTGTCTGTCTGTGTCTGGTTTGGTTTGGCATTGCCTGGGGGTGGGGGGCTCAGTCAGAGTTAGGCTTCATGGGGGGGTGGTAATTTATGGTTAGGCATCAGTGGGGGGCTGGTTAAGGTTAGGCATCAGTGGGAGAATGGTTAGGGTTAGGCATCCGTGGGTGGGTCAGTTAGGGTTAGGCATCAAGAAGGAGGGCTCGTGTGAGAGTAAGATAAGATTAGTAAGAGTAAGATTAGGTTAGGCAGCAGGAAAATATCAGTAAAGATTACTGATATATTATTATCAGAATTGTGAAGTTATTCATAATAGAATATCGGTAATTTTCCAATATTCTACTTGCAGCTTTCTCTGGGATCGAAATTCTTATGGCACCCATTTTAAATGTATGCCTTAATATAGCAATGTCTTCAACATACAAATAGGTCAAACTTAACGATAAACTACAACATGAAGAGCACTCTTCATGTAATGTCACAACACACTCACATACACCTCACATCACACAAATCACTAAATAAGCTCTAGTGGCATCCCACACTCTATGCCTGCACAGTGAATGCTAGTTTAAAATGATGTGTCACCAATGCAGGATATCTACTCCAGTTTACAAAACTTCACAGGCAATGGCTCTGCTAAAATACACTCCTCTTAATTTAATGTGCTCCTGAGGCGGCGCGGGGGAGGGGGGAAGAGATGGAGCACAGAAGCATGTTCCTGTGTCCCCTATGTGCCGCTCTCTGCCCGCCCCTCCCCCCCCTGCTCCACACTGTCACCCTCTGAAATTGCCGACATGCATCTTGCGGAAATTTTGAGGGGGAAGAGAGGCACTTTTGCAAAATGCACGCTGTGGGTGTTCCCAAAGCCCCTTCCCCAGCTCTCATTGGGCAGCTCTGCCTCCCTGCACTCTGCTCTGTGGCGAAACACACAGAGCAGAGCTTGCAGCTTTGTGACCCCAGGGGCCACTGAAAGTAAAAGTATAGGATTTCTGGCCACAGGAGCGGTGGAGAGCGGTGGTAATTAAGGCTACCTCATCCGTCTAGCCCTTCGGATCAGGTAGCTTGTTTTTTCTTTAGAAAAATGTCCGCCTCAGATTCAGTTTAAAGACTTGTTAAAGAATAATAACCTCAACCACACATGACAAAAATACTAAAATCAACTGAAGATAGATTTACTAAAAGGTAAGATGTGAAGATAGTGTGAGAAAACCTCACTTCACTTCATGAAAAGGAAACATAAGCTATATCCACTCAATTAAAAATATCCCTAATTATAGAAATTGGGAAAATGAATAGAAATTTTTGTTCCTTACTGCTAAATAAAGATGGCCCAAACCTCCTATTTTCGGTTCGCGAACTGGGTTCGCGAACTTCCGCAAAATGTTTGGTTCGAGCAAACTTCCATGAACCGCAATAGACTTCAATGGGGCGGCGAACTTAGAAAACTAGAAACATTTATGCTGGTCACAAAAGTGATGGAAAAGATGTTTCAAGGGGTCTAACATCTGAGTTTTTGCATGGATGAGTGGGATAGACGCCAAAAGTCCCGGGCAAAAATCTGGATTTGATGCAAAGCAGCGTTTTAAGGGCAGAAATCACATTGAATGCTAAATTGCAGGCCTAAAGTGCTTTAAAATATCTTGCATGTGTATACATCAATCAGGGAGTGTAATTAGAGTACTGCTTCACACTGACACACCAAACTCACTGTGTAACGCACCGCAAACAGCTGTTTGCGTAGTGACGGCCGTGCTGGACTGGTTCGCACCATGGCCAGAGTACAAGCCGTGGCGCTTTTCAAGCCCATATGGTTGCCGTGCTGAGGTAGTTGAATAACAGAACAGTGACTGTCCAGCTGATCAAATTTGGTCTGTCCACAATGAAGCAACAACCTTATTATCTTGGGTGTGCCCCCTCCCCCCCGCGCGACACTCGCATAGCCGGCAGTCATTGCTTCATTGTGATACGCAAGCCCCTTCACCGCGGCAAGGTAATGATCACGAAAGAGAATTGGCACATGTACATGCCTTTTGTTTTGTTGTTGCAGCCGCAGTGCAGCCAGAAAAATTAGGCAGGCATGTACATGCACCAGAAAAATTAGTACAGCGGCTGCTGCTAGCAGCGGCCTTAAAAATTCAGGAATCCGCCTGGAGTCCTGGACCCTGTTGGTGGTGACGGAGAAGGCAGGCAAGCGGCCTGCAGGCAGAGATGCTGTGTGGGGAGCGACTTAGTCTTGGGGCAGGCAGTCACACGGCGTACAGGCAGAGATGCTGTGTGTGGGGACTGACTTAGTCTTCGGGCAGGCCTGACCGTGCTTTGCAGACCACGTGGTCAGATAGTCCCTTGACCCAACGCTGTGTGCCAGAGATGACACCACTTGCCTTTCAACATTACGGTAAAGTTTGGGTATCGCCTTTTTTGAGTAATAATTGCATATCTTCCATTGCGGTGTGTGGATTTGCTTTTGTGTGCTGCGTCCCCTCAGGTGATCATCCCATTGCAGTTTGTGCTTTGTAATCATGTGCCTTTGTAAGGTAGTTGTCCCTACGCGGGTCTTGGTCTTTTCACGGCTCAATTTTCGGTGGCAGAGAGTACATATGGCATTGCTCTCATCTGAGGCAGACACACAAAAAAATTTCCACACCGCTGAGCACTGGGGTGATGGCACTTTGGTGGTGGCGGCTAACTGTGTATTAAAGAGACACTGAAGCGAAAAAAAAATGATGATATTATGATTTGTATGTGTAGCACAGCTAAGAAATAAAACATTAAGATCAGATACATCAGTGTAATTGTTTCCAGTACAGGAAGAGTTGAGAAACTCCAGTTGTTATCTCTATGCAAACAAGCCATTAAGCTCTCCGACTAAGTTAGTCGTGGAGAGGGCTGTTATCTGACTTTTATTATCTCAACTGTTCCTGGACTATTTACTTTTCCTCTGCTAGAGGAGAGGTCATTACTTCACAGACTGCTCTGAAAGACTCATTTTGAATGCTGAGTGTTGTGTAATGTGCACATATTATAGAATGATGCAATGTTAGAAAAAACACTATATACCTGAAAATAAAAGTATGAGAATATTTTCTTTGCTGCTAATCTTCTAGTAATTATTCATAGTACACAACCAATTCACTATATCATATTTTTTTTCGCTTCAGTGTCTCTTTAAATGGGGTGTCAGAATCAGAGCAGGAGGAGGAAGATATGTCACGCTTCCATGCGGAAGCTGAGAAAGATGAGGTGTTCTGTGTTCAATAGTCAACTACGTCCTGACAATATTGGGGGTTGATGGCACGTGCCTTCTTCTGAACACGGACAGCACTAAATCACAACAGCGCGACCTCAAACAGACCTGCCAGGTGGCCTGCCCCTGCATTTTGTTTTGTCCATATTGGGGGGGATGAAGTGAAAGGTATGCACTGACTTGACTAATACCATGTGCAGTCAGTCACACAGGTGCAGTTAACAGGTATGCACTGAGTGGTATATCACACTGCGTGCGCTCACGTAGGTAGGTGGGTGGGTGCACTGAAGTGAACAACAGGTAGTAGGTATATGCAGGGATGGGTATTACATGTGCACCTGTCACACACAGACAGGTAGCGGACAGGCACAGTGACACTGCTTGCGCTCAGCTCACATAGGTAGGTGGGTGCACTGTGAACAACAGGTAGGTAGGTATATGCAGTACTGGGTATTACAATGTGCATCTGTCAAACACACAGGTAGTCACTGAATGTGCTGGGCCTGGCAGTGGCACACACACAGTATAGATTATCAAGGCTGTCTATGCAACACAAGTGTCAGTGGGACACACAGAAAAAAAAATAGATTACAAGAACAAGATTAGCTCTCAAAAGAGCTGTTGTGGGCTGCTATTTTAGCAATAAGAATCAGCAAGGAGCAAGCTAACAAGCCTACAAGAGCCTAACTAATCTTTCCCTATGAGGGAGTCTGCACTGCAGCAGCTGTCCCTTCTCTATTTACTGCAGGCACACGAGTGAGTATAATGGCCGGCGGGGCCTGCCTTTTATAAGGGGGGGAGTGGCTCCAGGAGGGAGTGTAGCCTGATTGGCTACAATGTGCCTACTGACTGTGATGTAGAGGGTCAAAGTTGGCCCTAATGGTGCACTATGGGGACGAACCGAACTTCCGGAAAAGTTCACTGCGATCGCGAACCACGGAAGTTCGCTGGGAACCGTTCGCCGGCGAACCGTTCGGGCCATCTCTACTGCTAAAGATACCTTCCTGGTGTCAGAAAAAAAAGTCATAAAAACTATTACAGTAAGAATGATAGCATAGAAGAACAAAAGGTGTTGAGTAAGCTTAACAAAAAAAAAAAAGCTGGAGGATGAAGAAAGATTAAGAAGCTGAAAAGATGTGCCACCCAGTTACAGCAACAGTCAGGAAATATGATTTACGTGAAATGGTAACATGGCATCATTATGATAACAGTCAATTATTTTGGTGACAATAATGTGCTAATATTATCAAATATAAGAGGTGGAGCAGAGATTTGTGTACAAGATGTTATCTTTTCAAGAAGAGTTGAATTCTGAGAATTTTGAAAAACAGTTTCCTACTTCTGCCACCCACGCAAAGCAGATAATCAGTATTAGTAGTATTTTAAAGCTGTAGAAAGGCCTTTTTTGCTTTCTTCTAAAGCTTGCAGTCACATGACATTTGGGTTGGGCTTCTAGGCCTTCCTCCTCCCTGGTGGAGGTGTGGCACTGCATTATTCCATCAACTCTTAAGCTGGCCATACACTAGGCCGATTCCCACTAGATCGACAGCAGATTCGATCACTGGGATCGAATCTGCTGTCACATCATTCCCGCAACACGCCGAATTTCGATCCATTTCGTCCGATCCCGTTGATCGCTCCGTGCGGAAAATTACCGTCGATCACCCGCGGGTAGGGAGCGTGTCGCTAGCGGCGTTCGAGCACCCAATGACCGACGCAATAGAGCCCGCATACATTACCTGCTCTGCCGGCACGACTGCCCCTGGTCACCGCTGCTCCGTCTCCGCACTGGTCTGGTCTCTGGGTCCTGCATGCTTCACTTCTTCTAGCCCGGCAGAAAGTTTAAACAGTAGAGGGCACTCTACTGTTTAAACTTCCTGCCGGGCAGGAAGAAGTAAAGCATGCCGGACCTGGAGACCAGAGCGGAGACGGAGCAGCGTGACCGGGGGCAGTCACGCCGGCAGAGCAGGTAATGTATGCGGCGGAGGGGGGGGGGAGCGGCGGCAGCAGCACCACCACCACAACAGATTGTGAACGGTTTCAGGCTGAAATCGGTTCACAATCTGTTTGCAGTAAAGGTAGCCATATGATCCCTCTCTGATCAGATTCGATCAGAGAGGGATCTATCTATTGGTCGAATCTGATGGCAAATCGACCAGTGTATGGCTACCTTTAGCTTTCTACACTCCCTTCTAATAGAAGGGTTCCTGGTCTGCTGATCTTCCTCTCTACTGCACCACATTCTGAGGGCTCTTATGGAGCCCTGCCAGTGCTACTCTCTTTCCTTTTAGAGAAATGCCATCACTTGTACAGTGTTTTTGTCTTGTTACATTGCAAGCAGTTGAAAACTGCAGCCACTCAACTTACTTAACCCATGGGCACATCACAGCCAGATGGATTGAGGATGTCCATCAATGAACAATTATTCTACAATCCATCTGGCTAAATCTGCAAGCATCGTTTGCGCCATTGTAAACAAACGATCATTTATTTACATCATCGCAGCAAAACCCGTGAAAGTCAATGAGGATTGGAACGATCCTCTATGACGTAATCCAACATGGCAATTGTTCAAAAAGGAATGATCGCTGTGAGGGGTGTGCATTGTGAAACACAATTTAATGAGTTCATTAGGTAGAAAAAAACAATGTTTTGTGAGAAATAATAGCTTTTAATGGCTAACTAATAGAGTTAAATGATGCAAGCTATCTGTGATCTAGCCCCTTCTTCAGGCATATTTCCCGATGTTAGCTGAAGTAAAACACTGATGCAGATAAATGGTATCTTAATAATAATCTGCATCAGTGTTTTACTTCAGCTAACATCTGGAAATATGCCTGAAGAATGGGACTAGATCCCAGAAAGCTTGCATCATTTAACTCTATTAGTTAGCTATTAAAAGCTATTCTTTTTTACAAAAACATTGTTTTTTTCTACCTATATAATTTGTTTGGCTAACACGGTACAGAAACGTTTTTGCTACTATGAATTTTCATTAAAAGATGTTTGATATGTCAGAAAAAATTGTTTGTCATAAAAAAATCATTTGTAAAAATCGCATTGTGGGTATGGGCCATAAGGGTGCACTCAGTAGGTCACCCTTAAGCTTCAGGGAGTCTTGGCCAAGGACTCTTTACTAAGGTACTGGCTTCAACCAGGATGCAGACCCTGGACAGTTATGTCAAAGGTGATATATAAATGTAACCAATGCATTATCCAGCCACACTAGTGTCCATTGGAAAGAGGTGAATATTGTTCCAGACAGACAAGATCCCAAAGAGTATGATTAGGAATCAGATGGTTGCCTAAAAGGAGGAACACAGCCTGTGATCGCTGTGTTTGGACATTTTTGGACTAAAAAAAACGGTTAGTGTTTATCTAGTTGGGGAGGTTGAAGGGACCTCCCAGATTTGAAAGCTTTCAGTGGATAGTTTTGAAGGGACTACAATGAAACTCTTCACAGAGCTCCATATAATAATAAGAAAATCTTAATTGTCTTAGACTATTTCAATAGACAACATTTACTAAATGGCAATGAGCAGTCCAGAGGAGATTTTCTATCCAGCTGATTTCCTGCCCAACAATTCTATCAAACCTGGAATGTTGTTGCTATTGCCTCTGATGTAGGGTGTAACTAGATGGGAGCTGCCGCTGTGACTGCAGGGGGTCCAGAGCTGTAAGGTGGCCCCAATTATTACTTCACTTCCTCTGATACAGGGTTCCATCCTTTAGATCAGGTGTTTTTGTGGCTACAGTTGTTACGGGTGTGAAGATTATTATGCCCACACATGTTATGACCCTTAGAAGATGGACCCTCAAGCTGTGAGGGTCAACAGGACTAGGCAAGGAAAAGGGTGTAAACGTTGGGGGGACCTGTCAAAATTTTGCTGGGAGGGGGCATGATTTGTAGGTGCGTCCCTGCTCTGATGCCAGTGTCATCTTAAAACAGATCAATAATTCTCACAGCAAACATCTATACATATCAAAAACCTTGCTTTCAGAACAGGCATACATATGTATTTATAGAAATCAGCAGTAGATTTTTCTTTAACATATCACTTATTAAATACTTAGGTTCAAAAAGCAACATTATTTTTGAATTGTGGTACAGAATGTAATACTTGCATTGATTTTGTAAATATTGTTCAGTTTCATTGGCTGTCAGTAGTTCCTATAACCTACAATCAGAAGAGTAGATCTTCCTACCTCCCTTCCCTACTTCAACACAAGTCGTTTCCGAAATAAAAAAAAGTGCTAATGTTAATGTATGCTCTAGACTACAACAAACATGGCTGGTCAGACTTCTTTATTACACAACCCTCAAAGATCTATAGGCTCGTTTAGGATTTCACTTGGGATCTTGGAAGGTAACTTTTAAAATAGCTCCAAAATCAGTACCTTGTAAAGCAGAAACCTGAAAAAATGGTGTAATGATGACATTATTATGGCTAATGGCTGGATTTTGATTACAGTAAAGTTTCTTCAAACAAATGCTTTGATTAAACATATACAACTGCAATCATTATTTCACACCTTTTTATTATGTTCTTTATCCAGCTTTCTGCTCTGACAGCATGTCTCTAAAAGAATATACATTTATGTATGTATTCCATCGCCTGTTGCATATAACTTATACATATATGTCATAGATCTTGTATGGAAACTCACATTTTTGCCAGTGCATGTTCTTTGACAGCAGGTTGGATTTTTTCGTCTTTGAAGTAGACAGCTTGGCAGTTTGAAGGCTCTCAGTATGGAACTTTTCTCACCTTTGAAAGCAGGATGACAAGAGAGAACATCTTCATCAGGGTTTTTATAAGCCCTAAGTGCCCGTTTCACTGATGACATCATCACATGACCACAAAACAAATGTGTCAAACTAAATGCACCAGCAAGGAAGCTAAAAAATAACAGATGTTGGATAGTACTAGTAGTAGGAAAAAAAGATAATCATTTAGGTATTAATTGCAGCTTCTGGGGCACACTAAATGTTTATATTAATAGTGTACTGAGAAAATAGTACCAGGGATGTGACTTGTGCAGTGTTTCATGAGTTGTACTTTGTAATATAGACACTGATTTTGAATATAAGCTGTTTATGTAAACTTTATAATGTTTTTTTAGAGATGAGTTCAGTCAATGTGTTATTTGCCTCTTTTAATGAGAGGAAGTCCCTGCGGACATTAGTTTTGTAAGGAAACACCTGCTAGGGCCTTCAAGCACCACTGATTCTCAACCCCTCTCTGTCTTACTTCTTATTAGTCAACTGCTCTCATATGTTGGTTAATTTAGAACTGAAACATTTTTCATATGTGATGGCTACCGGGATTATTGTTGTTTGTTCCATACATGAAACTTACTCTAAATCTATAATTTTTAATAAAAAATAATAATGATAAATAATACAAGTATGAATCAGCTTTAACAGAGAGAGACTTTTAGACAACAGTGGTGATGCAATGCTGAGGACTTTTTGTATGTCCATAAGAAAGTTCACTTCTTCACATACCTTCATGCTATTTTGTGTCAGTTGGCATGGTGGCCCATCATGAAATGGTTGGATCTTCATGGGACGTGCTCCTCAGCCCTCTTTGACATACAGGTTCATCTCAATAAATTAGCATATCATCAAAAAGCTATTGTATTTCAGTTATTCAATTCACAAAGTAAAACTCATATTATCTAGATTTATTTCACACAGAGAGATATAATTCAATAATTTTGCTGATTATAACCTACAGGTAATGAAAACACAAAATGCAATATCTCAGAACATTAGATTGCAAAAAAACAATTAAAAAAGGATTTTTAATACAGAAATGCTGGCCTACTGAAAGGTATGACCATGTAACAATGCAATATTTGGTCAAGGCTCCTTTTTTAGGAATCACTACATCATTGTGGTGTGGCATGGTGGCAATCAGCCTGTGGCACTGCTGAGGTGTTATGAAGGCCCAGGATGCATTGATAGCAGTCTTCAGCTCATCTGCACTTTTTAGTCTTGTATCTCTTATCTTCTTAACAATAGCCCGTAGATTTTATATGTGGTTTAAGGCAGGTCTGGTGAAAACAGGAGCCTTTACATGGAGAAAAAGTTACAGGGAGATTGGGAGACCTGCTTGGTGTAGTATGTTGATACAGGTGGATATACATGATGAGAAGGAGGGTACTCACAAACCTGGGTTGCTAAGTCAGCGCAGCAAGCATGGTGAAGCACTTGTGAAGAAACCCATTTTCACTCGGATGGTAAAAGGTAGAAGGTTGGGTCATTTCCTAATAAAATGGGATTAGGGTAAAGGCTATAGTATAGCTATTACTTTAAAAACAACCACACTTTAAGGGAACCTGAACCGAGTAAAATTATTTAAAAGAAACACATGATGCCGCTGCAAATGAATATTACATACTTTCCTCGCCGTCAGTTCCTTTCAGAAGCTCACCATTTTCTTCTAACAACAATTGCTTCCAGTTCTGACAATATTTTGTCAGAACTGAAATATACCAGTTGCTGTCAGTTATATAGCAGCTGCTGTCAGTTACAACTGAATGTGCAAGGTAATGTCAATGTTTCCCTACGACTCAAGTGGGAGATATTACAGTCTAAGGCCTGGGGCACACCAGAGGAGTTTTTCTGAGCGTTTTAAGTTTTTAAATCTGCTGCTAATGTTATCCTATGTGTCTGTGCACACTGCAGCAATGATGTTTTGTAAAAAAAAACCCATAGCATTACATTGGGAAGAGCTTTTAGAGGTTTCAAAAGCTCTTCCCAGTGTAATGCTATGGGGTTTTTTACAAAACCTCATTGCTCCAGTGTGCACAGACACATAGGATAACATTAGCAGCAGATTTAAAAACTCAAAACGCTCAGAAAAACTCCTCTGGTGTGCCCCAGGCCTAACAGTGTGCTGACCTGGAAGCTGTGAAGGCTATTTTCAAAATGGAAGACAGAGAATTCCCTTGATCACAGGGGACAAACAGGATGCAAGGGAGGAGAAAGAGATTGATGAGTAGACTACACAGGAGGTAAGTATGACCAATGTATGTTTATTTTGACCTTTAATTTTCAGTTCAGATTCTCCTTAAGTAAATACACTATAGAGGGAGGAGTCTCGTTCAAAGATTAAAATGATTTAAAAAAATATTTAAAAGGTAAGAAAAAAGGTTTACCTTGGTAATGTGTATCACATAAAATCTATAAAAAAAAAAAAAAAAAAAAAAAAAAGATGGTTAATGTAGAAATCTTGGCCTACTGGAAAGTTTGACCATGTATGTAGTGAATATTAATTAGGCACATCATCCCTGCTATTTAAATTGGTTCTGTGTTTCAGACATTTACCTCTGGAGAAGCATCATTGGGAAACGTGTGATATCCATAACAGCATGTATGCTTTGCAGGTTTTCTTTTGCATGGATTACTAAGGTGTTATGGAATCTCAAGATGCTTTGATAGCAGCTTTTAGCTTGTCTGCAGTTTTGAGTCTGGTATCTCTTATCTTCTTCTTGACAATACCCCATAGATTCTCTATGGGGTTTAGGTTAGGCAAGTCTGCTGTTGAGTACAGTGATACCATCTTAATTAAACCAGGTGCCAAGTCCTGCAGGAAAAGGAAATCACTCAGCATCTATTTAAAGCTTGTCAGGAAAGTGCTCTAAAATTTCCTCATGGGTGGCTGTGCAGACTTTGTACTTGATGAACGTCAGTGGGCCAACAACACTAGCCAATGACATGGCTCTCCAAATCGTTACTGACTATGGACATTTCAAATTGGACCTCAAGAAACTTAGATTATGTGCCTCACTCTTCCTCCTGACTCTAGGCCTTTGATTTCCAAAAGAAATGAAAAATGTACCTTGAGCAACGGTGCAGTCCATTTTCTCCTTAGCCCAGGTAAGATGCTTGTGACGTAGTCCCTGGTTCAAGAGTGGCTTGACAGAAGGAATGTGACTGTTGTAGCCCATGTACCAGATATGTCTGAGTGTGGTGGTTCTTGAAGAGCTGACTTCATCCACAGTCCACTTCTTGACTTATGTCAGTCTCTGTATTTCACTATCATTGGAATATTTGAAACCATAACAATTATAAGAATAGATTTTAGGGTGATATGAAATTAAGGCATATGTCACATAAAAAAGTAGGAATTAGTAAAAAACTAAATCTAACATTTGGTCAAATTTGGAAAATTGTCAGGAAAATTACAGAAGTAGAAACTCAAAAGATTCCCATATTTGAATAACCCTAGATTTTTCATTTTCATAATGGTGACATTTGTGGCCTTTTTCTTGATATGCATACTCTTTTGTGGCTCTTCCAAGAAAGAATTGCATTATAATATGTTGTTGTACTAAAAATTGGTCTGTAGAAAACCACATGAACATTTTGGGGTTTTTTGCCTGCTAAATGTCCAGAAAGCTATCAAATGAGACATGTGGTATAATTTAAACCATGATAAGTAATATAATAGATTATACAGTGTTTTAGGGAGTTTAAGGGTCATTGGGGCTAAGTGAATTCTTTTCAGTGACAAACTGAATCAAAAGCAGTAAAATTATTATTTTCATATACTCTGAACAAAATAAAAAAAAGTGTAAAAAAACAAACGAAAGTGACAAGATTTAAAAGAAAATACATAAATTGTGTAAATTAAATTATTACCCAGCTTACTCAATTGTAATCAACAGTTTGGAAGCGGCACAGCTTACCATGAAGTCATTGGGTGCATAACTGGATGCAAAGCAACATCCAATCCAGTACTGAAAGGTTAAAGGTTGGCTAGCACACCAAAGGCATTTTGCAGTATATATTCCTTATTAATGCATGTGTCAACACAGAATTGACAATTGTTTTGGGGTCATGGGGGGTTCCCTTCTTCAGAAATTGCAGACAGTTTGTCTGAACTTCCTGAAGAAGGAGACTCCCCATGGCCCCAAAACAATTGTCAATTCTGTGTTGACACATGCATTAATTAATAAATACTCCTGCAAAATACCTTTGGTGTGCTAGCTAACCTTTAACCTTTCAGCTTACTTAACTTAACTCTTAACTTTTAATGTATGTCATGAGGATGCATTACTGTTACTGTATTTTTTTTCAAATAAGGGCATGTAATTATTGATAATGTGCAATGAAAAAACACAAAAAGCCCCTTTATTTCCAAATAAAATATTGTCAACAAACATTGTACTAGGAACATCATTTAGAAGTAGTGATAACCAAGCTAAATACTGTACTGTATATACTTGAGTACAAGCCAATTTGAATATAAGCCAGTACCCATTTTTACCTATGAAACAAGGAAAAAGTGACTCGTGTATAAAGTACAGTACAGTACCCCCAGTGCAGCTAGCCAGATGTGCCTCCAGTGTTAGGTAGTCTCCTCCCTAGTATAACTAGCCAGATGTGCCCCTAGTATTAGATAGCCCACCCCTCAGTGTAACTTCCCCGATGTGCCCCCAGTGTTAGCTATCTCCCTCTGCAGTATACATAGCTAGATATGCCCCAGAATGAGGAAGCTCCTCTCCCCAGTATAGATAGCCAGATGTGCCCCAAGTTTTAGGTAGCCTCTTGCAACCCAGTGTATAAAGCCAGATGTGCCCACAGTAAAGGGGTTCTCTGGTACATATAAAAAAAGCTAAAATTGACACTTACCTGGGGCTTCTATCGACCCCCTGCAGCTGTAATGTCCCGTGCCATCCTCCTCCGATGCGCCATTCCCTGCCGCCGGCACCGGGCTAATTATTCGTCTAAATAAACGAATAGAACTGCGGCTGTGGAAGTTTTCTTGTACTGCGCCTGCGCAGTAAGCTCCTGCTGATGCACACGGGAGTGAGCAGCTGCAGTTCTATTCGTCTAGTTAGACAAATAATTAGCCCGGTGCCGGCGGCGGGGAACGACGCATTGGAGGAAAACGACGCAGGACATTACAGCTGCAGGGGGCCGATAGAAGTCCCAGGTAAGTGTCAGTTTAACCTTCTTATATGTACCAGAGAACCTAGCCCCTAACTCATCATAGGTGGCCAGATATCCCCACAGTTTTAGGCAGCCTCACCCACATGCAGAGAGTACTTGTAGCAGTGACTCACCTGCAAGCGCTGTCGAGATCTCTCATGAGCCCAGTCTGACACACTCGCAGTGTCTCATCTTTATGACTCCCTCTAATGGTGTCTCTCATTAAATGCACCACTGGAGGAGGTCATAGAGATACAACTCTGTGTGTGTAACAGACAGGGCTGAAGAGAGATCCTGACAGTGCTGTCAGGTGAGTCACTGCTATAAGCTTGCTCTGCTCCACTCTGGAAATGGGGGATGCTGACTAATACTCTGGGCCGACAGGTGAGTAACTGCTGCACACTCCACTCTGCATATGGCGAGGGGACAGTTGGGGGGGAAGAGGGCTCACAGCGTCTGCCTCAACCCTGTGAAGCAGTCTCTATTGAATACCAGCAGGCACAGTAGGATTTTTGGATGCACAGTAGGATTTTTGGATGGCTGTCATGTGGTGACTCGAGTGTAAGCCAAAGCTAAATGTGTCACAACATTTTGGGTACTGTCAAACTTGGCTTATACTTGAGTATTCAAGATAGCCAAATTAAATGTGTGGGTTTTATCTACAGTAGCGCTACTTATTTTAAAACTATAGTGGATGATTATTTTTCCCTTTCAAATGCATAGAAAATAACTACTAATACAAAGAATCATTTGTTCCTTAAATATATATATATATAAATAGATCATTTAGGTGTGATAAGTAGTGATAAAATTGTTGCCAAATAAATGGGAGCAGTGCCGAAATGTGAAAATTGCTCTCTAAGGAGATAGCAGCCACATGGTCAGGAGTGGTTAAAGAACCTTCTTCTTTCCAATAGTACAACTAAACCCTTGTATGGCAATATTGCATACTGTAGGTGTAGGCGTAGGTGTGAAAAATGATAAGTTGCTAATATGGTAATAAATGGTAAACTGCACAGCAAGAGTTTTGGAGCAGGAAATTGTAACAAGACATTTTTGTGAAGTTAGCAAATAATATTTCCATTTGTGAGCTTTCAGTATTCTGACATTTTTCTTACATATCAAAGACTTAGATATGCTGGGTGAGTTATAGAGATGTTGATTTAATATTATCCTTCTATGCTTTTACATAGGATTGATTTCATGTCAACCTTTCAGCTGAATGATGTGTACGTGTGCAGAACCACCTTTTGCTGCAATTACAGATGCCAGTCTTTTAGGGTATGTCTCTACCAGCTTTGCACATCTAGAGACTGAAATCCTTGCCCATTCTTCTTTGCAAAACAGCTCCAGCTCAGTCAGATTAGATGGAGAGCGTTTGTAAACAGCAGTTTTCAGATCTTGCCACAGATTCTCGATTGGATTTAGATCTGGACTTTGACTGTGCCATTGTAACACATGGATATGTTTTGTTTTAAACCATTCCATTGTTGCCCTGGCTTTATATTTAGGGTCGTTGTCCTGCTGGAAGGTGAACCTCCACCCCAGTCTCAAGTCTTTTGCAGACTCCAAGAGGTTTGCTTCCAAGATTGCCCTGTATTTGGCTCCATCCATCTTCCCATCAACTCTGACCAGCTTCCCTGTCCCTGCTAAAGAGAAGCACCCCCAGAGCATGATGCTACCACCACCATATTTGACAGTGGGGATGGTGTGTTCAGAGTGATGTGCAGTGTTAGTTTTCTGCCACACATAGCGTTTTGCATTTTGGCCAAAAAGTTTCATTTTGATCCAGACCAGAGCACCTTCTTCCACATGTTTGCTGTGTCCCCCACATAGCTTGTGGCAAACTGCAAATGGGACTTCTTATGCTTTTCTTTTAACAATGGCTTTCTTCTTGCCACTCTTCCATAAAGGCCAACTTTGTGTAATGCACAACTAATAGTTGTCCTATGGACAGATTCCCCCATCTGAGCTGTGGATCTATGCAGCTCGTCCAGAGTCACCATGGGCCTCTTGACTGCATTTCTGATCAGCGCTCTCCTTGTTCAGCCTGTGAGTTTAGGTGGACAGCCTTGTCTTGGTAGGTTTACAGTTGTGCCATAGTCCTTCCATTACCGAATGATCACTTGAACAGTTCTCCGTGGGATATTCAAGGCTTTGGAATCTTTTTGTAGCCTAAGCCTGCTTAAATTTCTCAATAACTTTATCCCTGACCTGTCTGGTGTGTTCTTTGGACTTCATGGTGTTGTTGCTCCCAATATTCTCTTAGACAATCTCTGAGGCTGTCACAGAGCAGCTGTATTTGCACTAACATTAGATTACACACAGGTGCACTCTATTTAGTCATTAGCACTCATCAGGCAATGTCTATGGGCAACTGACTGCACTCAGACCAAAGGGGGCTGAATAATTACGCACACCCCACTTTGCAGTTATTTGTAAAAGATGTTTGGAAACATGTATGATTTTCGTTCCACTTCTCACGTGTACAACACTTTGTATTGGTCTTTCACGTGGAAATCCAATAAAATTAATTCATGTTTGTGGCAGTAATATGACAAAATGTGGAAAACTTCCAGGGGGCCAAATACTTTTGCAAGCCACTGTATATACAGTACCGACCAAAAGTTTGGACACACCTTCTTATTCAAAGAGTTTTCTTTATTTTCATGACTATGAGATTGTAGATTCACACTGAAGGCATCCAAACTATGAATTAACACGTGTGGAAGTTATAGCACATAAACAAAAAGTATGAAACAACTGAAAATATGTAATATTCTAGGTTCTTCAAAGTAGCCACCTTGTGCTTTGATTACTGCTTTGTACACTCTTGGCATTCTCTTGATGAGCTTCAAGAGGTAGTCCCCTTGAAATGGCTTTCACTTTACAGGTGTGCCCTGTCAGGTTTAATCAGTGTGATTTCTTGCCTTATAAATGAGGTTGGGACCATCAGTTGCGTTGTAGAGAAGTCAGGTGGATACACAGCTGATAGTCCTACTGAATAGACTGTTAGAATTTGTATTATGGCAAGAAAAAAGCAGCTAAGTAAAGAAAACGAGTGGCCATCATTACTTTAAGAAATGATGGTCAGTCAGTCCGAAAAATTGGAAAAACTTTGAAAGTGTCCCCAAATGCAGTCTCAAAAACCATCAAACGCTACAAAGAAACTGTCTCAAATGCGGACCACCCCAGGAAAGGAAGACCAAGAGTCACCTCTGCTGCGGAGGATAAGTTAATCCGAGTAACCAGCCTCAGAAATCGCAGGTTAACAGCAGCTCAGATTAGAAACCAGGTCAATGCCACACAGAGTTCTAGCAGCAGACACATCTCTAGAACAACTGCTAAGAGGAGACTGTGTGAATCAGGCCTTCATGGTAGAATATCTGCTAGGAAACCACTGCAAAGGACAGGCAACAAGAAGACAAGACTTGTTTGGGCTAAAGAACCAGGGCTGTGGAGTTGGAGTCGGAGTCGGAGTCGAGGAGTCAGAGTCAGGGGCAATTTTGGGCACCCGGAGTCGGAGTTGGAGTCAGAGTCGTTGATTTCATAAACTGAGGAGTCGGAGTCGGGAGTCGGAGTTGGATGATTTTTGTACAAAATCCACAGCCCTGTTAAGTATTAGACTAAGGAGTCTGAGTCGAGGAGTCGGAGCCATTTTGGGTACACGGAGTCGGAGTCGTGGTTTCATAAACTGAGGAGTTGAAGTCAGAAGATTTTTGTACTGACTCCACAGCCCTGTAAAGAACATAAGGAATGGACATTAGACCAGTGGAAATCTGTGCTTTGGTCTGATGAGTACAAATTTGAGATTTTTGGTTCCAACCACCATGTCTTTGTGTGATGCAGAAAAGGTGAACGGATGGTCTCTACATGCCCGGTTCCCACCGTGAAGCATGGAGGAGGAGGTGTGATGGTGTGGGGGTGCTTTGCTGGTGAGTTACTGTTGAGGATTTATTCAAGATTGAAGGCATACTGAACCAGCATGGCTACCACAGCATCTTGCAGCGGCATGCTATTCCATCCGGTTTGCATTTAGTTGTACCATCATTTATTTTTCAACAGGACAATGACCCCAAACACACCTCCAGGCTGTGTAAGGGAAGAGAAGAAGAGAACACAAAGAACCCAATATAGTGTAGTATGTACTGGTAATGGAAGATTTATAGAGTAATTCAAAATGTAATACTCACAAACCAGGGTTACCATTAGGCAACCACTGTCAAGGCAGGTGAGGAGATTGTCCTGACCCTACTCAGGATTAAGAAGTCACTCTCTGTAGTAGAAGAAGGAAGTGGGTACAACCCTCCCCCTAGGGTGGACTCAATGTAGCAATAAGATAACAGAGGTGCCAAAAGGATGAAAGGGACTAAATGAGCCACTTAAAGCAGTATTGTCACCATAAAAATCAAATTTCAACAGCAACTGGTCTGAGTGTATTAAGTGATAAAGATGCTAATCCTGCATTCAAAACTTTTTTCTGCTGTTATGGTTTGGAGTTCTTACATACTATAGGAGCACTGGCCCTAGGGCCAAACAGTGCCAAAAAGTTGAATGCTGGGAGTTCTTTTGAATGCTGGGAGTTCTTTTGAATGCTGGGAGTTCTTTTTATCTATAATATATTCCTCCTCTTCCATTTATTTCCCTGCCTAGCTGATAACTTGTGTTTACAAGCAAGGCTGAGGTGACTCAGTGATTGGATGTGTAAATTAAAAAAAGACTCTGGGAGGAGGGCAGCTAATGAATACACAATCAGCAAGAGAAGGGAGGGGGGGAAACAAGAGTCAGGGAGGATATGATGTCAGCATTTGCTTGGCAAGATGGCCACTGCCTAGAATAGGATTTTCTGCTTTTCCTTTGTAAAATTCACAGGAATCATTACGTGGATAGCACAATACATCTGTTATGTAAGTAGAGGTAGTATTTATCTACTTACATATGTGGTTTTTATTTATAGGTTAGCATGGGTGTCGCTTGTCCTTTAAAGTGAATGGGAACCGCATTTTTTAAAAAATTAAGCAAATACTTACCTAAGGAGAGGGAAGGCTCTGGGTTGTATAGAGCCTTCCGTCTACTCTCTCGGTGCTCTCTATTCTGTGCTGGCTCCCCCCCTTTTCAATCCCCCGCCGAAAGGGTATTTGGAAGTCTTCGGGAGCCGTGTCCTCCCAAAGATGTGGGGCTCCATACTGCACAGGCGTGAGCGTGCAAGAGATCGTGCTTGCGCAGGCGCAGTGCAGGGCCACCCTTTTTCAGGAGCACTCGGGCTCCCTGAAGACTTCTGAAGCCTCCTTTGGCCGGGTAAAGCAGTATTTGACTAATTTAGTCAAATACTGCTACCGGGCGAGCCAGCACCGGAATGACGGGACCAGGAGACGAGCCGGAAGGCTCTATAGGAACCAGAGCCTTCCCTCTCCTTGGGTAAGTATCTATCTCATTTTTTTAAATGCGGTTCCCATTCACTTTAAGGACCGGGACACATTTGTGTGATCTGTGCTGGGTGGGCTCTTCAGCCCACAGCACAGATCACGTTGCAGGCAGGGCGATCAGACTTCCCCCCTTTTTTCCCCACTAGGGGGATATCCTGCTGGGGGGGGGGGTCTGATTGCCACCGCTCTGTTGTGCCTTGCGGGGGGCTCCTCAAAGCCCCCCTCCGCAGCGCTATTCCGCTCTCCCTCTCCTTCCCTCCCTCCCCTCCTTCCCATGGGCGGTACAGGATGGCGATCCGTCCTGTACCGCCTCTGATAGGCTTCAGCCTATGAGATGCCGGCGATCCCCGGCCAATCAGAGGCCGGGGATCGCCAATCTCCTTTACGGCGCTGCTGCGTAGGATGTAAACACAGAAGATTATTTCCCCACGTGTTTACATTTAGCCTGCGAGCCGCGATCGGAGGCCCGCAGGTTGTTCATGGAGACACCCTCCGTGAACTGACATGGAACAGCCGCTCGAACCGTTTCCATGGAAATCCACTTACGACCAGCCGCCGCCTATCGGCGTTAGGCGGTTGTTAAGTGGTTTTAAAAACCAATTTGGTAATAGAGAAGGCAGTGGTGGACTTACCCCCTCCAAGCAGAACACACGACTGTAGATTTTCAGTCAAAAAAACGTTTATTGGGTACTCGAAAATAAAGTGCAACACATTTCGCAGGTTAAACCTGCATCTTCAGGCAATACAGATAGGAGTAAAAAAGCATCTGCTAGTAACATCAAAGCTGAGCGCCTCTGAGATGCTCAGCTTTGATGTTACTAGCAGATGCTCTTTTACTCCTATCTGTATTGCCTGAGGAAGCAGGTTTAACCTGCGAAACGCATTGTACTTTATTTTGGCGTACCCAATCAACGTTTTTTGACTGAAAATCTACAGTCG
The DNA here is from genome assembly GCF_040937935.1 of Hyperolius riggenbachi. Classification (NCBI taxonomy): domain Eukaryota; kingdom Metazoa; phylum Chordata; class Amphibia; order Anura; family Hyperoliidae; genus Hyperolius; species Hyperolius riggenbachi. The sequence goes on from NC_090651.1 coordinate 282,046,012, forward strand.
TGTGTTCTGCTTGGGGGGTGGGGGGGGGGGAGTCCACCACTGCCTCCTCTATTACTATTAGTCCCTTTTATCCTTTTGGCGCCTCTGTTATCTTATTGCTCCAGGCTGTGTAAGGGCTATTTGACCAGGAAGGAGAGTGATGGGGTGCTGCGCCAGATGACCTGGCCTCCACAGTCACCAGACCTGAACCCAATTGAGATGGTTTGGGGTGAGCTGGACCGCAGAGTGAAGGCAAAAGGGCCAACAAGTGCTAAGCATCTCTGGGAACTCCTTCAAGACTGTTGGAAGACCATTTCCAGGCCCGGATTTCTGCAAAGGCCACAAAGGCCATGGCCTAGGGCGATAAAATCAGATAAGATCAGAAGGGCGGCATGACTTGGAGAGAGAAGAGGTCATATGTCAAAGTAAATCATCTCCTCTGTTCCCGCAGCACAGCCATCCAGCGCCCTGCTCTGCACTAATAGCTGAATTCCAGAGTTCCCCAATCCCTGCACCTCTCACTTCCTGATGTGTTATAACAATCAGGATCAATTATAACTGTCACCTGATGATCCAATTATGATCGACACACAGTACAAGTGGATGTGAGAAATACCAGGGATTTACATTACAAAGCAGATAAAACTAAGTTCCGCTGAGTTCTAATGCAGGCATTCACAAACATTTCTGCTAGCTTCTTTGCCTTCTTTTTTACAACTGTGACACTGACCACAGCAGTTGTAAATTACACTTTCTTATCTAGCCGTAATTTATTGCTTTTTTTTCTTCCTAGCCAGTGATCTCGTCTCTGCTTAAGTTAACTCTTTCCTGACTAATTTTCTGTCCGTCAGCTCCGACCATCTATAAGAACTGCTGCAGCCTGGAATAAAAATGCTGTATGCTTCCCTTTCATTGCTAAACTGTCACTGTCAGCTGAGCTGTTACTACCTCTATGCTAGTGTGTATGGTTTGGCATCCTTCTGCTTTCCTGTAGCATTAGAGCATTCTACCATCTTAGCCATCAGCAAAAGCAGAGAGTTTTGAATCAGGATGATACCATTTATTGGCTTAAAAGAAAAAGAGTAATCTTTCTGCTAATAAGCCTTCTTCAGACTTTGTCCCCGTATACTGTCAATATGTTAGAGCACACCACCATATGTACATTCAGCATTCAAAAGAGATACGTAGATTTTTTCAGCAAATATAAATAAATGTCATTCAGATGCTTTAAAATGGAGCTGAACTCTTGCACAGGACAGAAGGAAAACAGAGAAATGCGCCCTGTAAGTATTTAGAGAGCCTTTCGAACATCTGTGTCTAATCACAAATTTGATATCTTCCCTGTGTCACCTGACTGCCACAGCATATAAGCTTATTTTAAAGCACAAGATGTTAATATATTTGCTTCCATGAAAGTAGGAATTAGACACACTGTCTATTTATTGCAGGATTTGTATCAGCTGTAACAAAAATGTTTTTATGTAAAGGTTATGTTGTTGCGTATCTTTTAGAGCAGAGAGGAAGTTCTGAGTTCAGGTCCACTGTAATTACAACAGAACATCCAAAGTGGGTCTTGACAGGATGTTTGCTACTTACCTGTTCTCTGTTTTGGATGGGCTTTTCTCCATTGCTCTGCCCTGTCACCTGTTTGTGTCTCTGATTGCAGCCAATCGCACAGAGGATAAAGAAGCAGCGCATGCTCTGGCCACTTGCGCTCCCTGTAATTTCCTGTTCCTGCACAGATGTGCACAGCAACCGAGGCCAGTATAGTGTTATGCATTCTTGACAAGTACCGATCATACATCACCGTAATTTTTCAAGTATGCATGCCCAGAACACTATCGGCTGCTGTGCACATTCGGGGCAGGAGCGCAAATTTCCATCGTGAGAGGACAGAGCATCCACTGATTCTTTGTTCAATGAGGGGCACAGCAGCACAACTGAAATGAGCCCATTCAAACCAGTGATCACTAGTCAGATAGTTGGCCAGAATGTTTTTTGGTGGTGGCCAGGGCACTGGTAAGTACAAATCCGGCCCTGACCATTTCAGGTGACTACCTCTTGAAGCTCATCAAGAGAATGCCAAGAGTGTGCAAAGCAGTAATCAAAGCAAAAGGTGGCTACTTTGAAGAACCTAGAATATGACATATTTTCAGTTGTTTCACACTTTTTGGTTATGTATTATACTTCCACAAGTGTTAATTCATAGTTTGGATGCCTTCAGTGTGAATCTACAATGTTCATAGTCATGAAAATAAAGAAAACTCTTTGAATGAGAAGGTGTGTCCAAGCTTTTGGTCTGTACTGTATGCTTCACCGTTAATGCTTCACTCTTTATAAAACTGACCAAATGTCCACTAAAAACATTTTACAGGAACGCATATGCTTCACTGATATTACTTCACTCTTGCTAATTTCAGGAAAAACGATTTTCTGCCAAAAAACAAACCTTTTAGATACACAATCGCCCCCTCTCATTATCAGTTCACATACGCACTATATAAGAGAGGTTTGGCGCTTCACAGTGTAAAAAAGACTGAACATGTTTTTTCCCCAAAAAAATAAATACATATATATGCTTCACTGTTAATGCTTCACTCTATATAAAACTAAACAAATGTCCACTAAAAATATATATAACAGGAACGCATATGCTTCACTGATATTTCTTCACTCTTGCTAGTCTCAGGGACCTCCACCACACCCTTTATGTGCGACTCACCAGATAAAAAGACCCCCCAGGGTCTATAAGCGCCTTGGGACCGTTATGCGGGTCGTCCCTCACCTCTCTGGCTCACCCCTGATGAGTCAAACGACGAAACTAGATGGGCGGAGCCTGATCACGCTGTAGGAGATACATGTAGAGGGTTGTTATCGGCACCTGTTACCGAGGCTCTTGCTGTGCGCGTGGCAGTGGGACATTAGAATTGGGGAGCCTAGGAGCCTAGTAGGCGAGCCCACCCAGAGGCCAACATACGGGGGAGAGCCTGTGTAATAAATCACTCTGAGCATTTTTATGCAACAATGGACATGTGAGTGCAATAGATTTTTATTTGTAATAAATGTTAAACAGTATTACGCTATGGTGAGCTTTTTTATTTGAGGTTCTTGGGACAAGACTTTTTTATTGGAAGTTCTCCAGCTGTATTAAGGAGATTGTGGAGGTTGTGGATGCCAGAGAGGTGAGGGACGATTCGCATAACTGTCCCAAGGCGCTTATAGACCCTGGAGGGTCTTTTTATCTGGTGAGTCACACACAAAGGGTGTGTTGGAGGTCCCTGAGACTAGCAAGTGTGAAGCAATATCAGTGAAGCATATGCGTTCCTGTTATATATTTTTAGTGGACATTTGTTTAGTTTTATATAGCGTATTAACAGTGAAGCATATATATGTATTCATGTTTTTTGGGGAAAAACTTGTTCAGCCTTTTCAGGGAATGTCAAAGAATAAAGGCCATGTTGAGAATCCCCCATGAAGAAATGGACTAACCCAAAACCTGTCTGTAATGTCAGATTTCTACTACCTACTGTAAGTGACAGCAACATAAGAGAAAAGTAATGTATGGCTCATTTTACTCTGGAAGAAATGTACTTATTATTTGTATGTGATTTCCATTTCGCATAGCCGGCCTTTGGCTTTGACCTGAGCGACCGGAGTGGTCAGCTGGTTACCTATACCGAGGGCACCTACACCTGATTTCCTTTACTGGGGGCACCTATAGCTGGCTACCTTTACTGAGAGCACCAACACCTGGCTATCTATACTGGAGGCACCCCAGCCTAGCTACCTATGGGGGTGATAGAGACCTTCAACTGACTTCCTATACTGGCAACCTATATTGAGGGCACCTACACATGAGATCCTATACTGGTGGCACCTATATCTGGCTACCTACCTATACTGAGTCTGAGGGCATTTTTTTTGGGGGGGGGGAGGAGGGGGGGCGCACTGCAGCTATAAAGTGCAAATTGTCTGTGCTGTGCTATCATTCTAAATGGGGAGTGGGGCGGCTTACTGTCCCTCTGATTGTTTTTATTAATATTCCTGAAAGGTTCTAGCCTTTATTTTTAAGTACCGTATTTACTCGCATATAAGCCGACCCGCATATAAGCCGACCCCCCAACTTTTCCATGAAAAACCAGGGAAAAATGATTGACCCCCATATAAGCCGGGGGTAGGAAATGCTGGCCGCGTGATCCCCCCAGTGTGTCCCAGTATAGCTAGTATAGTGCCCAGTAAGGGTAGGTAGTGCCCCAGTATAGCTAGTATAGTGCCCAGTTTAGCCAGTATAGTGCCCAGTATAGGTAGGTAGTGCCCCAGTATAGCTAGTATAGTGCCCAGTATAGCTAGTATAGTGCCCCAGTATAGCTAGTATAGTGCCCCAGTATAGCTAGTATAGTGCCCAGTTTAGCCAGTATAGTGCCCAGTATAGGTAGGTAGTGCCCCAGTATAGCTAGTATAGTGCCCAGTATAGCTAGTATAGTGCCCCAGTATAGCTAGTATAGTGCCCCAGTATAGCTAGTATAGTGCCCAGTTTAGCTAGTAAAGTGCCCAGTTTAGCTAGTATAGTTCCCAGTATAGCTAGTATAGTGCCCCAGTATAGGTAGGTAGTGCCCCTGTATAGCCAGTATAGTGCCCCAGTATAGCTAGTATAGTGCCCAGTTTAGCTAGTAAAGTGCCCAGTTTAGCTAGTGTAATTCCCAGTATAGCTAGTATAGTGCCCCAGTATAGGTAGGTAGTGCCCCAGTATAGGTAGGTAGTGCCCCAGTATAGCTAGGTAGTGCCCCAGTATAGCTAGTAAAGTGCCCAGTTTAGCTAGTATAGTGCCCCAGTATAGGTAGGTAGTGCCCCAGTATAGGTAGGTAGTGCCCCAGTATAGCTAGTAAAGTGCCCAGTTTAGCTAGTATAGTGCCCAGTTTAGCTAGTATAGTGCCCAGTTTAGGTAGGTAGTGCCCCGGTATAGCTAGTATAGTACCCAGTGTAGGTAGGTAGTGGCCAGTATAGTGCCCTGCTCGCCCCCCTCCCGCCGCCGCTGCTGCTGCTATTACCTGCAGCGGCTTCCTCTTCCCCGGTGCTTCCTCTTCCCCGCTCTGCGCTCTCATGCCCGTATGAATTGAAGAGATCACAGCAGCGCGCTCAGCGCTGCTGCTGTGACGATGCAAGGGGCAGGAAAGAGCGGTTCCCCTGGTAACGGCGATACAGATCGCCGCTACAGGGAGCCGCGCTCTTTCCTGCCCCCTGCATCGTCACAGCAGCAGCGCCGAGCGCGCTGCTGTGATCTCTTCATACGGCCTTGAGAGCGCAGAGCGGGGAAGAGGAAGCGCCGGGGAAGAGGAAGCCGCTGCAGGTAATAGCCAACTTTTGACCCCCTTTTTGGGGGTCAAAAATTCGGCTTGTATGCGAGTATATACGGTATATTTAGGATTCAGGATAATGCACTCTTTCCATCCATTCATGGTTATTAATAGTATTTTTTCTATTATACATATGTGATGTGTCATGGATTTCTGAGCATTTGGCGTGATGTGTTACAATGTCAAAATGGTTGGGAACCACTGTCCTAGGAGGTAACTCAGGAGAAAAGGTAAATTGCATACGGGCCTGTGTGTGTGTGCGAACGTGTGTGTGCGCGCATGCGCGAAGAGGAAGAAGGGGGGTGCACAAAAATCAGGTTTCTCTCAGGGCCCTGTGAAACCTAAGGCCAGCCCTGCCGCAGCATTAATGTAGTTCTTGACCTGCGTCGAGGATGTGACAAAAAAAATCACTTCCTCCGCATCGCAACGCAACGCACAAATATGAAAGTCTACATAGGCTTTAATTTACCGGTGGTGGGGTGCGGTAAAAATACTGCACTGCCTTGTTAAGAAAGGGTCCTGGAGCAAAAAAAAGTATGGTAGCAGGAAAAAAGGGCGCTGGCTGAGGGTGGATGAAAAGGGCGCCATCATAGACTTTAAGGCAATTATCGTTAAAGGGAACCTTAACTGCTGCGGAAAAATAAATTCACTTACCTGGGGGCTTTCCCAAGCCTCCTGCAGCCGTCCTGTGCCCGCGCCGGTCCTTCGGTGCCCTCCGGTCTCCCTCCGCCGCTGAGTTTCGATTTCGGACGACTGCCAGTCGTCCTGGGGCCTCTTCCGCATTCCTTGTCGTAAACTGCAGTAAAGCGCGTCCGCATGACGCCAAACGCGTCATCGCATGACGTCAAACGCGTCATGCGGACGCGCTTTACTGCAGTTTACGACCAGGAATGCGGAAGAGGCCCCAGGACGACTGGCAGTCGTCCGAAATCGAAACTTAGCGGCGGAGGGAGACCGGAGGGCACCGAAGGACCGGCGCGGGCACAGGACGGCTGCAGGAGGCTTGGGAAAGCCCCCAGGTAAGTGAATTTATTTTTCCGCAGCAGTTAAGGTTCCCTTTAATACGGCAAAAAAACAGAAAAAATGGCGCCGCAAAAAATTTCGTTAATAACATTACAACATTATAGTTTTTGAGGTAGTTATCGTTTTAGAAGTCTACAATGTTATAGTTTTTGTCATATTATTTCATTAATAAGTACAGATTTTAAGTTTTGAAATGTAATATCGTTAATATGTAATGTACAGTATAAGGGTGTTTCTGCAGAGGGAGTGGTTAGGGTTAGGCACCACCAGGGGGAGTAGTTAGGGTTAGGCACCACCTCGGCGGAGGTTAGTTTTATGCAACACCAGGGGTGGTGGTTAGGGTTAGGCACCACCAGGGGGGTTGTTAGGGTTAGGCACCATCGGGGGGCGGTTAGGTTTAGGCACCAACGGGGGAGGTGGTTAGTGTTAGGCGCCACTAGGGGAGTGGTTAGTTTTAGGCACAACCAGGAGAGGGTTCTGTGTGAGGGTGGGGTTGGGTTAAGCAGTATTGACGAAAACATTTAACGTTAATATTTATTCGTTATTATATCTCGTTTTTTTTTGCAACAGTAAATATCATTAATAAAGCTTGACAATAATGGTTCTCACTATCAAATTTCGTTAATACCTGGCACAAAATTCATTAATAAGTCGGGCCCTTTTTTTACGGCGCCCTTTTTTCATGCACGCAAAAGTATGATATAATTAATTGCATGTGTAGGATCATCTTATTATTTTCATTAATTCTGTCATATTTGCAGTTCAGAAACCACACGCATAAAATAAAGCAGACATAATGAACCTTTGAACTTACTTGCAGTGAAACCTTATCTGTATCTCACTGTTTCTTGGCTGTTTAATTGCTTCAGAAAACAGAACTGTATTCAACCCAGTGGGTCAAAGAGCTCAGAGAAGCTCTTTTGCATAGATGACAACTGAACATTTTTTTAACTCTTCCTGTACTGGAAAACAACAAGAGACTTTATTATTTGCTACTAATGTTCTATTTCTTAGCTGTACTACACATACAATTCATTATCACTTACGGTAAATGTATTTTCACTTCAGGTTTACAACCCTGCATGCAGTACAAATAGATTTGATCAGAATACCAACATTCTGATTTGATCCTTACTGGCTCCCCCTCTCCATGATCCTGCAGCATGTACGTTAGTTCCCCATCACTGGGGGCGCCAGCACAATGAAGAAAGAAGGACAAAGACAGGGAGGAAGGCAGCGGCCAGACAGGTGAGTGCTTTCTGCTGCTGCTACACTTTGTAGGGGCCGAAGGGATTACTATTAGCTTGGGAGTGGTGAAAAGACAGCATGGGGGGAGACCTTGTGCCAGCCCTAATGTATTAAAATAATAACTAGTAGAACTAAGCCCATTTAAAAACGGGCTCTAGGTCTGTCTCTCACCGCTGCCATCACAGCATGTCAGTGCGCATGCGCGCGCACCCGCACCTTCTGCACGTGTGCACACACCTGTCCACCCGCGCACACACCATCCCGGCTTACTGGCCCCATCCTCCTGTCCCAACGGCTGTCCGTGTTTTGCACATGCGAAGTAACAAAAAGCACGGACCCAAGCACACAGGGACAGGAGTACGCAGGGACAGTTAGGTTTTATTAGGTAGGATGTATTATTTGGTAAGATGCACAGACCTCCCCCCACACACACACTTTTTGGTGGGGTTTTGGGTTTTTTTAGGGGGAGGGGTGCATCTTATGGAGCAAACAATATAGTAACGGAAATGTAAAATGAATGGAAATATTCCATCCTGCACGATCAAAGCGTTTTTTTTTACTATCTGACAGGTTTTGATTGATTTGCATTGATCAAACCTGAAAAATGTCATTGGGTTTATAATCAAGTGGATAACAGAATCACATCTCAATCTCAAATCAAATTTCCTGTGCTGGCCTTGAAACGGTATAAAATAGCCACTTTCCATTATTGTTCAGTTTTTTGCCTTTTTTTTTTTTTTTGGACTTCCCATGCCATTTTGGTACCATTCACTTTTACAGCTCTTCTGTAGGGAAAAAATAAGGCACTAGGAGAGTTTTTCTAAGCACTTGTGATTTGTACAGCTCTTACTAATGTAATGTTATGGTTTCAAAAAAAAAATTACATCCCTCAAGTGGGATCACACCAATAGCATCACATTAGCAAGAGCTTTTCAAGTCACAAGTGCTTACAAAAGGCTTCGAAAAGCGCTGCTAGTTGGTTGAAGGCCTAACAGTGATTACAGTGGTGGTGTGATTCTGGTGAGACCAAAACAACACTACTTGTCTCTTTGCTAATTACCTACTATTTTAGGTTCCAAAGAAGCAATACCAGGATGCAAAATTTTTACAATATTTGCCTTGTGCCAGCTGCATAATACATGGCAACAATAATGGGCTTGGTTAGTACCAGGGATTTACAATGCTGACTCAGGTGCCACTAGTAGAACAATACTGCATGATTGATAATAATTATCCAGACAAAGTTAAAAGAGGCAGGTGGTTTAAGGAGACTTGGATACAGCCTATGGTTCGCATATTGTAAAGCACAAAAGATATCCTTTATCAAACTGTCCCAAGAAAAAAAATCATGAATGTAGGAGGAGAAACTGAATGAGTAGGATTTTTTAGCAGTGTTGCTCATGAATTCTTGCCAAAGTCATTTTCAATACGAAAATGCATTTCTCCTTGGAGATAATTTTCTATCTTCAATTTAAAATATCTTTTCAGCATTTGCAATTGAAAAACTACCAAAACTTAGGTGAAAAAGTACTATCCAAATTATTGTGAGTATTTTCTTGCTTGCTGGTGGGTTAAAAGGCATTTCATTGACAAATTTGAAAATATCCTTTAGGAGAAAACTCATAAAAAGTAAATTGCATATGGGCCATTGTATTTTAGCAACATAGCGAAAATTCCCAGAAAAACGCAAAAAAAAGAAGAATTTAGTGCTACAATTCACAACAACTTAAAAAATAATTTATTTTAGAGTGAAAAATCACAAACTCATTACAAAACATGATACATAGTTATTACCGTATTTTTTCTGAGTATAAGACGCTGCTGACCATAAGACGCACCTAGGTTTAGAGGACAAAAACCAGGGGAAAAATATATACTAAACCTGGTGCATCCATGGTGAAGGGGCATCTTGTGGATTATGCCTCCTTTGTACCTCATGCCCCCTTCTACCTTTTGTGTCTCCCTGGGTCCTCCTCTGTCCCCCATGTGTCCACCTCTGTCCTCCTTGTGTCCTCCTCTATGCCCCTTTGTGTCCACATTGTATCCTCTATGTTCCTTTGTGCCCCCCTGTGTCCTCCGTTTGCATGGGCACAGTACAGGGAGTTCAGGGAGTTCCCAATGTTGCGGTGGGTTGGAGGTTCATATTGGCAGGCGTTCACAAGTCAGGAACTCCCTGCATTTGGACTATAAGATGCAGTGACTTTCTTCCCCACTTTTGGGGGAGAAAAAGTGAGTCTTATAGTCCAAAAAATCTGTATTTGTCAACTTAATTTTAAAAGAAAATACAGTGATTTTGATGCACCTGAAAGGAGGATTATCTGTGCTGTCCCTGGTACCAGAAAAGACTAATACATCTTAATTTTTCAAGGTTCTCCAGTGTGGATGAACGCCACAACAAAAATGGGCAAGCACCATCAACAACAATAATAATCAAATTAAACATGTGGGTAGAAAAAAAAACAAATTCTTTTAAAAGTAATACCTTTTAATAGCTAACTGATAAAGTTAAATTATGCAAGCTTTCTGATCAGCAGGCCAGTGAGCTCATGCAAACATACATGAAATCTAGCAGGTTTCTGAAGATCATGAAGCCAAGTCAATCATGTTACACAAGGAGTCATGAATCCCATTCGCAGTAAACATAAAATCCAGAATGCGCAGAACGGCGCATTAGGATCCACCAAACAGCAAAGCCTCAATATACTTCACAAGACCGGATTAATGGCAAATATAAATCCTTTATTGAACTACATGACAATTAAAAACATTTAAAGTCAAACAGAATAAAAAATGGCATGGCGTATGCAATAACATAAATATAAAAATCAAGTGTAATAATGATCAGAGTAATCCTGGGGGTCAAATAAAGTGCTAGTGCATCATAATACAAATAATGGCACAATACGTGTAAGGATACATCATAGAAATGTCTGCATATGATGACAGTAAAGTGCTAGTGCATGTGCAATATAAGGGAAAAAAAGCATTAGAGAGCAACCAAGGACCAGCCTGAACCAAAGTAATGAATCACCAAATAATACATAATTAAGTCAATCAAAAACACATGAGAGTCAGCATCAAGAGTGTATCAGTGAGAAAATTAAATGACAATGCAGATTGCCAATATCAGTGCCGTGCATAAGAAGAGTCCTACCAGGGTATAAGTTAAACTCCTCAAACTCCCAAGGGTTATATGATGTATCATTACATGTATTGTGTCATTGTTTGTATTTAGAGATGGCCCGAAGAGTTCGCCGACGATTTTCTGCTGTTCGCGTTCTCCGACGAACTGCGAACATATGGCGTGTTCGTCCTGCCCCCATACATCATCATGGAGCCAAACTTTAAACCCTTACCCTACAGTCGGCAGACACATGGCAGCCAATCAGCTAGCACCCCTCCTGGACACCCCACCCCCTATCAAAAAGCAGTTGTGGTGGCCATATTGGATTCATTCATTCTCTGCTGGCTGCTGACTGTTAGTGAGAGCAGGGTCAGACTTGCTGCAGATACCCGACTTTGCCTCAACTCCGTAATATATGGTGGGACTTTGGGCATGGATCCCCCTCTGGCATGCCACAGTCCAGGTGTTAGACCCCTTGAAACTACTTTTCCATCATTTTTGTGGCCAGAAACAGTCTTTGTAGGTTTTAAAATGTGCCTGCCCATTGACGTCTATGGCGGTTCGCCGGGTTTGCATGTTCACAACCATTTGCGCAAGTTCGAGTTCGCTGTTTGCGAATGGAAAATTCTATGTTCGCGACATTTCTATTTGTATTATGACATTATTTATTTGTCCCACAGGATTACTTTGCTCATTAAAAACCCTTGATTTCATATTCATGTTATTGCATATGCCCTGCCATTTTTGATTCTGATTAATGTTTTTAATTGTCATGTAGTTCAATAAATGTTTTATATTTGATATTAATCTGTTCTGATGCAGTGTATTGAGGCTTTGCTGTTTAGTAGATCCTCAGTATGGATGAACTGGAAAAATCTACAAGTTCAGTCTCACAGCAAATAGGCCCCAATATTGCTTCTCGAGATTCTTGCGAACCTGGCAGTTATGTTTCATCATGTGACCGGGAAGAATGAGAAAGTATGACGGAGGGGCAGTTGAGTGGGACAAGATCAGGTGGTAAACATGGGGAAATTTTCTCAGGGCCTTATAAAGGGGAGAGGGGGGGGGGGTTATAAAAGGATACTTTGATATCCTACTTCAAAAAACTATTGAACAAAACCCAACAGGACAATAACTGAATAATACAAATTTCATGCAAAGTTAATTTTCAATCCTCTTTAATCAGCTTTTTAATTTACTTGAACAAGCAGAAATATGTCCTGAATCTGTCAGATATTCGCTTTCAGGTTCTCTATATCGTAGCTTTTTCATGTAATAGGAATTTGGGTGACTTATAACAGTGATTGAGATTATGAGACATAAAGCATCCTGATCATTGTCTAGACAGGTAGGTGGAAATAAGTTACTGCTATGGTTAAAAGTGAAACTAGGTATACAGGTGAAACTAAAAAAATTAGAATTTCATGCAAATGTTTATTTAATTCAACTTAAAAGGTGAAATTAATATATGCAATAGACTCATTACATGCAAAGCAAGATATTCCAAGCTTTTATTTGTTATAATTTTGATGATTATGGCTTACAGCTTATGAACACCCAAAAATCAAAATCTCAGACCGTTAGAATATTGTGAAAATGTTCAATATTCTAGACTCAAAGTGTCAGACTCTAATCGGCTACTTAAAGAGAATCTGTAACAAAAAAAAAACCCCTCTGGGGGATACTTACCTCGGGGGGGGAGGGGGGGGAGGCCTCAGGGTCCCAATGAGACTTCCCTGACCTCTGAAGCTTGGAGAAATCCAGCGTGGCTCCCCCGAACCCCCCCCCCCCAACAAGCGGTGATATATTTACCTCTCCGTGATCTGATCTTATCCACTCTACTGCGCAGGCGCAAAGGACTCGCGCCTGCGCAGTAAAGCGGATACGATCGGGTTTGGCTATTTCCGCCTTACTCAAACGAAGAGTCGTTAGTGCGCCTGGGCAGGATCGCGGAAGGTAAATATTTATCTTGCCGCACTTCGGGGGGTCCCTGCGCTTCAATGGAGGGATGTTTTTTCTCAAAAACTATAAGGTCTTTTTGAAAAAAAGATTTCTTCTTGTTCCCACTGTTCTTCTTAACATATCTGGCAAATTCACATAATACTATAAGAGAAAAGATACCCCTATAAACAGCACCACTGCAGACCATATGTGTCAATCACAAAAAAAATGTCCTTTATTACAATCTTTGCAAACACATATCAATGATACACAAAAATTTTTTAAAACATCTAAAAACAGCATAATATTGTATTTCCAGTCATATTCAACATAATTGGCCTGCTAGATATAATAATCTATTATATTCAACCTCAGTGGATGTACAACCTGTAACCACTGGGGGCTATGCCGTGATCATGGATGGTATCTGAGCAACACTACCAATCATAATGAAACGATCAAATAAAAATGAAACAACAGTAAAGCTGTACACACACATTGTGTGCCATTGCTTAGTGATGCCTCTGTATAGCATCGGGGGCCCCCAAACTGTCGCCCTAGCAATTAGATCCATTTGCTACAAACACGCAGTCTGGGGACAATGCTGCACTGCCTGCTTAACATACAGTACATTCACAGCATTCCACTGGCTGCAATTCAAATTTCTATATTCAAGGAATATAGCAATTTAAATTGCAACCAGTGTAGTGCCGTCTCTTTTTTTCTGTTTTGGAGTTACCTGAAACGGAAACAGTAAATTCGGGCGCCTGAGGCTAGTGGACAAATCGGGCGCCGCCATTCACTCCTATAATAAATATCGTTTAATGGGCTCCCGATAGGAAAAAAGGGCGCCGGTGAAAAATAACGTTTTAAAAGCGGCGCCCGGAGACTTAATGTTTTATTACTGCTTCTCATGATTACACATTATTTAATGATTTATACATTTTTAAAGAGGAGCTGTTAGGTATAAGGTCTCAGAGAAAATAAACACATATATCAGTAGCTAAAGATTGGCTGTACTTACATTACATATGCATTTCACTGTCCACGTTTGGATTTCACAGAATTTTTATATAGTATATGCAGAGAATGATGCTCCTGACAGCCCATGGCAGGTTCCATGTTTGTGAAGCCAAATGTGTCGTCATGTCCTGCCTGCTTCTGATCACAGAACAGCTCGTACAGAATAACACAGTGTGCAGTGAATATTAATGAGCCATGTGGCTAGGAACAATAGCGGACTCCTGCAGTGTACTCTGCCTGCGGAGATTTATCTGTGCTGTGGCTGGACTGAGTTAGAAGCTGCTGAAACTTGATCCCGTCTTCTCCTTAGCAGCCGAGGGGAGGGCCCCAGAATGCTTTGCAGTATGGAATGCGGCTTGCGTCCTCCTTAGGAGCTTAGCTGTGCTGATAAGCACACATTAAATGTAAGAGAGATTTTTATCTTTAGTAATGTCTTTTTGGCTTCTGTCTAAACTGTTTAACATAGGAGAATAGAGGTTTAAATTAGCTTCTGCAGCCTGACAGTTACTCTTTAAATATTATTTTTAAACGAAAAACAGTACAATATTTTTTCAAACATTATTTTTAAACGAAAAACAGTACTTTTTTTTTTTTTTTTTTTTTTACATTATTTTTAAACGAAAAAACCAACAGGGGGGTCTTAGGTTTAGGCACCAACAGGGGGGTCTTAGGTTTAGGCACCAACAGGGGGGGTCTTAGGTTTAGGCACCAACAGGGGGTCTTAGGTTTAGGCACCAAAAGGGGGGTCTTAGGTTTAGGCACCAACAGGGGGGTCTTAGGTTTAGGTACCAACAGGGGGGTCTTAGGTTTAGGCACCAACAGGGGGGTCTTAGGTTTAGGCACCAACAGGGGGGTCTTAGGTTTAGGCACCAACAGGGGGGTCTTAGGTTTAGGCACTAACAGGGGGGTCTAGGGGTTAGGGGTAGGTACAGGGAGGGTTACTTAGGCACCAACTGGGGGGGTCTTAGGTTTAGGCATCAACAGGGGGGTCTAGGGGTTAGGGGTAGGTACAGGGAGGGTTACTTAGTAATTTTTTTTTTTTAACGTTATTATACGTTTCAGTATTTAAACGAAAGATTAACGTTTTTACAATTGCCGATTTAATGCACATTATTTAATGATTTATAACTTTAAAAAACATTAATTTTAAACGAAATACAGTACAATACATTTTTAAACGTTATCCATGCTTATCGTTAAAAACCCGGCGCCCTTTTTTCCCAGCGCCCCTTTTTAACGTACGCCCTGAAACCGTGTGAGCAGTCCGGTTTGGGACCTGGCACCGGCAAATAATCAGATTGAGTACACCTGAACTAGCTGTATTCTTGGCAACCCTAAAAGGACTGTCAAGTACATTCACAGATACCTGCCACTGAGTGTTTCACATTGGAATTTGGAAATATAACTGACACACCAGATTACCAGTATACTTGCGGTTCTGACACTTTTTAAGCAATGTCTACAACACCTACTGCTGTGCTTCAGACAGGACAGTGCATACACAATACTTTACAGTAGCATTCCAGAAGCAGGATTTCCTTTACTGTATGTCTGCACTTGAGAGTAGAGTTGGGCCGAACCTCCGATTTTAGGTTCGCGAACCGGGTTCGCGAACTTTCGCGGAACGTTCGGTTCGCGTTAAAGTTCGCGAACCGCAATAGACTTCAATGGGGATGCGAACTTTGAAAAAAAAAAATAATTATGCTGGCCACAAAAGTGATGGAAAAGATGTTTCAAGGGGTCTAACACCTGGAGGGGGGCATGGCGGAGTGGGATACACGCCAAAAGTCCCCGGGAAAAATCTGGATTTGACGCAAAGCAGCGTTTTAAGGGCAGAAATCACATTGAATGCTAAATGACAGGCCTAAAGTGCTTTAAAACATCTTGCATGTGTATACATCAATCAGGTAGTGTAATTAAGGTACTGCTTCACACTGACACACCAAACTCAATAGGTATGCAGTGGCGTGTTCACTAAACAGGTATACAGTGGTGGGTCCACTGAACAGAACAGGTATACAGTGGCGGGTTCACTGAACAGGTATACAGTGGCGGGTCCACTGAACAGAACAGGTATACAGTGGCGGGTTCACAGAACAGGTATGCAGTGGCAGGTTCACTGAACACAACAGGTATGCAGTGGCGGGTTCACAGAACAGGTATACAGTGGCGGGTCCACTGAACAGAACAGGTATACAGTGGCGGGTTCACTGAACAGGTATACAGTGGCGGGTCCACTGAACAGAACAGGTATACAGTGGCGGGTTCACAGAACAGGTATGCAGTGGCAGGTTCACTGAACACAACAGGTATGCAGTGGCGGGTTCACTGAACAGGTATACAGTGGCGGGTCCACTGAACAGAACAGGTATACAGTGGCGGGTCCACTGAACAGAACAGGTATACAGTGGCGGGTCCACTGAACAGAACAGGTATACAGTGGCGGGTCCACTGAACAGAACAGGTATACAGTGGCGGGTTCACAGAACAGGTATACAGTGGCGGGTCCACTGAACAGAACAGGTATACAGTGGCGGGTTCACAGAACAGGTATGCAGTGGCAGGATCACTGAACAGGTATGCAGTGGCAGGATCACTGAACAGGTATGGAGTGGCAGGATCACAGTACAGGTATGCAGTGGGCTGAGGGCTCACTGAACAGAACAGGTATGCAGTGGCAGGATCACTGAACAGGTATGGAGTGGCAGGATCACAGTACAGGTATGCAGTGGGCTGAGGGCTCACTGAACAGAACAGGTATGCAGTGGCAGGATCACTGAACAGGTATGCAGTGGCAGGATCACAGTACAGGTATGCAGTGGGCTGAGGGCTCACTGAACAGAACAGGTATGCAGCCAGGAAGAAGTTAAGCCTAACTAATCTTTCCCTATATGAGAGACTGCAGCAGCTCGCCCTACTCTCACTAATGCAGGCACACGAGTGGCCGTAATGGCCGCCGCTGCCTGCCTTATATAAGGGGGGGGGTGGGGCTCCAGGGGCTAGTGTAGCCTAATTGGCTACACTGGGCCTGCTGACTGTGATGTAGAGGGTCAAAGTTGACCCTCAGTGCATTATGGGGCGAACCGAACTTCTTCCGCAAAAGGTTCGCGTGCGGTACCCGCACGCGAACCACCTACGTTCGCGCGAACCACGTTCGCCGGCGAACCGCTCGGCCCAACTCTACTTGAGAGCAGTTATGAATAAGCTAAATGATTGATGTGTAAAGAATAGCGGAGATGCCGCCGCATGGGCAAGCGGTCATCTCCGTGTTCCAGCCGGCGGCTTCTGCCACACAGCTACATGCTACTTGTTCGCCTGGCCCTTCTAGTGCACACAGATTAAGAGCTACGCGCGCGCGTGCCAGGCGACAGGACCTTTATGCAAGTAAAAGGGGAGTCAGCTGATCAAGCCAGTCAGCTGACTCCAGCTATGCACCGGATTGGCTGAGTGACTGGGGCGGCGCTGTGGAGCGCTCTGGGTATTTATAGGACTTGCCTGTCAGTTGCAAGTTGTCTGCTGTTGCGAATGCTTACGTGTGAGCACTCAGACCCTAGTCAGATCTTACAGTGTGTTAGAACCAGCCGGAGCTGGGAATTCACACTTAGTCAGAGTCCGTTGATAGCTCTAAGTACTGTTGTATTGTAAGACTTGTGTATCATTCTTTAGTCTAGTTCCCAGGTGTTGAAACCAAGGACTTCACACCTAGACTAGGATATTGCTATATTACTATTGTTTATCTGTTATGATCTCTCGCTTTCCTGACTACTCTCTTGCTTACTGATTCGGTACTTCTGCCTATCTGATAACTGTTGCCGGCACTGCCTGTACTGTATCTGTCCGTTCGTTGCTGACCTTGCTTGTCTGACCTTTCTGTCCTCACTAGTGGGTCTTGCCACTAGTGAGGGAAATCTTAAGGGCTGTCACCTAACCCTTAGGTGATCAGCCTTGCTGTACTGTCTGTGACACTTGTTCCTCAGGTGTCTGTTAGCTGCAAGCAGTGTCTGTTGATCACCTGCTCCTCAGGAGTTCATCTTGCAGCACAGTCAGTGGTCCCTGCTCCTCAGGGGTCCACTGGCTGCAGTACAGTCCGATTCCCTGCTCCTCAAGGAATCCTTGGCTGTAGTACAGTCATAATCACTCATACCACCTGTGACCACCCTTGCAGCAGAGTCAGTGGTCCCTGCTCCTCAGGTGTCCACTGGCTGCAGTATTATCTGAATTCCCTGCTCCTCAGGGAATTCTTGGCTGCAGTACAATCTGTATTCCCTGCTCCTCAGGGGATCCTAGGCTATAGCTTAGTCTTGATCACCTGCCCCTCAGGTGATCATACTCTCTAACACCGTCAGTGGTCCCTGCTTCTCGGGCGTCCACTGGCTACAGTGCAGTCTGAATCCCCTGCCCCTCAGGGGATCCTTGGCTGCAATATTGTCTGTCTCTCCCGCTCCTTGGGAGATAACTTCTCTAATTACTGTTGCACCAAACACAATACCACATTAGGTGTCCTGTGTCTAGCTATACTAGTATTATTGGTGATTCTACAGATTACCACATAATCAGGTATAGCATCTGTATTATTGGTGATACTGCAGATCACCAATAATCAGAAAAATCTGTGTTGCTGACTCCAATCATTACATGATGTTTATGTAAATTTGCAATCAAATTTCGTACTTAAATTCAAGCAAAGCAAAGGGCTTCTTGCTATCAATGCTACAAATGTTATTTGGTCATTAGGGATGGTTGGAAATGTCGATTGCCGATTCTGCAGAAATTCCGATTTCCACCAATGCCAATTACCAATTTCATGGATTTCCGATCGGTTTCCGATTTCCGAAATCGGATTTCCGATTTCTGAGTAGTGGGGTTTTTTTGGTTATTTTTTGCATTCTCTGATTGACCAAATACTTCCGAGTTGACTCTGCATTCTCTGATTGGTCCATTGATTTTGAGTTCTGTGATTGGGCTAAAATTACCGAATTGCAGTAATGCAGTATTTCTGCAGAAATCCGATTTCCGAGCTCCATTTTCCGATTTCCGAGTTCCGATCAAAAATTCAGATTTCCAATCGGAAATTCGAAAATTTCAATCCCGCGAAATCTGAATGAGCATCCCTATTAGTCATACACGTGGTCCTGTGCTATGGTAGGGATTCTTCAAAGTTGTTCATTGGCTTAATCTATTGTGTGTGGCGTCACTTAATTTTTGATTGGTTCACACTTCAATCTGTACATTTCCAGTCCCCTCCAACCCTGTCCTGTCCTGTCAGTTTTCTATCAGTTTTACCTGACTAGACTGAAATGGACACCTTTTATGCGTGAACAGACCCATAGAAACACATACAAAACTGATACAAAACTGACAGGACAGGACCGGACTGGAAATGTACACCTTTTATCAGGGCCGAATTTACCATAAGGCACTACAGGCACCTGATGAGGGAGAAGTGGCTTACTCCTGCATAAATGATAGATTACTCTGGCTACCTAATACTAAGGGACACCTGTGGCTACTTACATTGGGCAGGGGAAGCAGGAAGAGGTCACAGCTGGGCCAGCCAGCACATTTCCGTGGGGGTTTGTGGGTTTGAGCAGGTTGAAGTCTAGGGTGCCAGAACATCTGTGCTTATAGGCTCATGTGATGTAAATCTGGGCCTCCTTTTACGTGTGAACACAGCCATAGAAACATATACAAAACTGATATAAAACTGACAGAACAGGACTGGACCGGAAATGTACAGATATACTGTGTTATTTAAACTATAAGACGTTCCTGACCATAAGACGCACCTAGGTTTAAAGGATAAAATCCAGAGGAAAAAAATATATAATAAACCTGGTGCCGCCATGGTGAAAGGGCATCTTGTGGAGTATAAAGAGGCGTTCTTACAAGAACTTGACCTTCTAATGTGTTTCTCCGTTTTGATTGCCTGATGAAGCGGGAGCTTTGCCCGTGAAACGCGTTGCATATACTTGGAGAATCCCCAATAAATGATATTGTTGTTTATTGACAGCTCATTGGCTGGTCTTTACCTGAAGGAGGGGAGTCCACCTACATCCCTCCTTTTAAACGGTTTTTAAATATTTTATTATTGCTGGCGCCTCTGTTGTGTTCGATTATTCTATCTTGTGGAGTATGCCCCCTTTGTACCTCATGTCCCCTTGTACCTCTTGTGTCTCCCTGTGTCCTCCTCTGTCCCCCTTGTGTCCTCCTCTGTCTCCCATGTGTCCTATGTCCTCTTTGTGTCCTCCTCTATGTCCTCTTTGTGTCCCCCTCTATGCCCCTTTGTGTCCTCCTCTATGCCCCTTTGTGTTCCCCTGTTTCCTCCATTTGTCCCCCTGTGTCCTCCTCTGCATGGGCACAGTACAGGGAGTCCCCGACATTGTGACGGGTTGGAGGTTTGTATTGGCAGGCAATCACAAGTCAGGAACTCCCTGCATTTGGACTATAAGATACAGTGACTTTTCCCTACTTTTGGGGAAGCTTTGAGTCTTATAGTCCAAAAAATACAGTGTGTGTGAACACTTCCATAGAGACACATACAAAAACTGATGCGAACTGTCAAAGTGACAGAACAGGATTGGACACCTTTTTATGTGTGAATCAAGCTTTACAGGGAATTGAGGACAGCTTAGCATGTTAAAGGACAACTTTAACCTGCAATTGTGTATTTTATGTGTTTAGTAGTAGTCAAGCTAAAGTAGTTCTCTTAATTGCAGCAAATATCATCCCCTGACCTCTGTATTTATAAGCAGGCCATTGCACAGTAATGAAGGAAGAAGTGTCAGGGTTAAATAACTGAACCATCTCTCTCTTTCTGTTGAGAAACATTAAAGGAGTGTAACGATCGGTGTAGCACAGAGAGGATCTGATTACCGGTGATCTGCAGTATCACTGGAAATACAGATATATACCAGATTATAGATGATCTGCAGTATTACCGATAATCCGATATACAAGCTAACCTCTGAACACCTAAGCAGAGTGTTTGGTGCAAACAGTAGTAATGAGAGGACTGAGCCTCAGAGCAGTAAGGAGTACTGCCCAATTCCTTCTGGACTCTCCCGGAGGGAGGAGTCAGACTGATAGAAGGAACGACAGAAGGAGAGTGACACTCAAGAGGGAGTGTCACTATCAGGACTGGGAACCGCCTCCAACAGTAAGGTCGGTTCTCGAGGTCGGACAAGCCAGGTCGTAAACACACGGACAGATAAAGTACAGATTCAGAAGGCAGAGGCGAAAGTCTAAAGTACAGGCAGGGTTCGGCAACAGGGTATCAGAAATATCGAGGTACAAAATCAGAAGGCAGATGCAAAGTCTAAGGACAAGCCGGAGTTCGGCAACAGAGTATCAGAAAGACAAAGTACAGGATCAGAATTCAGGAGAATGGTCAGGCAGGCCATAACAGGTAATCACAATCAAACTAGTACTTTAAACTATCAACAAATCTAGCTAAGTGTAGGATTACAGCTCCAGCTGGTCCCGGCACACTTTCGAATCTGACTCAGGTCTGCGTGCTACCACGTAATGATCGCATTCGCAAAGCCAGACAACCAGCAACTGAACAGCCAGCAGTATATATACACAGCCACTCTCCAGCCCCTCCCTAAGTGCTGGACCAATGAGAGGGCTCAGAATTGTCAGCTGACCAGCTTGGTCAGCTGACCTACTTCTGGCTGCTATATAAGCTTTGCCTCAGTGCGCACCCGCGTGTCACTCTGAATCTTGGAGGACTATCAGTCCCAGCCACACCAGTACTGCCTTGCAATGTATCCAGTGAACCGAGCGTGGGAGCCGCCTCTAATGCATATTCCGCCGCTTCCAATGCGGATTCCGCCGTTCCTAAGGCGGATTACGCCGCTCTGCCTATGCGGCATGCGGCGGTTTTTCCGCGTTGTGACGTCATGCTGGACGCGGAAACAGCCGCCTCACCCTGAGAGACCGCGGCTTTTCCGCATTTCCTCACAAGGAGCCTGAAAATTATATTTTCGGTGAAAGTGAAGTACTTACATTTATTTTGTTTAAACTTTTAACTGTTTCTTTTTTAAAGCATTTATTAATGTCAATGGATAATGCAAAAGTAAAGGTAATGCTATTTTATTTTTGGACTAAGAGCCTATTGGCAGGTAATACAGTGTATAAGTAAGTAAACAAAGATATTTTCAAAGTATCTAATGGCTATTTTTATTTTCCTTATTTCTTTTACATTCAACATAGAACATGACAATGAAGCATGGAATGGATGCATATTTAATATGGGAAGGGAGTTAGTTTAGTGTATAAAGCAGTTATTTGAGTAATATGAGCTCCCGAGGGAGGGATAAACAGCCACAAATACATCAAAACAAACAAAAACATGCATAACCAGGAACTAGCTTCTAGGCAACCGAAATTGCACATAAAACCATCTACACCTTCCCTGTATCTTCAGCACACATAACATGGATTTAAATTATCTTTGACACAGAGACAGCAGAACTGAGCTGAAGGCTAAGTTTATCATGTCCTTTGGAAAGGTTTTTCTTTGTATTTGGGTGGCTATAAGCAAACATCCAGGTATGGAGTCCTCAGGGGAAGTATTTGCCTGGCTGAGCATTTAACAAACATTGCTTTTTCTTCCATGTTTGAGCAGTGATTCAGTTAAAATTGGAGTCAATAGGAATGCCTGTGAGACATGAACAGCATGAACTTGGTAAACATGTACAGAGAAAATCCCAATACATGTCTATAGGTTGCATTCTTTATCATTTGGTAGGTTGCAGCAAATTTTTATTTTATTTATGTATTTATATAGCGCCTACATATTACGCAGTGCTGTACAGAGTATATGTTGTGTTCTCACTAACTGTCCCTCAGAGGGGTTCACAATCTAGTCCCTGCCATAGTCGTATATCTATGTATGTATAATGTAGTGTATGTATCATAGTCTAGGGCCAATTAAAGGGATAAGCCAATTAACTTGTAAAAAAACACTGCGCTGGTATGACAATTATTAATAGCTGCTGCTATAAAGGTGGTGCACGATTCCAATACTACTATACACATATACTACATACAACCCAAATCGCGCTACTACTTTAAGCAAGTCCTTGCTACTAAGTATGAGGATCAATTGTCCATACAGACTTCAGTCCCATATACTTTTCCAAGCAATAACAGTGGGCATTCAATAATGCGTAGGTTCTTGTGAGAATTTCACCTCCACCACACCCTTAAGACTGGGCACTCAACCTTATCCACAGACCCTCAGTTAGATGGGTCTATTGCGCCTTGGGATACTCTCAGGCGATCCCCAGCCTCAAACGATCCACAGCTTGAATAGTATGCAAGTTCTTCAAAAAGCAAAAACCTCAATATAAAAGCACATGGCCTCTCATAGCGTAAAACCGTTCAGTAATTTAATAAAATATTAAAATTGCACACTCACATGTCACACAGAAAGTAATACAGCGCATAGAGTTTTATGTACTGGCTCTCCCCCATATGGTGGCCACCAGGCTGGGCATAGACTGAGACCAAGATCCCGAAATCGTCATCCCCACGCTGTCCGTGCACCACGCTGAACCACTTCCTTATCAGAGAGCCTGCCCTCTAACCACTACGCCACCTTTCTGCCCAATAGAAACATTATAAAAAGGTCATTAAATGCTCATTTAAATACTAAGAAAATGCAGGTCGAATTTTCTTGCCATTTGATATGACCACCACTTTGAACTTTACCTAACTCTCTCCTGATATCTAAAGATACAAAGGCTTGCACTAGCAAATACTGGCTTACTTAGGGGGATGCACACAGGTTGAAGGAAGATTTTTGTGCTAAAATCAAAAAATGGTCATTTTTTTATGTGTGTTCAAGCCATGATTTCACAACTTTTGAGAAAGTAATCAGTTTATAAAAAGACAAATGGGCAGGTAAAGATCAGGATCAGGTAAAGATCTCAGTGACCCCCCCCCCCCCCCCTTCCCCAGTGATAAACCCCTCAGTGTAGACTTGTCAATGACAAAGGTCAGTGGTAGACACCAGAAAGGTGAACACCTTAGTGACAGTCCACCAATGACAAATACTTCCACCCTTCATGACAGGCCCCAGTGGAAGGCCTTCAGTGACTTGCCTTTGACCCTTAATGAGAGACCGCAAAGTAACAAGCCCACAGTGCTATTAGTGACCGACTGTGCCAGACCACATGTAAAAATAATGGGACAATTCTACAATAAATATGTGGTGTTCCACAACACCTGGGGCCATATGCAATTCACTTATACAGGTGGCAGTAGTGGATACTAGATGCCAGTAGTGGTGGTGAAGGAGTATTACGTTATGGTCGGTGCACTACTAGCAGCAGACCTGTCTCCAACATCTAACTTGTGCAATGGACACAAAACGGCAATATAATAGCAAGAAAAACAATGTACCAGCCCTAAGAAGGACTTAGCTGTTCAGGACAATGTGGTAGCAGCAAGAATTTGCACTGAGGACAAAGAACACAGGCCTACCTAGCGCTTTCCCTGTCAGCTGCATTCTCCCTGATCTGCCTAGCACAGAAGCCAAAGCAGACTGAAAAATGGCTGCAGTGCTGACATTCTTATAGGTGGGGAGGTGCTTCAGGTGGAAGGGATAGCTGATTGGCTGTCATATGTCTGCTGACACTGGGGTGAGGGTAGGGTTGGTTCTAGCCTTTTTTCCCGCCTGAGGCAAACTTATGAGGATGCAGCCCCCCAACCCACCCGATAGGTAGTAGTCAGGGGCGTAACTATAGACCCTGCAAGGGTTGCATCTGCAGGGGGCCCAGAAGCCACAGGGGGCCCCCGTGGGGGCCGAAGTTTCTTTTCCCTATCCTGAGAGACTGACAAATAAGGGCACAGAGAAAAAGCTTTCTACTCTCTGCACAATTGCTCTAATGACTGCCTCTGTTCAGCCACTGATAAGGAATTATACAAAGGTATGCAGACAAAGATTTGTAGACAGTCCCTATTCAGTGTGCAGCAGGCTCCTGTATACAGCGCCCAGCCCCCAACCTCTCTACCCCTCCCCAAGTGCTCTGTACTGTAGTGATGCTGGCGGAGTCTTCAGAGTCAGTTCTGCTCCATCAGAGATGCACAGAGTGAGTGTAATAAGCTGAGGCTGGGAGCACACTCGTCTGTTGGTTCCTCTGTATGCGTTTTCTGCACACCATGTCTGTATGTGTGACCACATGCACATCACAGAAGGAAATGTAATTGATAGGGAAAATGCGTACAGTGCTTCACTGCTGTTTTTATTTGCATGGGGAAAACACATTCAAGTGGCACTAGCCAATTGAATAATATTGGTTTGCAGTTTAACTGTGCAGCAAGCGGGGGGGGGGGGGGGGAGGTGATCGGGTAAGGGGCGCCCCATCCAAAGTTTTGCAGGGGGCCCAGTGATTTCTAGTTACGCCTCTGCAATTACCCCCAGTATAGGTAGCCTGGAGGGGGTAGCAGCCAGGAAGGGGGGCAGTGGGAAGTGGGAACAGCCGTGGGGAGGGGTGTCAGACCCCTCTCCCTTGCCTGGGTCCCCTCGGTAGGCAGTATCCCCCAAGCTATTAGCGCAGTGTCAGACAGCGGGCTGAGAAGCGATGATTCACCCCTTATGTTCCAGTGCTGCATTCCACCACTCGTCACTTCCTGCAATGCCACCCACTTTACTTCCAAGTACAGTGGGTGACATTGCAAGAAGTGACAAGCAGTGGAACGCAGCACTGGAATGTAAGGAGGTGAGTCACTCCTTCCACTGAGCGGAGGAGTGCAGACTGGGGGGACCCAGGTGAAGGAGAGGGGGTCCAAACCCCCTCCCCACCACTCTACCTGCTACCCCCCTTCCTGGCTGCTACCCCCTCTAGCTCGGCAACCGTCATACCCACGTCCAGGCGCCCCCCCACTTCCACCACCTGAGGAAGCTGCCTCATGGGCGGTCCGGGGCTGGGTGAGGGGTCAAAGTTTGGCTCTATTATAATGTATAGGGGGCGAGTCGAACAAGCCATGTGTTTGCCTGAGGGGGCGAACGCAAATACACATTTTTTGCAATTAACTATTCACAGACACAACAGTTCGGGCCATCTGTACTCCTATTGCTATGCTACTGATCATAATACTTCAATACTATACAGAAAACATGGTACTGGAGATACATTTTAAATATATGCTACCATTATTGTTAGTTTGTTAATACTCAGAGTATATTATGCCTCACTCAGCCATTTGTTGCAGTAAAGGCTAGTTGTCTCTGGAAGAGATGTACGAAAGAACTACTTCTAGCATTGGTACTACATGCTGTCCCTCCAATGTACTGAGGCAGGCCCCCCATTCTGTCCTGCTATACCAGGCTCTTGGTGGTCACACATGATTCAACCAAAATGTTCAATTTTACCATAATTCGACTAAAACGATCGGTTGTGCAGAAAAATTGATAGGTTTTTTTTCGATCGATAAAAATCTTTTGGAAAGGTTGGAAAAATTAGATCAATTTTGTCGGAAATTGAATGGTGTGTGGTAGGTTGCATGAAAGTCACTCGACCTAAAAAAAGAAACTTTATTTGTCAAAGTGACACATTGAATAGGAAGAATGTGTTCACTGTAATAAATAGAATGTTCTTGATTAGAAGAGGAGTAGATTTTTTAACATAAGGACACACTTTTAAGGTTGTTTATTGTCTTGAATAGGTTGAAGAGCGTGCATTAAAAAAGGCTGCAGTGAAAAAAGGGCCCAGCTAGATAATGAAATGGTGCCGGTGGATAACGAAATCTGATAACAATAAACATTGTTGTCAAACTTGGTTAACGATAAATACCATTGTAAAAACAGACGAGAAATAATAACGTTTAACGTTTTCAAAGTTCGCATCCCCATTGAATTCTATTGCGGTTCGCGAAAGCTAACCGAACCTTTTGCAGAAGTTGGCAAACACGGTTCGCAAACCTAAATTCGGAGGTTCGGGCCATCTCTAGAGATAACTTGTCAATATTCTTTAGTAAGAATGATTTTGTGTATCTTCTGTTTGCAATTGCAAATCTAAATGTTTCACTAAAGTTAACTTTCCCATAGCTATTGATAATTTTAAATCCTATAAGCTGTGAAGTCTGGGATGGTGATAGAGATAGTGATAGTGATAATTTAGGCCCCTTTTACACTTACAGCAGTGTTGCAACCACCATTTCCTGCCGCAAGGCGCTGCAAAGGCAACACAAGTGAATGGAACATGGCATACTTTCTGCGATGCAATGCACTGTGGCGAGAGTGCTCCTTGCAACATTCTCTGCCATGCGTTACTGTTCCACATCCGCAGTAAAACAGTGGTACCGAAAGTAATCCAAGTCAATGGTAATGCGATATTTGACAATTGTGGTTGTGCTGTGGCACGCATGTGCAGAGTGGCAGTAATCCACTGATGACATACTTCCTGTCCAGCAGGGAGAAAGTCACTGAGCGGGAGCGGAGCTATGCATATTACCCTGTCAGCTCAATCTGCCGCAGGGTAACGTGCAAGGTGATTTGGTGTATTAGCCTTAAAGGGAACCTGAAGCGAGGAAAATGATTTAAAATAAACACATGATGTAGCTGCAAATGAAAATTACATACAGTACTAACCTCACCATCAGTTCCTCTCAGAAGCTCACAATTTTCTTCTTACAGTGATCCCTTCCAGTTATGACAAGATTTTGTCAGAACTGACATATACCAGTTGCTGTCAGTTATATATCAACAGCTGTCAGTTACATCTGAATGTACAAGGCAATGTCCATGTTTCCCTATGTCTCAAGTGGGCAATATTACAGTTTAACAGTATGCTGACCAGGAAGCTGTTATGGGGTAATGGCCATTTTCAAAATGGAGGACAGAGAATTCCCTTGATCATGGTGGACAAATGGGACGCAGGAGAGGAGAAATAGATTGAGGAGTAGACTACACAGAAGGTAAGTATGACCTGTGTATGGTTATTTTGACATTTTATTTTCAGTTCAGGTTCTCTTTAATCTTTTGTTGCCTCGGTCGTATGTTTTGTTGAGGTTACAAAATAATGTCACAGAGCGCTCCACAGACTTCAGTGATGTGACAGTGTGTTATATGTGATGTTTTATGTGTCTCATACATATCAGTGATGGCACAGACCACCCCATTCACATTTATATATAATTACATCAATATATATATTCTATTCAATCATTTTTGTTGTAATTGTGTAGAAATTCAATATACAGTACGTGTGGTAAAAATAAAAAATAAAAATCGTCCAATTGCAAAGAAAGTAAAAAATTGCAATGTGTGGCCACCATGAGACTGACAAATATGACTTTCAAACAAATGATTTCTATTTTTTTTACTCAGTAAAGATTTTACCTTCTTTTCATTTCAACACGTAAGAATTTCAAAAAACTGTGGTGACTGCCATCGTGTGGAGGAAAGCTGAAGTGATAACAAGACTGAATACTAAATCCAAACTGTTTCCATAAATCATAACACACAAGCAAATGAATTAAAGGGAACCTTAACTGGGAAAAAGAAAAAGAGTTTCACTTACCTGAGGCTTTGACCAGCTCCCTGCAGCCATCCTGTGCCCGCAGCGTGCCAAACAGATCCTCCGATCCTCGCTATGAATTTGTTTCATTTTTACCGACTAAACAGTCCTGCGGGCTGCTGATTCCCTCTTACTGGACCTGCGCAGGACGTGCTCACCATGTGAACATGTACGAGGATGCGCGCGGCCAGGGCGCAGTGGACCCAGGGCCAGCCCGCTCATGAGGCGGGGTGAAACTTTTGACTCAGGCAGCACCCGCCCGTCTGTGGGTGTGTGTGTGGGGGGGGGGGGGGGCGGCCGCCGAGCTGCAGGGGTAGCGGGCAGGACGGGGGTATTGGGCCTAGCGGTGGGGAAGGGGGCCGGACTCCCCCCTCCCTCGCCTCCAGCCTGGGTTCCCCGATCTGCACTCCCCTCCAGCTTTAAATAGTTAAGAAGCAGCCGACAGTAAGAGGCACGGGTGGGGAGGACTCACCTCTTTCGCGTTCCAGCGTGCGCTCCACTGACTTCACTTCCTGCAACGCCATCCACTCACAATACAGTGGGCGGAGTTGCAGGAAGTGACGTCAGTGGAGCGCACGCTGGAACACGGAAGAGGTGAGTCCTCCCCGCCCGTGCCTCTTACTATCAGCTGCTTCTTAACTATTTAAAGCTGTAGAGGGGAGCGCAGATCGAGGGACCCAGGCCACTAGGCCCAATATCCCCGTCCTGCCCGCTACTCCTCCAGCTCGGCGGCGACCCCCCACGGTGGGGGGGGCAATTTTCTCTAAACTTGCCTCAGGCGGCAAAAAGTCTAGGGCCGGCCCTGAGTGGACTGCCAACTGTTCAGTTGGCAGAAACGAAACTAATTCACAACCGGTGACAGGAGGATTGGTTTGGCACACTGCGGGCACAGGACGGCGGCAGGGGGCTGGTGGAAGCCCCAGGTAAGTGAAACTCTTTTTCTTTTGCTCAGTTAAGGTTCTCTTTAAGGGCCTACATTCAGCTAATTCTATACATGCTATTTAGATACCTGGAAGAACAGCCTCCACGTGAAAAATATGGCATTTTAACACATGCTATTAAAATGTAAAAGATATTAATAGGATATAATGTATGTAGTGACATATACTATAATTATAGTTCACAGTCTTTAAACATCAAATATCTTAAAACAGAAATATGGTTAAAGTATACCAAAGACGGGGGGATATAGAAAAAATTATACATACCTGGGGCTTCCTCCAGCAGGCTGATCACTCCCTTGCCGTCCTCTTGCGCTGTCTAGATTCTCCGCTATTCGGACTGTAAAGTCCTTTAGTCTGGGGCATACTGCACATGCATGGCCCAGCCGAGCACCCGTACCACCATCTTGTGTGCCTGCATTTCCTGCATCCATGTGCTCAACCTTCTTCCTTGAATTTGCATTTTTTACATGTATATTTTTTGCATGCATTCTTGTGTGCTTGCATATTGTAACCTTGCACCTGGACATTCATGCTAGGTTCACAGTGGTCAGCTGCATAACTTACATAGTATAATGACTGTGAACTACAATGGAGAATGGCCATAGACTTTAATACAAAGCCTGCATGCAGCGAGTTACAATAACATGATAAGTTACTGTGCACAAGCCCACAGACTTGTATTGGCAGTGAGTTGACATGCAACATTATTCTGCAACACAACTGACCAATCTAAACAGGGACTTAACCTTTTGTCCTTGTATTTGCATCCTGAGTGAGTGTGTTCATACTTGGTGGGGGGATTTGTAGCAAGTGTGTGGATTGGGTGGAGGTGACTTCAATGGCCTGGCTCTTTCTGGTTAAACCACACCCAGGATGGGTTAATTTGGAGGACATGAAACTCCCCTCTATTCTGCCACACCCTTCTGACATCATCATCCACCTGTAAAACAAAAAGGAGGAAGGGAGACACCGAGAGCCCAATATGGTGTAATATGTACTGAACAGGGTAAAAATGAATAACTATGAATAATAACTTGTGCCACAGGTAGCAGTGTATAGCGCCTCTACAGGTAGAGGCGCTATACACTGCTACCCATGGCACAAGTTGTGATACTCCTGTTCCTATAGCCTGATGAAGTGGGATGTGCCCACGAAACGCGTTGCACTTTTTTTGGAGTATGTGATTAAAATTTTGTTGTTTGAGAAACCAACTGCATCTTGTGTTGGCATTGGGGATGTAAGTCCACCACTGCCCCCCCCCCCCCTTGTTTTGAACATTATTATCAAATTTTTACACAGCTGGCGCCTCTGTACCACTGCATTCAATCATCATCCACCTAGTTCCAGTGACCAGGAAGTTTCTCCAGTGATCAGGAGTTCAAACCAATCACTTTAATCGGTAAGAGGATGTAGGATTTTTCTATAATGCAAGACAGTGTGGTTACACTCAGCATTGCTCATTATCAGTTGTGCCTGCCTGAGCCTTCTTGTGTGTAGGTGGAGTTTTAAAAAGGTGCTGAACATGAGAAAACAAAAGAGTCAGAATGGGTTATCAGCCTTATCCTTCCTGACGGTATTGACGGTTATGCACGTCAATACAAAACATGCTGTGAACAGTACTGACAAGAATAAACTTCAGTACTCTCCTGCACTGTATACTAGACCCTTGCTTGAAAGTTTTGGCAAGTTACAGGAAAAAAAAGATTATAAAAATTAATTGGATCACTTACACAGAAATCCTGGGGAAATTGAACGCCAGGGAGGTTAACGTTATACCAGCCCAGACCCCCAGTGTTAACACCTCACCTGGTAACGAGTAGAGAGAAAGGCGGTGATCATGCCAGGCCTTCCTGCTGTAGTTGCCAGCCTGCTATGTTATGGGAATTATTTTTGCTTCTGTTAGTAGTTAGAAGTCTTCGTGCTTATTCTCCAAGACTCCGCTTGACCCGACACCTCTTCTTGTGTCAATCATACAAAATCTATTTCTAATGACTGTGCATTGATCAGAAAAGTCCCTTCTTCCTGTATGTCAACAGTGGCATAGCAATAGGGGATGCAGAGGTTTTGACCGCACTGGGGCCACTGCCTCAACTGCAGTATTGTCTTGTGCTTGTAATGCTCACTTCCATAAATGCTATGAATGATAATAACCATTAACAAACTGTTCCCCGTCCCCTTCTTAAATCTCTGACACTGTATTTATCCTTGGCAGGTTTTGGTGCGCCACATCAATTGTTATGTATAGAATGCTTTGGGGTGAGGGGGGGGGGGGGGGGAGTGGCATGAAAAACGTACACCAGGGCTCATAGCTCCTTAGCTACGCCACTGTATGTCGATACAGCTGGGCCTTATGGTCGGGGCTCAGTGTTGGACTGGGAGGTGGAAAAACTGAGGAAATCCACTTGCTGGCCAAGCAGAAGATACCATGTGTTGTCACTCCCAATAGAAAGCTGTGGCAAGTCTTCACTGTGAGCAGCAACACCTGATTACTGCTGCTTGGCCAGCAAGTGGATTTTCTCAGCTTTTCCAGCTCCCAATCCGACACTGTGTGGGTTTGGGGGAAGGCTGTGGCAAGAGATGAAAGAAATGAGTGAAGTTGCAGTAGCTTTGTGGTACACCCAGCACTACAAGGCTTGGGGCTGAGACAGCGCTGGCAATATTAGATTGGACTACTACTCAGGTCTTACTAACATTGAGTAGGGCAAGGCAGCATGGTTGCAAATTATATCTGGCAGATTTCAACCATTTACTACATCTACTAGTGTAGAGAATAACAGACTGCAGGGGCGTTTCTAGGTTCCTTGGAGATCCGGGGCACCCCTGGGCACCAAGAGGGAATGAGTGTGCGCCTCGGCAAAAAATGGGCATGGTCATGCCGTGTAAAGTGGGCGTAGTCATAGGTGGGGCCAAATGTACATGAACATAACAGTACATCAACATAGCACTTAAAGAGTAACTGTCAGGCTGCAGAAGCTAATTTAAACCTCTATTCTCCTGTGTTAAACAGTTTAGAAGGAAGCCCAAAAGCCATTAGTAAAGATAAAAATCTCAGTTACCTTTGATGTGTGCTTATCAGCAAGGCTGTTAAAACCCAAGAGGACGCAAGCCGCATACTATACTGCAAAGCATTCTGGGGACCTCCCCTCGGCTGCTAATGAGACGTTACAGCAGCTTGTAATCAGTCCAGCGCGTAGCACTGATAAATCTCCGGGCAGAGTACACTGCAGGAGTCAGCTATTGTTCCTAGCCACATGGCTCATTAATATTCACTGCACACTGTGTTGTTCAAGTACGAGCTTATCTGTGATCAGGAAGCAGGCAGGACTTGACGACACATTTGACAGAAAAACATGGAGCCTGCCATGAGCTGTCAGGAGCATATATCTCTGCATATACTATATACAAATTCTGTGAAATCCAAACGTGGACAGTGAAATGCATATGTAATGTAAGTACAGCCAATCTTTAGCTACTGATATATGTGTTTATTTTCTCTGAGACCTTATACCTAACAACTGCTCTTTAAATATATTCAATAGGCAGTATTTCACATATATAAGCCACTCACCTGGCTTCTGTCTTGTCTTCGGCTGGCTGGAATGTGTGCTGCACTCGGCTGGCGCTTATGCTGGGCTGCCTGGCTGGTGGTTATGATATGCTGTTCTGGCCTGGCTGGTGGTGATGCTATGCTGGCCTGGCTGACGGTGATGCTGTGCCAGCTTGGCTGGCGGTGATGTTGAGCCGGCCTGGCTTTGCTAGGTGACTTGCTGGGGGCTTTGCTTGGCTGGACAATTTGCTGGGGGCATTTTGGGGGGCTTTGCAGGGTGCTTTACTAGGCTTTGCCTGGCTGTATGCTTTGCTAGGCTGGGGGGGTTTGCTTTGCTGAGGGCTCTGCTTTCCTGGGCTGGGGCCCTGGGGCTTTGCTTGGCTGTAGATAGGTAGGTGCCTCCAGTATAGGTTAGATAGGTATGTTCCCCGAGTATAGGTAAGATTGGTAGGTGCCTCCAGTATAGGTTAGATAGGTAGATGCCCCCCGCATAGGTTGGATAGGTAGCTGCCCCCAGCATAGGTTGGATAGGTAGCTGCCCCCAGCGTAGGTTAGATAGGTAGCTTCCCCCAGCGTAGGTTAGATAGGTTGTTGCCCCCAGCGTAGGTTAGATAGGTAGCTGCCCCCAGCGTAGGTTAGATAGGTAGCTGCCGCCAGCGTAGGTTAGATAGGTAGCTGCCCCCAGCGTAGGTTAGATAGGTAGCTGCCATCAGCGTAGGTGAAATAGGTAGCTGCCCCCAGCGTAAGTTAGATAGGTAGATGTCCCCAGCGCCCAGCATAGGTTAGATAGGTTGTTGCCCCCAGCGTAGGTTAGATAGGTAGCTGCCCCCCAGCGTAGGTTAGATAGGTAGCTGCCCTAGCGTAAGTTAGATAGGTAGTTGCCCCCAGCGTAGGTTAGATAGGTAGCTGCTCTCAGCGTAGGTGAGATAGGTAGCTGCCCCCAGCGTAGGTGAGATAGGTAGCTTCCCCCAGCGTAGGTTAGATAGGTAGATGTCCCCAGCGCCCAGGGTAGGTTAGATAGGTTGTTGCCCCCAGCGTAGGTTAGATAGGTAGCTGCCCCCAGCATAGGTTAGATAGGTAGCTGCCCCCAGCGTAGGTTAGATAGGTAGATGCCCACAGCATAGGTTATATAGGTAGATGCCCCCAGCGTAGGTTATATAGGTAGTGGTAGGTGATGACATCACAGGGGACGCTGTTACCAAGGCGACGGACACCAGGGAGGAAGTCAGAAGAAGCTGGAGGCTGCAATCGGAGGTGAGTTTTTAACTGCCTGCTCCCCCCCGCCACTCCGCCCAGTGCCCCCTCCTGCCAATCAAACGATCCGGGGCAACATGGAAACAGGTTCCAGGCCAGTGCCCCGGATCAAAGGCCCTAGCGACGCCGATGACTGACTGTGAAATGGGTGTGTCCTGGTTTGCTCGTAGTCAGTGGATTACTCTAGGTGGGGAAAATGAGTAACAAGTTAATACCCTGTATGGCTAATTACTCATGCAGCAAGATGTGAAGTTTCTAAGCTGTCTGTACTCCACAACGAATATACACTTTCCAGGCTCGCAAAAAAGTGTAGTTTCAGCTTCAGCCAAGTTTGAAAAAGTCTTAGTTTACTGCAAACTGAAACAGAAAGAAAATCTTCAATAACATTAAACTACAAATGGTGTTGCAGAGAACTGGCATGCAGTGTGTTTGTAACAATTCAACTAAATTCAATTCACATTTAAGGCATTAAGGAAGTTTAATGAATTGACCCTGTAGTGTCAGCAAGCAGACTGAACCCCCTTCCACTTCCCCCACAGAAGAAGAGCCAAAGGAAATCTGTTTTCATAATTACATCTACTCTGCAATGAAGTTCTCATGCCCAACTGGCTGTTGTATTTCAGTGCAGACATTGGCCTCAATTCCCTAAAAGCAGTTTGCTAAAATCATTCAGTATTTTACACTTTTTCTTCATAATTCACTAAAGACTTTCAGCATGAGGCAGAAGTTTGGTAATTTACCGAACAAACATACTTCAATTCACTAAGCCCTGCTCGGTAAGTGTCACTTACCAGCTGTGGAGCAGGTCAGTGGCGAGGAAGGGAGCGGTGTGTATGAGTTGGGGTTTAGATGTGCTGCAGCCACCAGGGGGCGCTCTTCTGTATGCCAGAATACAACTTTTCACATCTAAAAGGGATGCAGAAAAGCCTCATAAAATATCACCTTCCCCTGCACTGTGAGAGTAAAGACCCGCCTCCCACCATGTCGGATCAAATCAGGATGAGAAACAGGGCCCGTGGATCTCCCTATTGGCTTCCTGGCTCTCTCCATTGGTTGTCTCTGTCAAGAGAGTGAGTTATCAGCTGTTAAGAGCTGGAGAACATATTGAACCCTTTTACCCGATTTACCGAATGCATAAATCTGTGAATTACAATTTCTTGAATTTTTTTGAGGCATTCACTACACAAGCCAGTAATTTACCTCACTAGTCGGTAATTCTAATTTTCTGTGTGGAAATAGGTTTAGTGAATTGGAATTTTGGGAAGATGTTCTGTAAAATCAGCTGGTTGTAGCATTACGGGATGCGGTAATGCTTAGTGAATTGAGGCCAATGTGTTTAAAATTATTAACGTAGTAGCAGCAGCAGCAGTAGTGGTAGTAGTAGTATGACTAGTAGTCTTGCAAGGCTCTCCCCTCCTCTGGAATTCCCTTCCAAAACACATCTACCTCTGTCCAAACCTTGCAACCTTCAAGTGCGCCCTTTACAGACTAGCATACAACCTAGCGTGGGATATTCCACTTAGTCTCAGTCTCTGGACAAGCTGTGGTTCTTTCTGAATATATAGTCCAAAAACATAGTGACCCTGGATGTAAAACTTATGTATTTCCCCACCACTTGGTTTCCTCCTTTTCCCATTAGAATATAAACTAGCAAGGGAATGGCTCTCTCCATTTTATGTTTTGTACAATGTTTGTTTTGTAAATCACTATACATTGATCATAATTATTACTATCATACTCTCTACCACTTCTGTATTATGTACCATTGTCTATTTTTATGTACATCAATATCTATATTATTATGTGTCCTTGCCTGCTTCTTATACTGTACAGCACCACGAAAAATGATGGTGCTATATAAATTATCATTATTAAATACTGTATAATAATAATAGCAGCAGTAATAGTAGTAGTAGTAGTAGTAGTGTTGAGTGGTAGAAGTAGTTAGTAGTGGTAGTTATAATAGTAGTAGTACAGTAATAGTGGTACAAGTAGTAGTAATAGTAGCAGTGGAAGAAGTAATGTAGTAGTAGTATTGCCCTGTATTTAAAGAGAGTCTGAAGCGAGAACAAATCTCGCTTCAGACCTCATATATAGCAGGGGCACGTGTGCCCCTGCTAAACCGCCGCTATCCCGTGGCTTTACGAGGGTCCCTGTCCCCCCAAATCCCCTCCGTAATGCGGGGGAGCGCTTCCTGGTTGGGGCAGGGCTAACCGCCGCAGCCCTGCCCCACGCGCGTCTGTCAGCGCGTATCTCCGCCTCTCCCCCGCCCCTCTCAGTCTTCCTTCACTGAGAGGGGCGGGGGAGAGGCGGCGATGCGCGGCTGATAGACGCGAATGGAGGCAGGGCTGCAGCCGTTAGCCCTGCCTCCAGGAGCGACCAAGCCTGCGACCAAGTGTCGCAGTGGGGGGTTTGGGGGTGAAGGGACCCCCGTTTAGCGGCGCGTATGCGGCGGTTTAGCACGGGCACACGTGCCCCTGCTAACTATGAGCTCTGAAGCGAGATTTATTCTCGCTTCAGAGTCTCTTTAAAGAACCAACATATTATGTAACCAGTGGCGTAGCTAAGGAGCCAAGTGCCCCGATGCAAGTTTTACATTGGGGTCCCCTAAGCACTCTATACATAACAATTGATATGGTGCACCAAACCTGCCACTGGCAACTACAGTGTCAGAGGTACACGAAGGGAGTGGGGAGAAGTTTGTTAATGATTACCACTATTCAAAGTATCTATAGAATGGATAATTATGAGCACAGGACCAATAGAGAGCAAATACTGTGGATGAGGGAGGGCCCCTCTGGCCCAAGGGCCCTGATGCGGTTGCCACCTCTGCACCCCCTATTGCTACGCCCCTGTATGTAACTTTAACAATGAATCAATTAAACATATATGTGCATAACCCCAAAAAATATGATGCAAGAAATATAGAAGATTCTGCCTAATGAAGATTTCAGTTTAAGAGACAGGGAAAATGCATTTGGTAGGTATATTGCAGTGGGTGGACATACAGGCAGCTTGGCTACGCAGTAATGAAACAGAAAAGCATAGAGAAAGATGAGTAGGCTATTTTGAAAAGTTGGGTTTTTTGAGTTTGCTTAAGTGCGTTGAAACTAAAAACTTAATAGATACGGCCCTGGGAGGCATACAGGAGAAATGCGGCCTTCTCAATGCTATTGTCTGTATTTTGATGTTGCTTTTAACGCTATTGCTTTTACCTCCTCAGACATATTTATTTTGCGATGAGATGATGCTGGAGTTTTGATATTCTGTGTAGTGACAATTAATTCACTTCTTGGTAGATTACATTTGTTGGTTTATGCACACTTATCTATCCAACAAAACATTACAAAATTATTCTTTAAGGGAACTGTTAAGTGGATGAAAAATTGAGCTTTACCTACCTGGGTCTTCTTCCAGCCCCCGTAGTATCTGAGGTCCTTTGGTGTCTTTCCAGTTCATTCCATTGTGCCTCTGTCAGCCCAGGTTTGGCTGCTTCAGTTACGGACTACTGCGCATGCGTGCTCTTGATTGCGCTCCCATAAACAGGAACGTTCTGCGCATGTGGAGTTGCAAGTTTTATAAACTGCACATGCATAGAATGTTACTGGCTATGGGAGCGAGACGGGGGAGGTGCGTGCGGTGACCAGGGCCGGATTTGTTCTCTTTACCGCCCAAGGCCACTGTCAGCAGTCGCCCCCCTTCAGTATAGGTAGCCAGATGACCCCTCCCCCTTCCCTCCAGAATAGGTAGCCACATGACCCCTTCCCTCTAGTATAGGTAGCCTGATGACCCCCCTCTCTAGTATAGGTAGCGAAGTGACCCTCCCCCTTTTCCCTCTAGTATAGCTAGCCTGAGGACCCCTCCCCCTCCAGAATAGGTAGCCAGATCGTCTCCACACCTGCAGCAGCCATCTGTGTCACTCATTCCCCTGCTCGTCTCTAGTGCTGCACCAATTTAGCCTGCTGCTTTGGTGCCCTTGCTCCTGTGGTGCCCTAGGCCATGGCCTAGGGGGCCTTGGCCTAAATCCGGCCCTGGCGGTGACATCTCTTAGGGCAGAGTTCCTGAACCCTGTTCTCAAGGCCCACAAACAGTACATGTTTTGCAGAAAACCACAAGTATTCACAGGTGGGGTCATTAGTGTCTCAGCAGAGCTGATTAACTACCTGTGTGGATTTCCACAAAACATGCACTGTTGGTGGGCCTTGAGGACAGGGTTGGGGAACACTGGCTTAGGGTCAAAGCAGCACAACTGGGGGCACCGGGAAAGGACACCAAGGTCACCTCAAGGAGCCCCAGGTAAGTAACACTTAACTTTTCTCAATAACTTAAGGTTTACTTTAAGTCTATTGAAAGACATCTCCTACCAATGCAGCAGTTGTTTTCTCTGGCTCATATGGTGCTGGATAGATTCTAGACAATGTATGTGAGGTGCAGTAATCACATAATAGGCAATGAGGGAATTGCAAGTAAGATATTTTCTCTTTAACTTCTTATCAAAGCTGGAGGTTTTCCTGCATTACCTGCAGCCTCTGTAATGATAAAGCAATGTGTGATCACTGGGATCTGTAAAACAACCAGTGCAGTGTTAGCTTCAGGCCCCTTTTTCAAGTGATTCTTTAAAGTTCAGGGATACACTTAATAAACCATGAGATCACCGCCAATTAAGTTAGATATGTGTAGAATACAAGAGGAAACACTGCCACAGGCAACATGCTGGGTTCAACCAAGTTCACACAGTCTTTGGGGAGCTCTCCTTCAAAGCTGTGCATTAGAGAAAATCTGCAGTTTGATTCTCGTGCCGTTGGCTTGTGGTTTTCAGTGGAAATCCGGCCTCTTCTTAATCAAAGTGCATCACAAATCATTAAAAGTGTGGAGGGGAACAAGCACTTGCATAGGGATGAATAAATATATCTATATGTCAAATCACACGTAAAGGAAAAGTTTTGACATACTTATAAGTGTTTATTTATACAATGTGGTAAGCCCACAGATATGGGAACTAGACAGGTTAGTATATATATATATATATATATATATATATATATATATATAGTATAGCAATATATTTGTGGATAAAAACAATCAACAAAATCCAGGGATGAAACAATGCAGAATATAGAACATGAGCCAAACACCCAGCTGGGAAACAATATATAAACCCACTAGACATACAGTATGTGGATATCTATAACACTACATCACAGTCCTAAGCATTCACGGACCAGAATCTGAGAGATCACTATGACAACCTGGCAACTGTCGTCTTTTATTACGTTTTATTACAAGGATTTTGTTTATTGCAAGGTTTTTGACCAGTATTATTTCAAATTCATTCTATATACTAACCAAAGGTTGTAAATATGCATGGACCCGACACCACCTGTGGGTGGCAGCTTGTTGTGGGCAGTGGCTTAGTGAAGCAGCAGCTTTCTGTGGGCGGCACAGTTGTAGGTGGCGGCCAGTGTTGCTCGGATGCACCCAATTCTGGATTCAAGTAGTTTGGTAAAATAACTGGCTGCATGCTACTAGCACAGTACAGTGTTACTGACTAAACTTAGTGACTGGACAGTGGCAGTGAATGCAACTAAATGAAGTTGATCACTGGCTAATTAACTGAATACAAATGTCAGATACAGTAATATAGAGCACAAAAATTAGTGGACAGCGGTCTGCCTGCACTATGCCTACACACAGCAAAGTAACTGGCTGCACACTACTAGCACAGTACAATGTCACTGACTAAACTTAGTTACTGACCAGTGGCAGTGAATGCAACTAACTCGAGTTGATCACTTGCTAATTAGCTGAATACGAGTATCAGATACAGTTATATAGAGCACAAAAATCAGAGGACAGCTAAGCATTTTCTACAGACTGCAGCTTGTATTTTACAGACAGGGAGTTTTGAATCAGGATAATACCATGTATTGGTTAATTTAATAAGAAAAACATTAAGCTTTCAGCTAGTAAGCATTTAAAGACTCTATTCTTGTTGACTGACAATGTTATAATATACAATCAGTAGGAGATAGAGATTTTTTTTTTTGCAAATATAAGTGTCAACCAGATATATTAAATACCAGGGATTTTGCTAGGATTGTGAGGTATTTATGGCAAATAGATAAGATCCGTGACTTACTTAATGCCTACATAGACTCAGGCTGACATGGAGAGTTTTTTACAGAGCCTATCCTGTTTCGTGTATGCTTCAAGAGCCTGGAGACAGTTAACTGTATATTACTGAGTGCAAGGAAGGGGGCACTCAGTGAGGCAATCAGTGATTCATGGGGGGCAGTGCCCCAGCGCCGCCACTAGTCAAAGAAGAGCCATAATGACATATGGTACAATGCAGTAAATTACACAGGATACTACTTATTTTGATGCAATCAAAGAGGGATAAATGTAATTTAGCAAAATGAAACACATGAGATACAATATGAACAAATCAACAGTTATTATAAACATCTGCAAAAATACATTTACTAGAAATGAGGCAAGTCAATTACAGTCAAGCAGACATTAAGTGTTGGGCAACATGTAATCTATGGGTCAGCAGTATATTGCAACAAGACGTGCAGAGTTTGCATAATGCATAAATCGATTTTCTCAAAAACTATAAGGTTTTTTTTATTATTGTTTTCCTCTCTCTCCCACTCTTATACTTATTATACCCTGCAAAATTGGTGTTTCTAGCACTTGGGGCTTTGCTATTAACCATTAACGTACTCACAGATTCAGACTTCTGATCACGGCTGTAAGCCGTGATTACGGGTCGAATGCGTATGAAATTATGAATGCATTCGAAACCGCAATCTGTGACTGCAGCTGATCTCAGATTCCGATTTCGAGTCCATGATTGCTCAAATTCACTCATAATCACAGGTTAACCGTAATCACGAGGTCGTGATGAGCATCCCTAGCGGTGGCTTAGTGTGGGAGATGGCTTAGTGCAGCAGTTTTGGCGTGCGTGCTGCTAGTGCAATTTGTTTGAGAAATCGGGTTTTCTACAGTGTTTCTGATGCTAAAACCAAGATATTTAATGTAAAAGTGGGCATCCTAAATCTACATACTACTAAATGTCATTACAGTTCCTCTTTAAGAAACACAGGAGCACGAGATTTCCTGGCTGACCCAGAACTTCGTAGAGCAGCATTATCTGATTAGTGATTACATTAAGGATTGACATGTTTCAAGAGGAACTGTCATGAAAATCTTAACATTTAAAACACATACAAATAAGAAGTACCTTTCTCCCAGAGTAAAATGAGTCATCAGAGCCGGGACAAGGTCCTCCAGCACCCAAGGCTGAGACACCAAAGTGCGCCCCTCCATCCCTCCCACCCCAGCTGTCACACACTGATTGCTATTACACTAAGAGGGCCACAGGGCCCACAACCTCCCCAACACCTTAATATCTAGTTATCTGGCTTGCAGTCACTGCTATGTATTCCCTTTTCTTATTTCTTTCTGCTTCATACACAATTAGGAATGACAACTGAATGAATTCTGCGCCCTCTCCTACACTGCGCCCTGAGGCTGGAGCCTCTCCAGCCTATGCTTTAGCCCGGCCCTGTGAGTCATGCATTACTTTTGTCCTATGTTGCTGTCACTTTCAGTAGGCATTAGAAATCTGACATTACCGACAGGTTTTGGGCTAGTCCATCTCTTCATGGAGGATTCTCAGCATTTATTCTTTATAAAGACATTCTCTGAAAATGATTAATACAAAGATGCTGGCCAGCCTCCCTGTTCGCTGCACACTATTTTGGCAGTTGGACGGAGCAACTGCCATTCACCAAGTGTTTTTACAAATAAAGAAAACCCTGAGAACCCCCTATGAGAAGATGGGCTAGTCCAAAATCTGTCAGTCATGTCAGATTTCTACTACCTACTGTAAGTGACAGCAACATAGGAGAAAAGTAATTTATGGTTCATTTTTCTCTGGGAGAAATGTACTTCTTATTTGTATGTGTTTTAAATGTTAAGATTTTGGACTATTGCCGCAGTGCATAACTTATCAAGCACACAGATGTATGTAGATATTCCACCCTGTATTTAGTGGTATACATCTCCCCAGCCCCCATCAAGGCTTTTAATACATGAAAAGCTGAAATTACAGAGCAGTGAGGTAAATACCTCAACAAATATCAGTAAATGTCAATTAATCAAGGTTACAGCATGCGGTAAAACAAAGTTCCATTACCGGCAGTTCTCCTCTGTCGGAATCAGTGCGGAATCAGTGCGGGACTCACAGAACTCACAGAAGCAGAGATGATTATCTATGACTGACAGGAGCAAAAGCCAATAGAAACAAACCCTGTCTCCTGCAAGTCCCATTGATAGGACCCACAGGCTTCTCAGGTGGGTCCAGCTTTTCTACCCCTCAGGCAGCGAGCAGAGAGAGATCTAATAAAACAGGTTTTCCCTGCCACCCTTCAGCAGTTTAACCTCTAAGATTCATGTTTAAAGACGCGAAGGAGCAAGTGGGGAAATGACCTAAGCAGGGCATGTGTACTGTCTGCTGGAAGTATATCTAAGCTTTCGCAATGAAATAAAATTTTAAGAAAGACTAATGGAGACTAATATACAGATTTAGAGCAAGCAGAGGCAGAATAACAAATATCTCAAATGGCAAAAGAAGCTAGAAAAGCTGGCAATGGATGCAGGCAGTGTGTATATAGAAAAGCTGGTTGTTCACAAACCTGTGCTCTTGGCACAGATCAGTATCCAATAAGTCTTAGAGAGAGAAGCCGGGCACCAGGTTCCAGTACAAAATCTTCACAGCTTTATTTCCCACATAGGGTTAACACATGGCAGACAGACAAGGCAATGGGGGGATAGGAGTGAGACACCGTGGCCTAACAGCTGTTTCCCGGTAGGTACTGCTTCTTCAGAGGCTTGTGCAGAGTGACCCTCTGTGTTAACCCTATGTGGGCAAAAATGCTGTGAAGATTTTGTACTGGAACCTGGTGCTCGGCTTCTTTCTCTAGGACAAAGTCTACCAAAGTCTAAAATACAGAATGCAGTATTTTCCTGACTTGTTTTTTTTTTATTGAACAGCCTTTGATGAATTGACGCCAATGGGACCTGAGACCAGGAAGTATAATACAAGGAATCTGATGCCTGTTTGGAACTGCAGACTAGATCACAACACTCAGATTTGATGCCACTTAAGGACCAGGGCATTTTCTGGTGATCTGTGCTGTGTGGGCTCTCCAGCCCACAGCCATGATCACGTTGCAGCCAGGGCGACCAGACTTCCCCCCTTTTTTCCCCACTAGGGGGATGTCCTGCTGGGGGGGTCTGATCCGCAGCGATTTCCGCCCTCCCTCTATTTCCCTCCCTCTCCCTCTTGCTACGGGCAGCACAGGACGGTGATGCGTCCTGCGTCGCCTCTGATAGGCTTTGGCCTATCAGATACCGGCAACCCCCGGCCAATCAGAGACCGGGGATCACCGATCTCCTTTACGGTGCTGCTGCGCAGCAGTAGCGCCGTATGATGTAAACAGCGGGGATTTCTTCCCTGCGTGTTTACAATTAGCCTGCGAGCCGCGATCGGAGGCTCGCAGGCTGTTCACGGAGACACCCTCCGTGAAATGACATGGAAATCCATGCAAAACCACTTACAACCTGCCGCCAGGCGGTCGTTAAGTGGTTAAGGATGTCATTAGAAAGTCATGTGTACCAAAATCATCAAATGGGATCATGGACATCTATTTACTATTACTGATCAAATTGTACAATATAAATTCATTATACACTCCACACCAGATTATTGGAAAGTTCTTCATTCTTATCTTACAACATTTATGCCTAGCTGAAAATACACAAATCTGTCACCAACCACTCCTGTCATCCTGTAATGCTTGACTGTGTCTCTTCCATCAGCGAGTACAAAGACTGCCATTTTCAGTACTATATATATAAACATCGCCATATTATACTTTCCACATACTCCATATTTTTGTAGGATGTTATATTTCCAAAGGAGGGGGATTTTTGGCATGAGGATTCTTTCCAGTAAGAGTGGAATATCTTACCATACAAAGTAGCTATTCCAAATTCCCTTTAAAGTGGGAGTGTCAACATAAAAATCAAATTTCAACAGCAACTGGTCTGAGTGTATTAAGTGATAAAGATGCTAATCCTTCATTCAAAACTTTCAAAACTTTTTCTGCTGTTATGATTTGGAGTTATCACGTACTTAAGGAGCACTGGCCCTTTAGTAGTCTGTGCCAAACAGC
Source organism: Hyperolius riggenbachi (assembly GCF_040937935.1). Lineage (NCBI taxonomy): Eukaryota > Metazoa > Chordata > Amphibia > Anura > Hyperoliidae > Hyperolius > Hyperolius riggenbachi. Next base: position 282,090,221 of record NC_090651.1, read on the forward strand.
TGCATGCTGGGGGTTCTTTTTATCTGTAATATATTCCTCCTCTTCCATTTATTTCCCTGCCTAGCTGCTTATCTGAAACACGATCCCCTTCTCACTTGTGTTTACAAGCAAGACTGAGGTGACTCAACGATTGTAGGAGAAAAGAAAAAAGTAAAGGGCAGAAATGACATTAGGATTTAGCCTAAACTGTGGGCAAAAGACATGGCCCCCACCAGGAACAGAATTCTCTTCATTTACTATATAAAATTCACTGAAATCAAAATGTGTACAGTACAATACATGTGTTATTTAAGTAGATCAAGTATTTATCTACTTATATATGTGTTTTTTCCCTGGCATAGTATGGCTAATCCTACTGCTTTAACCCTTTAGCAGCCAAATAAAGTAAAACTTTATTTGCCTGCATGGCTGAATTTTTCCTGCTGCTGGGAAAGTTTGCCTTCCCCAACCTGGCAGGATATGCAGAGCAATGCAGGGACAGGCTTTTACAGTTACTTGTTTCGGAGGCTGGACCATCTTCTCCTCTTCATTCACCTGCAGCCAGTGATATACTCCCGGCATTCTCTTCTGACATCTAATGTCATGTTATTACTGTATATACTCGAGTGTAAGTCTGGAAATGTAGGTCTGATTCACTTCATAAAAGTATAGGGGTGGACTTATACACGAGTCACATGCAACATTAAGCACACTGGGTGATGTGTGTCCTAATAGTGACATTCCCATTTGCAGCAATTTATCCTTTAGTAAGTGACACTGTAAGGAAAGCAAATGCCAAGAAAACACAGGTCTGAAAGTCCTGGCCGTGACATTTAACAAGGAAATACTGGGCTGCATAAAAGGGAGTGAATAATTGAAGCACAAGGGGGCCTGGAGGAGGTATTGGCTGAAATTAAGGAACAGGAGGGGTTAATGGCTGCAATACTGTATGCAGGGCAGTCATTAACCCCTCCTGAGCCCCAAGTGCAGCTGGGTAGACTTATACTTGAGTTAATAAACAAATCCAGCTTAAGATAGTTGACTATTGAGGTCGACTTATACACAAGGTCGACTTGTATTTGAGTATATATGGTACATGGGATCAGGGTAAAGAAGGTAATTCTCATCCTGGAGTCCCTATGCTATGTGCAGTTTATAGCATCTTACACAGAGAGTGAGTGCCTCCACAATGCAAAACATATATAGATGGACCAAAACAAAAAGAGAAAATTAGCCTATTTGACATTGTCCATTTGTGCCAAGACCTTAAATGTCATGGGATGCAGCTAACAACAAGAGGGAGCCACTGCAAGAATCCATATATGTTCAGAATACACTAGTTATAGCTTGATTTAATAAACCTTATCATAAAACAGTGCAAGAGTGAAAAATAATATTTGGTTCACAACACATTTCGCCCTGAAGAAGCTATCTGAATAACTGGTGTAGAATTAAGTATATAGTAAAACCTTTGATTGAGAGTAACTCGGTTTAAGAGAGCTTTGCAATACAAGCAAAAATATTTGTGCAATTTTTACTTGATATACAGGCAACGTCTTGATATACAAGCAAATAAAAAAAAACAAAAATTATACATGTATCACGCCATCACAACTGAGCCGATAGTTCTTCTCACTTTGGCGCTGCAGGATTGTACTTAATCTGAGTGTAGAGATTGTACAAAGTCACATTTCCATAAAATTCTCAAAAGTAAGTGTCATTGGATAAGTTTCTTGTTAAAGCCACACAAAAGAAAAGGTTGGGGCGAGCCAACAGATGGCAATGACCAGTTATAGTGAAAGTCTTCTTTTCATTTTTATTGTATACTATTTTACTATAACTGTTTTTGGATTGTGGAACCAATCAACTGGGTTTCCATTCATTCCACTGGCGTACCAATAGGCCCTGCAGCCCCTGCGCCTGCGGGGGGGAGGCCCGGCCCCCTCCCTGGGGCCCGCTCGGAGCCGTTTTGTGGGAGCTGGAGGGGTGGCAGCATGAGGGGAAAGCCTTGGCCACAGTCAGCGGGGAGAGGGGAAGTTACCCCCCTCTCCCTCACCTCGGGGCTCTCCCCTCTGCGCTCCCCTCCAGCTAAAGTTATAGTGTGGGCAGCGGGCAGCGGCGGGCAGATACATACCTTCCTTGCGTTCCACCGCATAATCTTTGCTCTGGCGTCTGACGGTTCCGGAAGTGACGTCAGACGCCAGAGCAAAGATTATGCGGTGGAACGCAAGGAAGGTATGTATCTGCCCACTGCCCACACTATAACTTTAGCTGGAGGGGAGCGCAGAGGGGAGAGCCCCGAGGTGAGGGAGAGGGGGGAACTTCCCCTCTCCCCGCCGACTGTGGCCAAGGCTTTTCCCTCATGCTGCCACCCCTCCAGCCCCCACAAAACGGCCCCGAGCGGGCCCCAGGGAGAGAGGGGGGGGGCGCTCTGAAATTTTGCAGGGGGGCTTGTTGGGGCCTAGTTATGCCCCTGATTCATTCTTATGGAGAAATTTGCTTTGAAATGAGAGTGCTTTGGAATAAAAGCATGTTTCCGGAAAAAATTAAGCTCGCAAACCAAGGTTCCACTGTACTACAAAACCCATGGTTCCTTCTAAGCTCACAGCTGGAAATCCGCACAGAACGCAACGTAACTTTGCAGATGAAGGTGGTCCCAATATGTGGGTTATCCACAACTATGATTATAATGCCAAACCAAAGGTTGTTCTTGTTCTTCGGATGAAAAAGGCAGCATGTGATTTTTACCGGTTTTGTTCTTGTCTTCTTTGCAGCCAAGAGCCTTCAAACTGCACAAATTCCCTCCAGATATATGAAGGTAAGCTGACAGTTGTGACTTTGCCAAACACTCCAGTAATGGAAACAATGGATTCATTGCTCAGGAAAGAAAATAAAGAATTGGACCCTAAGTAACCTTAAATCCTCCAACATTTTCATTACTGTATAACTATAGAACTGGGATTGTCAAGTACAGCAATATGATATAATCTCATAAAATAGATTTATCTGATTGTTTTGCTTCCTGTTTTAACTACAGTAACATAAAATGGCATAAAAATGAAGTGTTACAGCTTCTATTCTCCATGGTAAGCAAGCACTAACAGGATAACAAGCATGATCGCTATTAGTATTCATACACATCTCAAGCACACAGACTGGTAACACAGAAGATGGGGTCTGAAGCCTTGTTCACATTAACGCAGAATGGCCGTGTGTTCGAAATGCAACAGATACGATTGCACCCCATCTGCGCCGCCATCACTACAGTGAATAAGTCAGCGTTGCGCTTGGCTGAAAAGTGCATGCAGCTGTGTGATAACGCATATGATCTGAACGGCAGAAGTGCTGTCTATGCACTTCTGCCATTCCTGTGTGTTACACAGTAGGGGCTTAATTCACTAAACCGTGATATGACAAATAGCACACCTTATCAAAGATATCACACCTTCATAAAAGATATCACACTTTATCAAAGATAGCACACTTTATCAAAGTTAGCACGCCGTATCAGAGTAGCATAGCAAGCGCTACGAACCCGCAGGGGCTCAGGGCAGGACGAGTGCCATTGCCATTTAGCAGGCATAAGTTTGTTGTGCTCACTATGCTACGCTGATAAGGCCTGCTAACTTTGATAAGGTGTGCTATCTTTGATAAGGTGTAATATCTTTGATAAGGTGTGCTATTTGTCATATCACGGTTTAATGAATCAACCCCCATATGCGCTGCTGAAATACGCATTACTAGTTCTGTAGAATTTACATATCCCAGGTGCATCCACCAATGTATCATTGTTCTGAAGCAGAACTTTGATATTTTGTATATGCGCACTGGCAGACCCCTAGTTCATGCCTTCATCACATCACAGCTGGACTACTACCATGCCCTCTATGCAGGCCTCCCAAACTAGGACCTGTACAGACTGCAATTGGTATAGAATGCTGCTGACAGATTGCTAACAAACCAGACCCGCCATCGTCCGTCACATTTCACCGATTCTTTGCTCACCGCACTGGCTACCTGTAAATTGCAGAATTGTCTTCAAGACTCAACTGTTGACATTCAAATCCCTACACAATTTGGGCCCTAGATACATAAAGGACTTTGCGAAACTGCACTACAACTCTCACAACCTCAGACCAGTAGATCCATAAACTTAGTCACTCCCAGAGTGCACCTCAAAACCTTTGGAGCCAGAACTTCCTGTCATGCTGCTACACTCAGTAAATACAACCCCATACCTGGAGTCATTCAAATCCAGACTGGAAAGCCGCCTTTTTAGCCTGGCATTTGCGGACTTGTAGAATTCTTCCTCTGTACCACAATTTACCAATCAACCAATCACTGGTCTGAGCCGTGCTTATGTGCTTTGAGTCCTACGGGAGAAAAGATCTTTACAAATGATGTTTGTTGTTACAGATGCATGCACAATATTTTCAAAAAAGGGAAAGCAACAGATTGCACAGCTCCTCATATAACTGGTGACTTCTGCACAGTGCTGCCACTTTCCTTGTAGGCAGGCTGCATCTCATTCTATGTGGTAATCAAAGTGGAAACATGGGGGGACTACAAACTGGAAATGAAAATATGTTAAAAATGGTCAGTTATCAAAGGAGTGTCATATGCTGCCACTGCTAGCGATGCTATGCTCTGGGCCGGATTTCTAAGAAGGCCACAAAGGCCTGAGTCTTGGGCAACTGATGCCAAAGGGGCACCTGGACATGAAATATGGGTTTCTACATAGGAAAGAGAAAAGCAAAGGAAAATGGAAGCTGATGATCAAGGGAGCTGTACATAAAAGAGAGGGGCTGCAGTACATGGAACAGGGTGCTCCACATGGAATGAAAGAAGGGCTTCAGTACATGGATGTTACACGTGGAACAGGGTGCTCCACATGGAATGGGAGGAGCACTTCTGCACATGGAAGGGAAGCCGCAACACACTTGGCCTAGAGGCGGAAAAAGTATACGGTAAATCCGGCCTTGGCTATGCTAGCTAATGAGCAGAGAATCGCTCATATGCCTAACTGCAAGAAATTGAAAGTGAAATCGACTTGATGAACTCAAAATAGAGTTTATAGGCAATATTGCTAGCATAATAAAGCTAATTTATACAGAGCGAGGTGATAGGAAATAAAGTTAATAATTATTTAGATTGTTCAAATTGCTGTTTACAATTCTCCCTTAGTTAAAAAAAAAAAAGAAAAGACTTCAGGCAAAACAGATACTCGCTGTGTGCCAGCACTACCTGAACAAGATCACTAGTTCACTTGCTGCATGTGCACGATACTTAGAAAATGTTTCCAGAACACTGTGCTTGTGTGTGAGCCAAGTTCTCTCCTATGTGCCACAGCTGGCAGTCTTTTCTTATATTATACAGTGCATTGTGCTTCCAATGACAGCACAGTTATGGTGCCATATACGCTCTGGGGCTCATTTAGCATGGGACTGCAAAATGCAATAATAATGATGATTAATTTAAAGTGTCATAACCCATAGCACACTATCTAAGCCCACCTCTCATCAGTGTAGGCCACCATAAAAAAGAGAGATTGTTTTCACACAGAGTGAAATATAGTTTTGCATTAGGTGAAAAATCTGTACAGATAAAACAAAAAGCAGAAGTATCTTCTATAGGCTTACACATTAAAAAAAACCATAGTGCAAGACATTACACTGTTTCGGGCTCCTGCCCATCTTTATGTTGCCCAGGCAACATGAAGATGGGCAGAGGCCCAAAAAAGTCGACTGTCTTGCCCTATGTTTTTTTTAATGTGTAAGTCTTTTTGTAGCCAATAAAACAAGATTTATCCAGAGAGGTGGTGCGGATTTCCATTTGCTGTTCTACATTGAAGTCCCTGTGGTATACGGGGACGTTACCTGCACACCTCACCCCCTTAATTGGGTGGCTAGCGAGTGCGACTTTATCTTTTTGAAGTTTGTCTTCTATATTCTTAAGCATAATGGTTGATGTGGTTTAAGTCTTACCGCTCAAAACTTAATATCCACTCACTTAAAATGTATTGCATAAATTAACAGGTGATTGTGCAGATAATGCATGCACAAACATTGCACCTGTTATCTGCTCGCATACCTGTTATACAAGGGATACCATCAGGGGCGTAACTAGAGGGTAGGAATGTAGCAAGTAGAATGAGGGGGGAATCTGTTTTTTTTAATTATTATTAGTACCTGGTCAGCAGCCTGCAGATATAGATGCTGCTGACACAGGTTTATTTGGGAAGGGCATGCTGCCCATAACTAAGATGGCCGATGTTTAGAGAGCGCGAGTAGAGGGTGCGCATGTAATCTATGACATGCGCACTCTCGTGGTTGCCAGGCAACGAGACGCGCGAGGGGAGAGTGGAGAGGAGCGCGAGACAGGGGAAGGTGTTTTTGGCACGCAGAGGAGCCGTTACGAGGGTAGAAGTAACGGTTCTCTGAGGGGAGTGGTGATGCAGTTCGGCGGTTAGGGGGCAAGGAGACAGACACAGTGTTGCAATGGGATGTGTCCGGAAGGGTCAGTGATGTGGAAACGGGGAAAAACAGCAACCCTTTTCCTTCCAGCAGCCAGAAATTAATATAGAGCTGCCAGAATAGATCAGAGGTGACAGAGAGACTAAGTCAGTAGCCCTGTGTTCAAAAAGGAAGATTGTTCAAGTTGATGAGTATGGACAGTTTTATTTTTCCATTTATTTCATAGTTCAGCCAGTTGAAGGAGTGGAATATTTCTGCTTAAGATTACAGTGGAAAGGTTATAATGGCAGTACTTTTTTAATGAAGATTGAACTTTCTTTTTAGCCAAGTTTTTTTTCTTTTCTCAATCGCTGCATTATTGATATTATTTTTTTGTACTGAGCATATACCGCATGAACTGTGAATAATTTTTACTGAAATGATAGTCCTCCTGTCAGAAATTACAGTATTCTTGGACTATAAAACCATTTAGTTACCTAGGGCTATTGTCATTGTGATGTTATAAGCTGGCAAAAACTGCAGGTGATAGCAGTACTCAGTCTCACATATCTGATACATAGAAAAAATGCCCGAACTGTACACTGACCCGAACTAATATTGTGCCCTGTCTCCTGAGTATATTTATATATACATATAGTAATTTTCCCCACCTGCCATCTGTTTATATGTAAATCCAGGAAAAAAGTGACATATTTCCTTGTTTAGTATCTGGATGAGAGATCTAAAGGATACCACAGCTGACAAAAAATATTGCTGCATTGTGTGGGGGATTACAAACACATACCTTTAGCGCCCCCTGCCCCCCTACATCTACCGCCGTTCCTCTAATATTCCTGCCGGTGTCTGGTGACTTGATTGACCCCCTACCCGGACATACTGCGCCCTGTGCGCGCAGTATGTTATCCCCTCTTCATTTCTGGCCGGCACATAGCCATCGGCTCAGAAGCACGCTGATTCCTCTGCCTCCCCTGGGCTGCATGTGCGCTCCATTACACTAAGCGTTACATGCTAAATCATGTGACGCTTGGGGTAATGCAACGCACACACAGCCCAGGGGAGGCAGAGGAATCAGCGTGCTTCTGAGCCGATCGCTATGCACCGGCCAGAAGTGAAGAGGGGGATGACATACTGCGCGCACAGGGCGCAGTATGTCCGGGTGGGGGATCAATCAAGTCGCCGGACACCGGCAGGAATATTAGAGGAACGGGGGCAGGGGGTGCTAAAGGTATGTGTTTGTAATCCCCCACACAGTGCAGCAATATTTTTTGTCAGCTGTGGTATCCTTTAAGGAAATACTTACCTCCAATAAAGCTGGTCAGATTGTGATTCCTGAAAGAAAAGAAAAAGAAGTATTAATACAGGAGTACCTATCAGTATGGAGAAAGCTATGGACTATCTACCTTTAAATTGACTCTTCTGGTAATGTTGAGAGTATCCTGAAAAGAAAAGGAAGAACTGTTAATACTGAGAAACTTCGGATCCAGTAAAGATCAGAATTGATTTTTTTTTTCCATTATACTCACCTGAGGTTTTTCTGTTTCCAAGAAGATCTGCAGTAGAGTTTTACCTGTAGAGACAAACATTGGAACCATAAATCTTAGCAAAGTTTTTTTTATTCTCTTTTCTTAAATTATGAATTATTCTATTTATTAAGCCACTGACCCATTAACTAAGCCAAATACTGTCTAATTAATTAATTTATTTCTGTGTTAACCCGTTAACTTATTTATTTATTTATTTTTTATTTATTTATTTACTGTAACATGGACTATTTTTTTTTCTTTCTTGAAAAAGATATCTTAAGACAACTTTAGTTTTTGAGAAGTTAAAAGGTTTTTTTTGGTACCTAACAAGTTATTTGATTTATTATTATTTTGCTGATCAGCAAAATTAGAGTGAGAAGTAAATTATAAGATTACTAGATACTTACCGGAATTTGAGGACTGTCGCTTGAATGTGATTAACCCAGTTTTCCTTCCTAGCTCCCAAGAAAATTGTCTAGTGTGAAGAAAAGAAGATTTGAAGAAGATTGTAGTGTTAGAAATTCTCTTGTATAATTTTCATTGGTTGAGAGATGTAGCTATTTGAATTTTAATTTTTTTTTTAATAAAACTTTTCTGTAAATGATTACATTGGTGTCGGTTGAGTCTCCTTCAGTTGGTAACATTAAACTGGTTACAGCACCACCCTAAATTACAGGGGGGCCCAGAGCTCTGGGGGGCCTCAACTACTAACCTTCCCTTCCTTTAATACAGGGGACTATACTACAGATCTTGTGTTTTTGTGGGTACACTTGCTATGGGTCTGAAGATCATGATGGCCATAGCCGGCCTTTGATATGAGCGACTGGAGCGGTCGCTCAGGGCGCCAGCTTCCAAGGGGGCGCCTATAGCTGGTTGCCTATATTGAGGCACCTACGCCTGGCTACCTATACTGGAGGCACCTACGCATGGCTACCTATTGCAGGGATGGAGACCTTCAACTGACTTCCTATACTGGGGGCACCTATTCTTGGCAACCTATATTGAGGGTACCTACACATGAGATCCTATACTGGGGGCACCTATACCTGGCTACCTACCTATACTGAGTCTGAGGGCGTTTTGGAGGGGGGGCGCACTGCGGCTATAACGCGTGGTGCAAATTGTCGGTGCTGTGCTTTCATTCTAAATGGGGGGTGGAGCGGCTAACTGTCCCACTGATTGTTTTTATTAATATTCCTGAAAGGTTCTAGCCTTCATTTTTAATTGTATTCAGGATAATGCACTCTTTCCATCCATTTGTGGTTATTAATAGTATTTTTTCTATTATACATATGTGACGTGCCACGGAAATCTGAGCATTTGTGTCACAACGTCAAAAAGGTTGGGAACCACTGTCCTCGGAGATATCTCAGGTGAAAAGGGGAATTGCATATGGGCCTGAGTGTGTGTATACGTGTGTGTGTATATATGCACGTGGGAAGAGGATGGGGGGGCACAAAAAACAGGTTTCGCTCAGGGCGCTGTGAAACCTAAGGCCGGCCCTGATGATGGCCACACTTTGTATGACCCTTGACTTGAGAGATGGACCCCAAGGCTGTGAAGGGCAACAAGGGGAGGAAAGGGAAAGGGTGTGAACATTGGGAGGGGGGCATTTAAAATTTTGCTGGGGGACCCATGAACTGTAGTTAGACCACTGACTGCAATTGCAAGGATTTGTCAGATGGTAACTGATTTTCTTACTGCTAGGGTTTGAGACTAGCCTAGGAATACTGCTGCTGGTTTCAACTGCTATGATAAAGTCAGTATACTTGAGTCTGAGCAAAGCTACTGTAGCCCTGCTGTCAGCGTCCTGGACATGAAAAGAAAATATTCATAGATTAAGATGGGATTGGATGCCCTTTATGCAAGACTTATAAGCCCACAAGGCTAAGTCCTGAGTTTTCTACAAAGCTAATGAACTCCAAAATATCCTTAAATACACCTTAGAGCATAAAGCATCTTCTTAGAGCACGGAGTCCAAAAGGAACTCTACCATGCCACGCCCCATGGGGTCACCCAAACCAGGGGTGTCTGAGGATTTATAACCACCTACTTTTCAATTTAAATCTGGACCAATAGTTGAAGCAAATGCAATGGGTAAGGCGGCAGTACTCCAGAAGCTGGGGGCAGAGACAACAATCCAGCAGAAATGGGAAAACGACACGTAGGGCCTGATTCACAAAGCGGTGATAACTCAGTTATCACGCCTAAAAGACTTTAGGCTTGATAACCTTTGCACTGCTGAGTTAGCACCGTTTTGTGCTCTTTATCGCGCGCAAAGTCCCGCGCGCAAAGTTTTGCGTGCGGAATCGCGCAACTCTGCGCGCAGCACCCATAGGGTTTCATTTAAAACTTTGCGCGCGGGAATTTCGCACGAGTTTCATTTTATCACGCATAAACTGAGTTTAGGCGTGATAAAGGGCTTTTCACAGGCGTGCAAACACTTTGCACCGCTTTGTGAATCAGGCCCATAGTCTAAACAAAGAATTCTAGCACAAGATATATGAGGCCCGGGTCTCAGGAGAGAGTCCTTCTGGCATGTAATGTAACAACTGCACTTCAGGGTGGCTTCTCGTAATGAGGCAACCAACCACAAGGTCTTGGAAGACATTTTTGGCAGGAGTTAAAGAGGAACTCTAGTGAAAGTAATTTAATTAAAAAAAAAGTACTTCATTTTTACAATAATTATGTGATGATTTAGTCAGTGTTTGCCCATTGTAATATCTTTTAAATCCCTGATTTACATTCTGATATTTATTACATGGTGACATTTTTATTGTTGGCAGTTGATGTAGCTGCTGCATGCTTTTTTGGCAGTTGGAAAAAGCTGTACACAGCTATTTCCCACAATGCAACAAGGTTCACAGACAGGAAACTGCTAGGAGTACCACGGTCCTCAGAGTTTCTTGTAGGAGGGGTTTCACCACAATATCAGCCATACAGAGCCCCCTGATGGTCTGTTTGCGAAAAGGAAAAGATTTCTCATGTAAAAGGGGGTATCAGCTAATGATTGGGATAAAGTTCAATTCTTGGTCGGAGTTTCTCTTTAAAGTGTACCCGAGGCGACAGGTGACATGATGAGATAAACATGTGTTTGTACATTTCTGAACATATTAATAACCAGGGTGTTTTACTTGTTTTATTTTGCTTTCTGAAAGAGTTATTTTTTAAGGATGGAAGTGGCAGCTTCTGCCTTGTCAGTACCTTGTCAGGAATATAGTAAACATCACTGATAAGCAAATTACAGCCATAAAAGCTTTACTGACAGAATACATTTTTCTACATATTTCTGAGAGCAGAGGGAGAGAGAAAGGGTCAATATAGTTCATGTATTTTCATTTAGGGACACTGAATAGACTGCAACTGAGCAGAGACAACAAAACATTCAATCTACTTTCTAAATGTTTAAATATAAAGTAAAATCCTGGGATATCTAAAAAAAAAGTCATTTTAGGAGTAGGAGGATAAATATAATGGTTTATCTCATCACTTTATTTTCGCCTCGGGTTCACTTTAATCTGAGATCCAGTCACCGTTCCCTATCATGCCAGAAGTCTCTCCCCAGACTTAGTCACTTTCTGTCATGAAAAAAGTATCTTCTGAAACCAAGCTACTGCCTTTCATACCATAAGTCTTTCCCAAGACCCAATCTCTCATGCCATGCCAGAAGGCTCTCCGGAGGCCTGGGTGTTGTCTTTAAAGTGAACCCGGGGTGAAAATAAAGTGATGAGATAAATAATTATATTTATCCTCCTACTCCTAAAAATGACTTTTTTAGATATCCCAGGATTTTACTTTATATTTAAACATTTAGAAAGTAGAAACCAAACAACCAATTTTTTTTATGGGAGCGTTGACGGGTTGAAGTGCCAAGCGACAAATTTGGGGGAAATTTGGGAGGGGGGAGGATTCATCAGGATGTGGACGGAGCTGACCGTTATGAAACTCTGTACTCTATACAGTGCTGCAGAAGATTTCAGTGCTATATAAATACAAAATAATTATATGGTAGGACATTAGACTATGACTATGGTATGATTAGATTATGAGCTCCTCTGAGGGCAGTGAGAAAAAGGGACATACGAAAGAGGAGGATGCATTGGAGGGGGGGGGGGGGAGATAAAGATGTAGAGGCACAAGACAGATAGCCTGCTGGGAGAGAAGAAATGGCAGAAAGACCTCCCATCAGGACTGCAGACATCACCAGTGCTGTTTGGCAGAGACATGCTGTTAGAATAAGCCACTAAAATCTGAAGAGTTAAGGGTCATGGGGGAAGTCAACAGGGTGGGAGGGAGGAGCTGAGAAAAGAGATAAGATTACCTGCAATCAAGCTAATTTAAATTGCCTGGAGCTAGGTTCTCTGCTCACTACAGAAGTCGGATGTCAGCACCTGTATCACTGGCTTCTGCAACAGCAAACTGCCCTGCATTATTGATAAATTACTCTGATCAAGATAAATAATCAATAGTCAAGGGGACTCTGGTATTACAGCAGCCACTGTACATGGCTACTAGTGTTGGGCGAACATCTAGATGTTCGGGTTCGGGCCGAACAGGCCGAACATGGCCGCGATGTTCGGGTGTTCGACCCGAACTCCGAACATAATGGAAGTCAATGGGGACCCGAACTTTTGTGCTTTGTAAAGCCTCCTTACATGCTACATACCCCAAATTTACAGGGTATGTGCACCTTGGGAGTGGGTACAAGAGGAAAAAATTTTTAGCAAAAAGAGCTTATCGTTTTTAAGAAAATCGATTTTAAAGTTTCAAAGGGAAAACTGTCTTTTAAATGCGGGAAATGTCTGTTTTCTTTGCACAGGTAACATGCTTTTTGTCGGCATGCAGTCATAAATGTAATACATATAAGAGGTTCCAGGAAAAGGGACCGGTAACGCTAACCCAGCAGCAGCACACGTGATGGAACAGGAGGAGGGTGGCGCAGGAGGAGAAGGCCACGCTTTGTGAGACACAACAACCCAGGCCTTGCATGAGGACAAGAAGCATGCGGATAGCATGCTTTGTACCGCCATGCAGTCATAAATGTAATAAAGATAAGTGGTTCAATAAACAGGGACCACGCGGCAACGCTAACCCAGCAGCAGCAGACGTGATGGAACAGGAGGAGGCGCAGGAGGAGAAGGCCACGCTTTGTGAGACACAACAACCCAGGCCTTGCATGAGGACAAGAAGCGTGCGGATAGCATGCTTTGTACCGCCATGCAGTCATAAATGTAATAAAGATAAGTGGTTCAATAAACAGGGACCACGCGGCAACGCTAACCCAGCAGCAGCAGACGTGATGGAACAGGAGGAGGCGCAGGAGGAGAAGGCCACGCTTTGTGAGACACAACAACCCAGGCCTTGCATGAGGTACCGCCATGCAGTCATAAATGTAATAAAGATAAGTGGTTCAATAAACAGGGACCACGCGGCAACGCTAACCTAGCAGCAGCACACGTGATGGAACAGGAGGAGGCGCAGGAGGAGAAGGCCACGCTTTGTGAGACACAACAACCCAGGCCTTGCATGAGGTACCACCATGCAGTCATAAATGTAATAAAGATAAGTGGTTCAATAAACAGGGACCACGCGGCAACGCTAACCCAGCAGCAGCAGACGTGATGGAACAGGAGGAGGCGCAGGAGGAGAAGGCCACGCTTTGTGAGACACAACAACCCAGGCCTTGCATGAGGACAAGAAGCGTGCGGATAGCATGCTTTGTACCGCCATGCAGTCATAAATGTAATAAAGATAAGTGGTTCAATAAACAGGGACCACGCGGCAACGCTAACCTAGCAGCAGCAGACGTGATGGAACAGGAGGAGGCGCAGGAGGAGAAGGCCACGCTTTGTGAGACACAACAACCCAGGCCTTGCATGAGGACAAGAAGCGTGCGGATAGCATGCTTTGTACCGCCATGCAGTCATAAATGTAATAAAGATAAGTGGTTCAATAAACAGGGACCACGCGGCAACGCTAACCCAGCAGCAGCAGACGTGATGGAACAGGAGGAGGCGCAGGAGGAGAAGGCCATGCTTTGTGAGACACAACAACCCAGGCCTTGCATGAGGACAAGAAGCGTGCGGATAGCATGCTTTGTACCGCCATGCAGTCATAAATGTAATAAAGATAAGAGGTTCCATAAACAGGGACCGGCAACGCTAACCCAGCAGCAGCAGCAGCACACGTGATGGAACAGGAGCAGGCGCAGGAGGAGAAGGCCATGCTTTTTGAGACACAACAACCCAGGCCTTGCATGAGGACAAAAAGCGTGCGGATAGCATGCTTTGTACCGCCATGCAGTCATAAATGTAATAAAGATAAGTGGTTCAATAAACAGGGACCACGCGGCAACGCTAACCCAGCAGCAGCAGACGTGATGGAACAGGAGGAGGCGCAGGAGGAGAAGGCCATGCTTTTTGAGACACAACAACCCAGGCCTTGCATGAGGACAAAAAGCGTGCGGATATAGCAGCAATGCTTTTTGCCGCCATGCAGTCATAAATGTAATACAGATGAGAGGTTCAATAAACAGGGACCGGAAACGCTACACCATCCCAGATGTTCATTGGTCATGCTACTTGGTTGGGGTCCTGGAGTGTTGCGTAGTCATTTCCAATCCAGGATTGATTCATTTTAATTTGAGTCAGACGGTCTGCATTTTCTGTGGAGAGGCGGATACGCCGATCTGTGACGATGCCTCCGGCAGCACTGAAACAGCGTTCCGACATAATGCTGGCTGCCGGGCAAGCCAGCACCTCTATTGCGTACATTGCCAGTTCGTGCCAGGTGTCTAGCTTCGATACCCAATAGTTGAAGGGTGCAGATGGATTGTTCGACACAGCTACGTCATCTGACATGTAGTCCTTGACCATCTTCTCCAGGCGATCGGTGTTGGAGGTGGATCTGCACGCTTGCTGTTCAGTGGGCTGCTGCTGCATGGGTGTCAGAAAATTTTCCCACTCCAAGGACACTGCCGATACCATTTCCTTTTGGGCACTAGCTGCGGCTTGCGTTGTTTGCTGCCCTCCTGGTCGTCCTGGGTTTGCGGAAGTCAGTCTGTCGGCGTACAACTGGCTAGAGGAGGGGGAGGATGTCAATCTCCTCTCTAAAGTCTCCACAAGGGCCTGCTGGTATTCTTCCATTTTGACCTGTCTGACTCTTTCTTCAAGCAGTTTTGGAACATTGTGTTTGTACCGTGGATCCAGAAGGGTATAAACCCAGTAATTGGTGTTGTCCAGAATGCGCACAATGCGTGGGTCGCGTTCAATGCAGTCTAGCATGAATTGAGCCATGTGTGCCAGAGTCCTACCAGAATCCTCATCATCCTCTTGTGAGCGTTGTGATAGTTGTTGTGATGCATCATAGTCGTCACCTTCCTCCTGGTCTGCTTCTGCTGACCATTCGCGCTGAATTGTGGAAGTCCAACGTGCACCGCTCTGGCCCTCGTCAGTGGTGGCATGAAATTCCTGCTCCAACTCCATCTGTTCCTCCTCCTCTTCTTCGTCATAGCTGCTGGGGCCAGCGTTCCCTGAGGCGGATGGCCTGATGTTGGTACCATCACGCTGATCGTTTTCTCCTTCAGATTCCCCCAGTTGCATCATGACAGCTGTTTCCTTGATTTTCAACATTGACCTCTTCAGTAAACACAGCAGTGGTATGGTAATGCTAACTGAAGAGTTGTCACTGCTCACAAGCAACGTGGATTGCTCAAAATTTTGGAGGACTTGGCAGAGGTCCAACATGTTGGCCCAATCGGATCCACAGAAGCTTGGCAGCTGTCCGGATGCGCCTCGGTACTGCGCCGTCATGTACTGGACCACTGCACTCTTCTGCTCACAAAAGCGTGCTAGCATGTGCAGCGTAGAATTCCAGCGCGTAGGGACATCACACAGCAAGCGATGGTGGGGGAGATTGAAGCGCTCCTGCATCTTGGCGAGTGCCCCCGAAGCAGTACTGGAATTTCTACAATGTTTGGCCACTCGACGCACCTTCAACAGAAGATCGGCCACGCCTGGGTATGTCCTCAGGAACCGCTGAACTACTAGGTTCATCACAGGCAAGGGATGTGTGTCAGCTTAGCCAACCTTAAAGCGCGAATGAGATTACTCCCATTATCACACACAACCATGCCCGGTTTCAGGTCCAGCGGTGCCAGCCACAAATCCGTCTGTTCCTTTATTCCCTTCCAAATTTCCTCCCCTGTGTGCTGCTTATCCCCAAGGCAGATCAGCTTCAGCAACGCTTGCTGACGCATGCCAACAGCTGTGCTGCACTGCTTCCACGATCCTACTGCTGCTGGGTTAGCGTTTCCGGATGAGGTACAGCTTTGAGATGCGTTGGAGGAGAAGGAGTCAGAGAGGTAGGTGCTGCTGTTGTTATCCAGTGGGAGGGACGGCGGTGCAGCTGTTTGCGGCGTGGGCAACACCCGCGCCGTAGCAGGTGAGGAATCGCTGCCAGGCTCCACAAGGTTCACCCAGTGCGCGGTAAGGGAGATGTATCGACCCTGTCCGAACGCACTCGTCCAAGTGTCAGTGGTGAGGTGAACCTTGCAGGCAACGGCATTCTTCAAGCTTCGGGTTATTTTGCTGACCACGTGCTCATGCAACTCAGGCACTGCAGAGCGCGCAAAGTGGTAGCGGCTGGGAACCACGTAACGTGGGATGGCCACTGACATCATGCCCTTGAAGCTGTTTGTCTCCACCACTCGATATGGCAGCATTTCGCAGGCCAGAAGCTTGGCTATGCTGGCTGTTACTGCCACGGCCCGGGGGTCATTTGCTGGCAATTTCCTCTTGTGCTCAAACATCTCCGACACAGACAACTGAACCGTAGCGCTGCACACGGAAGGGCTGTTGGTTGTTGTGTTTGATGAACACTGGGAGACCTCAAGAGCACTACTCCGGAAAGTGACAGTGTCAGCGTCGTCTGATGTTTGTGAATGTTGTGAACCACGCAATGGCTGGGCTACTGCTGCTGCTGAGGCGGGTCTGGTGGTGAGTCTGGTGAACCCAAGGGAGGCAGTGTTGCTGGTACCCTGTCCTGCCGCGTTTGCCCACAGAGTGGGATGTTTGGATAGCATGTGGCGGCTCATGCTGGTGGTGGAGAGGTTGTTAATACTTTTCCCCCTGCTCAGGCGGGTCTTGCACACCTTGCAAATCGCCATGGTAACATCCTCAGTGCAGTCTTCAAAGAAAGCCCAGACTTTGGAGCACCTGCCTCCTTGCTGGCGATTTCTGTTTGCTCCTCTTTTGCCTCTCACTTGAACTTCCATGCTTGTGGTGCCTGAAATTGCGCGCCGCCTACCTTTTGGCACAAGGCGAACTCGTGCAGCAGTGGGTTCTTCAACAGACTCATCTGTGCTGCTGCTACGACGGCGATGTTCTCGTTCACAAACAAAATCTGGGTCTATGTCCACATTGTCCATACCCTCCTCTTCCATCTCCTCAAACTCGTCATATGTCATTGTGGGGGGCCGCCGCCGTGGAGTAGAGCTCCCCAGAACAACCTCTGCGCAGCTCACTCCAACGTCGTCTTCCAGATCTTGTCGGCCGACCTCCTGCAATTGCAACCCCTCCTGCCCAACTTGCTCTGGGATTTGGGTTTCCGAGTCCTCCTCGGACTCGCCTTGTATTTCAGTGCGCGGTGCATTTCCCACAGTTAATGGTTGTGAATCCGGGCACAACATTTCTGGCTGTTCCTCCATTGACCTTTGAAAGGTGGAAGTTTGTTGGGCTGGGAATAGCTCCTGCGAATACCCCATTGTGTCCTGAGGTAATTCATCGGACTGGTTATCTGGCAGTTGTGTGCATGGTGTCGCTGCTGGTTGTGTCAGCTTTGTGCCCACTGGCTCCTTGTAACTGGCTGAGGACTCGGACCTCGTGCGTGATGTGCTGGTGCTGCTTAACCCACTGCTGGACGCTTGAGAGGTCATCCAAGTAATTATCTGGTCCTGTTTTTTTGGATCTGTGAGGGTTGTTGTCCTGGACAACATGGGCGGTATTGAGTGGGTTTTCTTGGGTGCTCCCCTGTGGCCTGTACGTGAACCGTCAGGGGAAACACCTCTTCCCTTGCCCCTTCCTCTTTCACCGGATTTCTTCCTCATTTCACTTATCCTTACAGTACACGCTGACTGGCAGCAGTACAGTGGCAGTACAGAAATGCTATACAGTACCACTATTCCCAGCAGCGACACAGAGCACAATGCTATACAGTGGCGGGTGAGCGGTGTACCACTATTCCCAGCAGCGACACAGAGCACAATGCTATACAGTGGCGGGTGAGCGGTGTACTACTGTTCCCAGGCCCAGCAGACACAGAGTGGAAGTAAACACAATGGTATATAGTCTGGCTGAGCGGTGTACACAGAGTGGCAGTACACACAATGCTATATAGTCTGGCTGAGCGGTGTACACAGAGTGGCAGTACACACAATGCTATATAGTCTGGCTGAGCGGTGTACACAGAGTGGCAGTACACACAATGCTATATAGTCTGGCTGAGCGGTGTACACAGAGTGGCAGTACACACAATGCTATATAGTCTGGCTGAGCGGTGTACACAGAGTGGCAGTACACACAATGATATATAGTCTGGCTGAGCCGTGTACACAGAGTGGCAGTACACACAATGCTATATAGTCTGGCTGAGCCGTGTACACAGAGTGTCAGTAAACAATGCTATATATAGCGTGGCTGAGCGAGGTACACAGTGGCAGTACACACAATGATATATAGTCTGGCTGAGCCGTGTACACAGAGTGGCAGTACACACAATGCTATATAGTCTGGCTGAGCCGTGTACACAGAGTGTCAGTAAACAATGCTATATATAGCGTGGCTGAGCGAGGTACACAGTGGCAGTACACACAATGCTATATAGTCAGGCTGAGCGGTGTACACAGAGTGTCAGTAAACAATGGTATATAGTCTGGCTGAGCGGTGTACACAGAGTGTCAGTAAACATTGGTATATAGTCTGGCTGAGCGGTGTACACAGAGTGTCAGTAAACAATGGTATATAGTCTGGCTGAGCGGTGTACACAGAGTGGCAGTACACACAATGCTATATAGTCTGGCTGAGCGGTGTACACAGAGTGGCAGTACACACAATGCTATATAGTCTGGCTGAGCGGTGTACACAGAGTGGCAGTACACACAATGCTATATAGTCTGGCTGAGCGGTGTACACAGAGTGGCAGTACACACAATGCTATATAGTCTGGCTGAGCGGTGTACACAGAGTGGCAGTACACACAATGATATATAGTCTGGCTGAGCCGTGTACACAGAGTGGCAGTACACACAATGCTATATAGTCTGGCTGACCCGTGTACACAGAGTGTCAGTAAACAATGCTATATATAGCGTGGCTGAGCAAGGTACACAGTGGCAGTACACACAATGCTATATAGTCAGGCTGAGCCGTGTACACAGAGTGTCAGTAAACAATGGTATATAGTCTGGCTGAGAGGTGTACACAGAGTGTCAGTAAACAATGGTATATAGTCTGGCTGAGCGGTGTACACAGAGTGGCAGTAAACACAATGCTATATATAGCGTGGCTGAGCGAGGTGCACAGTGGCAGTACACACAATGCTATATAGTCAGGCTAAGCCGTGTACACAGAGTGTCAGAAAACACAATGCTATATATATCGTGGCTGAGCGAGGTGCACAGTGGCAGTACACACAATGCTATATAGTCAGGCTGAGCCGTGTACACAGAGTGTCAGTAAACAATGGTATATAGTCTGGCTGAGCGGTGTACACAGAGTGTCAGTAAACAATGGTATATAGTCTGGCTGAGCGGTGTACACAGAGTGGCAGTAAACACAATGCTATATATAGCGTGGCTAAGCGAGGTGCACAGTGGCAGTACTCACAATGCTATATAGTCAGGCTAAGCCGTGTACACAGAGTGTCAGAAAACACAATGCTATATATAGCGTGGCTGAGCGAGGTGCACAGTGGCAGTACACACAATGCTATATAGTCAGGCTAAGCCGTGTACACAGAGTGTCAGAAAACACAATGCTATATATAGCGTGGCTGAGCGAGGTGCACAGTGGCAGTACACACAATGCTATATAGCCAGGCTAAGCCGTGTACACAGAGTGTCAGAAAACACAATGCTATATATAGCGTGGCTGAGCGAGGTGCACAGTGGCAGTAAACAATGCTATATATATAGTGTGGCTGAGCGAGCGGTGTACTACTGTTCCCAGCAGCGACACACAATGACTGGGGGGGACCCTGGCTAGCGTGGCTGGAGAGCGAACTACCCTGCCTGCCTACCCAAAGCTAAACCCACAGAGAAATTGCGGAGATATGACGTGG
The DNA here is from genome assembly GCF_040937935.1 of Hyperolius riggenbachi. Classification (NCBI taxonomy): domain Eukaryota; kingdom Metazoa; phylum Chordata; class Amphibia; order Anura; family Hyperoliidae; genus Hyperolius; species Hyperolius riggenbachi. The sequence goes on from NC_090651.1 coordinate 282,110,532, forward strand.
TTCGGGTATTTATTTACCCGAACCACGTGACCGTTCGGCCAATCAGAGCGCGTTCGGGCCCAAACCACGTGACCCGTTCGGCCAATCACAGCGCTAGCCGAACGTTCGGGGAACGTTCGGCCATGCGCTCTTAGTTCGCCCATGTGGCCGAACGGTTTGGCCGAGCACCGTCAGGTGTTCGGCCGAACTCGAACATCACCCGAACAGGGTGATGTTCTGCAGAACCCGAACAGTGGCAAACACTGTTCGCCCAACACTAATGGCTACTAATGACAGGCAACTTCTGAAGCATTAAACACATCCTGTCACCTCTCCCTGCTAATGTCCCAGCTGCAGCTCAGCAATCATTCTCTCTACTCACCCTGCTGCTCTGCACATTCACTCACTGCAGGCTGTGTGTAGAGGGTGAGGAGACACATTGCCCATGGGACAGGAAGGAGGAGGGGTGCTACATCTAGTGCAGGAAGTAGTACGGTCCCCTGCACTGCCTGCTGCTATTTTCCTGAATGTTGCCCAAACTATGAAAAAAAAGTCCCAGATGGAAGAACACAGTGACTAAGCACCACACATTTCTTTATTACAGCTGATACAAATGCTGCAATAAATATGCACTGTTTCTACTTTCTGCTTTCATGGAAGCAGCCATTTTCTTAAAGCGGACCCAAACCAAATTTTTTTTTAATTCACAATATTTAGTTGCACCACTCTGACACATACAAAGATAAATAAGCACTCTTTCAAGCCTATGAGCACTTCAGTGCATTCTTTTCACCCTTCTCTTTTCATAACTAGGGTTATACAGGTGGCAGCCATTAGCAATTCCTCCTTTGCAGGACACCACCTACTCCACCAGTTTGCTGGATTCTGTCCCGGCAATATGAAAGGAAGGGAGGGGTTTCTCCAATAAATGTAAAATATTTTATATTTGTCATCATGCAGCTGAAAAAAGGCTGCTATTTATTATTATAATTTAGAAAATAGATTTTATTTCTGAAATCCTGTATTTTTAATTTGGGTCCACTTTAACATTCTGTGCCTTTAAATGAGCTTATCTGCCTTATTTGGCAGTCAGCTGACCCAGAGGAGAGATCAAATTAAAACTTGTGATTAGACACAAATGAGGGGAAATTAGAGAGGCTGAACTCCCTAAATACATACAGGGTGCCTTTCTCTATGTTTTCCTTCTGTCCTGTGCAAGTGGTCAGCTGGGGCAAACTCAGGATTTTGAAGGGAGGAATCCCTGAAAAGGTCTCCCTCAACCACGTACAATACAGTATAACAATATGGTAGGACATCATGCTGGTTACACATAATGCAATTTTTTCGTCCAACCGACCAACAACGGGATAGATCAGGAGCAGTTTGAAAACAGATAATAATGAGGACAGCTGACAATGCTAATGAAGGGGAAGGTGAATCATTCACACAGCAGGGCACAGGGCTGTGCTCATACCTGACTCCAGGGATGCTCGGATACCCCTTTTTATTATTCGAGTTAGGTCGAATTCGAATAGTAAATTATTCGAGGTCGGTCAAATATTCGAGTCGAATATTTTTTACTATTCGATTCGACCTCGAAATTCGAGCTCACTATTCGAGTCGGTATTCGAGCTCATTATTCGAGCTGACTATTCGAATTGGCCTTAAATAGCTTCCAACACTTGTTTTGGGGGTGAATGATGCAAGAAACATCTTTTTTTCCAAGTAACAACAGCAAGTGATTATGTGGGGATGTTCCTTTAAAAAAAAAAAGGTGGAAAGAGAAGTTGTGTCCAAAATTCTGTTCAGTACTGTATATACTTCTTCTTCTTCTTCTTCTTCTATATCTTCTTCTTCTTCTTCTTCTTCTTCTATATCTTCTTCTCCTTCTCTGTCTCCTTCTCCTTCTCCTTCTTCTTCTTCTTCTTCATCTTCTTCATCATCTTCTTCTTCATCTTCTTCTTCTTCATCTTCTTCTTCATCATCTTCTTCTTCTTTTTCTATATCTTCTTCTTCTTCTCCTTCTTCTTCTTCTTCTATATCATCTTCTTCTTCTTCACTTATTTCTCTTCTATTTTTTTTTTAAAGAAATGCAGCTATTTTTGAGCGTAATAAATAGCTGGTGGCGCATGATGGAAGCGCCATTGTATGTGCTCCCTGGCAGTGGAAACACACAGACAGCAGGAGGTAAATTCAGCAGCAGCAGCAGGAGGAGGATGATTGTGTGGCAGCAGGCAGTCAATGAGGCAGCCAGCGAGACATAATAGGCTGTGGTACCTAGAGGTGGTACCAGGCCGTAAATACACAGCATGAGGTTCCAGACAGCGGTTGTGAAGCCCACATCATGTCCAATACACAACTGGGACAACACAGTTTTCAACCCGGACACCTCTAAAAATAATATCACAAAGTATTAAAAAGTATATATATTTTTTTCATTTTTTTAAAGAAATGCAGCTGTTTTTGAGCGTAATAAATAGCTGGTGGCGCATGGTGGAAGTGCCATTGTATGTGCTCCCTGGCAGTGGAAACACACAGACAGCAGGAGGTAAATTCAGCAGCAGCAGCAAGAGGAGGATGATTGTGTGGCAGCAGGCAGTCAATGAGGCAGGCAGCGAGACATAATAGGCTGTGGTACCTAGTTGTGGTACCAGGCCATAAATACACAGCAGGAGGTCCCAGACAGCGGTCGTGCAGCCCACATCGTGTCCAATACACAACTGGGACAACACAGTTTTCAACCCGGGCACCTCAGAAAAATTAAACCTTTTTTTTTTTAATGGTTTATTTTTTTTTATTTTTTTACAGCAAATTAAACATATAGCTATTGTTGGACGTAATAGCTGGTGGCAGAGTGGCAGCAGAAGGTAAATTTGTGTACCCTGGCAGTGGGAAACACAGCAGACAGACAGCAGCAGCAGCAGGAGGAATGGAGGAGTAGTGTGAGTGTGGCAGCAGGTAGGTAGGCAGCGTGACATAATAGCCCTGGTACCTAGCGGTGATACCAGGGCTGTAAATAAACACAGCAGGAGGTCCCAGACAGCGGTCGTGCAGCCCACATCGTGTCCAATACACAACTGGGACAACACAGTTTTCAACTCGGGCACCTCAGAAAAATTAAACCTTTTTTTTTTTTTTTTTTTTTTAATGGTTTATTTTTTTATTTTTTTTACAGCAAATTACACATATAGCTATTGTTGGACGTAATAGCTGGTGGCAGAGTGGCAGCAGAAGGTAAAATCTGTGTACCCTGGCAGTGGGAAACACAGCAGACAGACAGCAGCAGCAGCAGGAGGAATGGAGGAGTAGTGTGAGTGTGGCAGCAGGTAGGTAGGCAGCATGACATAATAGCCCTGGTACCTAGCGGTGATACCAGGGCTGTAAATCAACACAGCATGAGGTCCCAGACAGCGGTCGTGCAGCCCACATCGTGTCCAATACACAACCGGGACAACACAGTTTTCAACCCAGACACCTCAGAAAAATTAAACTTTTTTTTTTTTTTTTAATGGTTTATTTATTTTTTATTTTTTTACAGCAAATTACACATATAGCTATTGTTGGACGTAATAGCTGGTGGCAGAGTGGCAGCAGAAGGTAAATCTGTGTACCCTGGCAGTGGGAAACACAGCAGACAGACAGCAGCAGCAGCAGCAGGAGGAATGGAGGAGTAGTGTGAGTGTGGCAGCAGGTAGGTAGGCAGCGTGACATAATAGCCCTGGTACCTAGCAGTGATACCAGGGCTGTAAATAAACACAGCAGGAGGTCCCAGACAGCGGTCGTGCAGCCCACATCGTGTCCAATACACAACTGGGACAACACAGTTTTCAACTCGGGCACCTCAGAAAAATTAAACCTTTTTTTTTTTTTTTTTTAATGGTTTATTTTTTATTTTTTTTTACAGCAAATTACACATATAGCTATTGTTGGACGTAATAGCTGGTGGCAGAGTGGCAGCAGAAGGTAAAATCTGTGTACCCTGGCAGTGGGAAACACAGACAGACAGCAGAAGGGCAGTACACAGCAGCCCACTGTAGGTGTAAAATGTGTGGCTACAGGCGACGTAATAGTCAAACTGAACCAGGCTGGCTTAGTAGTGAGCTGGAGCCAGGAGGTGCATATTAACGATGGTTCCGGCAGCCAGTTCATGTCCCCCTCTCACCGACAACAGGGGCCAGGAACTCGCCTTCCACCCACGCCTGGTTCATCTTGAGAAACGTCAGTCTGTCCACAGACTTGTGAGACAGACGTGAGCGTTTCTCGGTGACCATGCCACCAGCTGCACGCTGGAAGGGGGACAGGACAGCACTTCCAGGGCGTACTGCGCCAGCTCGCTCCAGATCTCCAGGCGCTTGACCCAATACTCCATGGGATCAACAGGGGCATCGCTGTCAAGCCCGCTGTATGACCCCATGTAGTCAGCCACCATGCGGGTCAGGCGCTGGCTGTGACCGGAGGAGGATGCTGCTGCATGCACCTCCTCTCTAGTCACTGCTGGAGCCTCTACAGTCCTGTAGAGCTCGTTGCTGAGAGACAGTAGGTCTGTGGGGCGCTTGCTGCTGGATGCAGGCACCTGCTGCTGCCTCTGTGCTGGCTGGACAGTGGGGGTGGAAGGCTGGGCGAAGGCTTCCTCCAAGCGCTCAACAAGGGCCTGCTGCAAGCTCCTTATTTGTTGCGCTGGGTCTCCTCCTGCAGGAGGCAGGAACTGGCTCAACTTCCCCTTGAGGCGCGGGTCCAACATCATGCTGATCCAGATGTCCTCCCTCTGCTTCATCTGGATCACCCTGGGGTCCTTGCGCAGGCACGTCAGCATGTGCGCTGCCATTGGGAAGAGGCGGGCCACGTGTGCTGGCACATCGACGGCAGTGCTGTCCTCATCCTCCTCCTCTGTCTCCTCAGCCTCATCCTCTCTCCACCCCCGCACCAACTGAGCTGCACTGTGCTGATCCCCCTCATCAGCAGCAAGGTCAGGGACCTCCACCAAGTCCTCCTCCTCCTCCCCCTCAGAGGTGGACTGTGCAGCTGCATGCCGCTCCTGCTGGGCCAAGGCTGCCGCTCCCTGTTCCAGCAAAGCATCGAGGGCCCTGTTCAGCAGACAAACCAGGGGCACCCACTCGCACACCATAGCATGGTCCCTGCTCACCATGTTGGTGGCCTGCAGAAAGGGAGCCAGCACTAAGCACACCTGCTGCATGTGCCCCCAGTCATCATCGGGGACGTTGCTGGTCTTGTCCCTTTTCTGAGCGGCGGACACAGTGGCCAGGGCAAGGTACTGGTTGACAGCGTGCTTCTGTTCAACCAGACGCTCCAACATCGCCAGGGTGGAGTTCCAGCGAGTTGCAACGTCAAGGATCAGCCGATGGCGTGGCAGCTCCAGCTCCTTTTGCACGTCTTCCAGGCTCCCAGAGGCTGCAGCCGAGCGCAGGAAGTGACGCACAACATTCCTTGCCGTTTCCAGCAGTTCGCTCATCCCCTGGTAGGTGCGCAAGAACTTCTGCACCACCAGGTTCAGCACGTGGGCAAGACAGGGGATGTGGGTCAGGTTTCCCCTGTCGATTGCGGGAACCAGATTGGCCCCCTTGTCGGCCACCACCTCTCCGACTTTGAGGCCTCTGGGGGTCAGCCAAATCCTCTCCTGCTCCTGGAGTTTGGCCAACACATGGGTTGCCGTCAGTTTGGTCTTCCCAAGGCTGACCAACTGCAGCAGCGCTTGGCAGTGGCGTGGCTTCACGCTACTGCTGAGGCAGGGGGTTTGGCCAGGTGTGCCGGAGGATGGCAGAGGATCGGAGGAACCTGCTGCAGTTCCCCTGACCCTGCGGGGTGGCACCACCCACTGTGTTGCTGCTGCTGCTGTGCCCGCTGCTGCTCTCCCATCCTCACCCCCATTCACCAAGCTGACCCAGTGGACAGTGAAGGACAGGTAGCGGCCTGTCCCGAAGCGGCTGCTCCAGGAGTCCATGGTGACGTGGACCCTTTCACCAACCGCGTGCTCCAGCCCTCGCTCCACATTGGCCATGACAAAGCGGTGCAGTGCAGGCATGACCTGGCGGGCGAAGAAGTGTCTGCTGGGGAGCTGCCAGTCTGGGGCTGCACAAGCAAGCAGCGCACACATGTCGCTCCCCTCCTGCACGAGCATGTACGGCAGGAGTTGGGAGCACATGGCCTGTGCCAGCAAGCCGTTCAGCTGACGCACGCGACGGCTGCTGGGAGGCAGAGCCCTAACCACCCCCTGGAAGGACTCGCTCAAAAGGCTCTGGCGTTGCCTTTTGCTAGCACGGGAATCAGCAGAGACAGCAGAGGAGGCCACTGAGGACTGGCTGCCAGAACAGGCCTCAGTGTAGGCGGCAGGAGTTGCAGAGGGGGGAGGAGCAGTGCGTTTCCGCACTCCTGCTGGTGGTGCTGGAGGAGCAGGAGGGCGGGTGGCTGCTGTTGCTGCTGCTGCTGCTGCTGCTGAAGGCTGTGCAGTGATGGGTGTGGTGCCACTGCCAGCACCAGATGCCTTCAGCCTCTGGAACTCCTCATGCTGGTGGTAATGTTTAGCAGCAAGATGGTTGATCAGAGAGCTGGTGCTGAACTTTAAGGGGTCTGCACCTCTGCTCAACTTCCGCTGACAGTGGTTGCAAGTGGCGTACTTGCTGTCAACTGTGGGCATGGTGAAAAATTGCCAGATTGGTGACATTAAAACCCCCCTATGGCCTGGAGCTGCTGCTGCTGCTGCTGCCTGTCTCCCTGTGGTGGTTGGGGGGGGGGGGGGGGCTTGGGTGCGGCTGGTGGTGGTACTGGCAGATGCTGCTGCTGCTGCTGCTGCTGAGCCTGAGACACCAGCAGGCTGTTGGACCTGCCTACTGCTGCCAATGCTTGCAATGATGCGCCTCCTTGCAAGGCCCACAAGCGCATCCTCCTCCTCTTCCTCAGAGCTGCTGATGATGACATCCCCAGGTGCTGGTGGTGGCGGCACCCAGTCTTTGTCTGTCCCCCCGTCATCATCATCATCATCATCATCCTCCCCCTCCTGAAACATGTCCTGCTGGGATGATGACCCCCCAAACTCCTCTCCTGATGCATGGATGGGCTGCTTGACTGTCGCCACAGTCTTGCTGTCCAATCCCTCCTCCCCCAAAGTGCCCATCAGCATCTCCTCCTCAAAATCGCCAACAACAGCAGACAATTTACTCATGATGCCTGGGGTCAAAAGACTGCTGAATGACAGATCGCCAACTGACGGTGAACTGGCCTCCTCCCCAGGCCCTGCTGGGCGGCTGCTGCGAACAGGGGTGGTGGTGGTGGTGAGGGTGGAGGCCTCGGATGCAGAGCTGATGGCGGGCTGCTCATCCTCCGTCATCAGTTGCACCACAGTGGCTGCATCCTTTTCCTCAATGGGACGTTTCCGACCCGGCTGGAGGAAAATAGGAGCAGGTACTACACGCTGCTGCTGCTGCTGTGTCTCTGCAGCGTGAGTTGCAGATGCTCCTGCTGGGCGGCGCCCAAGGCATCCACGGCCAGTGGCTATAGGCGGAATGTTAGCCACTGACGCAGCTGCTGCTGCTGCGGAACTGTGCATGGTGGCGCAGCCGCGGCTTGCCACAATGCTGCTCCCTCTCCTCCTGATTCCCTTGCTGCCCTTCCCCTTGCCCAAACCGCGCTGGCTGCCACTTCCAGACATCTTAGATGTTTTGGGCGTAAACAAAAAAGTTTTTTAAAAGGGCGGGTGAAAAAGTGGGGTACTTTAATGGAGTGGGTTAGTGGGTGAGGTGACACTAATCACTAAGTGATTAGATTGCTAAGTGATTACTAGTACAGTACAAATACAAAATACAATAATTCAGTAATCAGTAAGTGTGAACAGTGAACAGTGAGTGTGTCCCCTAGTACACTAACTAGAAAATACAATAATCAGTAGTAATCAGATTCAGTAGAAGGAAATAGAGTGTGTGTACACTACAGACAGTGCACGCACACACACACGCAGGAGCTAGCCTATGAACAGTGACTGAGTGTCCCTAGTACTGTAAGTACAACTAGAAAATACAATAATCAGATTCAGTAGTAATCAGATGATTGAGTAGAAGGGAATACTATGTACTGTACACTACAGACAGTGCACGCACACACACACGCAGCAGCTATGAACAGTAACAGTGAGTGTCCCTAGTACAGTAGTATAACTACAAAATACAAGAATCACTCAGTAAGTAAAGGACAAAACAGGGTAGAATACACAGCAGAAACACTGATATAGATGAGAAATAAACTAACAGAGGACAGGAGGACAGCTGCCCACACAGGCAAGGCCCTGAGGCCTAAAGCTGTGTAAGCTTGCCTGCAGCAGCAGCTGTCTCTATGTAACACACAAGCTACTAACTAAAATACAATCTCTATCTAGCTAACAACAATATAGGTGTATATAGCAGGTGTATGTGAGCAAAAACGCTAGGTAATTGACCACTATAGAGCACTTGCTAAGCCAAAGCACAAAGGAGCAGATCTCTCTCTGTACAAGTCAGGCAAGGACGGAAAAACCGAACATGGTGGCTGCTATTTATAGGGTAGGGGCTGGCCAGGGTCCCCCTCTGTGATTGGCTGCCGTCAGAGGGCCTGGGAGCCCTCTGATTGGCTCTAAGGACATCAATCTGGGCTATGACGCTATTCGAGCTCGGTATTCGAGCTCGAATAGCGCTGTTTGCTCGAATAGCTCGAATAGTGAGTGGGCTATTCGAGTTCACTCGAATAGCCCATTCGAATAGCTGCAGCTATTCGAGCTCGGTATTCGAGCTCGAATAGCTGAAAAAGAGCTTGAATATTCGAGCTACTCGAATATTCGAGCTCTGCTGAGCATCACTGCCTGACTCTATGCTCCGTTAAGTTCCCCAGAGCTGCTCCATGCTCTGCACACACACTGCTGCTCCATGCTCTGCACACACACTGCTGCCCCATGCTCTGTACACATGCTGCTGCTCCATGCTCTGTACACACACTGCTGCTCCATGCTCTGTACACACACTGCTGCTCCATGCTCTGTACACACACTGCTGCTCCATGCTCTGTACACAAGCTTCTGCTCCATGCTCTGTACACACACTGCTGCACCATGCTCTGTACACATGCTGCTGTTACATCCAAAGTCAACTGTAGCTGGGAAAGAAAGGGAGCAGTGCTGTGAGCTGCAGAATGCCTGCAGAATCTCTGTCTCCAGACACTGCACCGGCCCTGGTCTGAGGGGGGATTCTGGGCAGCTGTAATCCCCCCCCCCCCCCCCCGCGTTTGCCTCTATGGTCAGGTACACTTTACATGGGAATAAATGTACGGGGTGTCCTGATTTTGCATTTTTGTTGATTACATTTTACAGAGGATATTGAAAAGTGTTTTCTTCAGTTTTATTTGTCTAATTATAGCACTTAATTGCTCCAGTATTTCTAACATTGAGATAAAATATCCATAGGTCACATAACACACAGGCTTTCATAGGGTGTCCTATTTATTTCATAAACGGTGGATAGAGATGAGAAACAGACAAACAAACAGACCAATGGGCAGATGGACTAATGGGTGGACAGATAAATAGATAGATAGATAGATAGATAGATAGATAGATAGATAATCGATGCTGCCCTTTCTTTGCTTTAAAATTCATGAGTAATCCAACCAAGCTAAATACAATAGTCCTATGCACATTTAATTGCACCTATATAAACAATGGATTATCCAAGTTGCTTATGCCAAGCTGTTTTTTTCCTGCCTGCAAACTTGCTGTGACACGGTCTATAACAATGCCCTGGGCGTTGAGCTATGGTCTAACTGTCTAACACACAATAGGTGCTCTCTTGTTTGTGCTGGAATAGATAAATGCCCTCAGCTCAGTTTGCCAGTCACCAGTGCCCATTGTGGTTCCCAAAATAGTATAAAAAAAGAACTGAAAAGCAATAATTAGTTAGATGTAAATAGACAAAGTGAAGGCTTCTTTTGGCATTATTGGTTGTTTTCCCAGTGGAAGTTGGAACAGAGCCTAACCCTCTTTATACTTTTAAAACACAATTTTAATCAGTGTTTTAATACAAGTAGTGTATCTGTAATATATGTATTTCCTGAATTTTTATAACATTTTATAGAGTGTACTGAACAATTGTCATTATATACTGTCCCTCAAGGAGGCTCACAATCTAAGGTCCTTATTACAGTCTAGGAGATATTTGGGGATAAAAGTCTGCTGACCGACCAACAAGTTTCTTTTTCTACTGTAGTTGCTTAGCAAGTGGCACAGGCTTACCCAAGGTAATGCCTAATGAGCCCCACCCTGGTATTCAACAGAGCAGCTCACAAAAGATCACGTGCTGTTACTTCAAGTGGTACTAGACTACGCGTACGTTAAAAAGGGGCGCTGGGAAAAAAGGGCGCCGGGTTTTTAACGATAAGCATGGATAACGTTTAAAAATGTATTGTACTGTATTTCGTTTAAAATTAATGTTTTTTAAAGTTATAAATCATTAAATAATGTCCATTAAATCGGCAATTGTAAAAACGTTAATCTTTCGTTTAAATAGTGAAACGTATAATAACGTTTAAAAAAAAAATTACTAAGTAACCCTCCCTGTACCTACCCCTAACCCCTAGACCCCCCTGTTGATGCCTAAACCTAAGACCCCCCCTGTTGGTGCCTAAGTAACCCTCCCTGTACCTACCCCTAACCCCTAGACCCCCCTGTTAGTGCCTAAACCTAAGACCCCCCTGTTGGTGCCTAAACCTAAGACCCCCCTGTTGGTGCCTAAACCTAAGACCCCCCTGTTGGTGCCTAAACCTAAAACCCCCCTGTTGGTGCCTAAACCTAAGACCCCCCTGTTGGTGCCTAAACCTAAGACCCCCCTTTTGGTGCCTAAACCTAAGACCCCCTGTTGGTGCCTAAACCTAAGACCCCCCTGTTGGTGCCTAAACCTAAGACCCCCCTGTTGGTTTTTTCGTTTAAAAATAATGTTAAAAAAAAAAGTACTGTTTTTCGTTTAAAAATAATGTTTGGAAAAAAATATTGTACTGTTTTTCGTTTAAAAATAATATTTAAAAATGTATAAATCATTAAATAATGTGTAATCATGAGAAACAGTAATAAAACATTAAGTCTCCGGGCGCCGCTTTTAAAACTTTAGTTTTCTCCGGCGCCCTTTTTTCCTATCGGGCGCCCATTAAACGATATTTATTATAGGAGTGAATGGCGGCGCCCGATTTGTCCACTAGCCTCAGGCGCCCGAATTTACTGTTACCCTAGACTACTGTCTATTGGAGACTCTCAGGTCATGAGCCCTGGTTATGTTCCATTATCAGTGGATGGGCAGGCAAAGGCCACAGCTCGTAGACAAGGGTCAGGGCCTGCAGCAATCAGGTGTATTCAGTATCAGCATCAGAAGGTCAGAGCTGGTGATAGTCAGACATTATTAATAAACAAGCAATGGTTGAAGCAGGCAGCAATCGGAGCACAGGTAAGCTGCAACAAGGTCAGTAGCAAACACAGAATATCAGAGGAGGTCAAACTTGCCAGTACATAAGCTCAGGCACCACACTTTGAAGCAAGATCATTGCAAGAAGCTGTCGTTGCCTTTAATGTGAGTATGTGATGTCTGTGAATGTCCTCAAACAAGGCTCACTCACCCACTCATTTGCAGGGTGCATACTAAAATACTGCACTTGTGTAAAAGACCCACTATACACCACATAATCGCATGTGCAAAACCAGCAATGGTCAGAACACCATCGACCACCAGTCAACCCTGTGAGCTATGTGAGGAAACTCACATAGCATGAGAACATGAGAATATACCAGTGTTGCCAACTCATCCCTTTAATTACTGACACATATGAATTATACAAGTTTTGTGGCTAGGTAGATGCAGTTAAGGCACTGATTATGTGCAAATAGCCCTGGAACCTGTATAACTTAAATGTGTCAGTAATTAAAGGGATGAGTTGGCAACACTGGAATATACAAACATCATACAGATATTATCACGTGGAAATATTATACTTTGCATGTGTGTTCTGTACATCCCCTGGTATTGTGGGTTGACTAACAAGTAAGCTATGGGTTAAGCTACCTAAAGTTACTTATGTATTGTATTTGGCCATATAGAGAACTCTACAAAGAATACCATTTCCAGTTTACACTATTACTTTACTATTTTTTTTTCTTCAAAACTTGTTGCTTGGAAAAGTTTGTAATATTCCTGTGTCTTCAGAGGCCCAACCATTCATATTACACTAAATAATTCACATACCTGATAAAACCAACATCTCAAACTGCAATAATACTTACTAGATGAAATCACCGGTACTTATTGTTATCACAGGTGTAGGTTGGGGGCTTTCAGGATCTCTTTCAAGTTTCTGAGCCTGTTTCATGGTCCTGGTGTTCCTACTGCTCCGAAGACAGAAATAAAATGCATTTTATATTTTCTACTGTCTGTCCTTCAATATTTTCAATACACCACTAAATACTTAAAGCAAACTTAATGTGAAAACAAAGTGATATGATGAACAATTGTATCTATCCTCCTGCTTATAAAAAATACTTTTTAGCATCTTTTGTTTTCTGTGTATAAGCTAATAAAAAGTAGGTTTAATGTTGTATTCTCTTAGCTGAATGATACAGGGCTTGATTCACTGAACCATGATAACTCGAAGATCACACCTTATGAAAAGATATCACACCTTATGAAAGGATATCACACCTTATCAACAGTGGCGTAGCTAAGGAGCTGTGAGTACAATGGGGCCCCCCAAGCACTCTATACATAACAATTGATACAGCGCACCAAAACCTGCCAATGGCAACTACAGTGTCAGAGGCGTAAGAAGGGGATGGGGAACAGCTTGTTAATGATTACCACTATTCAAAGTATCTATAGAATTGATTATAATGTGCACAGGACCAATAGAGAGCTAAAACTGTAGTTGAGGGAGTATACACATTAATTTGGAGAAGAAAAAGATTTGACAGATGCTAACAGTGATTATATCATAAAAATGAAAGATAAATACCATAAATCTATGAAAAGATATATTTTTATTATGAACGTATCTGATAGAACCAATAAAAACCCATGAGATGGCCACCTCCTCACATAGACCCCGCACTCACACCACTGACATAACTGGCCAGGCAATAATATGAGCTCAACTATTTGGCAAAAAAGTGTCCAGAATGAAAATGGCAGCAAAGCCCAAAGTTCAAGCAGCAGTTGCAAAAGCAATATGTACCAGCGGAGTGCTTAGATAACCAGCCCAAGCAGCAAGCCAGCAATGATGGAAGCAGCAACAGACAAGCTTATGCCATGTGACACATCATGACAGTCTTATTTGGCCTATAAACATCATGGTAGGATGGTCATAACAGTATCTCACCCTCCTATGGCTCATCAATGTTGGAGGATGTGGAGAGTTCATCCCAAATGATGGATAACAGGCTGTGTGGCATGCTGTTCTTAGCTGCTGTCCGCTGTACCAGGGTGTGTGGGCTATCAATGTCCGATCGTAGCTGTAGATGAATGAGTCGGCCGGATCGAGCGTGCGACCATATGGACAAAGGCTGCAAACAAGTCCTTGTGGGCTCGAAATGCCGGTCCGGCAGTGCTCATGGTCACCCGATCATGGAAGGTGGGTGATGGATGCAGAGGGAGTCCTCGGGAGGAGATGGCGTCTCATGCAGGCAGCGCCTTTACATGTTTCGCCGTTCCCACGGCGTCATCAGAAGGCGTGCCTGCGTCTCCACCATGCGGGTACATATCCGCATATGGGGCCAATCGGAGCTAAGCGGAAGTGCGCGTGCGGACCGGAAGTGACGCTTGCGGGCCAACGGAGCGAGCAGATGGAAAGCAAGCTCTCGCCTCCGCGTCACGACGTCCACACAGCCGCACCCCCAAACTCCGGTGCCCCTCCTACACCAAAACACACAACATATCATTCATCCATCTCAGGTAAACCCAACAAACTGGCTACGCCTATCCTATATATACATATGTAAGCCTAAGCGTACCATGTAGTTGAGGGAGTGCCCTTCAGGGCCCCTTTGGCCCAAGGGCCCCGATGTGGTCGTAACCTCTGCAACCCCTATTGCTACGCCCCTGCTTATCAAAGTTATCACACCTTAAGAAAATATATCACACCTTATTAAAGTTATCACACCGTATCAAAGTTAACTCGCCTTATCAGAGTAGCATAGCGAGCGCTACAAACTTATGCCTGCTTATTGGCAATAACTCGTCCTGTCCTGAGCCCCTGCGGGTCGGTATGAGAACACTGGCCTCAGTTATAAATGGACGCGTGGGTTGCCGCAAAGCTCATGTCTAACGGCAACGTTCAATGGTTAATAGCCAGTTCATAGCTGTATAATAGCCGTATACTAAATGTCTTTCATATTTTGTTACGCGTACCTACAAAGCCCCGGGCCCCCCTGCAAAAAAAAATTCCGCCCCCCCCCCAGGGACTTTTTGGGGGCAGGAGGGGTCGCAGCATAAGAGGAGAGCTGTGGCCGCAGATCGGTGGGGAGGGGGGAAATTCCCCCCCCTCCCTCACCTCGGGCTCTCCTCTTAGCGCTCCCCTCCTGCAATCAGTCATTGGTGGTGCTCAGCTTGCCTGCCTCCACCGCCGCGGCTGCCACGAGCACCACCAATGATTTCAGGAGGGGGAGCGCTAAGAGGAGAGCCCGAGGTGAGGGGGGGGGGGGGAATTTCCCCCCTCCCCACCGATCTGCGGCCACAGCTCTACTCTTATGCTGCGACCCCTCCCGATACAACTTGAGCAGGTACATCAAAGGCTAAAACATTCATTTCATCTTTCGGCTTGGAAATTTACAAAACTGACTTTGCCGAATCATAGCCATTATAAAAACCGATAAATTCAGGCATGGCGCCGATTTGGAAGGTTAATCATAATGGTAACCAAGCTACAATGGGATGAACCTGTGCGTCCATTTCATCTTGCGGCTAAATAGCCATTTTCGACTGCGGGTTCGTAGAGCTCGCCATGCTACTCTGATAAAGCGTGTTAACTTTGATAAGGTGTGATATCTTTCCATAAGGTGTGATATCTTTCCATAAGGTGTGATATCTTTTCATAAGGTGTGATAACTGATAAGGTGTGATAACTTTGATAAGGTGTGATAACTTTGATAAGGTGTGATATCTTTTCATAAGGTGTGATATCTTATCATAAGGTGTGATATTTGAGTGATCACGGTTTAGTAAATTAACTCCACAGTCTTTTACACAGTCTGAAAGACTTCTAAGCCAAAATATATGAACTATTGACCTATGTTTCTCTCCTCTCACTCAGAAGCAGTTTTTTGCCAGGAAAGATTTATATGCCTGTACTTAGTTATCAGTTTTTATTAAGTATTTATATAGCGCTGACATCTTTGGCAGTGCTTTACACAGTATATACAGTCGTGTCACTAACTGTCCCTCCGAAGAGCTCTATTACTATAGTACTACCCCCACCTGCAATTAGTGTCCCCACTGTGGTCAACTCCTTGATGTTATTGTCCTCACTGTGGCCCCCACTCTGAAGTTAATATTCCTCAGTATACCATTTCTTGCCCCACCTTTATGTAGTGGCCCAATTCTGCCTCTGGTATTTAGCGAGTGGCTGGATAGTGTAATGGTTAAGGGCTCTGCCTCTGACATGGGAGACCAGGGTTCGAATCTCAGCTCTGCCTGTTCAGTAAGCCAACACCCAGGGCCAGCCCTAGACTTTTTGCCGCCTGAGGCAAGTTTAGTGAAAATTGCCCCCCCCCCCCACCGTGGGGGGTCGCCACCGAGCTGGAGGAGTAGCGGGCAGGATGGGGGTATTGGGCCTAGTGGTGGGGAGGGGGTCGGACCCCCCCCTCCCTCACCTGGGTCCCCCGATCTGCGCTCCCCTCTACAGCTTTAAATAGTTAAGAAGCAGCTGATAGTAAGAGGCACGGGCAGGGAGGACTCACCTCTTCCGCGTTCCAGCGTGCGCTCCACTGACGTCACTTCCTGCAACTCCGCCCACTGTATTGTGAGTGGATGGCGTTGCAGGAAGTGACGTCAGTGGAGCGCACGCTGGAACGCGGAAGAGGTGAGTCCTCCCCGCCCGTGCCTCTTACTATCGGTTGCTTCTTAACTATTCAAAGCTGGAGGGGAGTGCAGATCGGGGAACCCAGGCTGGAGGCGAGGGAGGGGGGAGTGCGGCCCCCTTCCCCACCGCTAGGCCCAATACCCCCGTCCTGCCTGCTACCCCTGCAGCTCGGCGGCCGCCCCCCCCCCCCACACACACACACACACACACACCCACGGACGGGCGGGTGCCGCCCCTAGAAGTATGCCGCCTGAGGCAAAAATTTCACCCCGCCTCATGAGCGGGCCGGCAATTCCCATCACCTATTCAGCAGGAGACCTTAGGCAAGTCTCCCTAACACTGCTACTGCCTATAGAGCGCATCCTAGTGGCTGCAGCTCTGGCGCTTTGAGTCCGCCAGGAGAAAAGCACTATATAAGTGTTAGTCTTTGTCTTTAGTGTGTCCACCTTCCTGTAGTGTCCCTACTGTGCCCCCCTTCTTTTCAAGTGCCCTTAAGGTGGCCCTTCCCCCTCTAGTGTTAACATTGTGAACTCTTTCCCTTCATCTATCCCCACTATGAGTCTCCTCCCCTCTATTGACTCACTTTGGTTCCCTCTTTCTGGGGTCCCTGTTGTTTCACTATTGTCCCCCCCCAGTCCTCCCCACTGAGGCTTTTCTCCCCAGTAGTGTTCTAACTTCCCACTGTGGGCCTCCACCCATAGTGTACCTTCTGTGGCTCCACCCTTTTAGTGTCCTGTCTTTCAGTCTCTTTCCCTCTACATTTCCTCACTAGAGCAGTGCAGTGTGTACTTACACTAAAGGGCCTCAATTCACGAAAGTGTGCTAAGTGTTAGCAACCTAGTGAAGAGGCACTTAGGATGCAAAAATTACCGCTTCATGCGCTAATATGCGCGAAACGCCGCACCGTCCAAGCAGATCAGTAAGAGCTTTAGATGTGCAAACTGCTTAGCACCCTAGTTTGCACGTCCAAAGCCTTAAGACGTGCTAACTGGGTTAGCACCGGTTAGTGAATCAAGTGCAAGAAGTGCAACAAACAAACAGCACTCATGTTTTTCAGACCATGTTTGTACTGTGTAGGTAAAACTTTAGTAGTCTTGGTAAAGAGGAGGCATTAGCTTCAATGGGGATGCCCAGTTCATGCCTGGTGCATGCACATTGCAGCCAAACATGTGTATCCCCCCCTCCACACCTCCTTCTGCCATAGACACAATCATTCCCGCCTCCTGAGCCATGCTCCTATCTGCACACAATCATCATAGACACAATCATTCCCGCCTCCTGAGCCATGCTCCTATCTGAACACCCCCAAAAAAACATACTGCTAGAATGCTCTCTTCTTCTGGATTCCCTCTGTCTCATTCTTGCCACTCACCACCACACACACTTTTATGTGATCAAAAATCACTTTATTAAATGCGATTGTATCTAAGAAGATGGTCGTAATCTCAGAACTACTTCTGGGGTAACGACCATCATGCTGGATAAAATCTAATTTTATAAACTAATTTTAGATCAGATAAAAGCAGCCGGGATCGGGGGAAAATGGGCAGAGAGGATTCGAAAGACATGAGCATACTGGCAATTTGGCATAGACCCTGAACAATTGTGTAGATCAGGTGTTCTGACTAAAGTCTGATTGGATTAGCCGCATACGTGTTTCAGATGTGTGTGATTCAGACACTACTACAGCCAAAGAGATCAGCAGGACTGCCAGGCAACTGATATTGTTAAAAAGGAAATAAATATGCCAGCCTCCACATACCTCTCACTTCAGGTGTCCTTTAAGTCTGTATGGTTAAGTACATGCTACACAATGAATTTTTGAATTTGAAAGCTGAGTTCCAAAAGCCACTAAGGCAGTACTAATATATCCTTATCAACATGATTGCTTTGAGGATTTGTCATGCTTAATTTTTTGAATTAGCTGGACTTTAAAGGGAACCTAAACTGAGGATATGGATTTTTCCTTTTAAAATAATACCAGTTGCCTGGCTCTTCTGCTGATCCCGTGTCTCTAATACTTTTAGCCACGGTCTCTCAACAAGCATGCAGATCAGGTGCTCTGACTGAAGTCAGACTAGATTAGCTGCATGCTTGTTTCAGGGGTGTGATTCTGCCACTACTGCAGCCAAAGAGATCAGCAGGACTGTCAGGCAACTGGTATTGTTTAAAAGGAAACATCCAGATCCCTCTCAGTTTAGGTCCCCTTTAAAGAAAAAATAAACTGATGAGATAAACAATTGTATTTACCCTCCTACTCTTAAAAATATTGTTTTTAGATATCTCAGTGTTTTTTTTATATTTAAACATTTACAAGGTAACTGGAACACATATACCACTGGTTTGTGACCAACTCCTTGCAATCTCCTGAATTGTTAGGATTTTCATCATGCTCCGTCTCTAACAACTTACCCTTTGTGCTTTTAAAAGGCAACCTTAATACAAACTCCCCTAATAACACTATCCTCCTTCAAGCCGCCAAGGTCTGGCGAGCTGTAAGCAAAATAATACCTTCCACCTGTAAAGAATTCCATACTCCTCTCTGGCAAAACCCCCAATTACCAGAACTGAATTATATCGATAATATTACCCTTTGGATCAATAAAGGTATCCTATATTTAGGACAAATTATATGTAATGCTAATCTCCTACCCTTTTAAACTCTCCAAGAACAATTTGACCTCCCCCCGATTTTTCGGTACATGTACCTGCAACTCCAACATGCTCTTAAAGCGCAATTTCCACAGGGTTTACCCCACACGGGAGTATCCCAAATTATGGAGACTCTTAAAGATGGTCCCATGAAGCATCATATAGGTATAGTATACTCATTTCTGTGGGAGCACCAATCAACCCCTACAATACAAAACTCCTTGTCCAAATGGACTCAATTAGGTGTTCAATTGGACGAAGAGGAATGGGAGGACTTTCTTTTAACTCCTAAACTAGTATCCCCCTGTGTTAGTGAAAGACTCAAATATACACACTACACCAAAGTTACCTGACTCCCTCCCAACTTACTAAATTCTCCTCATCTGCCTCGGCTCTATGTCCTAAATGTTCTGCCCACAACCCTTCCTTTCTTCACATCTTGTGGCTTTGTCCACCTGTTGCTGACTTCTGGAAACAGGTCACTGACTTTCTACATGACGTGATGGGCTCCCCAGTGGACTCCAATATCAAATTATGTATCTTGAATCTTCAAAATGAAGACACTCCTAAATTTGATAAGGTCTTTCTTAGGCAATCCCTCTTTGCTGCTAAACAATGCGTTACTTTTAGGTGGCTACCTTGAATTTCTCCCGCCCTAGATACTTGGAAAGCTAGAGTCCGCAAACACCTACCTTTCAAAAAGCTAGTGTATTCTCATAGAAAATACCCAAATAAATTCAATCAAGTTTGGGACAGATGACTAAACCACTAATCTGACTTATTGAACGTTCATTATGAACCTTTGTTTGTTACTTTAAATACCAATAGATCTATCTTTTCTGCGATATTTCCCTCACTACTCCAGTTTACTGTATTAATCTTCTGCTATATATATGTACATGTTGTTATCTTGTAAGACTATTCTAGAATATCCTTCTACATATGCAATTT
Source organism: Hyperolius riggenbachi (assembly GCF_040937935.1). Taxonomy (NCBI): domain Eukaryota; kingdom Metazoa; phylum Chordata; class Amphibia; order Anura; family Hyperoliidae; genus Hyperolius; species Hyperolius riggenbachi. Next base: position 282,130,194 of record NC_090651.1, read on the forward strand.
TCTATGCTGTACCAATTATTTCAATAAACACTTTTGGTTGATGAAAAAAAAAAACATTTACAAGGTAGAATTAATGTTTTGCTGTCTCTGCTCAGAGGCAGCCTATTAAGTGTCTCTAAATGAAAATACAATATAAGTATTGACCTTTTTTTTTATCTCCCCTGCTCTCACAAGTTGTATTCTGCCAGGAAAACTTTTATGGCTGTAATTTTCTTATCAGTGATGTTTACTATATTCCCGACAAGGCACCAACAAGACAGAAGCTGTCACTTCCATGCCTAAAAATTAACTCTTTCAGGCAGCAAAATAAAACAAGTAAAACAGCCTAGTTATTAATATGTTTTGCACTGTACATACACATTTTCTCATCATGTGACATGTCGCCTTGGGTACACTTTAACCCATTCAGGTTCCGTCGTTTTCACGTGAGAAATGTTCACCTCCCATTCATTAGCCTATAACTTTATCACTACTTATCACAATGCACTGATCTATATCTTGTTTTTTCCGCCACCAATTAGGCTTTCTTTGGGGGGTACATTTTGCTAAGAGCCACTTTACTGTAAATGCATTTTAACAGGAAGAATAAGAAAAAAATGGAAAAATGCATTATTTCTCAGTTTTCAGCCATTATAGTTTTAAAATAATACATGCCTCCATAATTAAAACTCGTGTATTGTATTTGTCCATATGTCCCGGTTATTACACCGTTAAAATTATGTCCCTATCACAATGTATGGCGACAATATTTTATTTGGAAATAAAGGTGCATTTTTTCCATTTTTCATCTATCACTATTTACAAGTTTAAAATAAAAAAAATTATATTAAATATTTAATTAAATATTTCATCTTTACATTGATATTTCAAAAGTTTAGACCCTTAGGTAAATATTTACATTTCTTTTTTTTTTTTGTAATGTTTTTTTTTTTTATACTAAACATTTTATTTGGGTACTTTTGGGAGGGTGGGAGGTAAACAGCGCATGGTTCCTGGACGTAGAAACTACGTCCAGGAACCAAAATAGGTTAATAAGAACTCTGGTACTCATAGAAGCAGCAAATGAGAGACAATAATTAAAGAGAATCTGAAGCCTAATTTTAAACAAACACAGATACTTACCTAAGGAGAGGGAAGGCTCTGGGTCCAATAGAGCCTACTCGGTCTCCTTGTTCCCCCCGCAGGCTTCTCAGTTTAAATCTTCCAATGTGGGAGACTTCTGCCTGCTAGACAGGCGCTCTCAGAGGCAGCCTTGACTTATTTTGGAATTTGTTAAACCGGTTAAGACTCTACAGTATCACCAACAGAATCAGAGTCAGCCAGCAAAGTCAGGCCAACAAATACAACACATATCACCCCGTCCCCTGGTGGTGGTGCAGAAAAAGCATGAGGAGCTCCCCATTCAGCCTAGCACCCATCCCCAGCCAGTCTGGTACACACCCCTAGCTCCCCAGCCAGCCTGTATCTATCTCAAGCTCCCCTGCCAGCCTCTACATATACTTAGTTCCTCAGCCAGCCTAGTACCCATCTGTAGCATCCCAGCTAGCCTAGTACCCATCCCTAGCTCCCTAGCCAGCTTAGTACCCATATCCAGTTTATTGGTTGGCTTAGTGGCCTTTAACAAACTTAATTGCTTTTAAACAATAAGAAGGCGTACTGCATTAGAAGTGGACAAGCCAGTGAGCATGGCGGTACGGTATATGGCCTACACTTATGGCTCTAGTCCCAGCATATGACCCTCGTCCCAGGCCTCACGTACTCTAAGGCCACCTCTGTGGCTCTGTACTGCGCACGCATGAGTGCTCGAGAGAAGGTGCTCGGAGTATGGAGTGGCTCGTCTTTGGAAGCCAGAGTGCTTCCAAAGACTGCCGAAGCCAGCCCAACCCGGAAAAGAGCATTCTGCAACCAAACGGTCGTGGACTGCTAACAGTGGAGCCTGCGTGGGAACACGGGGACCAGGAGGAGAACGGGAATGCTCTAGCAGTGTTCCCCAACCGTGTCCTCAAGGCCCACCAACAGTGCCTGTTTTAGTGGTGGTAAATCAGCTCTGCTGAAACACTAATTACCTCAGGGTTGGGGAACTATGCTCTATAGGACCCAGAGCCTTTCCTCTCCTTAGGTAAGTATCTGTTTGTTTTTTTAATTAGGCTTCCGGCTCTCTTTAAAAACAACACAAGTTACACTCTTTTCTACTCTGCAAATAAAGTTTTTATTGACTGCTGTCTTGGTTCCAGTTGGTGAGATTTACATTTTTCCCACCAGGTTAAAAAGAAAAAAAAAACTCTCATACCTGGGAACAAATTCTAAGGAGAATTCCCAATAAGGGTTACAGATGATTCTCCATTACACTATTCTCACAGCTGTTTGTATATTATTGCTATAAACAAATGACATTTGCCACAATTCACTAAGATCATACGGGTGATGATAAGACAAGTGAAAACTTATCACCACTTTGATCGGTATTTTAAGTGTTAATTCACAAGAAGCTTGCCTTATTAACATGTAGCGATACGTTTTCACAGTGAGAGCGCTGTCTTATCACTTCAGTCCTTAACCACTTTACCCCCGCCCGTACGAATTTATCCGTCCCTTTTTCCATCCTTTAACCCCCAGGGACGGAGAAATCCGTACTTTCCGCGCTCCCGCCGCTGCCCGCGCTCCCCCTCGTAAACACGCCGCCCGCCGCTAGTAAACACACCTCCGCCTGCTCGCCCGGAGATCAATGAACGGGAAAATCCATTTCCGTTCATTGATCTAAGCTCCGCAATGATCCGCTGCTCTCTGATGGGCAGCGTGATCATTGTGAAAAAAAAAAAAACACTCATAGCCTCCTTGTACTTCCTGCGAGCAATAAACAAAAAGTTACTGTTGCCATCTTGTGGCCAAATAGTAAAACTACACCCTAAGCATTTTTTACATTGAAATAAATTAGTGTTACACAAAAAATTAACTCATTACCTCCCACACTCCCCATTTTTTTTTTTAATTAAAAAAAAATTGAAAAATGTACAATTAAAAAAAATACATAAATAGTTACCTTAGGGACTGAACTTTTTAAATATTTATGTCAAGAGGGTATAACACTGTTACTTTATAAACTACGGGCTTGTAATTAGGGATGAACGCAAAACTGAAAAAAATGCACCTTTATTTCCAAATAAAATATTGGCGCCAAACATTGTGATAGGGAGATAATTTAAACGGTTTTATAACCGGGACAAAAGGGCAAATACATTTCATGGGTTTTAATTACAGTAGCATGCATTATTTAAAAAACTATATTAGCCGAAAACTGTAAAATAATTATTTTTTTCCCCACATTTTTCCTATGCTCCCATTAAAACACATTTAGAATAAAATAATTCTTGGCATAATGTCCCACCTAAAGAAAGCCTAATTGGTGGCGGAAAAAACAAGATATAGTTCATTTCATTGCGATAAGTAATAATAAAGTTATAGACGAATGAATGGAAGGAGCGCTGAAAGGTGAAAATTGCTCTGGTGCTCAGGGGGTAAAACCCCTCAGTGGTGAAGTGGTTAAAGGGAATCTGAAGTGAAAATAAACTTATGATTTAATAATAAAACATTATTAGCACAGATATAAGTCCTATGCTGGACACACACGGCTCGATTTTGCCGATCGATTCTGCCGATTGATCGTTTCGACGCTTAATTCCGCAGTCAAATCTCTTATCTTCGCTCGTTTTTCTTATCTTTTTCCATTCACTTCAACCCGGAATCAAGCGGCAAAATGATCATGCGGGTGATCGGACATGTCGGAAATGATCTATCAAGCCTTCTTAATGGCTCAAAATCGAGCCTTGTATTCCCAGCATTATATTGTTTCCAGTACAGGAAGAGTTAAGAAACTTCAATTGTTAGCTATGCAAAGGAGCACCTGTGAGCTCTGTGACTTTATAAAGTTATGGACAGCACCGTCTTTTGAAGCACTTATCTCAACTGTCTCTCATTGTTTCTTCTTTGTTTATGATTTTTCTGCAGAGAAACATTCAAAGGGTCATTTAAAATGCTGAGTGTATTGTGGAAACTGCAATTATTAGAGAATGATGCAATGTTATAAAAAAATAAATAAATACATAAATAAATACAAAAACAAGCTATATACCTGAAAATACAAATATGACACTACAAATATGACACTATTTTTTTTTGCTACTAATGTTCTATTAATTATCCATACTACACAACCAATTCATTATACCATGAGTTTTTCTCCGCTTCAGTGTTACTTTTATTTATCACCTTTATAGTTATTCTCAATGCAGTAGATAGGGAGGTGAGGGGGCAGGCAGGATGTAGCTCCACCCCTCTTGCTGCCAGGATGATTACAGCTAGCCTGTGTAGGACAGCCAGGGGAGGAGAAAGAGAGAAGATGTGGCTGTTTGTGTCTCTGAGTGTTTGTGCGTGTGTGCGTGTGTGTGTGTGTGTGTGAGCAGGCCCGTATTTACCCCACAGGCGCCTATAGGCACCTTAGTTCTTAATTTGTTCTGGCACCTTAGACTTAACTCTCCATGAACCTACAACCCCCCACCGAACTGCACCGCAATTGTGCTGGCTGTCCCAGCTGTCACTTCTCCCTTATTTCCCTTGCCTGTTATAGGTAGCTACAGGTGCCCCTTAGTATTAGATAGCCAGAATTACCCTCAATATTAAGTAGCTAGAGGCGCCCCCAAGTATTAGGTAGCTAGAGGAACCTTAGTATTAAGAAGCTAGAGGTTCTCCTGACTAGAGGGAGAACTCGTCAGTGCAATGCTGAGAGCAGGCTGAGTAACCTAATTTACACTCTCATCAGGACTCTAGAAAGAAGTGAGGGAGGCACTTGGGGAAGGAAGTGAGTTGCCATTCAATCATCAGGCGCCTGTAGGCACGTACCTACAGTACCTTATGGTAAATCCAGCCCTGTGTGTGAGTGTGTGGCTGTGTATATCTATATACAGTGGGTTGCAAAAGTATTCGGCCCCCTTGAAGTTTTCCACATTTTGTCACATTACTGCCACAAACATGAATCAATGTTATTGGAATTCCACGTGAAAGACCAATACAAAGTGGTGTACACATGAGAAGTGGAACGAAAATCATACATGATTCCAAACATTTTTTACAAATAAATAACTGCAAAGTGGGGTGTGCATAATTATTCAGCCCCCTTTGATCTGAGTGCATCCAGTTGCCTATAGACATTGCCTGATGAGTGCTAATGACTAAATAGAGTGCACCTGTGTGTAATCTAATGTCAGTACAAATACAGCTGCTCTGTGACGGCCTCAGAGGTTGTCTAAGAGAATATTGGGAGCAACAACACCATGAAGTCCAAAGAACACACCAGACAGGTCAGGGATCAAGTTATTGAGAAATTTAAAGCAGGCTTTGGCTACAAAAAGATTTCCAAAGCCTTGAACATCCCACAGAGCACTGTTCAAGCGATCATTCAGAAATGGAAGGAGTATGGCACAACTGTAAACCTACCAAGACAATGCCGTCCACCTAAACTCACAGGCCGAACAAGGAGAGCGCTGCCGCTAATCAGAAATGCAGTCAAGAGGCCCATGGTGACTCTGGAGATCTACAGCTCAGGTGGGAGACTCTGTGCATAGGACAACTATTAGTCATGCACTGTACAAAGTTGGCCTTTATGGAAAAGTGGCAAGAAAAAAGGCATCGTTAACAGAAAGCATAAGAAGTCCCGTTTTCAGTTTGCCACAAGTCATGTGGGGGGGACAGCAACCATGTGGAAGAAGGTGCTCTGGTCAGATGAGACCAAAATGGAACGTTTTGGCCAAAATGCAAAACGCTATGTGTGGCAGAAAACAAACACTGCACATCACTCTGAACACACCACCCCCACTGTCAAATATGGTGGTGGCAGCATCATGCTTGGGGGGTGCATCTCTTCAGCAGGGACAGGGAAGCTGGTCAGAGGTGATGGGAAGATGGATGGAGCCAAATACAGGGCAAACTTGGAAGAAAACCTCTTGGAGACTGCAAAAGACTTGAGACTGGGGCGGAGGTTCACCTTCCAGCAGGACAATGACCCTAAACATAAAGCCAGGGCAACAATGGAATGGTTTAAAACAAAACATATCTATGTGTTAGAATAGCCCAGTCAAAGTCCAGATCTAAATCCAATCGAGAATCTGTGGCAAGATCTGAAAACTGCTGTTTACAAACGCTGTCCATCTAATCTGACTGAGCTGGAGCCGTTTTGCAAAGAAGAATGGGCAAGGATTTCAGTCTCTAAATGTGCAAAGCTGGTAGAGACTGGCAGCTGTAATTGCAGCAAAAGGTAGTTCTACAAAGTATTGACTCAGGGGGCTGAATAATTATGCACACCGCACTTTGCAGTTATCTATTTGTAAAAAATGTTCGAATGATGTATGATTTTCGATTCATTTCTTACATGTACACCACTTTGTATTAGTCTTTCACGTGGAATTCCAATAAAATTGATTCATGTTTGTGGCAGTAATGTGACAAAATGTGGAACTTCAAGGGGGCCGAATACTTTTACAACCCACTGTATATGCTTGATATCTCTCTCTCCCTCCCTCCCTGAGTGCCTGCTGTGCAGCTCTCTCTCTATACCCCTTATGCATCAACTAGTAAAAAAAAAATAAAGCAGACAGCTCAGAATGCTTCACTTTACATTGCAGTCTGTAGTAACACTCCACTGAACGGCAGCTCAGGCCAGGTGATATTTGCTCACATACTTTACACCTGCTGCCTCTATATGAATTAACATCCTGGGCCATATGCAATTCACTTTTCCACCCGAGTTTTTACCTATGAGATAATTTTTCATTTTCTATTTAAAATAACTTTTCAGCACTTTGCAACTGAAAAGGTACCAAAAGGTTGGTGAAAATGCATTATCAAAATTATTTTGAGTATTTTCTTGCTTGCTAGTAGTTTAAAAGGTATTTTACTGACAATTTTAAAAATATCACCTAGGAGAAAAAGCAGGTGAAAAAATTAATTGCATTTGAGCACACTGTCTTTAACTTTAGAATTCTGTTGTTATTTTAAGGATTGAACCCTTAACTTTAGAAATCTCCCCTTAACTCAAAAACATAATCCTTATTTTATGGTTTGCCTGAGGTAAATTGCTTAGTGAATACTACATGCTTTATCACCATGGTGATAATGGTAAAAACAGCTCAGTATCATTCTTAAAAAGACAATGAAGCGAGACTAAATCTCGCTTCAGCTCTCATATATAGCAGGGGCACGTGTGCCCCTGCTAAAACGCCGCTATCCCGCGGCTAAACGGGGTTCCCTTCACCCCCAACCCACCCCCCCGCAAAAGTTGGTCGGAAAATGGTCGCTGGTAATATTCTTCCTGGAGGCAGGGCTAACGGCTGCAGCCCTGCCTCCAGTCGCGTCTATTAGACGCGCATCGCCGCCTCTCCCCCGCCCCTCTCAGTGAAGGAAGACTGAGAGGGGCGGGGGAGAGGGGGAGATACGCGCTGACAGACGCGCGTGGGGCAGGGCTGCGGCGGTTAGCCCTGCCCCAACCAGGAAGCGCTCCCCTGCATTACGGAGGAGGTTTGGGGGGACAGGGACCCCTGTTAAGCCGCGGGATAGCGGCGTTTTAGCAGGGGCACACGTGCCCCTGCTATATATGAGGTCTGAAGCGAGATCTATTCTCGCTTCAGACTCTCTTTAAGTACCCCTTACCCTCTTCCCCCCTCCCCTTAAACTTTTAAATTTGCTTTATTGCTGGTGCTGCGACTAGCACACAGCACCAGCCTCCCCCCTCCTGTGCCCAATCTGACCCCCGTTCTGCTCAGTCAAAGTCTTTGACTGAGGCAGAACGTTGGATATTATCGGGTAGGAAGTGACAGTTCTTTCTCCCCGCTGTGTGTACATAACTCCGCCCCCTCCATCTTCCGCTTTAGTTCCTTATGTGTTACACTGCACACAGCATGCAGGGTAGCTGCGCTGTGTGCGGACTTGTGATAATTGAGGTCAGATATTCTCCTGACCTCAATTAACATGAGCCCACACACACCGCAGCAACTGTCACTTCCTCCTCGATAATAATGATGAGGATTGCTGTTAGAACGGGCCCCAGGGGGGGTGCTGGAGGGGGGAGGATGGTGCTGTGTGCTGTGAAAAAGTCACACAGCACCAGTAATAAAAACATTTAAAAGTTTATCCAGACCAGGTCAGGGGTACTTTAAAGACAGGAGATGAGCTTAGTGAATTATGGCCATTATTTATTTAGTCATTTCATTCTTGTCTATACACTTGTGTCACCCTTTTTTCAGTGATATTGTCCACTGATGACTTTTTAGATTTTAGTTTCTATACCCAGGTCCCACAAGGGATTTAAAGTACATCAATTCCGAAAAAAAAATATTTTTACTTAATAAAAAACTGAACTTGATTTATGTTCCATAAAGTAGGCCCTGATTTGCCTTTGGGGGATAATGACTTAAATACCGGTTTGGAAATGTTGACTTGGCACGAGCAGTCTGTGTTCTTCCGCAGTTAATTACTCTTTTGTTTAATAAGAGTGTGCTGGATATCACCTGGGTTTAGGATTCAGTTGCCAATAGCCTGATGTACATTTACTAGATGGCTTAGTGTTGATCCCAGATAACCACACTTTAATAATGGTTACCACCTGTTACATAATGTGCACGCAGGAAGGTATCTGAAATAAAGGTGCATGGTTTACAATACATGTGTGCATGCACAGTAAAAGGAAATTACAACCATTACTACTTCTATTACTACTCTTATAAAGGCTAAAATACTCTTTACTATTCAGCTTTCCTTTTTATTTTAATGTAAGCATTAGCAATTGTATTTTATTTTTATATATTATCTTTTTATTCCAATTTCAAAAATCTCTAAGATACAGATATACAGTGCTGAGCATAAATGAGTGCACACCCTTTAAAAAGTATGAATTTAATCAGCAGCTCAATGAACAAAAGAACAATTTCCAAAATGTTCACAAGGCTGAGTTTTATCGAACACTTGTCTAACTCCATAACATGAAAGTAAGGTTACCGTAACTTACAGTATTTTTCGGACCATAAGACGCTCCTGACCATAAGACGCACCTAGGTTTAGAGGACAAAAACCAGGAAAAAAAAATACTAAACCTGGGGCATCCATGGTACAGGGGCATCTTGTGGATATTCTCCCCTCCCCAATTTATATGTCCCCCTTGTACCTCTTGTGTTCCCTTTGTACCTTTAGTGTCTCTCTTGTGACCTCCACCGTCCCCGTGTGGTCCTCTGTCACCCTGTGTCCTCTTAAATGCCCCTCATGTCCTCTTAGGTGGCCACTGTGTCCTGCAAAGTGCCCCTGGGGTCCTGCAAAGTGCCCCTCTGGGTCCTGCAAAGTGCCCCCCGGGTCCTGCAAAGTGCCCCCCGGGTCTTGCAAAGTGCCCCCCGGGTCCTGCAAAGTGCCCCCCGGGTCCTCCAAGGTGCCCCCCCTGGGTCCTCCAAGATGCCCCCTGGGTCTTCTAAAGTGCCCCCCTCCTCTAAAATGCCCCGTTTGTCTAAAGCCTGTGTGTGCCTTGTAGGCTCGTAATGCACAGTTTCTGTGTCTCCCAAGGCTGCCACGTCCCTCTATACATTGTTTCTGCCCCATCCCCTCGGACTCCCTCCCCTGGCTCTCTAATGTGGGGATATGCGGGGAGTGTGAAGGCTGCTGCGGCTTACCCATCTATTACATTGGTGAACATTGGTAAATCCGCCGCATTAACAGCCGCTGGGTGGTCCGTGCGCATTGCCGAAGCCTCTCTGCCTTCACTTCTGCTTACATCACCAATGCGGAAGTGAAGGCAGAGAGGCTTCGGCAATGTGCAAGAACCACCCAGCGGCTGTTAACTAGGGATGCTCATTTGGATTCCGCGGAAATGCAATTTCCGAAATTCCGATCGGAAATTGCATTGCAAAAAAAAGTTTTCAAAAGGACCCTCGGACTCCTTCCCCTGGCTCTCTAATGTGGGGATATGCGGGGAGAGTGAAGGCTGCTGCGGCTTACCGATCTATTACAGCGCTGAACATCGGTAAATATGGAAAATTGCTGCAGGGAGGAAACTTGCAGTCTGTTCAGTGGACTGGATGGATCGGATCCATACAAACGGACGCATGGGAACAGTTCTATAGGTTAACAATGGATCCGTTCACATCCATTCCGTTTGTACAGTATGGGGTCCATTCAATTCCGTGAACTGGACCGTTTTTAAACGCAAGTGTGAACCAGGCCTTACTGTCTCATCTTTCCCTGTGTGGGCTACTTGATTGACCTAATATTCAGTCTTATGGGGATCATGATCAGAGGTTGAGTATAATTTTGAGTCATATCAAGGATGGTTGCCTGAGGAAGAAGGCCCTTCCAGCCCTGGGCCACTATTGGAGGGGTAAGAGCAGCATCTGGTGGGCTGGGACAGGGTTCCCACAGCACTTTGGCTTGGCCAATCTTAATTCTCTCTCTATTATCAGCACCAGAACAGAGACACATATAGGAGATGATCCATGGAGGAAAACTACTTTTATTAGGCAAGGATAAGGGTTTTCTCTATTTTTAATGTAGATTATTATTACATATATGGTGTAAGGAAACATATATGGTGTAAGGAAACAGTGAGGCGGCTGTTTCCGCGTCCAGCATGGCGTCACAACGCGGAAAGAACGCTGCATGCCGCATAGGCAGTGTGGCGGAATCCGCATTGGTAACGGCGGAATCCGCATTGGTAACGGCGAAATCCGCATCAGAGGCGGCCCCCGCACTAGATACATTGCATGACAGTACTGGTGTGGCTGGGACTGATAGTCCACCAAGATTCAGACTTACACGCGCGCAAGCACAGAGGCAGAGTTTAAATAGCAGTTAGAAGGGAGTCGGCTGACCAGCTGGGTCAGCTGACAAATTCCACTGCTCTCATTGGACCAGCAATTAGGGAGGTCCTGGAAAGGTCCTAGAGTATATATACTGCTGGTTGTTCACTTGCTCTTTGTCTGGCGTGCGATCACATATGTGGAAGCACCCAGATCCGTAGTCAGATCCGCAAGTGTGCCGGGACCAGCTGGAGCTGTAATTAGTGTTGGGCGAACATCTAGATGTTCGGGTTCGGGCCGAACAGGCCGAACATGGCCGCGATGTTCGGGTGTTCGACCCGAACTCCGAACATAATGGAAGTCAATGGGGACCCGAACTTTTGTGGTTTGTAAAGCCTCCTTACATGCTACATACCCCAAATTTACAGGGTATGTGCACCTTGGGAGTGGGTACAAGAGGAAAAAAAATTTAGCAAAAAGAGCTTATAGTTTTTGAGAAAATCGATTTTAAAGTTTCAAAGGGAAAACTGTCTTTTAAATGCGGGAAATGTCTGTTTTCTTTGCACAGGTAACATGCTTTTTGTCGGCATGCAGTCATAAATGTAATACATATAAGAGGTTCCAGGAAAAGGGACCGGTAATGCTAATCCAGCAGCAGCACACGTGATGGAACAGGAGGAGGGTGGCGCAGGAGGAGAAGGCCACGCTTTGAGACACAACAACCCAGGCCTTGCATGAGGACAAGAAGCGTGCGGATAGCATGCTTTGTACCACCATGCAGTCATAAATGTAATAAAGATAAGTGGTTCAATAAACAGGGACCACGCGGCAACGCTAACCCAGCAGCAGCACACGTGATGGAACAGGAGGAGGCGCAGGAGGAGAAGGCCACGCTTTGTGAGACACAACAACCCAGGCCTTGCATGAGGACAAAAAGCGTGCGGATAGCATGCGTTGTACCGCCATGTAGTCATAAATGTAATAAAGATAAGAGGTTCAATAAACAGGGACCACGCGGCAACGCTAACCCAGCAGCAGCAGCAGCAGCAGCACACGTGATGGAACAGGAGGAGGCGCAGGAGGAGAAGGCCACGCTTTGTGAGACACAACAACCCAGGCCTTGCATGAGGACAAAAAGCGTGCGGATAGCATGCTTTGTACCGCCATGTAGTCATAAATGTAATAAAGATAAGAGGTTCAATAAACAGGGACCACGCGGCAACGCTAACCCAGCAGCAGCAGCAGCAGCAGCAGCACACGTGATGGAACAGGAGGAGGCGCAGGAGGAGAAGGCCACGCTTTGTGAGACACAACAACCCAGGCCTTGCATGAGGACAAAAAGCGTGCGGATAGCATGCTTTGTACCGCCATGTAGTCATAAATGTAATAAAGATAAGAGGTTCAATAAACAGGGACCACGCGGCAACGCTAACCCAGCAGCAGCAGCAGCAGCAGCACACGTGATGGAACAGGAGGAGGCGCAGGAGGAGAAGGCCACGCTTTGTGAGACACAACAACCCAGGCCTTGCATGAGGACAAAAAGCGTGCGGATAGCATGCTTTGTACCGCCATGTAGTCATAAATGTAATAAAGATAAGAGGTTCCATAAACAGGGACCGGCAACGGTAACCCAGCAGCAGCAGCAGCAGCAGCAGCACACGTGATGGAACAGGAGGAGGCGCAGGAGGAGAAGGCCACGCTTTGTGAGACACAACAACCCAGGCCTTGCATGAGGACAAAAAGCGTGCGGATATAGCAGCAATGCTTTTTGCCGCCATGCAGTCATAAATGCAATACAGATGAGAGGTTCAATAAACAGGGACCGGAAACGCTAAACCATCCCAGATGTTCATCGGTCATGTTACTTGGTTGGGGTCCAGGAGTGTTGCGTAGTCGTTTCCAATCCAGGATTGATTCATTTTAATTTGAGTCAGACGGTCTGCATTTTCTGTGGAGAGGCGGATACGCCGATCTGTGATGATGCCTCCGGCAGCACTGAAACAGCGTTCCGACATAACGCTGGCTGCCGGGCAAGCCAGCACCTCTATTGCGTACATTGCCAGTTCGTGCCAGGTGTCTAGCTTCATGCCCGGTTTCAGGTCCAGCGGTGCCAGCCACAAATCCGTCTGTTCCTTTATTCCTCTCCAAATTTCCTCCCCTGTGTGCTGCTTATCCCCAAGGCAGATCAGCTTCAGCAACGCTTGCTGACGCATGCCAACAGCTGTGCTGCACTGCTTCCACGATCCTACTGCTGCTGGTGCTGGGTTAGCATTTCCGGATGAGGTACAGCTTTGAGATGCGTTGGAGGAGAAGGAGTCAGAGAGGTAGGTGCTGCTGTTGTTATCCAGCTGTTTGCGGCGTGGGCAACACCCGCGCCGTAGCAGGTGAGGAATCGCTGCCAGGCTCCACAAGGTTCACCCAGTGCGCGGTAAGGGAGATGTATCGACCCTGGCCGAACGCACTCGTCCAGGTGTCAGTGGTGAGGTGAACCTTGCAGGCAACGGCATTCTTCAAGCTTCGGGTTATTTAGCTGACCACGTGCTCATGCAACTCAGGCACTGCAGAGCGCGCAAAGTGGTAGCGGCTGGGAACCACGTAACGTGGGATGGCCACTGACATCATGCCCTTGAAGCTGTTTGTCTCCACCACTCGATATGGCAGCATTTCGCAGGCCAGAAGCTTGGCTATGCTGGCTGGCTGTTACTGCCACGGCCCGGGGGTCATTTGCTGGCAATTTCCTCTTGTGCTCAAACATCTCAGAGACAGACAACTCAACCGTAGTGCTGCACACCGAAGGGCTGTTGGTTGTTGTGTTTGATGAACACTGGGAGACCTCAAGAGCACTAGTCCGGAAAGTGACAGTGTCAGCATCGTCTGATGTTTGTGAATGTTGTGAACCACGCAATGGCTGGGCTACTGCTGCTGCTGAGGCGGGTCTGGTGGTGAGTCTGGTGAACCCAAGGGAGGCAGTGTTGCTGGTGGTACCCTGTCCTGCCGCGTTTGCCCACAGAGTGGGATGTTTGGATAGAATGTGGCGGCTCATGCTGGTGGTGGAGAGGTTGTTAATACTTTTCCCCCTGCTCAGGCGGGTCTTGCACACCTTGCAAATCGCCATGGTAACATCCTCAGTGCAGTCTTCAAAGAAAGCCCAGACTTTAACTGGCTGAGGACTCGGACCTCGTGCGTGATGTGCTGGTGCTGCTTAACCCACTGCTGGACGCTTGAGAGGTCATCCAAGTAATTATCTGGTCCTGTTCTTTTGGATCTGTGAGGGTTGTTGTCCTGGACAACATGGGCAGTATTGAGTGGGTTTTCTTGGGTGCTCCCCTGTGGCCTGTACGTGAACCGTCAGGGGAAACACCTCTTCCCTTGCCCCTCCCTCTTTCACCGGATTTCTTCCTCATTTCACTTATCCTTAAAGTACACGCTGACTGGCAGCAGTACAGTGGCAGTACAGAAATGCTATACAGTGGTGGGTGAGCGGTGTACCACTATTGTCAGCAGTGACACAGAGCACAATGCTATACAGTGGCGGGTGAGCGGTGTACTACTGTTCCCAGCAGACACAGAGTGGAAGTAAACACAATGCTATATAGTGTGGCTGAGCCGTGTACACAGAGTGGCATTAAACACAATGCTATATAGTCTGCTATATAGTCACCCCGAACAGGGTGATGTTCTGCAGAACCCGAACAGTGGCAAACACTGTTCGCCCAACACTACTGGGAGGGAACGCAGATTTTAGTACCTAAACACACGATACAACATGTTTTCCGGGGTCGGACTCTGAGGCACATACAGATGGTCCCGATCATCATCCTCATCATACAACTCTTCTCCTGAGTCTGACCCACCCACCACCTCTGCCACCCCAACATCCCCAGACACAGACCCCTCATCGTCCTCAACATTAACTTGGGATGCTGGCCTGAGCCAGACCTCCTCCTCCACATCAGGCCCCATCATCTCCTCAATGGCAGCCCTCATTAATCGCTCTGGCGACGGACTGATGGACACAACGTTCTCCTCCGGGGAGGGCTGCTGCTGACCACTGGCTGCTGGGGTGGATGTTATAGCTTGCGTGGGGCGTTGGCTGTTGCTGTTGTTGGGAGTGCTGCTCACAGCGGAGGTCTCTGGGGAACTCATGTTGAGCTCATATAGTGGTTGACGGTGAGTGGAGTATTACTGATCCCAGCAATATACACACTGACTGGCAGAGTACGCAATGCTATATAGTGTGGCTGAGCGGTGTACACAGAGTGGCAGTAAACACAATGCTATATAGTCTGGCTGAGCGAGCGGTGTACTACTGTTCCCAGCAGAATCAGAGTGGCAGTAAACAATGGTATATAGTCTGGCTGAGCGGTGTACACAGAGTGTCAGTAAACAATGGTATATAGTCTGGCTGAGCGAGCGGTGTACTACTGTTCCCAGCAGAATCAGAGTGGCAGTAAACAATGGTATATAGTCTGGCTGAGCGGTGTACACAGAGTGTCAGTAAACAATGGTATATAGTCTGGCTGAGCGGTGTACACACAATGCTATATAGTCTGCTATATAGTGTCAGTAAACAATGGTATATAGTCTGGCTGAGCGAGCGGTGTACTACTGTTCCCAGCAGAATCAGAGTGGCAGTAAACAATGGTATATAGTCTGGCTGAGCGGTGTACACAGAGTGTCAGTAAACAATGGTATATAGTCTGGCTGAGCGGTGTACACAGAGTGTCAGTAAACAATGGTATATAGTCTGGCTGAGCGGTGTACACAGAGTGTCAGTAAACAATGGTATATAGTCTGGCTGAGCGGTGTATACAGAGTGGCAGTAAACACAATGCTATATACTCTGGCTGAGCGAGCGGTGTACTACTGTTCCCAGCAGACACAGAACAGTAAACAGAATGCTATATAGTGTGGCTGAGCGAGCGGTGTACCACTATTCCCAGCAGACACAGAACAGTAAACAGAATGCTATATAGTGTGGCTGAGCGAGCGGTGTACCACTATTCCCAGCAGACACAGAACAGTAAACAGAATGCTATATAGTGTGGCTGAGCGAGCGGTGTACCACTATTCCCAGCAGACACAGAACAGTGAACAGAATGCTATATAGTGTGGCTGAGCGAGCGGTGTACCACTATTCCCAGCAGACACAGAACAGTGAACAGAATGCTATATAGTGTGGCTGAGCGAGCGGTGTACCACTATTCCCAGCAGACACAGAACAGTGAACAGAATGCTATATAGTGTGGATGAGCGAGCGGTGTACCACTATTCCCAGCAGACACAGAACAGTAAACAGAATGCTATATAGTGTGGCTGAGCGAGCGGTGTACCACTATTCCCAGCAGACACAGAACAGTGAACAGAATGCTATATAGTGTGGCTGAGCGAGCGGTGTACCACTATTCCCAGCAGACACAGAGTGGCAGTAAACAGAATGCTATATAGTGTGGCTGAGCGAGGTACACAGAGTGGCAGTAAACAGAATGCTATATAGTGTGGCTGAGCAAGCGGTGTACTACTATTCCCAGCAGACACAGAGTGGCAGTAAACAGAATGCTATATAGTGTGGCTGAGCGAGGTACACAGAGTGGCAGTAAACAGAATGCTATATAGTGTGGCTGAGCAAGCGGTGTACTACTGTTCCCAGCAGTGACACAATGACAGGGGGGACCCTGGCTAGCGTGGCTGGAGCGCGAACTACCCTGCCTGCCTACCCAAAGCTAAACCCACAGACAAATGGCGGAGATATGACGTGGTTCGGGTATTTATTTACCCGAACCACGTGACAGTTCGGCCAATCAGAGCGCGTTCGGGTCCGAACCACGTGACCCGTTCGGCCAATCACAGCGCTAGCCGAACGTTCGGGGAACGTTCGGCCATGCGCTCTTAGTTCGGCCATATGGCCGAACGGTTTGGCCGAGCACCGTCAGGTGTTCGGCCGAACTCGAACATCACCCGAACAGGGTGATGTTCTGCAGAACCCGAACAGTGGCGAACACTGTTCGCCCAACACTAGCTGTAATCCTACACTTAGCTAGATTTTGTTGATAGCTTAAAGTACTAGTTTGATTGTGATTATCTGTTATGACTTTTGCCTGCCTTGACTACCCTTCTGAACTCTGATCTTGTACCTCGATATTTCTGATACCCTGTTGCCGAACCCCGGCTCGTTTCTAGACTCCGCCTCAGCCTCCTGATTCTGTACCTCGATATTCTGATACCCCGTTACCGTACCCTGCCTGTACTTAGACTCCGCCTTTGCCTCCTGATCTTGTACTTTATCTGTCCGTGTGTGTACGACCTGGCTTGTCCGACCTCGAGAACCGACCTTACCGTTAGAGGCGGTTCCTCGCTCTGTTAGCGACCCTTCCTCCTGAGGGTCACTTCCAGACATCCTTCCTACTGTCAGTCTGACTCCTCCCGTCTTGGAGAGCTCAGGTCTGCAGAAGGAATCTGTGCAGTACTCCTTGCTGCACTGAAGCCTAGTCCTCAAAGTGTTACTGTTACACCAAACACTACACTCTACTCAGGTGAACAGAGGTTAGCTAGTATATCGGATTATCGGTGAGACTGCAGATCACTTATAATCTGGTATATATCTGTATTCCCAGTGATACTGCAGATCACCGGTAATCAGATCCTCTCTGTGCTTCACCGATCGTTACAGAACGCCAGACCAAATACAAAATGGACACAAACACTGATTGTCTGGGTGTACTTGCCACTTCGGTGGACAACATCAATCAAGTACTGGGCGCCCACATAACTCTTATTGATGCCCTATCAGGGTCTGTACAAACCCTCCAGACATCAGTGGATCATGTGCGATCCTCTCCTAGCTCTGACATACGTATGCCTGTACCTGAAAGCTTTTCCGGCCACAGATCTGACTTCCGGAATTTTAGGAGTAGAGTATTGTCCTATTTTGAGTTGAGACCCCAATCTTCGGGTACTGAGACCCAGAGGGTCACGTTTATAAAGACTTTGTTGTCCGGCGACTCCCAGTCTTGGGCATATAGCCTGCCCGCCGGAGACAAAGCTCTTACCTCTGTAGAGGAATTCTTTAAAGCTATGGCAGTAATTTACGACGATTCGGACCTTGCTTCGACTTCTGAGCGGAAGCTCAAGTTTTTGCGTCAAGGCGAAGGTCCGGTCGAAGATTACGCGGCCGAGTTTAGGAGGTGGTCAGTTACGGCCAGGTGGGACACTTATGCCCTATTAGATCGTTTCTTGTCAGGGCTGTCCGATGAGGTCTCTGATTTGATGTTAAGCCAGCCCGAGCCCAGAACAGTCGATGAGGCCATCTCAGCAGCCATCCGAATCGACCGCAGGCTGCGCTACCAAAAACAGACCAGGGGTAGTTCCCGTGTCAGAGGGGTATCTTACACTACGGTCCCAGTGACTCCACCTCCTACTATTTCACCTTCTCCCGTCTTGCCTCCATCCGAGCCGATACAGATCGGTCAAAATTGACCCAGGTAGAGCGAAGACGGAGAATGACCGAACAGCTGTGTCTGTACTGTGCTGAAGGGGGCATATAGTACAGAACTGCCCTAACAAGCCGGGAAGATGCTACCGTTTAGGAGTGGTAGGGGGTAGCACCCTAGGTGCCCGGCTCATACCCTTAAACGAAAAACGTTTGCTCCTTCCATGTATGATTACATGGGGGGACAAATCTGAAGCCACAGAAGCCTTTGTTGATTCAGGCTCCGCGGCTAACTTTATGAGTTCAGAGTTCGCAGAAAAGTTGGGCATTCCGCTCACCCCAGTAAAACCACCTATCCAGGTTACTGCTGTGGACGACTCCCCGCTGCAAAGGGACCGTCCGCTGTCTCAGACATCAGAGGTGGAAGTCACTATTGGGGTTCTGCATAATGAAAGTCTAAGTTTCTTTGTATTACACATGACCACCTCCACAATTGTTTTAGGAATGCCCTGGCTGCAGCTCCATTCGCCACAAATTAATTGGGCTACAGGACAATTAACTAGTTGGTCAGACTTCTGTTCCCAACAGTGTCTAGGGAAGGTGACTTTAGGTCAGACCAAGTTGCATGTGGAGGGGGTTCCCGAGCAATACTCCGAGTTCTCGGATGTATTCTGTCCCAAGGCTGCTGACAAGTTACCTCCTCATCGCCCTTTCGATTGCCCCATCGATCTCCGTGCCGGTTGTATGCCCCCTAGGGGTCACCTGTATAATTTGTCTGGACCAGAGAAAATAGCGATGCAGGAGTACATTCGTGACAATTTAGCCAAAGGGTTCATTCGCCCCTCCCGGTCGCCTGCAGGGGCCGGTTTCTTTTTTGTTAAGAAAAAAGAAGGAGGGCTGCGACCATGCATCGACTACCGTGGCCTGAATAAAATCACGGTGAAGAATCGTTATCTGTTACCATTGATAGACGATTTATTTACGCAAGTCACCAACGTTAAGATCTTTTCAAAATTAGATCTGAGGGGTGCATACAACCTGGTCCGCATTAGAAAGGGTGATGAATGGAAGACGGCCTTCAACACTCCCGACGGGCATTACGAGTACTTAGTGATGCCCTTCGGGTTGTGCAATGCGCCAGCCGTCTTTCAAGAATTAATCAACGAGGTATTCAGGGAGGTGTTGGGTAGATTTGTACTAGTATACCTTGACGATATACTAATCTATTCCAACAACCTCCCCGAGCACAGGGTCCACGTTAAATTCGTGTTGGACAAATTGAGGCAAAATATGCTGTATGCCAAGGTGGAGAAATGTATTTTTGAGGTGACCACTGTCACATTTTTAGGGTATGTGATCTCCACCTCAGGCCTGTCAATGGATCCTGCCAAGGTCACAGCTGTCCTGGAATGGCCACAGCCAGATGGGTTGAAGCCCCTGCAAAGATTTTTAGGTTTTGCAAATTACTATAGGAGGTTCATAAAGGGATACTCCACGATGATTGGCCCTCTTACCAGTCTCACAAAAAAGGGGGCAGATACCAACCACTGGTCTCCTGAGGCTGTGGCAGCTTTTTCTCACTTGAAAAAATTGTTTTGCTCTGCACCCATATTGAGACACGTAGACACCTCTTACCCATTCATTGTGGAGGTTGATGCCTCAGAAGTTGGAGTAGGGGCTGTGCTGTCTCAACGCTCTGGGCTGCAGGGGAGGTTGCACCCGTGTGCCTATTTCTCTCGGAGGTTTTCACCGGCAGAGAAAAACTACGACATAGGCCACCCGGGAACTTCTGGCCATTAAATTGGCATTTGAAGAATGGCGCCACTGGTTAGAAGGGGCAGAACACACGATCACGGTGTATACTGATCACAAGAATCTGGAATACATCGAGGGGGCTAAGAGACTAAGTCCCCGACAGGCCCGTTGGTCGTTATTTTTTACGAGGTTCAGATTTATTATCACATACACTCCAGGCAGCAAAAACATCAAGGCAGATGCCCTGTCCAGATGTTTCGAATTAGAGACAGCACAGCCCCCCGCTCCTGAGTCCATCATCCCGCAGAGGCTGGTGTTAGCAGCCACAGAGACCTGGGAGGATTGGACAAAGGTTTTGGGTCCCTTTCAGCAGGATGTCCCTGAGGGAAAACCGGAGGGGATATTGTTTATCCCACTGTTTTTTCGTCTACAGGTCTTACAAATGTTTCACGCCCATAAGAGTGCTGGTCACCCTGGTGCTGCCAGAACGCAGGATCTGATTGCCAGGTGTGCTTGGTGGCCTTCTATGGCATCAGACTGCAAGGAATATGTCAGGGAATGTGCGGTATGTGCCAAAAGTAAACCCTCCCGGCAGGCACCTGTCGGTACCTTGCAGCCTTTACCCGCCCCGAGTGAACCATGGACCCACTTGTCCAAGGATTTTGTGGGTGAGCTCCCCAGGTCTTAAGGCATGTCGGTCATTTGGGTGGTAGTCGACCGCTTCAGCAAAATGGCCCATTTCGTGCCTTTGAAAGGACTCCCCTCGGCCCAAGAATTGGCTGACCTATTCATCGTCCACATTTTCCGGCTGCACGGCATTCCGGAGAACATTGTGTCCGATCGGGGAGTCCAATTTATCTCTAAATTCTGGAGGGCATTTTGCCACCAAATGGGCATGAAGCTGTCTTTCTCGTCAGGCTACCACCCACAGACGAATGGGCAGACTGAACGAATTAATCAGTCTTTAGAACACTTTTTAAGATGTTACGTTGCGGAGGCACAGAATGACTGGGTGAAGTTTCTGGCTTTTGCAGAATTTGCGCAGAATAATTTAAAAGAGTTCTTCTGGTTTTTCCCCGTTCCAGATTGTGACAGGGAGGTTGCCCAAGTTCTCCCCTTTGCCAGTTGCCTCTTCTCCGTTCCCAGCGCTGGAGGATTGGCAGAGGTCACTCAGGGACAATTGGGGAATTGTTAGAGATAATTTGCAGAAAGCGTTCCAAAGTCAAAAGGGTCAAGCGGACAAGAGACGTTCCATGGAATGGAAGTTTCAGCCAGGGGATTTAGTCTGGGTGTCCACACGTCACTTGACCCTGAAGCAGCCTTCTGCCAAACTGGGCCCCAGGTTTGTGGGTCCGTTTTCTGTGACCAAAAAGATCAACAACGTCACTTATACCGTTGATCTTCCCGCCAGCATGCGTGGGGTGAGATCATTTCACGTATCCCTGCTCAAACCTGCAGTCCATGTGGGCCCTACTCCTCCTCCTCCTGTCCTGGTGGATAGCCATCCTGAGTTCGAAATAGAGAACATTTTGGACTCTCGCATTGTCCAGAACTCGGTACAGTATCTGGTACACTGGAAGGGATATGGCATTGAGGAGAGGCAATGGGTACCTGGGAACCGTATGCATGCGGATGAGTTGGTGAGGGAGTTTCATGCCTTACACCCCGAGAAACCTGGTGGGAGTGGGAGTTGTCCGGAGTCCACTCCTCGGGGGGGGGGGGAGGGGGACTGTAAGGAAACACGGAAAGGCTGCCGTCTCTCGAAGTGAGGCGGCTGTTTCCGCGTCCAGCATGGCGTCACAATGCGGAAAGAATGCCGCATGCCGCATAGGCAGTGCGGCGGAATCCGCATTGGTAATGGCGGAATCCGCATTGGTAACGGCGGAATCCGCATCAGAGGCGGCCCCCGCACTAGATACATTGCATGACAGTACTGGTGTGGCTGGGACTGATAGTCCACCAAGATTCAGACTTACACACGCGCGAGCACAGAGGCAGAGTTTAAATAGCAGTTAGAAGGGAGTCGGCTGACCAGCTGGGTCAGCTGACAAATTCCACTGCTCTCATTGGACCAGCAATTAGGGAGGTCCTGGAAAGGTCCTAGAGTATATATACTGCTGGTTGTTCACTTGCTCTTTGTCTGGCGTGCGATCACATATGTGGAAGCACCCAGATCCGTAGTCAAATCCGCAAGTGTGCCGGGACCAGCTGGAGCTGTAATCCTACACTTAGCTAGATTTTGTTGATAGCTTAAAGTACTAGTTTGATTGTGATTATCTGTTATGACTTTTGCCTGCCTTGACTACCCTTCTGAACTCTGATCTTGTACCTCGATATTTCTGATACCCTGTTGCCGAACCCCGGCTCGTTTCTAGACTCCGCCTCAGCCTCCTGATTCTGTCCCTCGATATTCTGATACCCCGTTACCGTACCCTGCCTGTACTTAGACTCCGCCTTTGCCTCCTGATCTTGTACTTTATCTGTCCGTGTGTGTACGACCTGGCTTGTCCGACCTCGAGAACCGACCTTACCGTTAGAGGCGGTTCCTCGCTCTGTTAGCGACCCTTCCTCCTGAGGGTCACTTCCAGACATCCTTCCTACTGTCAGTCTGACTCCTCCCGTCTTGGAGAGCTCAGGTCTGCAGAAGGAATTTGTGCAGTACTCCTTGCTGCACTGAGGCCTAGTCCTCAAAGTGTTACTGTTACACCAAACACTACACTCTACTCAGGTGAACAGAGGTTAGCTAGTATATCGGATTATCGGTGAGACTGCAGATCACTTATAATCTGGTATATATCTGTATTCCCAGTGATACTGCAGATCACCGGTAATCAGATCCTCTCTGTGCTTCACCGATCGTTACATATGGGTCCTTTTACACTGAGATATCACAGCGCAAATGAGCAGAAAAGTCGTATTGCACGTTAGCTTTGCAGTGTGACCTTACAGTGTTGCATACAGTACAATTAAAGTGTGCCTCATTTCCACTGCAATTCAAACACAAGCATTACCTGGTTAATACACAGCATCGCACCCTGCCGCATACAATGTGAAAGCCCTATAGCAATATCATTGCATTGCGTTGTGATGCAATTATATAAAGGCCCCTAAATCATTGACCGATAATAATTATATTGTCTATGAAAAACAGAAAAATATACCAACACCATGTGATTTTGTGTTTAGAAATAAAAGTGCAAAACACATAAAATATGCAAAACAAGGTGTTCAACACTAGCCTGATATGTTACTCAATTAATCCAGCCTGAAGCCATGCAGTATTTGCAAAGCCATTGTTTGTACCTTTATCACTCCGTAAATTACTCATTCTATGTATGTATAGCATATTATACATAAACTATAGCTCAGTAGTGCATATAAACTCTGTTAATTTAACAAGCCAAAATTTCAGTATAAATTATTGGGACACTTTGGATTTTTAGATTAAAAACAATAAAAAATAGACGATTTATATAGAAAAGAAAAGATAAATACAGATGTAGCACAGAGTATTACTTTGTGGTTTGAGGTTTGGCTGAAAGATTGTCATTAAACACAGAGAGTTCTTTTTTTAACAATAAATGATTTAAACTTTCGCCAGAATATTTGACGTTAAGGCTGGAGGGTTCAGGTCTTGGCTAATACATTATTTAATTAAACGCACTATAAAATTATATCCTAATGCCTAAAATGATCTTGTGGTTGTCCTTAGGTACTCCTAAGCCCCTGCTGTCACCAAGAAAGTTTACACTGTTACATTACCATATTTTCTTTAGCTCCGCATTTTGTGTCCGATATCCGCAGTGCAACTACACATGAAACTGAAGCCCTGCCTAATCAATACCTTAAAGTGTACCCAAACTCAGAACTTCCTCTCTGCACTAAAATATGAGCAACATCATAATAACCTTTAAAGAAAAGCATTCCTTAGTTAAAGCTGATACAAATCCTGCAATATATCTGCAGAAGCAGACATAGGGTTAACATCCTGTGTTCACAAATTAGCTGCTCTGCCGAGGACTGACGAGATTCCAGAGCTGATACAGCTGAGAGATCAAATCACACTTGTGATTAGTCACAGATACAGGGATCGTCTTTCTCTGTTTTCCTTCTGTCCTGGGCAAGAGTTAAGGCCCACTTAAATTGTAATTTGAGATGGTAAGGCATAGGTTTGATCATTGATAAGTAAAAAATGAGAACAATAGGACAAGACTAATTCAGCCATTTGGAACTCTGCGATTCTATTAAAGAGATTAAAAAAAACAAGATGTTTCTTTCTGAACTCTTTAGTGATATTTATAAATAGTGTTTTGTTTTTTCAATCATTTTAAAAGGAACATTGGCCTTCCTAAGGGCCCTTTTCCACCAGCGCTCGCTAGCGTTCACGCTGAACGCTAGCTATTGCTGAATCGCAAAACCGGCGATTCCCCGACGTTTTGCGGCCGCGATTTGCTATGCTATGCACTGCATAGCAAACTCGCGGCAAATATCGCTCCGCCGCACGTTCGCGTTCGGGTAAAAAACGAATCGCGGTAGTGGAAATGACCTACCGCGATTCCTATGTTAAAAAGCAAACCGTAGCGATTGTAAAATCGCTAGCGGTTTGCGACTTTGCGATTCAGCCAGCGCGATTGCCAGATTGCGATTGCACTGGTGGAAAAGGGCCCTTAGTGGAAAAGGGCCCTAAGTGACAAGTGTGGATTCGCTGCTTTCCTCCACAATTTACTTTAATAATGGATATTTGGGCCATTCTCATGGTATACATGCAAACTAATATATCGCATTAATATTATTGAATTGATTTTGTCTCATACACACCTTAGTGATGTTGTGTGAACCCTCCTTAGCAGGATTACTAAGATTACTAAGAGTTGCAGCAATTACCATACATTAAATGTATTTCTGGGTGTCACCATTTTACACTCTGTACTGCTGTTTTTTTTTTTTTTTTTGGCATTAAATACACCTGAAGTGATTAGGATATGAAGGCTGACATATTTATTTTCTTTCTAAGCATGGATAACGTTTAAAAATGTATTGTACTGTATTTCGTTTGAAATTAATGTTTTATAAAGTTATAAATCATTAAATAATGTGCATTAAATCGGCAATTGTAAAAACGTTAATCTTTCGTTTAAATAGTGAAACGTATAATAACGTTTAAAAATTTTTTTTACTAAGTAACCCTCCCTTTACCTACCCCTAACCCCTAGACCCCCCTGTTGATGCCTAAACCTAAGACCCCCCCTGTTGGTGCCTAAGTAACCCTCCCTGTACCTACCCCTAACCCCTAGACCCCCCTGTTAGTGCCTAAACCTAAGACCCCCCTGTTGGTGCCTAAACCTAAGACCCCCCTGTTAGTGCCTAAACCTAAGACCCCCCTGTTGGTGCCTAAACCTAAGACCCCCCTGTTGGTGCCTAAACCTAAGACCCCCTGTTGGTGCCTAAACCTAAGACCCCCCTGTTGGTGCCTAAACCTAAGACCCCCCTTTTGGTGCCTAAACCTAAGACCCCCTGTTGGTGCCTAAACCTAAGACCCCCCTGTTGGTGCCTAAACCTAAGACCCCCCTGTTGGTGCCTAAACCTAAGACCCCCCTGTTGGTGCCTAAACCTAAGACCCCCCTGTTGGTTTTTTCGTTTAAAAATAATGTAAAAAAAAAAAGTGTACTGTTTTTCGTTTAAAAATAATGTTTGAAAAAAAATATTGTACTGTTTTTCGTTTAAAAATAATATTTAAAAATGTATAAATCATTAAATAATGTGTAATCATGAGAAGCAGTAATAAAACATTAAGTCTCCGGGCGCCGCTTTTAAAACGTTATTTTTCTCCGGCGCCCTTTTTTCCTATCGGGCGCCCATTAAACGATATTTATTATAGGAGTGAATGGCGGCGCCCGATTTGTCCACTAGCCTCAGGCGCCCGAATTTACTGTTACCCCAATTTTACCCCCTTTCATGTAGTATGAAAGCCATACCTGCACAGTCTATTCTATGGAGCTGAACTCCCCATCAGACAGAAATCTTTGCAAGATGCTGCACACAAAGATGCTGTACACATTCAAAAGATCAGTATCTGCAAACGATCTGTTCCTGCCAAAGATCCGTTCCTGCAAAATGCATTCATAGTCTATGACATCTGCAGATCATCATACACACCTTGTTTAACAGACATTCATCTGCAGATCAGATCCACCAGGATGGATTTTCAGATCTGCAGATGATTGTCTGATCGGCAGATGAATGTCAGTTAAACAAGGTGTGTATGATGATCTGCAGATATCATAGACTATGAATGCAATTTACAGGAACAGATTCTTTGGCAGGAACAGATCTTTTGCAGATACTGATCTTTTGTGTCTGTACAGCATCTGTGTGTGCAGCATCTTGCAAAGATTTTTTTCTGATGGGGAGTTCAGCTCCATAGAATAGACTGTGTAGAGTATGGCTCTCATACTACATGAAGGGTGGTAAGATTGGTCTGTGATCTTTCATTTTCCAAAGACTATAGTCTGATGTGTGTATGAGCCTTTAGACCCTGAACAAGCATGCAGCAAATCAGGGGTATTACTGAAGTTTTACTGGATTTGCCATATGCTTGTTTCAGGTGTGTAATTCAGACATGACTGATGCAGGAAAAATCAGCAGAACTTTAGTTTAAAAGGAAAGAAATATAGCAGCCTCCATATTCCTCTCTCCCATAAAGTGTCCTTAACCACTTCAGCCTTCAGTCGTTTTCACTTTATGCATCCGAGCAATGTTCACCTCCCATTCATTCACCTATAACTTTATCACTACTTATCAGAATGAACTGATCTATATCTTGTTTTTTCCGCCACCAATTAGGCTTTCTTTGGGCAGTACATTTTGCTAAGAGCCACTTTACTGTAAATGCATATTAACAGGAAGAATAAGAGAAAAACGGAAAAAATTCATTATTTCTCAGTTTTCAGCCATTATAGTTTTAAAATAATACATGCCTCCATAATTAAAACTCACGTATTGTATTTGCCCATATGTCCGGGTTATTACACCATTAAAATTATGTCCCTATAACCATGTATGGCGACAATATTTTATTTGGAAATAAAGGTCAATTTTTTCCGTTTTGCATTGATCACTATTTACAAGTTTAAAATAAAAAAAGTATAGAAATATTTCATCTTTACATTGATATTTAAAAAGTTTAGACCCTTAGGTAAATATTTACATGTTGTTGTTTTTTTTATTATTGTAATGTTTTTTTTTTTATATATTAAACATTTTATTTGGGTATTTTTTGGGAGGGTGGGAGGTAAACAGAACTTTTATAATGTAAATGTGTGTTAAGATTTTTTTTTTTTACTTGTAATCGTAGTTTTACTTTTTGGCCACAAGATGGCGGCCATGAGTTTGTTTACATGACGTCACTCTAAGCGTAACATACGCTTAGAGGGACGTATGGCGGACGCAACAGCCAGAAAAAGCGGAGCTTCTGAGAGAAGCTGTCGCTTTTTCTGCGGGGGAGAGGAATCAGTGATCGGGCACCATAGCCTGATTCACTGATTCGTGGACTAACGATCCGCGGCCGGGAGCGCGTGTGCACTCGTGCGATCGGCCGCGGGAGCGCGCGGACGCGCCCATGGCCTCCTGGGCGTAGCTACTACGTCCAGGAGGCCAAAGTAGTTAAATGGGGTTCTGTATGGTATTTTAAAAACAAAAACTGACACTTATCAGGGGCTTCTACCGGCCCCCTGCAGCTATCCTGTCTCATGCTGTCCTCTACGATCCTCCATTCCCCTGCTGCGGGTCAGTGTCCAATTATTCGTCTAACTAGACAAATGCAACTGCGCCTGTGCTGCCGTGGCTGCGTGCTTCCTAACTCCCGCTCGCATCTCTGGGAGCTTCCTGTGCAGGCGCAGTACAAGAACATTTCCTACAGCACCTGAGCTACCAGAGACACGAGCGGGAGCGAGGACGCGGGCGCAGTTGCATTGAATGGAGGATCATAGAGGATGGCATGGGACAGGGTAGCTGCAGGGGGCTGGTAGAAACCCCAAGTAAGTGTCAGTTTTTGTTTTTAAAATACCCTACAGAACCCCTTTAAAGTATAAGCTTTCATAGTTAAACACACCCTGTATTACCCAGCGCTTTCAGGCCAATCAGCTCTTTTGGTGACCATTCAGAGGTTAGTTGGTACTGGAAGGCCCCACACATTATAAATATGTATTAGCTGCTCTCTGATTTGATAAAAGGGACATGCATAATTGCATATCCATGAAACAATCACCTTTGCATTCTTATGCATCTATAAAAATAAGCTGCCCTCTACGGTTTGCATCTGTGGCCCCTTCCTTGCTGTTCTCCATTGTGAATGGCCTCATTGCTGGTGCAGAAAGTAATAGTATCCACCATTAGCACAGGGACCCCAGATCCAGACCAACCTTGTTGCAGCTTTGTGCTTGCCCTCATATTCATGGTCATGCCGAGCTGATAATCTCTGCTTTATTGCAGGTGATGGGTATCCATAGGCTTCATTTAGGTTGTGCCAGATCATTTTGCTATAAGAGGAATATGATGCCTGCAGTGGCATAACTACAATTCATGGGGCCCCCCGAGCAAAACTTTGTTTGGGTCCCCCAATGTTCACACCCTTTCCCTAGCCTCCCCTTTTTGCCCTTTATGGGCTTAGGGCTCATCTAACAAAGGCCACAAAATAGGTATGGCCAACAGGATCTTCACACCCATAACAAGTGTAGCCACAAAAACACCAGATCTGAAGTATAGTCTCCCGTATTGGAGGAACGAGGAAGGGAGGGTTAGAAGTTGGGGGCCACCCACAGCTCCTGGCCCCTGGAAGCCTGCCATCTTTATTCCAATTTGAAGAATGCCAGCTGTCGGCCTACCATGGTATGGAGTTAGAACACTTAATGAGCTTATTCAAAAGAAAGGGACAACATAATACTTCACAAACAACCAAGTGTGTTCTTCAGTTCAAATGAAGTGCAGGAAAGCCCCCAGATTTATATATATGGCTGATATTTCCTTCAAGTAATGAACTTAATCAAACAGTATTTTAAATCAGTTTTTGATACCAAGTTTCAAGGTTTTAAAAGGAGTTATACAAAAAGGGCTGGATAGTGTTATGTTAAGGGCTCCACCTCTGACGTAGGAGATCTGGGTTCAAATCCTGGCTCTTCCTGTTCAGTAAGCCAGTACCTATTCAGTAAATAGTTCTTTGGGGCGAGACTCCCTAACACTACTACTGCTGACTGAGTGCGCTCTAGTGGCTGCCTCACAAGCGCTTTGAGTCCGACAGGAGAAAAGCGCTATACAAAAAAAGGAATTATTATTATTAAATCTGGGGTGCTAGATTTTGTGAATCATCACTTAATAGGTTGGTATATCTTTTTTTTAGATCGGATGTGACTCACAGGGTTAAGTTGTCATTCAGACAACCACTTACATGGCTTTAGGGTTGATACCTTCAGATTTGACCCCTTCTGTTATGTGGTGATAGGTTGCCAGGTCACACTACTTTCTAGGAGTCGGGAACAACAATAGCTCCTGTGACCCTGGCATTTGTGGGTATGGGGGCAGGGACTAACAGGGCCCACTCCTGTCAGCCACTGCAGAGTTAAATGCAGAGCGGTGGGAATGAAGCATTATGCATTACCGGCTCCCGGCGGCGTGACAGGTCCTTTCCACTTCTCTTTTGTGTAGCCATGCACTTGGCAGCCAATCACCACACTGATCACAATGCCTATCATATGATGAGAGCTACATGGTAATTGGCTGCACAGCACAGAAAGAAGAAGACATGTTCTGCTGCCTGAAGCAGGTATTGAATAACGCTCTGCTGACAAAGCTTTGCATTTCACTCCGCATTGGCTGACAGGAGCGGGCCCCCTTAGTGCAGCCCACCCCCTCCCCCTTTGTTGGGGAACCTGGTAGGTTGTAGTTACACCCCTGCTAGCAGTGTATCTGTACAACACTGGCTTTGTGTAGGTCTCTAGGAAGGAACCTCTGTTTCCTCCTACTGATACTGGGTGAAAATATACCATAGGATGCAATGGATGGAAGGTTGGCTTACCTTCTCAACAAAGAGAGTTATGAGATATTATGTATTGACAATGCATTTTTATGGACACAGCCGACTATCAGGGGAATTCTAAAGACTAATACTGGTAAGTATAAATATAATTGGTGATCAGCTCCTTCTTATACATTACATTATATATTATCCTAAATATTATGTCCATTTATAAAATTGATACATTAAAAAAGTGTATTATTTCTATCAAATGTACAAGATCTTTAAAATGATTTACTCTTTATTTATTTCTGTCCTCCATTTTAAAAATGGTGACGACCCCATAACAGCTTCCAGATCAGCATTCCCTAACCAGTAATATGAGCTTGAGCCATAAGGAAACATGGACATTTCTTTGCACATCAGTTGTCCTTTCTGTTATAACTGACAGCAACTGATATAGTTGCTGTCAGCTAAAGGACCACAATCGCCAAAATCATAAAATTTAAAATGCATGTAAACACTAGAGTTGGGCCGAACCTCCGATTTTAGGTTCGCGAACCTGGTTCGCGAACTTCCGCAGAAGGTTCGGTTCGCGTTAAAGTTCGCGAACCGCAATAGACTTCAATGGGGATGCGAACTTTGAAAAAAAAAAATAATTATGCTGGCCACAAAAGTGATGGAAAAGATGTTTCAAGGGGTCTAACACCTGGAGGGGGGCATGGCGGAGTGGGATACATGCCAAAAGTCCCGGGGAAAAATCTGGATTTGACGCAAAGCAGCGTTTTAAGGGCAGAAATCACATTGAATGCTAAATGACAGGCCTAAAGTGCTTTCAAACATCTTGCATGTGTATACATCAATCAGGTAGTGTAATTAAGGTACTGCTTCACACTGACACACCAAACTCACCGTGTAACGCACCGCAAACAGCTGTTTGTGTAGTGACGGCCGTGCTGGACTGGTGCGCACCATGGCGAGAGTGCAGGTTTTGGTGGCTTTACAGCCCATATGGTCGCCTGGCTGATGTAGCTGAATGACAGAACAGTGACTGTCCAGCTGATCAAATTTGGTCTGACCACAATGAGGCAACGACCTTATTATCGTGGGTGTGCCCCCCGAGACACTCATCTAGGCGCCGGTCATTGCTTCATTGTGATACGCAAGCCCCTTCACCACGGCAAGGTAATGATCACGAAGGGGAATGGGCGCATGTACATGCCTTTTCTTTTGTTGTTGCAGCTGCCCGCAGTGCAGCCAGAAAAATTAGGCAGTCATGTACACGCACCAGAAAAATTATTACAGCGGCCGCTGCTAGCAGCGGCCTAAAAAATTCAGCAATCCGCCTGGAGTCCCGGACCCTATTGGTGGTGGCGGAGAAGGTAGTCAAGCGGCCTGCAGGCAGACATGCTGTGTGGAGGGACTGGGAGCGACTTAGTCTTCTTGGGGCAGGCCAGGCAGCCAGTCACATGGCGTGCAGGCAGAGATGCTGTGTGTGCGGGGACTGACTTAGTCTTGGGGCGGGCAGCAGCCCTCCGGGATCCATGCCTCATTCATTTTGATAAAGGTGAGGTACTTAACACTTTTGTGACTTAGGCGACTTCTCTTCTCTGTGACAATGCCTCCAGCTGCGCTGAAGGTCCTTTCTGACAGGACGCTTGCGGCAGGGCAGGAGAGAAGTTGGATGGCAAATTGGGACAGCTCTGGCCACAGGTCAAGCCTGCGCACCCAGTAGTTCAAGGGTTCCTCATCGTTGTTCACAGCAGTGTCTACATCCACACTTAAGGCCAGGTAGTCGGCTACCTGCCGTTCCAGGCGTTGGTGGAGGGTGGATCCGGAAGGGCTACGGCGAGGCGTTGGACTAAAGAACGTCCGCATGTCCGACATCACCATGAGATCGCTGGAGCGTCCTGTCTTTGACTGCGTGGACACGGGAGGAGGATTAGTGGCAGTGGTACCTTGCTGGCGTTGTGCCGTCACATCACCCTTAAAGGCATTGTAAAGCATAGTTGACAGCTGGTTCTGCATGTGCTGCATCCTTTCCACCTTCCGGTGAGTTGGTAACAGGTCCGCCACTTTGTGCCTGTACCGAGGGTCTAGTAGTGTGGCCACCCAGTACAGCTCATTCCCCTTGAGGTTTTTTATACGGGGGTCCCTCAACAGGCAGGACAGCATAAAAGACGACATCTGCACAAAGTCGGGTCCAGTACCCTCCATCTCCTCTTGCTCTTCCTCAGTGACGTCAGGTAAGTCAACCTCCTCCCCCCAGCCGCGAACAATACCACGGGAAGGTTGAGCAGCACAAGCCCCTTGCGATGCCTGCTGAGGTTGTTCTCCTGCCGCTGTCCCCTCCTCCTCCTCCTCCTCCTCCTCCCCAAAAGAAACACCTTGCTCATCATCCTCTGAGTCTGACTCGTCTTCTGCACACGACTTCTCTTCTTCCTCCTCCTCCCCCCTCTGTGCTGCCGCAGGTGTTGAGGAAACAGCTGGGTCTGATGAAAATTGGTCCCATGCCTGTTCCTGCCGTAACGGTTCCTGGTCACGCTCATTCACAGCTTCATCCGCCACTCTACGCACAGCACGCTCCAAGAAGTAAGCGTAGGGAATTAAGTCGCTGATGGTGCCCTCACTGCGGCTCACCAGGTTGGTCACCTCCTCAAACGGCCGCATGAGCCTGCATGCATTTTCCATCAGTGTCCAGTTGTCGGGCCAGAACATCCCCATCTTCCCAGACTGTTTCATTCTACTGTAGTTGTAGAGGTAGTGGGTCACGGCTTTCTTCTGTTCTAGCAGGCGGGAGAACATGAGCAGGGTCGAGTTCCAGCGAGTCGGGCTATCGCAAATGAGGCGTCTCACCGGCATGTTGTTTTTGCGCTGAATTTCCGCAAAGCGTGCCATGGCTGTGTAAGACCGCCTCAAATGCCCACAGAACTTCCTGGCCTGCTTCAGGACATTCGCTAAGCCAGGGTACTTTGCCACAAATCTTTGAACCACTAGATTCATGACATGTGCCATGCAGGGTATGTGTGTCAGCTTCCCCATTTGCAAAGCGGCAAGCAGATTGCTGCCGTTGTCGCACACCACGTTGCCTATCTCCAGGTGGTGCGGGGTCAGCCACTCATCCACCTGCTTCTTAAGAGCAGCCAGGAGAGCTGCTCCAGTGTGACTCTCCGCTTTGAGACAAGACATGTCTAAGATGGCGTGACACCGTCTTACCTGGCATGCAGCATAGGCCCTGCGGAGCTGGGGCTGTGTAGCTGTAGCTGGAGAGGAGAACTGCCACTCAGCCAAGGAGGAGGAGGACAGCGAAGAGCATGTAGCAGGAGGAGAGGAGGTGGCAGGAGGCCTGCCTGCAAGCCGTGGAGGTGTCACAATTTGGTCCGCTGCGCCCTGCTTGCCATCGTTCACCACCAGGTTCACCCAATGGGCTGTGTAGGTAATGTAGCGGCCCTGCCCGTGCTTGGCAGACCAGGCATCCGTGGTCAGGTGTACCCTTGACCCAACGCTCTTCGCAAGAGATGACACCACTTGCCTCTCAACTTCACGGTGCAGTTGGGGTATGGCCTTTCTCGAAAAATAAGTGCGGCCTGGCATCTTCCACTGCGGTGTTCCGATGGCCACAAATTTACGGAAGGCCTCAGAGTCCACCAGCCGGTATGGTAACAGCTGCCGAGCTAACAGTTCCGCCACGCCAGCTGTCAGACGCCGGGCAAGGGGGTGACTGGCCGAAATTGGCTTCTTCCGCTCAAACATTTCCTTCACGGACACCTGACTGCTGCTGTGGGCAGAGGAGCAGGAACCGCTCAAGGGCAGAGGCGGAGTGGAGGAGGGTGCCTGTGAAGGTGGAAGGGAGAAAGCGGCAGAAGCAGATAATGCACCTGATGGAGGAGGAAGAGGAGAAGGAGGGTGGCTTTGCTTTTGTGTGCTGCTGCTGCTTTTGCTCAGGTGGCCATCCCATTGCTGTTTGTGCCTTTTCTCCAGGTGCCTTCGTAAGGCACTTGTCCCTACGTGAGTGTTGGCCTTTCCACGGCTCAATTTTTGTTGGCAGAGCGAACAGATGGCTTTGGTCCGATCTGAGGCACACACATTAAAAAATTTCCACACCGCTGAGCCACCCTGGGATGTGGGCACTATGGGGACCGTCACCTCAGCAGCTGATGCTGAAGGGCAAGTTGGCTGGCTGTACATAGGTGGCGATACATGGTGCCGGACTCTGCCACCAGCTGTTTCTGACGAAGAGCTGCCCCAGCTTCTTTCAGCAACTTCTCTCCTCCTACTACTCTCTGACTCCCCCTCTGAACTGTCCCCCTCTTCATCTCCTCTATTGGGAACATACAGAGGATCCCTATCATCGTCATCATCGTAATCATCCTGCCCAGCTTCGCTTGCCTCAGACAAATCCAAACATGCACCATCAGTAGGTCCTTCATCCTCCTTACACATTACATCCATAGTGTTGCCGGGTAACTCAAATATATGAGCTGGTGAAAATTCATCTGGCTGTAACAACAATGGCTGTGCATCAGTGATTTCAACACTAAATAATTCTTGCGAAGTGTCAAATGCAGCGGAAGTGGTGCTAGTAGTAGCGCTGGTGGCTGAGCAAGATGAGGTGTTCTGTGTCGCTAAATACTCAACCACGTCCTGACAATCTTGGGAGGTGATGGGACGTGCCTTCTTCCGAGCACTGTACTGTGGGCCAGGTCCACACGAAATTACATTTACACGACCTCGCGCAGATCTGCCGGGTGGCCTTCCTCTGGCTCTGGCACTACCTCTTCCTCTACCTGTTTTGTCCATATCGGGTATGCACGGAGTGGTATATCACACTGCGTGCACTCACGTAGGTAGGTGGGTTCACTTAACTGCACAGGTATGCGCACTGATGCGGTGGGTTCACTGAACAGAACAGGTATACAGTGGCGGGTTCACTAAACAGAACAGGTATACAGTGGCGGGTTCACAGAACAGGTATGCAGTGGCAGGTTCACTGAACACAACAGGTATGCAGTGGCGGGTTCACTGAACAGGTATACAGTGGCGGGTCCACTGAACAGAACAGGTATGCAGTGGCGGGTTCACTGAACAGGTATACAGTGGCGGGTCCACTGAACAGAACAGGTATGCAGTGGCGGGTTCACTGAACAGGTATACAGTGGCGGGTCCACTGAACAGAACAGGTATGCAGTGGCGGGTTCACTAAACAGAACAGGTATACAGTGGCGGGTTCACTAAACAGAACAGGTATACAGTGGCGGGTTCACAGAACAGGTATGCAGTGGCAGGTTCACTGAACACAACAGGTATGCAGTGGCGGGTTCACTGAACAGGTATACAGTGGCGGGTCCACTGAACAGAACAGGTATGCAGTGGCAGGTTCACTGAACAGGTATACAGTGGCGAGTCCACTGAACAGAACAGGTATGCAGTGGCGGGTTCACTAAACAGAACAGGTATACAGTGGCGGGTTCACTAAACAGAACAGGTATACAGTGGCGGGTTCACTAAACAGAACAGGTATACAGTGGCGGGTTCACAGAACAGGTATGCAGTGGCAGGTTCACTAAACAGAACAGGTATACAGTGGCGGGTTCACAGAACAGGTATACAGTGGCGGGTTCACTAAACAGAACAGGTATGCAGTGGTGGGTTCACAGCACAGGTATGCAGTGGTGGGTTCAATG
Organism: Hyperolius riggenbachi; assembly: GCF_040937935.1. Taxonomy (NCBI): domain Eukaryota; kingdom Metazoa; phylum Chordata; class Amphibia; order Anura; family Hyperoliidae; genus Hyperolius; species Hyperolius riggenbachi. The sequence goes on from NC_090651.1 coordinate 282,165,894, forward strand.
AACAGGTATACAGTGGCGGGTCCACTGAACAGAACAGGTATGCAGTGGCAGGTTCACTGAACAGGTATACAGTGGCGGGTCCACTGAACAGAACAGGTATGCAGTGGCGGGTTCACTGAACAGGTATGCAGTGGTGGGTTCACAGAACAGGTATGCAGTGGTGGGTTCACAGCACAGGTATGCAGTGGTGGGTTCAATGAACAGGTATACAGTGGCGGGTCCACTGAACAGAACAGGTATGCAGTGGCAGGTTCACTGAACAGGTATGCAGTGGTGGGTTCACAGCACAGGTATGCAGTGGTGGGTTCACAGAACAGGTATGCAGTGGTGGGTTCACAGCACAGGTATGCAGTGGTGGGTTCAATGAACAGGTATACAGTGGCGGGTCCACTGAACAGAACAGGTATGCAGTGGCAGGTTCACTGAACAGGTATGCAGTGGTGGGTTCACAGCACAGGTATGCAGTGGTGGGTTCACAGAACAGGTATGCAGTGGTGGGTTCACAGCACAGGTATGCAGTGGTGGGTTCAATGAACAGGTATACAGTGGCGGGTGCACTGAACAGAACAGGTATGCAGTGGCAGGTTCACTGAACAGGTATGCAGTGGTGGGTTCACAGCACAGGTATGCAGTGGTGGGTTCACTGAACAGGTATGCAGTGGTGGGTTCACAGCACAGGTATGCAGTGGTGGGTTCACAGCACAGGTATGCAGTGGTGGGTTCACAGAACAGGTATGCAGCCAGACAGGAACAAGTTAAGCCTAACTAATCTTTCCCTGAGAGACAGTCTGCAGCAGCTCGCCCTACTCTCACTAACGCAGGCAGCACACGAGTGACCGTAATGGCCGCCGCTGCCTGCCTTATATAAGGGGGGGTGGGGCTCCAGGGGCTAGTGTAGCCTAATTGGCTACACTGGGCCTGCTGACTGTGATGTAGAGGGTCAAAGTTGACCCTCCATGTGCATTATGGGGCGAACCGAACTTCCGCAAAGGTTCGCCTGCGGGACGCGAACGCGAACCACTGAAGTTCGCATGGAACCGTTCGCAGGCGAACCGTTCGGCCCAACTCTAGTAAACACATACAAATAAGAAGCACTTTTCTTTGAGAGTAAAATGAGCCATAAATTACTTTTTCCTATGTTGCTGCTACTTACAGTAGGTAGTAGAAATCTGACAGAACCAACAGGTTTTGGACTAGCCCATCTCCTCATGGGGAATTCTCATGGTTTTGTTTAGTTTCAAAAGCATTTAAGGAATGGCAGTTGCTCTGCCCAACTGCCAAAAAAAGTGTGCAGTGAGCACAGAGGCTGCCAAGCATCACTGTGTAAATCCTTTTCAGGGAATGTCTTTATAAAGAATAAAAGCATTGCTGAGAATCCCCCACAAAGAGATAGACTAGATCAGGGGTCTCAAACTCAATTTAACCGGGGGCCGCAGGAGGCAAAGTCAGGATGAGGCTGGGCCGCATAAGGGAGTTCACGTGTCCCCGCCGCAAAACGAGGGCTGCAGAGCCCCCAAATCGCCCCGGGGGGGCAATCCGCCGGCATTTCCTGGAAGGGGCAGAGCTTTCAGCTTCAGCTCTGCCCCTCCTGACGTCAATCGCCGGATCGCCGCCTCTGCCCACCTCTCTCACTCTTCCTTCACAGAGAGGGGCAGGGGAGAGGCGGCGATCCATTCGGCGATTGACGTCAGGAGAGGCAGAGCTACAGCTGGAAGCTTTGCCCCTCAGCGCAGTCGTGGATGTTTGCGCGGGGGATTTGGGGGTCTGCAGCCCTTGTTTAGCGCTACCCTGGCCAAAGCGCTGAGGCTGCGTATGGACCTCCTGGAAACCCTGTCAGGAAATGTATTGCTCTTTCTTTTGATACATGTAAAATTACACTACCGTTAGGCTTGCTACTAAAAGTGACATTTACCGCATTTAAAAGTATACTATTTTCCTTTGAAACTTTAAAATCGATTTTCTCAAAAACTATAAGGTCTTTTTGAAAAATTGTTTTTCCTTCTTATTCCTAATGATCTCCTTAACATATCCTGCAAATTTAGGGTTTTTAGCATTTAAGGTGGATTTACTATTAACCATTAAAGTCGGCGGGTTTTTAAATGTGTATTTTTTTCCTTTGCAACTTTAAAATCGATTTTCTCAAAAACTATAAGGCCGATTTGAAAAATTTTTTTTTCCTCTTGTAGCCACTGGGGGCTCCTACAAGCTCTGGGGCCCTGGGGCCACAAAATATTGTATCGAGGGCCGCAAATGGCCCGCGGGCCGCGAGTTTGAGACCCCTGGACTAGATCAAAACCTGTCAGTTCTGTCTGATTTCTACTACCTACTGTAATTGACAGCAACCTAAAAGAAAAGTAATTTATGGCTCATTTTACTCAAGAAAAAACATAATTTTAAGATTTTCGCGATAGTGGTCCACTAAGGCTTTCAGCTTCCTGAGAGATAAGTCTGACAAGATCTTGTCAGAATTGGAAGGAATCATTGTTAGAAGAAATTGGTGAGCTTCTGAGAGGAACTGACAGCGAGGTTAGTATTTAACCACTTTACCCCCACGCGTACGTATTTCTCCGCCCCTTTTTCCATCCTTTAAAAACCAGGGACGGAGAAACACGTACTTTCCGCGTTCCCGACGCTGCCCGCGCTCCCGCTCGTAAACACGCCGCCCGCCGCTAGTAAAACCGCCGCCGCCCGCTCGCCCAGAGATCAATGAACGGGAAAATCCATTCCCGTTCGTTGATCTAAGCCCCGCAATGATCAGCTGCTCTCCTATGGGCAGCGCGATCATTGTGAGAAAAAACTCACGTGTCCAGCCTCCTTATTCTTCCTCCAAGCTTCCGGAAGGAAGCTTGGAGGTCGCATTAAAACAAAAAGTTACTGTGGCCATCTTGTGGCCAAATAGTAAACTACACCCTACACATTTTTCACATACAAATAAATGACTTTTACACATAAAATTAACTCATTACCTCCCACACTCCCCATTTTTTATTTTTTTTGTAATTAAAAAAAAAATTAAAAAATTTACAATAAAAAAAAATACATAAATAGTTACCTTAGGGACTGAACTTTTTAAATATTTATGTCAAGAGGGTATAACACTGTTAGTTTATAAACTATGGGCTTGTAATTAGGGATGGACGCAAAACTGAAAAAAATGCACCTTTATTTCCAAATAAAATATTGGCGCCAAAAATTGTGATAGGGACATAATTTAAATGGTTTTATAACCGGGACAAAAGGGCAAATACGTTTCATGGGTTTTAATTACAGTAGCATGCATTATGTAAAAAACTATAATGGCCGAAAACTGAAAAATAATTATTTTTTTCCCCACAGTTTTCCTATTTTCCCATTAAAACACATTTAGAAAAAAATAATTCTTGGCATAATGTCCCACCTAAAGAAAGCCTAATTGGTGGCGAAAAAAACAAGATATAGTTCATTTCATTGCGATAAGTAATAATAAAGTTATAGACGAATGAATGGAAGGAGCGCTGAAAGGTGAAAATTGCTCTGGTGTTCAAGGGGTAAAACCCCTCAGTGGTGAAGTGGTTAATATTAATTTGCAGGTACAGCATGTGTTTGTTTTAAATAATTTTACACGGTTAAGGTTCACTATAAAGCACAATAATCACATAAGTCAACAAACAAACACTCTTACAAAGAGTAACCTTTTAAATTTTAGTTAATCCATAAATTACTTTAAAGCAATTTTTTTTACCACAACCCATTATTTAAAGTTAATGTAACCCGTCCTAAAAAAAAAAAAGTCAGATACTCACCTAAGGAGAGTGAAGGCTGAGTCCTAATGAGACTTCCCTCTCCTCTCTCGGTGCCCGGTCCCGCTCAGGATCCCCATAGCAGCATTCAACCAATTCGGTCAAATACTGCCACTTCCGCCGCTGAAGGGAGGTTTCAGAAATCTTCGGGAGCACTCGGGCTCCCGAAGACGGGCCGCTCTATACTGCGCATGCGCGAGCGCCCTCTATGACGCACTCGCGCATGCGCAGTATGGAGCCGCCTGTCTTCAGGAGGACTCGGCTCCTAAAGACTTCTGAAGTCACCCGCGGTGGGGGCTTTGAACGGAGGATCCTGAGCTGCACGGAGGGCACAGGAAAAGGAGAGGAAAGTCTCATTAGGCCTTCGCTCTCCTTAGGTGAGTAGCTGGCTTTTGTTTTTTTATGACGGGTAACAATGGCTTTAATAACGCATACTATAAATTAATTCATACACGAATAAGCCATAGCTATTAATAATAATAATTATTATTATTATTTAGTATTTATATAGCGCCGACATATTACGCAGCGCTGTACAATGTATATATATATATATATATATATATATATATATATATATATATATATATATATCTTGTCACTAACTGTCCCTCAAAGGAGCTCACAATCTAATCCCTAACATTGCCATATGTCTATATTATGTAGTGTAAGTACTGTAGTCTAGGGCCAATTTTTTTTTTTTCTAGGGGGAGCCAATTAACTTATCCGTATGTTTTTGGAATGTGGGAGGAAACCGGAGTGCCCGGAGGAAACCCACGCAGACACGGAGAGAACATACAAACTCTTTGCAGATAGTGCCCTGGCTGGGATTCGAACCAGGGACCCAGCGCTGCAATGCGAGAGAGCCAACCACTACGCCACCGTGCTGCCCGGTGGTAATAATTATTAATAATAATTATTACCACGCAGGATTTAGAAAAAGATGTATTATTAATTGACGTTGCCTCCCTATAAATGTAATTACTGTTTACACACTAGTCTTTTCCATGTAATGATTGACCAAATGGATTAAATTAAAAAAATATTTTCTCATATTTCATAATAAATGTATTATACACAATTATGAAATAACTAACAAACTATTAAGGATTATTATTTACCCATATGTGACTATTCTAAGTGTGAGCTCTTCTATAGGCATCCAGCAGCCAACCTGTTTAATATTAACCTTTGATGTTGCATCTTTGTTTTAGAAAGAACAAGTGGAATGCATGGCGCCAAGCACAGCCATGTGTATTTAACCATCATCCTGGGAAAAAAACAGCTTGACTAAGGAATCATTCAGTGTACACACTCAGGTAAACAACAGCAGAAAATAGGGACAGGCTGCTTTTCATACATCTTTGTACAGAAGCTAAACATCTGTTTTAGGGACTTTGCTTAAGACTTTTTCTACAACATGCCACCTGTGACAAATAAACACCATACAAAACCCAGGCTAAAGAATGATTGCTGTACTACAGAGGGATATAAAGCATGCTTTGTCTTCTGTCTTTGGAAAGAGAAAACGCATATTGTACACATATTGCTAAGTTAGCACATTTTGTACTTCGACTAGTGCTATTACTACTATTACTTTTACTACTACTTCTCAGTGGTGTACCTAACATTTGTGTTATGCTGTAGTGGATTGATTGTGATTATACCATTTAGAAGAACTGTGTGTCATAACACAAAATTGGGCTTTCCCACAACAGATTGGGATTGGACCAAACAACCTATATGGGCATAATTTATTAGGACGTGGCCCATGGTCACATGATGTAGCTACTATGTAAATGTTACAGTACCTTTACAACATTTCTTGTATACTACTGGGCCGCAAGCAAGCACTGCCTCTCGTTTTACGATGTCCTCCTGAGAGAGAAAAACATTTCTGTCTGATCAGGCAGCCAAATAAATTCCTACTAAAAGATCCATGTGTTATCATTATTACAATTACAATTCTTCTTCTAATTATTTATTTATAAAGCAGTAAGACATTCCATGGCGTGGTTCCGAGTAAGCAACTAACACAGGGTGCATAATATAGACAAAACATCGACATTAGTATATAATACAGGATTGGTAGACAGTAATTGCAGTGACAAATGTAACATGATAAACAAAAACATATAGCAATTTCCAAGATATAAAAAGATGAAAGAACCCTGCCCTTGCGAGCGTACAGGCTAAAGGAATGGGGGGGGGGGGCAAGAGGGGGAGTAATATACAATATTTACAATATTTATACCTAGAGGCTGTGTGTTTTCAGGTTATGTTTAGTAAGGAGCACAACTTGGCTTGGTTGATGTTAGAAAAAGTGAGTTTTTAGGGAGTGCTTAAGGATTTGAAAGGGTGGAGATTGACAAACATGTTTTGGAAGGGGATTCCAGAGAAAGGGGAGGCTCATTAGAAATCCTGTACACATGAGTATGCGAGGGTAGTTCTAGAGAAGAACAGAAGATGGTTGTGTGTAGAGCTGGCACAGTAGGTTAGGTTAGAGTTAAGAGTTTGGAAGGAATTCTGTGGTCAATTGGCAGCCAAAGCTTGACAAATGGGAGCCACAGATGAAGAGCCAGAAGATGAGTCGGGCAGCCAAGTTCAATTCAGAGTGGAGAGATATCATCCTGTTAGTTGATATATATTGTAAGTATATATATATATATATATATATATATATATATATATATATATATATATATATATGCAAAAGTTTTAGGCAGGTGTGAAAAATTGCTGTAAACAAAGAGTGCTTTCAAAAATGGAAGTGTTAATCATTTCTTTTCATCAATCAACAAAATGCTGTGAATAAACAAAAGGGAAATCTGAATCAAATCAATGTTTGGTGTGACCATCCTTTGCCTTCAAACCCGCACCAGTTCTTCTAGGTACATCTGCACGCAGTTTTTGAAGGAACTCAGCTGGTACGACAGATCGTCTGTGGATGTAGGCTTCCTCATATCCTTCTGTCTCAGGACAAAGTGCTGTGTTTAACTGTTTGAATGCTGTTCTGCTCCAATTTTTGTTTGTGCTAGTAGGTTTAAGGCTGTAAGGAATCTTTTAGAGCAAAGAGGAAAAGAAATGCTGAATTTCAGACCCCTTTAATGACTTTGGGTGTATGTTTGGGGTCATTGTCCTGCTGCAGAATAAATTTGGGGCCAATCATACACCTCCCTGATAGCATTGCATGGATAAGTACAGTATCTGGCTGTATTTCTCAGCATTGAGAACACCATTTATCCTGACTAAATCTCCAACTCCATTTGCAGAAATACAGCCCCAAACATTCAAGGAACCTCCCCCATGCTTCACTGTTGCCTGCAGACACTCATTATTGTACTCCCCAGCCCTTCAACACACATAACAAAATCTGCTACAGCCAAATATTTCAAAATTTGACTCATCAGTCCAGCGCACCTGCTGCCATTTTCTGCACCCCAGTGTTTGTGCATAATTGAGTCATTTGGCCTTGTTTCCACGTCGGAGGTATGGCTTTTTGGCTGCTCTTCCATGAGGACCACTTCAGCCAGACTTCTTCGAACAGTAGATGGGTGTACATGAGTCCCATAGTTTCTGACATTTCTGAACTGATGGCAGTTCTGAATATCTGATTTTAAAGGGTAATAAGCATGATTTGTCTTTCATTTGCTGCACTAAGTTTCCTTGGCCGACCACTGCGTCTACGATCCTCAACGTTGCCCATTTCTTTGTGCTTCTTCAAAAGAGCTACCTATAAGAGTTGATTCTGGTTTGAAGGCAAAAAGTAGTAAGTAATACCAAATATTGATTTGAGGTAGATTTTACTTTGGTTTGCTCACTGTGTATCTTGTAAATTGATAACAATAAACAATCATTATTAATATTTTTGGAAGTATTCTTTGTTTACAATATATATATATATATATATATATATATATATATATATATATATATATATATATATATATACTATACTGTATTTATATATAAACTCAGATGTTTGTGTGCGTGTGTGTGTGTGTATGTGTGTATGTATGTACTGTATGTGCCGCCATCACTCGAAAATGCCTTGACCATGACATGGTATACAGATCCCTTACTACCTTTGATAATATGTTCTGGAGGTCACACATCCTCCCTGCAAATTTGGGCGGAACTACATTTGGCACATTTGGGCGGAACAGCCAATCAGATTTCACCCATTCACGTCAATGGAAAAAATGCTAAAGGCTGCAATTCTCACAGCAATAAAGTCAGAGTCCCCAACCTTGGCGCAACTAGACATTTGGTGACTGAGGTTACAAATTCAGTAAACGTGGGTGGAGAATAAAATAGCCAATCAAATTTCAGCCAGTCATGTTACATGGGAAAATGGAAAGTGCAGCCATTCTTAGACACAGGGTTTTAACACTTGGTACAGTTTGTCACTGGGTGACTGGGATTCAACTTCACTAAAGGGCGCGGAGCCAGAAACAGCCAATCTGATTTCTTTGCTTGGTAAACTGCTTCCATTCTCACATTATTGATGCCAGGAACCCCAAAGTTCACAAACTTGGTCACTGAGTGACTGTGGGTCAAGGTTACAAAAAGTGGGCAGAGCCATAAAAAAACTTTTTTTAACTGGGAAAATGTAAACTACAGCTATTCTTACACTCTTTATGGCAGGGTTCCCAAACTTGGCATAGTTTGTCACTGGGTGACTGAAATTAATATTAAGGAAAGAGGGTGACAAGGTTAAAAAAGTGGACAGAGCCAACAACAATACATACCCGGGCAATGCTAGGTCATCAGCTATTATATGTATATACAGTATATCTCAATAGTCAAGGCGAGCTATTATAAGAGCATGCACTAACATTTATACCTACAGATGAATGTATCTGTAAGAGTAAGTTGTGGTCAACAGTAGCTGACAATGAGGACAGATCAAGTAGGATGGATGGGGAATAATGGCATTATGGCATTTAGAGTTATCTGTAAGAAGAAAATTAGAGGATAAATAATTGCTCAATTCAGCATGAATATGGAATTCTAGTAATTTGAATTCAAAGAGGAGAAGTGACACAGGGTGGTAGCTGGAGAGTGCTGTGGGATCTAGAGATATCTTTTTAAGTAGTGGTGTCACAGTGAGTGGGGACAAGAAGGGTTAAATAACAATGTTAGTACAGGGATGAAAACTGAAGACAGCTGCAAAAAAAGATGGAAAGGAATAGGCAGGGGCAAACCCAGGATTTCCAAGGGGGGGGGGGGGGGGGATTCCTGAAAGGTCTGCCTCAGCCACACACAATACTATATAATAATATTGTAGGACATCATGCTGGGTACACATAATGCAATTTCCCATCCGACTGACAGGATCTGACAATTATTTCCTTAATGTCCAATCTGCTCCCAATTGACAACGGGATTGATCAGGAGCAGTTTGGATACAGATAATAATGAGGACAGCCGACATTGGTAATGAAGGAGAAAGTGAAGCATTCACACAGTAGGGCACAGAGCTGTGCTCATACCTGACTCTGTTAAGTTCCCCAGAGCTGCTCCATGCTCTGTACACACACTGCTGCTCCATGCTCTGTACACACACTGCTGCTTCATCCAAAGTCAACTGTAGCAGGTAAAGAAAGGGGGCAGTGTTGTGAGCTGCAGGATGCCTGCAGATATTCTGCTGTCTCAACTTGTGCCTGTCTCTAGACACTGCAATGGCCCTGGTCTGAGGGGGGATTCTGGGCAGCTGTGATCCCCCCTGCGTTTGCCTATGATAGGATCCAAAGAACAAGTGGTTAAATGATATTTGGAGATTAGAGAGGAGAGAAAATGGTTGGGAGGGAGAGAAGACAGATAGAGAGCAGGAAAGATGAGAGGATTAGATGGAATTTGAGGGCTGCATGGAAAAACCACTTCAGATTTTGTCAATTTCATCAGTGAAGTACGATGCAAATTCTTTAGCTTATCAGCATGAAGAAAAAAAGAGAGGAATAGAGAAGGGATTTAAAAGTGCTAAATAAGTACTTTGTATTGTGGGAGTGGGATGATGTGAGGGAAGAAAATGTTTTGCAGAAGAGAGTGCATTTATAAAGTTGTTTAGAGCTTGTTTATATGACATGCAGTCCTCATTAGTGTTGCTTTTTCTCTAACACTACTCTCAGCTACTCTAGAGCAATTTCTCAGTAGTTAAGTAGCTTTGGACAGCCAGGGTATGTGACTGACATGAGAAGGGTGGGCATTGGTAAGAGGAGCAAAAGTATGCATGACTGTTGTGATAGAGCTGTGGTAATACTGTATATAGCAGCTGTGTCTGTGTCAGTGAACGATGATGTGAGGAGAGGTGCCAGGGCATCAGAGATGGATTGCATGCCTAGGTTGTGATTTAATGTAAATGTGAGCATACTTGAGAAAAGAGCAAGACGAGGAGAGAACAATGTTTAATAAGTTATGGTCAGAAAGAGGGAGTGCAGTATTAGCAAAATCATTGAAAAAACAGAGTGAATATGAGATCAATGTGGCCACCGTTGTGAGTTTGGGTAGTGGGCCACTGAGACACGCCATAGGAGGTGAGTGAGAGACGTTTGGTGGCAACAGAATTGTTGAAGTCATCAGGAATGTCAAAATCACCTATGATAATGTTAGGGAATTTGTGCTATAACATTCAAAAGTTTATTCACTTTAACAGTAAATTAGCCATGCCTATGTTAATACTTAATCAAATAATGTCCACTTGTCATTGAGTTGAAAAGTTCACCTGACAAAGTTTAATATTGATCTATGCTGTATGAATTACATAATATACATTATATTAAATATTAACAACATTTGGATTATATAATGTACATATTACACGTTATAGTTATAGTTATTTTGGTTGAAAAAAAACATAAGTCCATCGAGTTCAACCAGTGTAAGGTACAACACCAGCCTGCTCCCTCACATATCCCTGTTGATCCAGAGGAAGGCGAAAAAACCCTTACAAGGCATGGTCCAATTAGCCCCTAAAGGGAAAAATTCCTTCCCGACTCCAGATGGCAATCAGATAAAATCCCTAGATTAACATCATTAGGCATTACCTAGTAATTGTAGCCATGGATGTCTTTCAACGCAAGGAAAGCATCTAAGCCCCCTTTAAATGCAGGTATAGAGTTTGCCATAACGACTTCCTGTGGCAATGCATTCCACATTATGCCAGTCTGAGTCCCCAAAGGATTTTAAAGTCACACAAAATATTTATTTTTATTGATTTGGAATCTGGATATACTACTGCTATACACAGCACCATCATATGATTGTATATTCACAGTAACACAAACCGAAAAAAAGTGCACTTATGCGTATTCCTTTTTATTAGTATCAATAAAAAAATTGTGTGTGTGTGTCTACATTCTTTTTTCTTTTTAAAAGTTGTATACATATAGTGCCGTCTCTTCTGTTGTATGGACAAGGCACCGGCAACCATACAGGTCAAGCAGACCTGCTACACGTGTTCTCCAGGAACCTGGTATTGTGGATATATAGTTTTTATATATACTGATGTTATTTATGTATGTGTTATGCATTAAGTGAATACCTGAAGAAGCAGCTCTTGCCATGAAACGCGTTGTTGAAAGTGGCAAGAAAAATTATGAATTTTTAGCCAGATTTCTGCATCCTTTTTGATTAAAGCATCTCAAAGTTAGGAGGATCATACCCCCCTAGCATATATATCTTTCTCTACCTTTTTTTTGTATATATACCATTTTTACGTTTGTGTGTATGTGTGTGTGTGTGTGCGTGCGTGCGTGTTTGTGTCATTAGCCCATGTTTAAAATGATTACCGGTAAATAAACTTGAGTTTTTATAATTACATACACAATCCATTCTTGTCATACTATCTTTGTACAGGTAGATGCTACCATCACATGTATTAGAATGCATTCAGTGTGCTTCTTTGATTCTTAGTGACCCTCTTTGTGACACATTTCTGTAGATGTAATATTGGTTCTGGCTTCTGTACTAAACAGGTGGTACACATTCAGACCATTGTATTACCTTGGCTAAAACCGAGAGGTGCTTTAAACACAGTAGGTCTTTATTTATAATTATATCCACTGAACAATGGAGAGGATTCCCAGGCAGGTGCAGTCCACGAGGCAGTGAAAACCTACACAAAACTTTCTTCCCTTAAAGAAGTTGTTTTCATAGTTGAGAATAGATTAAATGATAAATGGAGGGGGTGACAATGACTTTAGAGACAATATTCTTTTGTTCCATGTCAATACGAGGTTCAGCTCTGTCAAAACTTGCCTCATGTCAAAATACGCCTGCATTTTTTTTTTAACGTCATGGCTTTATAGACTATGACAAAAGGCTGGACTTTGCAACTGATGGTAAGGTCTTACATTTATATACACAGGGATTGATTTACAAAAGCTGAAGAATTGTGGGGAAACCTGGAAAACATAAGCAACCTGGCACACCTTCACTGGATTGTGATTATCATTTTCTGCTGTCAGGTGGGAAAAGTTTGCAATTAATAGTTGTGTAACCCCATTAATGTGTCCGCACCTGCAATGAGAACACTTTTTAGGGGCAGCACAGAGGGGGACCTGAGGAGAGGGAGGGAGGAGTTGGGCCCCCTCTCTGCAGCTGAGTGCCAGTGTGCCGCTGCTCCCCCCTCCTTCACTGTAATCCCTCAGCCTACATGTGGGGGGTGGGCACCTATACCTGGCTAACCTACACTGGGGCACCTATAGCTAGCTAACCTCTACTGGGGCACCTATAGATAGCTAACCTATACTGGGGCACCTATTGCTGCATAGGCTGGTTGAGGGTATATATTTGGTTCGTGTGTTAGCTTTTTTGAGGGCACATTTATCGGCTTGAAGATGGGCAAATGCCCAAAACAGCATTAGGCCAGTGTCTGTCGCCATGATTTAAGACACGACTTCTCTGCAGTGTGGCTTTTGGACTCTACTCCCTCATGGACTCTTTACACAAGGTGGCCAGCAGGCATTTGATGGACTTTTGGTGTCTTTGGCGCCTATCTACTACGAGTTGCTGGTCGTTGTTGGACACGAATTGTATTGTATAGAAACCTTTTGTATTAAAAGAGCTTGAAGTTTTGCCTTACACATCTGAGTGTGCTGATCTTTCTGCAATACAGATATTTGAGTGCCACCTGGTGCTCTGGTGGCTGGATCGTTGCACCTCAATTACAACCAGGGGAGTGCGGCTGGGTATTTCTACTTTGCTATACCTAGCTACCTATACTGAGGGGCTAAAGACCGCATTGCAAACAACGTTCTTGAGCCCACAAGGGGGCACAGTTTTTGCAACCTCACTCTAGGAGCAATTTAGCCTAGAAACTGCACTGCACAAGACCAAACTGAACCCTGAGATGGCTAATATCTGGTGAGCTGCTAATATACGGGGTTGCATGGTGTGGTCTGACACGGAGAGCGAGCACGGTTTTATTGCACATTCACGAGAGGTATTGCATTGCGTATGTGGAATTGAAAAGACCGTATCACATTCTCTGGAGGTATATTTTATTGCAGGACTATTGATACAGGGGAGTCTAGCAGAACAGCACTTTATTCCCAGGAAAACTGACAGATGGATTTTGACTCCATCTTGGAATCATAAACTGTCTATGGAGCTGTAGAGATGGTATAACATGTATTTAAAGAGATACTATTTCCTCATAAGAGCGTACCGACACTGGAGAGCGCTACAGGATCATTTGTTTTTTTTTTTCCTATACAATATTTCTAGATTTTTCAGCAGCGACCCCAGGAAATTGTAGTTGAGTAACAAATTCAGGATTTGTGGGTAATATCACTTATGTTTGAGATTTATTCCATGACTGCTTTTTAGGTGAGTCTGTTATTAATAATCTCTTTACTCGTAATTTCACCCTTTTAAATGTGTTTTTGTATCAACCTGATATACCAGATGTGGTAAACATACTTTATAGACCCGGGTCCTAACTGTAAATATGTTTAATTATTATTTATTTACATAATTCAAAGACCAATTTTGATGTATATTGCCTGTCTGATGTTATATTATATCTTTTATATTATATGTTATCTTAATATTGATTTTTGTTGGACTCCCAATGCTATTTTACTCTCATCATTTTTATATTATCTACTATAACTTTGAAATAAATACTCTTAGCGCCCTAACATAGCTCTATTATTTACCGTAACTAATCTTTAACTATTTTATTTTGGCTTGAATATATTAAATATGATGTATTGAATTGTAAACCCAACAGATTTTTTTTTATTATTATTATTATTTTACTTTTCCATTGTCTATAACTTATGGCATGTCTCCAACCTCTTTTAGTCACAAAACCTCAAGAAGTAGGCTGGGTCCTCAAAACATGTTGTTGCTGTACCAATATAATGTGTTTAAAATCGATCTAGTTGTGTGTCATGTCCTTAGCTCCTTATATTGTCACTTTATCTTCACACAACATATACTTTGTTCCTCCCCATTGTTTACCTGCAACAATACCTTACCTAGACCCAGGAAAGTATGGGTTTGTATCTTTGTAGAAGGACATGGCCTGTTAATTATTGCATACGTATCAATTTTGTTTGTCCATTCCCTTCACAGGACTGCATTAGGCTGAGATCATCAACTTTTTACTTCTCAGCTAAACATGGGTAACAGGAAAAACACAAAACCTTAGAATGAACCTCCTGTTGTACTTGTTAAGAGCTCTGCCTCTGACACAGGAGACCAGGGTTTGTATATCGGCTCTTCCTGTTCAGTAGTGATGCTCGGATACCCCTTTTTATAATTCGAGTTTGGTCAAATTCGAATAGTAAATTATTCGAATTTGGTCGAATATTCGAGTCGAATATTTTTTACTATTCGATTCGACCTCGGACTTCGACCTCACTATTCGAGTCGGTATTCGAGCTCATTATTCGAGCTGACTATTCGAATTGGCCTTAAATAGCTTCCAACGCTTGTTTTGAGGGTGAATGATGCAAGAAACATCTTTTTTTCCAAGTAACAACAGCAAGTGATTATGTGGGGATGTTCCTTTAAAAAAAAAAAAGGTGGAAAGAGAAGTTGTGTCCAAAATGTTGTTCAGTACTGTATATACTTCTTCTTCTTCTTTATCTTCTATATCTTCTTCTTCTTCTTCTTCTATATCTTCTTCTTCTATATCTTCTTCTATATCTTCTTCTTCTTCTTCTATATCGTCTTCTTCTTCTTCTTCTTCTTCTTCTTCTTCATCTTCTTCATCATCATCATCTTCTTCTTCTTCTTCTTCTTCTTCATCTTCTTCTTCTTCGTCTTCTTCTTCTTCATCTTCTTCTTCATCTTATTCTTCTTCATCTTCTTCTTCTTCTTCATCATCTTCTTCTTCTTCATCTTCTTCATCTTCTTCATCTTCTTCTTCTTCATCTTCTTCATCTTCTTCTTCATCTTCTTCATCTTCTTCATCTTCTTCATCTTCTTCTTCTTCTTCATCTTCTTCTTCTTCATCTTCTTCTTCTTCATCTTCTTCATCATCTTCTTCTTCTTCATCTTCTTCATCTTCTTCATCTTCTTCTTCATCATCTTCTTCTCCTTCTTCTTCATCTCCTTCTTCTTCTTCTTCTTCTCCTTCTTTTTCTATATCGTCTTCTTCTTCTTCACTTATTTCTCTTTTATATTTTTTTTTAAAGAAATGCAGCTATTTTTGAGCGTAATAAATAGCTGGTTGCGCACGCATGTTGGAAGCGCCATTGTATGTGCTCCCTGGCAGTGGAAACACACAGACAGCAGGAGGTAAATTCAGCAGCAGGAGGAGGAGGATGATTGTGTGGCAGCAGGCAGTCAATGAGGCAGGCAGCAAGACGAGACATAATAGGCTGTGGTACATAGCGGTGGTACCAGGCCGTAAATACACAGCATGAGGTTCCAGACAGCGGTCGTGAAGCCCACATCATGTCCAATACACAACTGGGACAACACAGTTTTCAACCCGGACACCTCTAAAAATAATATCACACAGTATTAATAAAAAGTATATATAATTTTTTGGTTTTTTTAAAGAAATGCAGCTATTTTTGAGCGTAACAAATAGCTGGTGGCGCACGCATGTTGGAAGCGCCATTGTATGTGCTCCCTGGCAGTGGAAACACACAAACAGCAGGAGGTAAATTCAGCAGCAGGAGGAGGAGGATGAGTGTGTGGCAGCAGGCAGTCAATGAGGCAGGCAGCGTGACATAATAGCCCTGGTACCTAGCGGTGATACCAGGGCTGTAAATAAACACAGCAGGAGGTCCCAGACAGCGGTCGTGCAGCCCACATCGTGTCCAATACACAACTGGGACAACACAGTTTTCAACCCGGGCACTTCAGAAAAATTAAACCTTTTTTTTTTATGGTTTATTTGTTTTGTTTTTTACAGAAAATTACACAGACAGATATAGCTATTGTTTGACGTAATAGCTGGTGGCAGAGTGGCAGCAGAAGGTAATTCTGTGTACCCTGGCAGTGGGAAACACAGACAGACAGCAGCAGCAGCAGGAGGAATGGAGGAGTAATGTGAGCAACTATTGTTTGACGTAATAGCTGGTGGCAGAGTGGCAGCAGAAGGAAATTCTGTGTACCCTGGCAGTGGGAAACACAGACAGACAGCAGCAGCAGCAGGAGGAATGGAGGAGTAGTGTGAGTGTGGCAGCAGGCCAGGCAGGCAGCGTGACATAATAGCCCTGGTACCTAGCGGTGATACCAGGGCTGTAAATAAACACAGCAGGAGGTCCCAGACAGCGGTCGTGCAGCCCACATCGTGTCCAATACACAACTGGGACAACACAGTTTTCAACCCGGGCACCTCAGAAAAATTAAACCTTTTTTTATGGTTTATTTGTTTTGTTTTTACAACAAATTACACAGACAGATATAGCTATTGTTTGACGTAATAGCTGGTGGCAGAGTGGCAGCAGAAGGTAATTCTGTGTACCCTGGCAGTGGGAAACACAGACAGACAGCAGCAGCAGCAGGAGGAATAGAGGAGTAATGTGAGTGTGGCAGCAGGCCAGGCAGGCAGCGTGACATAATAGCCCTGGTACCTAGCGGTGATACCAGGGCTGTAAATAAACACAGCAGGAGGTCCCAGACAGCGGTCGTGCAGCCCACATCGTGTCCAATACACAACTGGGACAACACAGTTTTCAACCCGGGCACTTCAGAAAAATTAAACCTTTTTTTATGGTTTATTTGTTTTGTTTTTTACAGCAAATTACACAGACAGATATAGCTATTGTTTGACGTAATAGCTGGTGGCAGAGTGGCAGCAGAAGGTAATTCTGTGTACCCTGGCAGTGGGAAACACAGACAGACAGCAGCAGCAGCAGGAGGAATGGAGGAGTAATGTGAGCAACTATTGTTTGACGTAATAGCTGGTGGCAGAGTGGCAGCAGAAGGAAATTCTGTGTACCCTGGCAGTGGGAAACACAGACAGACAGCAGCAGCAGCAGGAGGAATGGAGGAGTAGTGTGAGTGTGGCAGCAGGCCAGGCAGGCAGCGTGACATAATAGCCCTGGTACCTAGCGGTGATACCAGGGCTGTAAATAAACACAGCAGGAGGTCCCAGACAGCGGTCGTGCAGCCCACATCGTGTCCAATACACAACTGGAACAACACAGTTTTCAACCCGGGCACCTCAGAAAAATTAAACCTTTTTTTTGTTTTTGGTATATTTGTTTTATTTTTTTAAAGAAAATTACACAGACAGATATAGCTATTGTTTGACGTAATAGCTGGTGGCAGAGTGGCAGCAGAAGGTAAATCTGTGTACCCTGGCAGTGGGAAACACAGACAGACAGCAGAAGGGCAGTACACAGCAGCCCACTGTAGGTGTAAAATGTGTGGCTGCAGGCGACGTAATAGTCAAAGTGAACCAGGCTGGCTTAGTGAGCAGGAGCCAGGAGGTGGTAAAGGGTGGTAAGGCACATTAACGATGGTTCTTCAGTTCATGTCCCCCTCTCGCCGACAACAGGGGCCAGGAACTTGCCTTCCACCCACGCCTGGTTCATCTTGAGAAACGTCAGTCTGTCCACAGACTTGTGAGACAGACGTGAGCGTTTCTCGGTGACCACGCCACCAGCTGCACTGAAGCAGCGCTCGGACAGCACGCTGGAAGGGGGACAGGACAGCACTTCCAGGGCGTACTGTGCCAGCTCGCTCCAGATCTCCAGGCGCTTGACCCAATACTCCATGGGATCAACAGGGGCATCGCTGTCAAGCCCGCTGTAGGACCCCATGTAGTCAGCCACCATTCGGGTCAGGCGCTGGCTGTGACCGGAGGAGGATGCTGCTGCATGCACCTCCTTTCTAGTCACTGCTGCCGGAGCCTCTACAGTCCTGTAGAGCTCGTTGCTGAGAGACAGCAGGTCTGTGGGGCGCTTGCTGCTGGATGCAGGCACCTGCTGCTGCCTCTGTGCTGGCTGGACAGTGGGGGTGGAAGGCTGGGGGAAGGCTTCCTCCAAGCGCTCAACAAGGGCCTGCTGCAAGCTCCTTATTTGTTGCGCTGGGTCTCCTCCTGCAGGAGGCAGGAACTGGCTCAACTTCCCCTTGAGGCGCGGGTCCAACATCATGCTGATCCAGATGTCCTCCCTCTGCTTCATCTGGATCACCCTGGGGTCCTTGCGCAGGCACGTCAGCATGTGCGCTGCCATTGGGAAGAGGCGGGCCACGTGTGCTGGCACATCGACGGCAGTGCTGTCCTCATCCTCCTCCTCTGCCGCCTCATCCTCTCTCCACCCCCGCACCAACTCAGCTGCGCTGTGCTGATCCCCCTCATCAGCAGCAAGGTCAGGGACCTCCACCAAGTCCTCCTCCTCCTCCCCCTCAGAGGTGGACTGTGCAGCTGCATGACGCTCCTGCTGGTCCAAGGCTGCCGCTCCCTGTTCCAGCAAAGCATCGAGGGCCCTGTTCAGCAGACAAACCAGGGGCACCCACTCGCAGACCATAGCATGGTCCCTGCTCACCATGTTAGTGGCCTGCAGAAAGGGAGCCAGCACTAAGCTCACCTGCTGCATGTGCCTCCAGTCATCATTGGGGACGATGGACGGGATGTTGCTGGTCCTGTCCCTTCTCTGAGCGGCGGAAACAGTGGCCTGGGCAAGGTACTGGTTGACAGCGTGCTTCTGTTCAACCAGACGCTCCAACATCGCCAGGGTGGAGTTCCAGCGAGTTGGAACGTCAAGGATCAGCCGATGGCGTGGCAGCTCCAGCTCCTTTTGCACGTCTTCCAGGCTCGCACAGGCTGCAGCCGAGCGCCGGAAGTGACGCACAACGTTCCTTGCCGTTTCCAGCAGTTCGCCCATCCCCTGGTAGGTGCGCAAGAACTTCTGCACCACCAGGTTCAGCACGTGGGCAAGACAGGGGATGTGGGTCAGGTTTCCCCTGTCTATTGCGGCAACCAGATTGGCCCCATTGTCGGCCACCACCTCTCCGACTCTGAGGCCTCTGGGGGTCAGCCAAATCCTCTCCTGCTCCTGGAGTTTGGCCAACACATGGGTTGCCGTCAGTTTGGTCTTCCCAAGGCTGACCAAGTGCAGCAGCGCTTGGCAGTGGCGGGCCTTCACGCTGCTGCTGAGGCGGGGGGTTTGGCCAGGTGTGCCGGAGGATGGCAGAGGATCGGAGGAACCTGCTGCAGTTCCCCTGACCCTGCGGGGTGGCACCACCCACTGTGTTGCTGCTGCTGCTGTGCCCGCTGCTGCTCTCCCATCCTCACCCCCTTCCACCAAGCTGACCCAGTGGACAGTGAAGGACAGGTAGCGGCCTGTCCCGAAGTGGCTGCTCCAGGAGTCCATGGTGATGTGGACCCTTTCACCAACCACGTGCTCCAGCCCTCGCTCCACATTGGCCATCACAAAGCGGTGCAGTGCAGGAATGGCCTTGCTGGCGAAGAAGTGTCTGCTGGGGAGCTGCCAGTCTGGGGCTGCACAAGCAAGCAGCGCACGCATGTCGCTCCCCTCCTGCACGAGCGTGTACGGCAGGAGTTGGGAGCACATGGCCCGTGCCAGCAAGCCGTTCAGCTACCGCACGCGACGGCTGCTGGGAGGCAGAGCCCTAACCACCCCCTGGAAGGACTCGCTCAAAAGGCTCTGGCGTGGCCTTTTGCTGGCACGGGAATCAGCAGACACAGCAGAGGAGGCCACTGAGGACTGGCTGCCAGAACAGGCCTCAGTGTCGGCGGCAGGAGTTGCAGAGGGGGGAAGAGCAGTGCGCTTCCGCACTCCTGCTGGTGCTGCTGGAGGAGCAGGAGGGCGGGTGGCTGCTGTTGCTGCTGCTGCTGCTGCTGAAGGCTGTGCAGTGATGGGTGTGGTGCCACTGCCAGCACCAGATGCCTTCAGCCTCTGGAACTCCTCATGCTGGTGGAAATGTTTCGCAGCAAGGTGGTTGATGAGCGAGCTGGTGCTGAACTTTAAGGGGTCTGCACCTCTGCTCAACTTCCGCTGACAGTGGTTGCAAGTGGCGTACTTGCTGTACACTGTGGGCATGGTGAAAAACCGCCAGATTGGTGACAAAAACAACCCCCTACAGCCTGGAGCCGCTGCTGCCTGTCTCCCTGTGGTGGTTGGGGCGGGGGCTTGGGTGCGGCTGGTGGTGGTACTGGCAGATGCTGCTGCTGCTGCTGCTGAGCCTGAGACACCAGCAGGCTGTGGGACCTGCCTACTGCTGCCAATGCTTGCAATGATGCGCCTCCTTGCAAGGCCCACAAGCGCATCCTCCTCCTCCTCAGAGCTGCTGATGACGACATCCCCTGGAGCTGGTGGCACCCAGTCTTTGTCTGTCACCGTGTCATCATCATGCTCCCCCTCCTGAAACATGTCCTGCTGGGATGATGACCCCCCAAACTCCTCTCCTGATGCATGGATGGGCTGCTTGACTGTCGCTACAGTCTTGCTGTCCAATCCCTCCTCCCCCAAAGTGCCCATCAGCATCTCCTCCTCAAGATCGCCAACAACAGCAGACAATTTACTCATGATGCCTGGGGTCAAAAGACTGCTGAATGACAGGTCGGCGAGTGACGGTGAACTGGCCTCCTCCCCAGGCCCTGCTGGGCGGCTGCTGCGAACAGGGGTGGTGGTGGTGGTGGTGGTGGTGAGGGTGGAGGCCTCGGATGCAGAGCTGATGGCGGGCTGCTCATCCTCCGTCATCAGTTGCACCACAGTGTCTGCATCCTTTTCCTCAATGGGACGTTTCCGACCCGGCTGGAGGAAAATCGGAGCAGGTGCTACACGCTGCTGCTGCTGTGTCTCTGCAGCGTGAGTTGCAGATGCTCCTGCTGGGCGGCGCCCAAGGCGTCCACGGCCAGTGGCTATAGGAGGAATGTTGGCCACTGACGCTGCTGCTGCTGCTGCGGAACTGTGCATGGTGGCGCGGCCGCGGCTTGCCACAATGCTGCTCCCTCTCCTCCTGATTCCCTTGCTGCCCTTCCCCTTGCCCAAACCGCACTGGCTGCCACTTCCAGACATCTTAGATGTTTTGGGCGTAAACACAAAAGTTTTTTAAAAGGGCGGGTGAAAAGTGGGGTACTTTAATGGAGTGGGTTGGTGGGTGAGGTGACACTAATCACTAAGTGATTAGATCGCTAACTGATTAGTACAGTACAAATACAAAATACAATAATCGGTAATCAGTAAGTGTGAACAGTGAACAGTGAGTGTGTCCCCTAGTACACTAACTAGAAATTACAATAATCAGTAGTAATCACAAGGAAATAGAGTGTGTGTACACTACAGACAGTGAGTGCACGCACGCGCACACACGCGCAGGAGCTAGCCTATGAACAGTGACTAAGTGAGTGTCCCTAGTACAGTAAGTAAGTAGTAACAGTCAGGAAGTACAACTAGAAATTACAACTTAATCAGATTCAGTAATCAGTAGTAATCACAAGGAAATAGAGTGTGTGTACACTACAGACAGTGCACGCGCACACACACGCAGGAGCTAGCCTATGAACAGTGACTGAGTGAGTGTCCCTAGTACAGTAAGTAAGTAGTAACAGTCAGGAAGTACAACTAGAAATTACAATAATTAATCAGTAATCAGAAGGATTACACACACACACGGTCACACGCAGGAGCTATGAACAAACAGTAACAGTGAGTGTCCTAGTTAGTCCTAGTACAGTTATATAACTACAATACAAAATACAATCACTCAGTAGCTAGTAAAGGACAGCAGAAATACTGGTATAGATGAGAAATAAACTAACAGAGGACAGGAGAGAACAGCTGAGCTGCCCACACAGGCAGGCCCTAAGGTCTAAAGTTGTGTAAGCTTGC
Organism: Hyperolius riggenbachi; assembly: GCF_040937935.1. Lineage (NCBI taxonomy): Eukaryota > Metazoa > Chordata > Amphibia > Anura > Hyperoliidae > Hyperolius > Hyperolius riggenbachi. Next base: position 282,187,945 of record NC_090651.1, read on the forward strand.
CTGCAGCAGCTGGCTCTCTAGTAACACACAAGCTACTAACTAAAATACAATGTCTATCTAACTAACAACAATATAGGTGTATATAGGAGGTGTATGTGAGCAAAAACGCTAGGTGAATGACCACAATAAAGCTCTTGCTAAGCCAAAGCACAAAAGAGCAGATCTCTCTCTGTACAAAGTCAGGCAAGGACGGAAAAACCGAACATGGCGGCCGCTATTTATAGGGTAGGGGCTGGTCAGGGTCCCCCTCAGTGATTGGCTGCCGTCAGAGGGCCTGGGAGCCCTCTGATTGGCTCTGAGGACATCAATCTGGGCTATGACGCTATTCGAGCTCGGTATTCGAGCTCGAATAGCGCTGTTATCTCGAATAGCGCGAATAGTGAATGTGCTATTCGAGATCACTCGAATAGCCCATTCGAATATCTCCAGCTATTCGGAGCTCGAATACCGAGCTCGAATAGCTGAAAAAGAGCTCGAATAGTCGAGCTACTCGTATATTCGAGCTCTGTTGAGCACCACTGCTGTTCAGTAAGCCAGCACCTATTCAGCTTTTGGGCAAGACTTCTTAATACTGCTATTACCTAATGATCGTGCCCTAGTGGCTTCTCCGGATTTTTAATCATTTTCTTCCCTAGCACAAGTCAATTCACATATACAGGTGATTATTGCTGCTTTATGAGCAATGTAGAGCTAATGTAGGAGGTGAAGGAGGGCTGAAACCTTTGGTCCAGACATCCAGGTGTGGTTGCAACCGCTGCATCCCCACCTGTACGGCACGGAGTACATGGCATTTGGTCCCTTTCACTTTTTCCTTATCCCCTTCTCCTAACCAGTCTACCTTTCACTTTGTCCCTACCTCTTCCTTTAAAGAGAACCTGAGATGGGTTGAAATAAAAAAAATGTATACACACTTCCAGTCTGCTCGCTCCCTCACTGTGTCCTCCTCTGTCTACAGCCTCCACAAATTGCCCCAAAAAGTGTTCCGCCTGGGGCACAATGCACATGTGCAGCCTAGCCGCACAAGTGCCCCCGTCACGCTCCTGTGGCCAGGAGCTTTCTGCACCTGTGCAGTAGTACTGTGCAGGTGCAGAATATTCCCGGCTACAGGAGTGCGAAGGGGGAGCGTGCACAGCTGGACTGTGCCTGCACCAACTTGTCCTGACTGGACATCTTACCGGGGCCAGTTGTGGCGGCTGCAGGTAGCAGAGGTTGGCGGCGTGGGAGATATCAGGCCGGAGGAAGACCCAGGTGTGTATATGTCTTTTACTACCCCCCACTTCAGGTACACTTTAAAGGAAGTCCAAGGTGAAGAAAGTATGTAAAATTTTACTTACCTGTGGCTTCTTCCAGCCCCTAGAAGTCTGTGTGTCCCTCGCCGCAGTTCTTACAGCACACGCACAGAACGCTCCCAGCAGCAAGAGGAGCGTGCCCCTGCATCTGCAGAAGCCATTGGTGCTCCACTACATGGCTGACAGCAGGACTCAAGAGTACAGAGTCTGCCATGAGATTTGGGACCATACTGTCATGAGTTTTTGCAGCTTTTGAAGTTCTGGAACGTTACAGTATCGGAAATGAAGATTATTTCCACTCATAATGGAGGCTTATCAATGAGTTAATTTGTAACTTAATCTCCAGTTCTGAGTTCCAGTGAAACATGACTGAGCACAATCAACATATTATAGCAGAATTTGGCAAGATTAGCAAGACATCCAGTAAACTAGCTAGAAAGATGAATGTAAAAGGTGTAAAGGAGAAAGACGTTACACTGTATACAGGAAATAATGTACATGTTCACAATAGTGTTGCCACATGGAATGGAGATAGACGCATGCATGGCTGCAAGTTGTGATATTTGTTTTGAAATGTTCATCACAGAAATCACCTATTCTGCATAGAGCTGTAGTCACATTACATGGACACGGAAACAGGGCAAGGTGCCATGTGACTTGCACCAGTAAAATAATGTTTATTCAGGCTCAATGCATGACTAATCTATCTATCTTAGCCTAGCAGAAGCAGTCTCATTCACTGCAAGGGAAGTTTGACAACATAAATGATTGAGTCCTCACTTTAATTAGTATGGTAAGTCAAAGTCACCTCTTAACTTGCTGTCAGCTGTTACTGAGCGCAACAACAGCCACAGGGAACACTAGACTGCTTCAAGATAAATGTCGGGGAAAATATTATGAATGTGCTGACATACTTCCCATCTAGAAACAGATACTTCACAGGATATTAGAGCAGACAGTCTGTTCTAGGGTTGGCACCAGGCAGTCTGTACTGCTTCACTAGTCTCTGATGAACACATTTCTGAGCGATTGCTGAGCTTCCCATTCCTTTTGGCCTGATAGATCCGTTGCTGGAAATGTGATTACAACTACTTACTACTCAGCCAAAAGCTTCCGCTTCAGCTCTAGCCTACGATACAGTATCTGCTGTAATAATCCTCCCCCCCCCCCCCCCCCACACACACACACACACACACTTCCTTACTTCCTTATTGAAATAGGTGTGTTTCTAGCCCCACCCAGTTCATGGATACACATTTGACATCTCCAGCCCACCACTTATCAGCAGTATCATTATACTGCTGGGAAGTCTCTCTTTGTCTCTCTTTGTTCTGTGCTCTAAAAGAGTACCTTTACAGATAAATACCCGGGAAACATAAATCAATACATTGCACAGTAAGAAATTAAAAAATAGGAGATAGATCAAGAAATTATTGATACTCCCTGTATAATTAATTCATTTTTTTTTAATCCACTGAGACCTGCAGGTCATCATCTTTACTGCTGGCAGGCAAGAAAAAGAAAACAGACAGCACCCACTGCCATTATCAGTAAACACGCTCACTAACAATGTAATAGGCTAAAAGTGTATATATATATATATATATATATATATATATATATATATATATATATATATATACATATACTGTATATATATATATATATATATATATATATATATATACATATACTGTATATATATATATATATATATATATATATATATATATATATATACATATATACAGTATATATATATATATATAGACACTCACCTAAAGGATTATTAGGAACACCATACTAATATGACCACCGTTCGCCTTCAGCACTGCCTTAATTCTACATGGCATTGATTCAACAAGCCCGTTGTTGGCCCATATTGATAGGATAGCATCTTGCAGTTGATGGGGATTTATGGGATGCAGATCCAGGGCACGAAGCTCCCGTTTCATCACATCCCAAAGATGCTCTATTGGGTTGAGATCTAGTGACTGTGGGGGCCATTTTAGTACAGTGAACTCATTGTCATGTTTAAGAAACCAATTTAAAAGGATTCAAGCTTTGTGACATGGTGCATTATCCTGCTGGAAGTAGCCATCAGAAGATGGGTACATGGTGGTCATGAAGGGAGGGACATGGTCAGAAACAATGCTCAGGTAGCCCGTGGCATTTAAATGATGCCCAATTGGCACTAAGGGGCCTAAAGTGTGCCAAGAAAACATCCCCCACACCATTACACCACCACCACCAGCCTGCACAGTGGTAACAAGGCATGATGGATTCATGTTCTCATTCTGTTTACGCCAAATTCTGACTCTATCGAGACTCATCAGACCAGGCAACATTTTCCAGTCTTCAACTGTCCAATTTTAATGAGCTCATGCAAATTGTAGCCTCTTTTCCTATTTGTAGTGGAGATGATTTGTACCCGGTGGGGTCTTCTGCTGTTGTAGCCCATCCACCTCAAGGTTGTGCATGTTGTGGCTTCACAACTGCTTTGCTGCATACCTCGGTTGTAACGAGTGGTTATTTCAGTCAACGTTGCTCTACTATCACCTTAAATCAGTCGGCCCATTCTCCTCTGACCTCTAGCATCAACAAGGCATTTTCACCCACAGGACTGCCGCATACTGGATGTTTTTCCCTTTTCACACCATTCTTTGTAAACCATAGAAATGGTTGTGCGTGAAAATCCGAGTAACTAAGCAGATTGTGAAATACTCAGACTGGCCCATCTGGCACCAACAACCATGCCACGCTCAAAATTGCTTAAATCACCTTTCTTTTCCATTCTGACATTCAGTTTGGAGTTCAGGAGATTGTCTTGACCAGGACCACACCCCTAAATGCATTGAAGTAACTGCCACGTGATTGATTGATTAGATAATTGCATTAATGAGAAATTGAACAGGTGTTCCTAATAAGCCTTTAGGTGAGTGTATATATACACACAATCTCTCTCTCTCTCTCTCTCACACACACACACACACACACACACACACACACACACACACACACACACACACACACACACACACACACACTGCTTGTTTGGCAGTTGGACACAGCCATTATTTCCCACAATGCAACAAGGTTCACAGATTGGAAATTGTCAGGGCCATGGCCCTGATCTGATATTGCACTGTGGGAGGGGTTTCACCACTATATCAGCTATACAGATGTCCCTGATGATCTATTCGAGAAAAGGTTTTCTCATGGGAAAGGGGGTATAGGCTGCTGAAAAAGAGTTAAGATCAATTCTGGATTATAGTTTCTAATTAATGCCAATCTAGCCAAATGAGTAAGGCCCCGTTTACACTTAATCAGTTGCTCTTAGTTATAACTGAAAGAAAACTGAATTTCAAAGTAAACAAACAGACTGCGCTTGTCAAATGGAAATACAAATCTTTAATAAGGTTGTGGATTATACAACCTGAATAACTGTACAAGGGGCAATTTCCCATAAAAGGTCTATAAAATTGTATAAAACACTAAAATAATATTCTAGTATTGCTATAGGTCACTCAAAAAAACTGCAGCAACACTCTGTCTATGGGTGATTATTGAGGTGATGTTTGGCAATGTTTTCTTGCGATAGCAGGATATTGCAGCTTACATTCCTGATATTAGTTGTATTACATGTATTAATTTCCCAAGCGTGGGCGTTCAGTGGCAGATTGATACTGGATAAAACTGCAACAGCAGGTTCTGAAAGGTGACTCGTTTGATCTCTTAATAGTAATCTTATAGGTGGTGACATCCCAAGCGTAGCATTCAATACATGCGTGTTAGTCAAGCGTATATATGTTTCCAAGCGTAATGCTTTATGGAAATGATGGCAAACTGAGCAGGAAAACTCCAGGGGTGTATGACCCAATAGTCAATCTTAAGATGAAATAACGGAGCGATCTCACCCTCCTTAATTGTCAATCCTTTAGCAGATGGTGTCTTCTAAGAAGCCGCTCAATCTCACCAGCCCCGGCCGGCGGCAAAGTGAGAGAGACTTGACAACTGCGGTGCAGTGTCGGGCAAGCGTGCCCGGCTCCCAAGGGGTCCGGATGGCGTGGATGGCGCCATTTCATCTTAAGATTGACTATTGGGTCATACACCCCTGGAGTTTTCCTGCTCAGTTTGCCATCATTCCCATAAAGCATTACGCTTGGAAACATATATACGCTTTACTAACACGCATGTATTGAATGCTACGCTTGGGATGTCACCACCTATAAGATTACTATTAAGAGATCAAACGAGTCACCTTTCAGAACCTGCTGTTGCAGTTTTATCCAGTATCAATCTGCCACTGAACGCCCACGCTTGGGAAATTAATACATGTAATACAACTAATATCAGGAATGTAAGCTGCAATATCCTGCTATTGCAAGAAAACATTGCCAAACATCACCTCAATAATCACCCATAGACAGAGTGTTGCTGCAGTTTTATTGAGTGACCTATAGCAATACTAGAATATTATTTTAGTGTTTTATACAATTTTATAGACCTTTTATGGGAAATTGCCCCTTGTACAGTTATTCAGGTTGTATAATCCACAACCTTATTAAAGATTTGTATTTCCATTTGACAAGCGCAGTCTGTTTGTTTACGTATAATTATATTTTTAAGGAAGTGGGATCCCTTTACAGTCATTGCTGCTGTCTAACCAGGCGCAACACTATAATAATTTTTGAATTTCAAAGTAATGCCCATGTTTTCCTATAGCACCTTTCACAGTTAACGCGTTTTAACTGAAATTATTTTCACAATGCACTGCTATGGAAAAACGTGTACTAACGTGTACTAACGCACACCAAATGATTAAGTGTAAATGGGCCCTAAATCACGTGGTTTCCACACTGTTAAAATAGTATAGTATAAGGGCATACATCTTTATATTATCAACATCAGCAACATTACTACTCATGCAGAAATTTCTGTTTCTTGGAGCCCCACTTGAAGGAGAGAAAAGTGGAAACATACAGCACATACTGGACAATGTGCCCAGCTAATAATGCCAGCAATGAAAATGTTGTTGTGCTCATAAATCTTACAATCCATCAAAGGATAAGAAAATACACAATCTGAGACTTGCTAGGCCACTATGCAAATGTTATGTGCCCTTATCTGAACAAACAACCAAAGATCATTATAAAACATCTACCAGTGAACCATGTAAAGACTAACCAGCTTTGATCACCTGTAATATACTGCCTACCTTTTGGACTTGACGGAGGCACTTCCTCTGAAGGCAATAATTGGTATCCAACAGCTGTCTTATGGTATTGCATATTTTGAGGTTCAGATAGCAATCACATTTTTATCAAATATTAATTTCAACCCCCATTTCCAGAGAGAGCTTAGAATGGAAATGTTCAGTTGACTTTTCCTGTGGGACAGTTGAGATGCCAAAGTTCACACCCAATAGAACAGTGTATTGTGTGAATGACAATATTTATCTGTGCTGTGGGTAGAACAAATGCTGCTAGATTCTACCATGCAGGCCAACTGTTTCATATATATTATTTTTGGCACCATAGTGAAATATATTAGATTGTATTAAATTATTCAGGAATCGGATACTTAGGTAATTTTAGGTTAATTATCTTGGTTTCAGCATCAGAAACACTTCCTATATCTATATATTGCTGTATATTAGTATTAAACCCTCCCCTGTCAGTGATATTTAGCTAGGCTGTTTATTATGCTCAGTTCTCCTCCCAGAGCATTCTGGGTGACTAGGTGTTGTTTCTACTGACTTTGGAGAACTCAGTACGGCCTCATTCACACCTAAAATTGAAAATGTGAACGCAAGCGTTTTGCGGGTTTTTTTGCGCTTTTTTCCCCCTTCCCAGCACTCCACTGCGTTTAAAAGCACTTTTCTAAGTGCTTTTCCTGAGCGGTTTTGTAATTCACTCCCTGGCGCAAACTGTCGCCAACGTATCTTTTGCATCGAAAATGCTATTTTCGATTCAAGAAAATGCTAGCACACATACCAAAAAGTGCTGAGTATTGGGGGGGGGGGGGGGGTTTGACTGTTGGTGCTGATGGAGGAAGATGTCACTGTGAATTCTTATGGAGGAGAGGGAAGTCACTGTGGATGCTGGGAGAGGTCAGAATAGGCGCTAGCAAAGGTCACCGTGGGTGCTGAGGAAAGGATTGGTCACAGGAATGGGGTACTGGGGGCGGAGCTACTTGTGGTCAGGGGCAGAGCTTACTGTGGGCAGCAAACTGGCACCACTATTAAAAATAAAAAAGGGTGGTACCTGAGTACCCATCTCTGCACTTGCCTGATGGCTGATAGCAGCGGGGGACCGCCCCCCCCCCCCCTTCCCCCAAGGCCCTTCATACTTACTGTCAGGCCAGTTTGCAGACAATAAGATCAGAGGACTAAGCAGCAGCTCTCCATCCTCTCTAGTCAGGTCACATCAGACCTCAGACTTCTCCATGTCAACAGTGTCTCCTCTGTGCTCAGCAGAGCCACCAGCAGCTCTCCTTGGCCGGAACTGCAGATTCATTGTTGGGCCAGAGAGGTATTCATGCGCTAGCAGCAGGCAGGTGGGAAAATAGTCCCCCCCAGGGCCTTCACCTGCCTGTTGCTGTTATAATATCTTGTCAGAGTGCAGGCATTGTGTTAAAGTACATTTTATAATTTCCTAAAAAAGTTGCTGCTCCCTGGACCGGGCCTCTCAGTGGTGTTGGGCCCCATAGCACTTGTTATGGTTGCTATGGTGATCCCTACTCTACTGACAAGAACAACAAATGTATCTGTAATGAGTGCAATAGGTTTGTGTACAAAGAACACCGCAATTGGTTGTGCAATCAATGACAACAGTAAAAGTAAGGCCTACAACCTCACCACCAACTGGTTGAGGCTGAACTCTGACAATACAGAGGTGTTGGTGATAGGTGGTACACACAATATGGATAAAGTCCAAAAGTCTCATCAATTCAAACTAGCAATTGGGGGAGAATATGTTCAGTATAAAGATTATGTGTTAAACCTGGGGGTGATCCTGGATGGAAAGCTAACATTCAGAGAACCGGTATCAGCTGTCTTCAAATCCATCTGAGGAATATACAGTAGGTAGAATTAAACATCTTATCCTATTTTAAGGGGTCCAGTCAAAAATGGCGCATATGAATAATGGCGCACGGTGATGACTTGAATAAAGTTCCCTTTTTCCCATGCAGCCCCTACTCTATGGAACTCACTGCCACAATCAGTGCAAATGGCTCCATCTGTGGACAGCTTTAAGAAAAGGCTAAAAACCCACCTCTTTTCTTGGGCTTTTGAGACTGCAGAACGGGTTGCAAGGTCACAGCGCTTTGAGTCCCTAGGAAGAAAAGCGCTTTAAAAATACTATGATTGTTATTATTGTTATTTGTAGATAACTGTGGTACACTCTTACAAGACTGTAAAAGACTCCTAGATGGCTGGAATAGACACTATTTTAACACCTTTGACAGAATCACAATCAAGATGATGTTCCTTCCTAGGCTGCTTTTTGTGCTCCAGTGTCTCCCCATTTTTGTTCCTCTATCTTGATTCAGAACCTACCATGCAGTAATGAGAAGATATGTAGGGAAGTGCAAAAGTGCTAGAACTGTATATAAACTGTTTATATTAGAACAGCTTTCAGCGTGCTCACAATACCCAATACACAAAAGCACTACCATGCAATCCACTTGGGAAGTGTATCAAATTAGAGAAGGTAAGTTGCAGGGGTGAGCCTGGGGTGCCTGGAACCTGGGTGCAAGATTTTCTCTGGCGCCTATGGGAGTGGTTAAATTAACCGCGCCCAACCACATAATAACCACACCCATGTCCTGCCTAATCACACCCACACCTTCCACCTCTTTACGCATGCATGTGATACCCCATTCCTACCACTCTTCCATGGGCTTGCTCCTGGCTGGCTTTGGCTGCCTGCGAGTCTGCTAGTCTCTGGACTGTCTCAGGTTGAGAGGCTCTGCGAGTGCGATGCAGTCACACACTGTGCATTTATGGCTGCCTGCGGCCACCCTACTCTCACTCGCTGTCGTCGGCTCCTCCCCCCGCCAAGCCCAAGCATGAGGTGGGCTGCCTGTATCTTTCCTGTTGCGCCGAGCAGCCTGCCAGTGTTGCCAACCTTTCACGTTATTTTTTACTGACAAATACCTAAAAATTTACTGACAAAAGATTATTTTTACTGACAAAATTTACCCACTAAATGCACATAAGAGACAGCGTTTCACCAGTAAATGCACATAATGACAGACAGCCTTTCATCAGTAAATGCACATAATGAGAGACAGCTTTTCCCCAGTAAATGCACATAATAAGAGACAGCTTTTCACCAGTAAATGCACATAATAAGAGACCGCTTTTCACCAGTAAATGCACATAATAAGAGACCGCTTTTCACCAGTAAATGCACATAATAAGAGACAGCTTTTCACCAGCAAATGCACATAATAAGAGACTGCTTTTCACCAGTAAATGCACATAATGACAAACAGCCAGTGTCCCCAGTATATGTAGCCAGCCTGGACCCCCTTTAGGTAGTGAGTGACAGGGAGCCCTTTAGGCAGTGAGTGACAGGGAACCCTTTAGGCAGTGAGTGACAGGGAGCCTTTTAGGCAGTGAGTGACAGGGAGCCCCTTTAGGCAGTGAGTGACAGGGAGCCCTTTAGGCAGTGAGTGACAGGTAGCCCTTTAGGCTGTGAGCGACAGTGAGCCCCTTTAGGTAGTGAGTGAGTGACAGGGAGCCCCTTTAGGTAGTGAGTGAGTGACAGGGAGCCCCTTTAGGCAGTGAGTGACAGGGAGCCCTTTAGGCAGTGAGTGACAGGGAGCCCTTTAGGCAGTGGTTGACAGGGAGCCCTTTAGGCAGTAAGTGACAGGGAGCCCCTTTAGGTAGTGAGTGACAGGGAGCCCTTTAGGTAGTGGGTGACAGGGAGCCCTTTAGGCAGTGAGTGACAGGGAGCCCCTTTAGGTAGTGAGTAAGTGACAGGGAGCCCTTTAGGCAGTGAGTGACAGAGAGCCCCTTTAGGTAGTGAGTGAGTGACAGGGAGCCCCTTTAGGTAGTGAGTGAGTGACAGGGAGACCCTTTAGGTAGTGAATGAGTGACAGGGAGCCCTTTAGGCAGTGGGTGACAGGGAGCCCTTTAGGCAGTAGGTGACAGGGAGCCCTTTAGGCAGTGAGTGACAGGGAGAACCTTTAGGTAGTGGGTGACAGGGGGCCCTTTAGGCAGTGGGTGACAGGGAGCCCTTTAGGCATGAGTGACAGGGAGCCCTTTAGGCAGTGAGTGACAGGGAGCCCCTTTAGGTAGTGAGTGAGTGACAAGGTGCCCTTTAGGTAGTGAGTGAGTGACAGGGAGCCTCTTTAGGTAGTGAGTGAGTGACAAGGAGCCCTTTATGTAGTGAGTGAGTGACAGGGAGCCCCTTTAGGGAGTGAGTGAGTGAGTGACAGGGAGCCCCTTTAGGTAGGCAGTGAGTGACAGGGAGCCCTTTAGGCAGTAAGTGACAGGGAGCCCTTTAGGTAGTGAGCGACAGGGAGCCCCTTTAGGTAGTGAGTGACAGGGAGCCCCTTTAGGTAGTGAGTGACAGGGAGCCCTTTTAGGTAGTAAGTGAGTGACAGGGAGCCCCTTTAGGTAGTGAGTGAGTAACAGGGAGCCCCTTTAGGTAGTGAGTGACAGGGAGCCCCTTTAGGTAGTGAGTGACAGGGAGCCCCTTTAGGTAGTGAGTGACAGGGAGCCCCTATAGGTAGTGAGTGACAGGGAGCCCCTTTAGGTAGGTAGTGAGTGAGTGAGTGACAGGGAGCCGCCCCCTCCCCCCTCTAGCCGCCGCCGCTCCCTCCTCACCTTGCAGTGTCAGACCTCAGGACCCGACCAGTATGAGCGGGCGCCGGACGCACCCACTCTATAAGCGGAAGTGATGTCACTTCCGCATATCAGTGCGGTGTGCTAGATCCTAGCGCACGCACGATTGGTCGCCGCCTGATCGAGGTCTGAGTGACGCGGCTAGAGGGAGGCAGGGAGCTGCGGCCAGAGGGGGTGAGCAGCAGCCGGGCGGCGCCTGTAAGAGACAGGCGCCTGAGTGCAATGCACCCACAGCACCCGCCCAGGCGCGGCCCTGGTGAGTTGACTGTAACAAGTGGGTAGTTTTATAATGAGGGCCCACTGTGGCTATTTGTGCCTGATTGCACGTGCAATAGGACAATAGCAATGCATAGCATAGCACGTCTACAGGGATTCGGATGCGTAATTGGTGTGCACAAGTGCTGGCCTCTGTCTCAGAGACGGATGGATGGATGGATGGACGGCCAGTGCTAGTGAAAACCCACCTTTGGAATATCAGCAATGACAGCAAATGCCCTTTCATGTAACCCGCATGTTTTAGACAGCTTGTCCAAAAACTGTACTTTTCCAATGATAGGGCCAACACTGAGTGCCCTAAATCCCTGATTAAAACACTCCCAGGTTCATCTCCACTTCTGTCTATTTCTATTAACCCTGGTTTCATCCCTGAACTGGATAGGGCCTGCTTCAGTAAGACCGGTTCTGACCAGGACATCAGGATCTAGGATTTCACTAAGGATTTTTTCATCTGGACTATAGTGTTGAGCTACCAAGCTGCTTTGAGTGCCAGCCATTCTTTCATCTTTTGCACAAAAGATCCATAATTATGATCATATCTAGTGGGCCTCCCCTTAGTACAGAGACTGTGGAAAGATATTGAATCCTTGCTCATGGGGCAGACAAACTTTAATCTCTGTTTTAATGAAATACTGGAGATCCTTGGATTTGACTCACAGCCCGTAGTTGATCTATCCACTGACCTACTTTACTTTTCCACCTTGGTAGTCAAAAAGCTGATTGTGGAGAACTGAACCTGAATTTAGCTGCATGGTTAATTAAACTCAACGAGCTCTTGGACCTTGATTCCCCGAATTTCCTACATTCCCCTTTGAACTTTTCCAGTTCACAGAGTAGATGGGCAAGGCTTAATGGCTTTTGGTTAAAGAGACACTGAAGCGAAAAAAAATGATGATATTATGATTTGTATGTGTAGTACAGCTAAGAAATAAAACATTAAGATCCATCAGTCTAATTGTTTCCAGTACAGGAAGAGTTGAGAAACTCCAGTTGTTATCTCTACGCAAAAAAGCTATTAAGCTCTCCGACTAAGTTAGTTGTGGAGAGGGCTGTTATCTGACTTTTATTATCTCAACTGTAATTGAACTGTTTACTTTTCCTCTGCTAGAGGAGAGTTCATTACTTCACAGACTGCTCTGAAAGACTCATATTGAATGCTGAGTGTTGTGTAATCTGCACATATTATAGAATGATGCAATGTTAGAAAAAACAGTATATACCTGAAAATAAAAATATGAGAATATTTTCTTTGCTGCTAATCTTCTAGTAATTATTCATAGTACACAACCAATTAATTATATCATATTTTTTTTTTCGCTTCAGTGTCTCTTTAAATAATATAAAGGAATAGTTATAGTGGTAGCAGAATGAGAACACTAGTGGTTATCTCTACACTGCTACACTTTTTTTCTTTTGTAGTGTCCCCCTCCCTTTTTTGTGTGTGTGTGTTTATATTTCTCCCTCCCCTGCCCTTCTTCTTTTCTTTTCTCTGACCTCCTGCTAGAAATAATTCATTAGCAATAAATAATACATTTTTGCAAAACAATGATGAAGTGTCAAGTCTGACACAAAGAGCCTTGTTTTGAAGCCGGTTCAATTCAGTTCGGTTTCTTGCTGGTTGGTTTACAGACTCTGAGCATTTGCAAAAGATACAAAAAAATTAACAAAACAGCACCAGTACTAGCAGAAGTTTTAGCTGAAGTAGAAGCATCAACTGTAGGCATGCTTTTTTCCAAAATATCTATTTGGACTCAAGTATACAGCAGATTTGCTGTTGGTGCTTCTCTGAATAAAAGATTTGGCATTTTACCAGCCTCTTTACCACTGAAATGGACTTTGAGCATTTCTTAGGAATACATTATCTCAGTGCACCTGCACACTCAGTAGATATGCAGTGTTAGTGCACCCCCTTGAGGCATAAATAATACATACATCAGAATACAATACTACTTTGCAGATACGCATACTACTGTATACTGTATGTGTCTTATAATATAAAGCAAAAAAAAGGAAAATTATTAACAATATTGCTGCTGTTGATAATGATGATGATAATATTAATAACAATAATACTTTTTTTGCAGCTGAAACAGTGCAGCAACAAGTGTAAAGATGAATGTTTACTGTAACCCTAATGTACTCATTACTACTAGTGGTGCAAAATACTGCTCTGGAGATATTCAGCCAAGGACGTTGAAGCGAGGGTTGGTATGGTATCTGTACTCTGAGTTGTCCCAACCGATCACAACTGTAAAGTTGAAGAATATGGCAGACTGGGAGTGTATGGTGAAACTGCCCTACTGCAAAATCAGTACAGTGACTAACACCACCCTGGGAAAGAACACACCGCTATACCTGAAGGTCATGCTTCCAGAGATAAACCCTTGGCTCATAGATTAGCCCAGCGCATAGGGAAGGCCACTGTGCTTCACATAGCAGGACAATAGAACTAGTGTTGGGCGAACACCTGGATGTTCGGGTTCGCGAACGTTCGCCGAACATGGCCGCGATGTTCGGGTGTTCGCGCCAAACTCCGAACATAATGGAAGTCAATGGGGACCCGAACTTTCGTGCTTTGTAAAGCTTCCTTACATGCTACATACCCCAAATTTGCAGAGTATGTGCACCTTCGGAGTGGGTACAAGAGGAAAAAAAATATTTGAAAAAGAGCTTATAGTTTTTGAGAAAATTGATTGTAAAGTTTCAAAGGAAAAAATGTCTTTTAAATGTGGAAAATGTCATTTTTCTTTGCACAGGTAACATGCTTTTTGTCGCCATGCAGTCATAAATGTAATACAGATAAGAGGTTCCAGGAAAAGGGACCGGTAACGCTAACCCAGCAGCAGCACACGTGATGGAACAGGAGGAGGGTGGCGCAGGAGGAGAAGGCCACGCTTTGAGACACAACAACCCAGGCCTTGCATGAGGACAAGAAGCGTGCGGATAGCAATTTGCATTTTGTCGCCATGCAGTCATAAATGTAATACAGATGAGAGGTTCAATAAACAGGGACCGGAAACGCTAACCCATCACAGATGTTAATTGTTCATGTTACTTGGTTGGGGTCCGGGAGTGTTGCGTAGTCGTTTCCAATCCAGGATTGATTCATTTTAATTTGAGTCAGACGGTCTGCATTTTCTGTGGAGAGGCGGATACGCTGATCTGTGACGATGCCTCCGGCAGCACTGAAACAGCGTTCCGACATAACGCTGGCTGCTGGGCAAGCCAGCACTTCTATTGCGTACATTGCCAGTTCGTGCCAGGTGTCTAGCTTCGATACCCAATAGTTGAAGGGTGCAGATGGATTGTTCAACACAGCTACGCCATCTGACATGTAGTCCTTGACCATCTTCTCCAGGCGATCGGTGTTGGAGGTGGATCTGCACGCTTGCTGTTGTGTGGGCTGCTGCATGGTCAGAAAATTTTCCCACTCCAAGGACACTGCCAACACCATTCCTTTTTGGGCACTAGCTGCGGCTTGTGTTGTTTGCTGCCCTCCTGGTCGTCCTGGGTTTGCGGAAGTCAGTCTGTCGGCGTACAACTGGCTAGAGGAGGGGGAGGATGTCAATCTCCTCTCTAAAGTCTCCACAAGGGGCTGCTGGTATTCTTCCATTTTGACCTGTCTGACTCTTTCTTCAAGCAGTTTTGGAACATTGTGTTTGTACTGTGGATCCAGAAGGGTATAAACCCAGTAATTGGTGTTGTCCAGAATGCGCACAATGCGTGGGTCGTGTTCAATGCAGTCTAGCATGAATTGAGCCATGTGTGCCAGAGTCCTGCCAGAATCCTCATCATCCTCTTGTGAGCGTTGTGATAGTTGTGATGCATCATAGTCGTCACCTTCTTCCTGGTCTGCTTCTGCTGACCATTCGCGCTGAATTGTGGAAGTCCAACGTGCACCGCTCTGGCCCTCGTCAGTGGTGGCATGAAATTCCTGCTCCAACTCCAGCTGTTCCTCCTCCTCTTCTTCGTCATAGCTGCTGGGGCCAGCGTTTCCTGAGGCAGATGGCCTGATGTTGGTATCATTACGCTGATCGTTTTCTCCTTCAGATTCCCCCAGTTGCATCATGACAGCTGTTTCCTTGATTTTCAACATTGACTTCTTCAGTAAACACAGCAGTGGTATGGTAATGCTGACTGAAGAGTTGTCACTGCTCACAAGCAACGTGGATTGCTCAAAATTTTGGAGGACTTGGCAGAGGTCCAACATGTTGGCCCAATCGGATCCACAGAAGCTTGGCAGCTGTCCGGATGCGCCTCGGTACTGCGCCGTCATGTACTGGACCACTGCACTCTTCTGCTCGCAAAAGCGGGCTAGCATGTGCAGCGTAGAATTCCAGCGCGTAGGGACATCACACAGTAAGCGATGGTGGGGGAGATTGAAGCGCTCCTGCATCTTGGCGAGTGCCCCCGAAGCAGTACTGGAATTTCTACAATGTTTGGCCACTCGTCGCACCTTCAACAGAAGATCGGCCACGCCTGGGTATGTCCTCAGGAACCGCTGAACTACTAGGTTCATCACGTGCTCCAGGCAAGGAATGTGTGTCAGCTTAGCCAACCTTAAAGCGCGAATGAGATTACTCCCATTATCACACACAACCATGCCCGGTTTCAGGTCCAGCGGTGCCAGCCACAAGCTGAGCTGAGCGGTGTACTACTATTCCCAGCAGCGACACAGAGCACAATGCTATACAGTGGTGGGTGAGCGGTGTACTACTATTCCCAGCAGCGACACAGAGCACAATGCTATACAGTGGTGGGTGAGCGGTGTACTACTATTCCCTGCAGTGACACAAAGCACAATGCTATACAGTGGTGGGTGAGCGGTGTACTACTGTTCCCAGCAGCGACACAGAGCACAATGCTATACAGTGGTGGGTGAGCGGTGTACTACTATTCCCAGCAGCGACACAGAGCACAATGCTATACAGTGGTGGGTGAGCGGTGTACTACTGTTCCCAGCAGCGACACAGAGCACAATGCTATACAGTGGTGGGTGAGCGGTGTACTACTATTCCCAGCAGCGACACAGAGCACAATGCTATACAGTGGCGGGTGAGCGGTGTACTACCGTTCCCAGCAGAGACACAGAGTGGCAGTAAACACAATGCTATACAGTGGTGGGTGAGCGGTGTACACAGAGTGGCAGTAAACACAATGCTATATAGTGTAGGTGAGCGGTGTACTACTGTTCCCAGCAGCGACACAATGACTGGGGGGACCCTGGCTAGCCTGGCTGGAGAGAGAACTACCCTGCCTGCCTACCCAAAGCTAAACCCACAGACAAATGGCGGAGAAATGACGTGGATCGGGTATTTATTTACCCGAACCACGTGACCCTTTCGGCCAATCAGAGCGCGTTCGGGTCCGAACCACGTGACCCGTTCGGCCAATCACAGCGCTAGCCGAACGTTCGGGGAACGTTCGGCCATGCGCTCTTAGTTCGGCCATATGGCCGAACGGTTTGGCCGAACAGGGTGATGTTCTGCAGAACCCGAACAGTGGCGAACACTGTTCGCCCAACACTAAATAGAACCAGCCCATTTAATCTGCTTCCATCCATGACCAATAATTACAAACATGATGTTCTCAGAACGGTTACTAGCCATAGTTCATGGCATGGTAGATACATTTACAAAGATATGGCAGCCATATGTCTTCTCAATAGACAATAATGGATTAAGAGCATTGATGTTCATTTATAGTGCATTATTTATTTACTGAAACTTAAGGTTTGTTTTGGATAACAAGTTCATTTTCTCTGAAAATGAAACCTCCATGGAAAAAGTTTTTATTGTGATTATTGCCCAAAGTCAGGGCCGGTTCTAGTAACAATGGGGCCCCCGGGCAAAATAATATTGTGGGCCCAACATGCAGATGCTATATTCTCCAAACACCATCCTAGTTTGTGAACACATACTTCCTTTCCACAAAAGCAACATTTTCTTGGACAGGAAAGCCACCACCACACCCGCAGTGTGACACTCACCATACACTAAGACCTTCCCTTAGTTCTAATCGGACCTTGGGTCCATTAAATGCTCATCCCCCACCTCACTGGCAAAACTTGTGACCCTCCAATGGTACTAATGAGGATAGACTCCTCCAGCAATGCCAAACCACTGTTAATTTTAAATTAAAAACTTCTCAAAGTGTGAACTGTAAAAACACTGAATACATATAAAATTCTATTGGACTCACATGTTGAATTATCAATCCTAGCTTAGATTATAACGGGCTATCCCCCTGATCGTGGGCCACTTGTAGGCTATTCCTTGTATGTGAATCCTTCTCCCAGTCTTGGCGGTTCACATCCCACTACCGTGTGCGCAGTCAGGTTACTGGCTCTCGTAAAGAGCTAGCCACTCAGTTCCACACATATGAATCTGACTTTCGTATCCAGGCTCAGCCCAACGTGTTTCGTCGCATCCATGACTCATCAGGGGCACAGAGCTGGATATGTGATGAATCCTCATCACGTATCTAGCTCTGCGCCCTTTATGCTGCATAAGAATCCTCATCGCGTATCCAGCTCCATGCAGTGAGAAGATTTTATCTGTCCATGCTAGGAAAAGCAAAGATTACACACCTATGATCTTTATCTGGCACTTACAAAATATGACACTAGTATGCCTCATTACCTCTTAAAGGGAACCAGAGACGTTGGGGGGGAGCCCTTATACATACCTGGGGCTTCCTCCAGCCCCATACGCACGGATCGCTCCAACGCCGCCATCCTCTGGTGCCTGGATCCGCCGGTACCGGGTCCGGTCATTGCCGCGAGTCGGCCAGTCGGCATCACACAGAGCTCCCCCCTTATACGTACGCATGAGGCTGCCTACTGCGCAGCCTCATGCGTACGGGTATGGAGGGAGCCCCTGTGATGCGGACAATTGGCCGCGTCCGCCGACAGTGACAGGACCCGGTACCGCCAATACAGGAAGCGGAGGATGGCGGCGTGGGAGCGATCCAGGCATATGGGGCTGGAAGAAGCTCCAGGTATGTATAAAACCTTGTTCTATTTTGTATTAACATTCCTCTCTGGTTCCCTTTAAACAGCAGACAGCAGGAAACTGGCATGCAAGACATAAAATTATGTTCAATAACTTTTTTTCCCATTTTATAAATGAGGCCAGTACTTTATAAAACAGGGGTGTTATTTATTTATTTATTATTATTATTATAATATATGTTTTTTTTTTCAGGGGGGGGGGACTTCAAAAATGATATTCTTACACATTTGAGCTAATCAGACACACAGAGAGAAGGAAGTCTGGGGCTGTTGCTGTGGTTTCTAGGAGGTATACTTTATGGCTAAGTTACCAATATTGTGATTTGTGTTTGTTTCCCCACACGCACATTCAGTTGCAATATTACAGCCCGTTGAAATCAATAGGCTGCATCTGAATTTGCATGTCGGGAACAGATTGGAGTGCCTGTTGCATTTTTTGCATCACGCATGCAAATCCCATAGCCATGCATGGCACAGCAAGAGGGAATCGAATGCAAATTTGCATCATCACAGGTGCCACATCTGATTCGGATATGGGTGTGGCTAGGGCCGGATTTACCATAAGGCACTGTAGCCACGTGTGTGCCTCCTTGAATGCGTCCCTCCCTCCTTCCCTATGCAGAGTCTTGATGAGAGTATAAATGTGAGGTTACTCACCCCGCTCTCGGTATTCCACTGACCAGATCTCCCTTAATACTGAGGTTCCTCTGGTTACCTAATAATTGTGGGCACATCTAGCTACTTAATATTGTGGGTATTTCTGGCTACCTAATACTAAGGAGCACGTGTAGCCACCTGTGACAGGCAAGAGAAACAAAGTAGATGTGACAGCTGGGACAGCCAGCACAGTTGCGATGCGTTTCGGTGGGGGTTTGCAGGTTAATGGAGGGCAAAGTCTAAGGTGCAAGAACATTTGTGCCTATAGGCTCTTGTGTGGTAAATCCAGGCCTGGGTGTGGCACCCTAGTGGAGATGTATCATTAATCATTTGGTATAGCTACAAAATAAAAATCTACTGCACACAGAAATGAAAGGGTAACATTTTTAAAGCAATACATCTCACAATGGTTAAAATGTAAATTATATGCGTTATCATTTTTAACCAAATCAAATTAGCAACTTCAGTTCAAGTTAAGGTTTGCTGAGGAAAAGTTAACAGTTAATACGTAGCAACTTCTTTCAAGGCATTTTTCTTTCAACACTTGTCTAAATAATATAAAACTTGCTACATGCGGTGGCTGTTCTTTATTTTATGGAAGCATTTCAAGAATGCAGAAATTCTTATCTAAGGTCTTCCTGTGAGGTGAAGAGGCAGTCAGGTATTTCAGCATAGGCTGCATCTGCCAACTTCATCCTAGTGTAACCAAACTGGGTTGTATTTTAAAGTAAAACTGAAGCAAAATTTAAAAAAAAAAGTCAGATACTTACTTATGAAGAGAAGAGGCTCTGGATCCTGTAGTGTAGGAATTCTCAACCCTGTCCTCAATCAAGTACCACCAACAGTGCGTGCTTTGTGGAAATCCAAAGAGGTAGTTAATCAGCTCTGCTGAGACACTAATTACCTCACCTGTGAATGTTTGTGGTTTTCTGCAAAACATACACTGTTGGTGATATTTGAGGACAGGGTCATTCCAGCGCTGTCACCTCCATTGCATGTATTTAAACAACTGGTTGAAGATGCCTTTTGGTGATCCATGGAAGCCTTTGGAATCACTTGCCACTCCATACTGCACATGCATGATTTTGCTCTCACATGCACTTGTACATGCGCAGTACAGAGCCGCCTGTCTTCGCAAGCACTTGGGGGACATGAGTGCTTCCTAAGCCTTCCGAGGGCTCCCGGAGGCAGCAAATTTGAACCGGGGACAGCACTGGAATGCTGGGACCGTGAGAGGAATGGGAAGGCTCTATAGGATCCAGAGCCTTCCCTCTCCTTAGGTAAGAATCTGACTCTAATTTTAATTCCACTACAGATTTGCTTTAAGAGAAGAAATATTTATTTGTATAAAAAGAAACCCTGATATAGATCAATCACCGCTTGACCTCAAAAAGTTGTATGCATGTACCCTCTCGCAGTCAAAATGTCAGGTTGATTTTAATCTGCAAATGGAAAAATCCTTCAGATATAAAAAAATTAACCAGGAGTTATGCATTGACCATAGACTGGCCTATCGCCACTACCAAGAACACATCTTAACATTTTAGCTGTAATTACTAAATTTTCTAACCCCTTTGTCCTGTCCTTAATACACTTTTTGGGACTACTTTGCCTAGTGTACTGTACTTCCAAATGCTTACTTATTGTATATTTTTTTACGGTTTACTGTTTGTTTGTTTGTTACGGTTTACTGTTTTACGTCTTAAATTGGACTGACTCAACTCTCTCTCAATTATATGATGCATGGTATGTTTCTATGTATGTTAACCTTTTGCTATATACTTAAATTGAATAAAAATTCAAGATTTAAAAAAAAAAAGTTGTCTGAATGTAAACCATTTTTACTTCACTAAATCCTAACATCCACCCTGACCCTTCTGTCCCTAACCTTCCCCCTTGCCTATGTCTATCACCACCAATCGTAAAGAGAACCCAAAGTGGGTCTTTGGGGGGCAGATGGGACACAGAGGCAAGTTCTCTGCCTCCTGACATGCCTCTGTGTCCCCTAACTGCCACTCTCTGCCCCCCACCGCCGCGCTATAGCCCCCTGAGATTAGCTACAATATTTGTGACTATCTTGAAGGTAAACACAGGGGAGATGAATTCCCTGTTCAAAACGTCCGCCAGGGGCATTCCTACAGAGTTTCCTGAGCTGCCATTGGGCAGCTCTGTCTCCCTAGCCGCACCCCCTGCCGCTCCCCCGCATCCCTGCACACTATGAGAGACACACAGTCTCTCAGTGCAGAGTTGTGACCTATAGGTCACGAAAGTGAAAGTGGGACTTTTTTTTTATTAGCCCATCTCAGGCTCTCTTTAAACATTTCCCAAATTCTACTCCTAGTAGTCCTGAACCCCTACAACTGAGCCTTTCATTGTCAAGATCCTAGCAAAAAATATTGATTTTTTTTCTCTAAAAATAACCTAACATTAATTATTGTAACAATTGGGTGAAGCAACTCACCAATAATGCAAGTATAGATGACTGGACACGGTAGTGTAGTGTTTTGGTGCAACAGTACAAAAGGATAGACAGACTATACCAGAGGAGCTGGAAGGTCTATCAATAACAGACTGAGAAGTAAGACCTGACCTTACCAGAGGAACTGGTGGAGTCAAACTGAAGTAGCAGTATAGATTTAACTAGACCTTACCAGAAGAACTGGTAAGGTACTATCTGCAAGAGTGACAGTAAAGTTTGGCTAGACCTTACCAGAGGAACTGGCAAGGTACTATCTGCAAAAGTGACTGTATAGTTTGGCTAGACCTTACCATAGAAGCTGGTAAGGTACTATCTGCAAAAGTGACTGTATAGTTTGGCTAGACCTTACCAGAGGAGCTGGTAAGGTACTATCTGCAAAAGTAACAGTAAAGTTTGGCTAGACCTTACCAGAGGAGCTGACAAGGTACTATCTGCAAAAGTGACTGTATAGTTCGGCTAGACCTTACCAGAGGAGCTGGCAAGGTAATATCAGTCACAGTAGCAGTGTAGCTTTAACTAAACCTCACCAGAGGAGCTGGTGGGTACAATCCGAATAGCACCTCACCAGTGGCAAGGGCCCACTGGTGGGTAGGGAGGTCAGACAGGCAAGGTTTGGCAACTGAGAGGCAGATACAGTACAGAATCGTGAGGGAGAAGAGTAGTGAGTAATCAGGCAGAGGTGCAGCAACAGAGTCAGATAGGCAGAAGTACAGAATCGATAAGCAAATGCAAGGTCAGAGTATAGCCAGAATCATACACAGGTAAACAACAATAAATATATAACAATAGTCCTAGTCTTGTGTGAAATCCCTGGTTTCCTCCCAGATCAAAGCACACCGGATACTAGTCTAAAGTCTAAACAGCAGACAGGTTGCGAATGACCAGTGAAGGCTTAAAAAGCAGAGGAGAGCTCACGGCCGCGGCCATCCCCTTATCAGCCAATCCGAGCGGCGTGAGTCACCTCTAACATCAGCCGACCGGCAGGTCAGCTGACGCGCCTTCTACCAGCATAAAGGTCCTGTCTCCGTGCGCGCCTGCGTGAGACAGCGACCCTATGAGCAAGAGACAGTGCTGTCCCCGGCGTGCTAGACGCCGGCGGAACGGAAGAGGCCTGGGAACAGGGAACAACGGCGGCTGCGGGTACACTCTGCGTGTCCGCAGCTGCCATACTTGCGGATGTTACAATTATTATTAATTTCTATTTTTTTAGCTCTGACATCTTCTACAGCACATCAGTGCCCATAGTTACTAACAGTTCCTAATGGGAGCTTACAATATAAACCCTATTGTGCAGGGATAGGGGAAACATTAACTTATTAGTATGTTTTTGAATTTGGATTGGGACCATTGTCTTGAGTCATCTTTAAAGCAGAATGAAACCCAGCATTTCTACTTTGCTCTAATAGATTATTTACATCATATTATGTACAAACAGCATTTTTTTTACTAGAACTGCATTCAAAGGGTTAACACAGGCTTTAGAAGCTTCCCTGCCAGCAGAGCTGGCCGCTTCCAAACTTTACATAATGTTATCTTGTGTTTAATTGTATCAAGTGAGAAATGTAAACTAAGCCTTCTCTCACACTGCTGGGTCCCCTGAACAAAGTCAGACAAGCATAAATGCTTTCTGATGCTTTCTGCTTAAGTTAGAGGATGAATAAAGCAGTTATAAATAAAATGCAAAGTCAGCTCTCAGAGTAAAATAAGTGTACTTTAGGAAAGTATAATTTCTAAATGAATAATAATACTTATGCACAAAAGCAAATATGCTAACCGTATGGCATATAAAAAGTAGGAAAACATGTTTTTATTGAATATTATGTCAGGGTTTTATACCGCTTTAACTCCATATTCTCCTTCACCCTACATGTCTAAAACATCCCTTGGTCCTGCCACTTCCACTTGAGCAACATTTACAAAATAGGCTACTACTTATGCCCAGAAACATACTCTAATTATCTCTTTCCTTGAGTACTGCAACATCATTTTACTTTGCATTCTATGACTATTTTCTCAACTCTCACCTCTATAATCTACCATGAATGCTGCAGCTAGACTTGTCTGTTCTCCTCACTTCCCCATCTGCTGCTTTTCTCTGTTAGGGCTGGTTTAAACGGGCTTCTGTGCATCGGTCCCCAGCATTTCGTTGTGGTGTCCCATTTGGAGCCCCCTAGGTGGACATAGAACTGCTAAAATGCAGCCGTCTTGGACACTATATGGAGAGGAGACAACAGGATCAACCGCAGCATTTAGGCAAACAACGCAAAAAGCAATCCCCATCATTTTAAAATCCTGAAGGTTCCCTCTTCATAGGTAAGTATCCAGATTTTTTTTTTATCTTTTTTCACCTCATGTACACTTTAACAATTGCAAGAATTGTAGAACAAACTAACAGTGAACACAAGGTATAGCTATACATTTATGTGGATTCTATCCCAAAAATCACTCTTCATATAAGACCTCTTTGCCAGGTGTGTTCCTCACAATCTCCTATGACATTACAAAAGTCCAACAATTTTCTGTAAAAGGATCACATAAGATTAATTCTTGTTCCGTGAATGCCTTTAGTAACTGTCTGCTTTAACCTCCACCTGATCGCGACACTCAGTATGTTACCTTCAGACAGAAGACATTAGTCTAGCACAACATAAGTACTGTACTTATAAAGAATGAAAATACACAGACTGTTGCACAATAACCACTCATAGACAAGTGGCTATAAATGCCTCAGGTATAATGATTTCCAAATATTAAGTTAAGGAAATACACCATGTACTAAAGACTAACCATGCACTTGTATTAACTAATTAATCAGGGCACAGGTCCAACATGCACAGGAATTTTTCATATGCTAAAATTGATATATATATATACTGTAATCTAGACTCTAAAATCAAATGATCTGACTGCTGTTAAAATATGTGTAGTGTTTCCTTGTTGAGCGTGTTGCCGAAGTCCTTGCTTATGACAGAAAACACTCACACAGTAGCATTGAAAGGCTGTAAAACAATAAAGAATTAATATGGATGTTATGGAATTAGAGATAAGTCTTTGGAAATATTGTGTTTGAGGCAGCTGAGGTGTTTTAGGCAGCAATGATGCAAGTTATTCAGCTTCAAAGTGTCTGATTTCTATAAACAGACAGTTGCTTTACGTCACAGTGGCAAAGAGGATAACCCTCTGGCCTTGTAATAGTGGGTCCCTGGTTCATATATAGGCCGGGATATCATCTGCATGGAGAGAATCACGTGGATGTGAGGAGATCCATAACTTTGTGCTTCTCCAGCTTCCATTTGAAAATGCCCTACAGATGCTAAATACTGTAGGGTTTAGGCCTGGACTGGAGATATGCTTGGCCATTCCAGCACCTTTACCCTCAGTTTCTTGGAGGTGTATTTTGTAGTCATTATCATGTTGGATTACTGCCATGTGGCTGAGTTTTCAAAGGGGGGGATCATGCACTGCTTCAGTATGGCACAGTACATGTGGACATTTATGGTTCCCTCAAAGAACTGTAGCTAGTTCCAGTAACCAGTGCTTGCATCACCCATGCATCCCCAAATCATGACACTACCACTGCCATGCTTGACTGTAGGCAAGACACAGTTGTCTTTCTACTTCTCACCCGGTTGTCTCCACACAATCTTGACACCATCTGAACTTAATACGTGTCTCTTGGTCTCATCAGACCACAGGTCATGGTTCCAGTAATCCATGCCTTAGTCTGCATGTATTCAGTAAACTGTTTGCAACCTTTCTTGTGCCTTATCTTTAGAAAAGGCTTCTGGGAAGCAGACCAATTTGGTGCAATTTGTGGTGTACAGAAGGATGCGAAAGTTTGGACAACCTTGTTAATCGTCAAGATTTTCCTGTATAAATCGTTGGTCGTTACGATAAAAAAATGTTAGTTAAATATATCATATAGGAGACACACACAGTGATATTTGAGAAGTGAAATGAAGTTTATTGGATTTACAGAAAGTAATTGTTTAAACAAAATTAGGCAGGTGCATAAATTTGGGCACCACAAAAAAGAAATTAAATCAATATTTAGTAGATCCTCCTTTTGCAGAAATTACAGCCTCTAAACACTTCCTGTAGGTTCCAATGAGAGTCTGGATTCTGATTAAAGGTATTTTGGACCATTCCTCTTTACAAAACATCTCTAGTTCATTCAGGTTTGATGGCTGCCAAGCATGGACAGCTCTCTTTAACTCACACCACAGATTTTCAATTATATTCAGGTCTGGGGATTGAGATGGCCATTCCAGAACGTTGTACTTGTTCCTCTGCATAAATGCTTAGTGTATTTTGAGCAGTGTTTAGGGTCGTTGTCTTGTTGAAAGATCCAGCCCTGGCGCAGCTTCAGCTTTGTCACTGATTCCTGGACATTGGTCTCCAAAATCTGCTTATACTGAGTGGAATACATGTGTCTCTTAACTTTGACAAGATTCCCAGTCCCTGCACTGGCCACACAGCCCCACAGCATGATGGAACCACCACCATATTTTACTGTAGGTAGCAGGTGATTTTCTTGGAATGCTGTGTTATTTTTCCTCCATGCATAATGCCCCTTGTTATGCCCAAATAACTAAATTTTAGTTTAATCAGTTTACAGCACCTTATTCCAAAATGAAGCTGGCTCCAAATGTGCTTTAGCATACCTCAAGTGGCTCTGTTTGTGCTGTGGGCAGAGAAAGGGCTTCGTCTGCATCATTCTCGCATACAACATCTCCTTGTGTAAAGTGCACCGAATGGTTGAACGATACACAGTGACTCCATCTGCAGCAAGATGCTGTTGTAGATCTTTGGCGCTGGTGTGTGGGTTGACTCTAACTGTTCTCACCATTCGTCGCTTCTAGCTATCCGAGATTTATCTTAGTCTGTCACTTCAAACCTTAACTTGAATTGAGCCTGCGGTCTTCCATTTCCTCAATATGTTCGTAACTGTGGAAACAGACAACTGAAATCTCTGAGACAGCTTTCTATATCCTTCCCCAAAACGATGACGGTGAACAATCTTTGTCTTCAGGTCATTTGAGAGTTGTTTTGAGACCCCCATGATGCTACTCTTCAGAGAAAATTCACCTGTGTATGTAGGTCAGGGGTCACTGAGCTTACCAAGCCAATTTCAGTTCCAATAATTAGTTATAAAGGTTTTGGAATCAAGAAAACGACAACAGTGCCCAAATTTATGCACCTGCCTATTTTATTTAAACAATTATTGCGCACATTTTGTAAATCCAATAAACTTTATTTCACTTCTCAAATATCACTGTGTGTGTCTCCTCTATGATATATTTAACTGACATTTTTTATCATAACAACCAAGACAAATAACATTTATATAGCGCCTTTTTTCCTGGCGGACTCAAAGCACCAGAGCAGTAGCCACTAGGGCACACTCTATATAGGCAGTAGCAGTGTTAGGGAGACTTGCCTAAGGTCTCCTGCTGAATAGGTGCTGGCTTACTGAACAGGCAGAGCCGAGATTCGAACCCTGGTCTCCTGTCAGAGGCACTAACCATTACACCATCCAGCCACCACTACAACCAGCAACCAACGATTTATACAGGAAACTCATGACGATTAACAAGGTTGCCCAAACTTTTGCATCCCACTGTATGTTCAGAGCACTGGTAGGCTGACCCAACCGCCCCCCCCCCCCCCCTCCCCCTCCACCACCTCTTCAGGCTCTGCAGCAAAGATATAATAAAATATTTACAACAATGTGAGAGAGGTGTACTCACTTTTGTGAGATATTGTATATATTGTTTTTTTTTTTTTTCTCTTCTGGATAACCTAGGCTTTCTTTGGGTATATATTTTCACAATAATTGTTTCATTTAAAGGAAGAAAATGGAAGGAATTGCAGAAAATACACTTTTGCTCAGTTTTCACCTTTCCTAATTTTCATATGACAAGTGTCCCTGCTTTAAAATACCCCAATATTCTTTCCAGTCAAAAGTATGCCACATACGCCTTATTTCATTACTTGGTGGGACTATGATGGGCATATAGCAGACCATTAACATTCTTGGCGGTAAGCCCGAGCTGAGCTCGGGCTATGCCGCACAGGAGAATTTCTCAGGCCCTGCTTGGCCAATTTGCATAATTTTTTTTTTTTTGGTACATGCAGCTAGCACTTTGCTAGCTGCGTGTACTGCCCGATCGCCGCCGCTCCTCGCCGATTTTCCGCTACCCGCCGCGGCGCCACCCCCCCCCCCACCCCAGACCCCATGCACTGCCTGGCCAATCAGTGCCAGGCAGCGCTGAGGGGTGGATCGGGACTCCCTTTGATGTCGATGACGTCGGTGACGTCATCCTGCCCGTCGCCATGGCAATGGGGGTAGCCCTAATGGAAATCCCGTTCAGAACGGGATTTCCGGACGAGCTTGATCGCCGGAGGCGATCGAAGAGAGTGGGTGGTTGCCGCTGCACAGCGGCTGTCATGTAGCTAGCGCTAGGCTAGCTACATGATTTTAAAAAAAAAAAATTGTGCTGCGCTGCCCCCTGGTGGTTTTAATTGACCGCCAGGAGGGTTAAGTCCCATGTGCCCATTTGGTTTGTACCATTCAATTTGTTTTTATAATGTTATTCTTCATTTACAGAGACCTTGACCTCCTTGGCGGTTATCCCGAGCTAGGGTCGGGGCGAAAAACTGCAGCTAAGAGCGGTAATCCCAACCTCTGCTCGGGTTAGCCACTGGAGGCTGTATGCAGAGCAATGCGCTCAGCGGGAGCGTTTCTACATACCTCCCGGGGATCCCGACGTCGGCTGGCATTCTTCTTCCTCTTCTCCAGGGCTCTGCTTCTTGCTAGTGAGATCGCCACTTTCATTTTCGAGTTGCAGCACCACCCGGAGGACAGAGGCTTAACTGCAGCGCTGGAGCCAGAGAGGTGAGTGATTGCTGGGCTGCTGCAGATCTCCCTGGCAGCATGATTTTTTTTTCCAGGTTTTAGGGTCTAAAAGGGTGCAAAAAATTGCACCACTTTTAGACCCTAAAATCGGGAAAGAATCAGAACGCCAAGGGGGTTAAAGCGACCCTGAGCGGTAAATAAAAATTAAATTTGGACTTATCTGGGGTGTCCTCCAGCCCCCCCCCCCCCCCCCCACAGCATGGAGGGTCCTTTAGCATCCTCTTCTTCCCTCTCCTGGTCCCGTTGGTAGCTCTGGTAGTTGGCTACTTCGGGTGAAGTCACAAAAGAGCGCCTACGCCGTGCGCTGTCACGTCATCTTGCTGGCTGCCGTAAGCCTCCTGCGCATGCGCAGTTCAGTCTTTAGAGAACGCGCATGCGCAGGAGGCTTACAGCAGCCGGCATGATGGCATGATGGGTACGCCGCGGGGGTGTGCATGCACGACTTCACGCGAAGTCTGCGATTACTGGAGCCGCTAGTGGGACCAGGAGAAGCAAGAAGAGTATGCCTGAGGACCTCGTGGGCTACAGGGGGCTGGAGGAAGCCCCAGGTAAGTTTACCGCTCGGGGTCCCTTTAATTTTGTCTGAACTGAAAAGAAGTACCACAAGTGACACTGTTTTGAAAAGTAAACATTCAGGTATATTCCAAAATAGTATTTGCCTGTGTTTTATAACACTAGGTAATTTATTCTCTGGCTTCTCACAGTTAAAAAACATGGATATAAGATAGTCCTTTGAAGTACAGAAGACAAGCACACATAAAAGATAAACTGCATGGGATAAACCTAGAGATACTTGCTTTCGAAGTAATTGAATTCATTAATTATATGCTACACTTTGCATTGAGATGTAATACAATTATTACATTTACATGAAGTAAAGCCAGTTAATAATGAATATGATGAACATATTTTTTTTCCTAGAAACTGGTTCAATTATTAACAAGCAAATGTATGCCCGTTGGGAATTGCAGAGGTTGTAGGATTGGCTATAGTGGGGAGATTAGTACAAACATGGGTATGGTGGATTGGTTGCTCTTTCCAATAATAGAATCAATCGAGAAAATATTTTGAATTTAAAATATCTGAAAAAATGACGGTGTCTTGGAAAAGTGTTTACCATCTTGGTGGGCGGCCCTCTCTTGACAGGTTTGTTGAGGTACCATGTTCTTTCTGTTTCACTAATTATGTGACATTTGAAGGTGATTGGTTGCACCAAGACTTTTTAGGGGGTTTGTGGCAAAAGAGGTAATACATATACAAATCAATCAAATACGAGCCAGGGCTCCCTAAGTGGGATATAGTACATCACAGCAGCATGCTGATAGATACTGTCCCAAATACAGCCTCCACAAATCATAAGCATTATTCCGACACGCTGGTGACTTTCCCCACCATAATATGATGTTCTACTACTGCACTCAGGATCTCCCCTTTGTATTAATTTTGTAGTGTTCCAATACAGGTGTACATTAATGGAGAAAAAAACAGCAGGGGGACTACCTTTTAGTGGTAGAATCAGTGCAAATGGTCCATTAACCTTCTTGGCGGTAACCCCGAGCTGAGCTCGGGGTAAGCCGCCACGGAGGATTTCTCAGGCCCTGCTGGGCCGATTTTCATAATTTTTTTGTTAGAACACGCAGCAAGCACTTTGCTTGCTGCGTTTTCGGGTCGATCGCCACCGCTCGCCGCCGATTTTCCGCTACCCGCCGCGGCGCCACCCCCTCCCCCCCCACCCCAGACCCCATGCACTGCCTGGCCAATCAGTGCCAGGCAGCGCTGAGGGGTGGATCGGGACTCCCTTTGATGTCGATGACGTCGGTGACGTCATCCTGCCCGTCGCCATGGCAATGGGGGTAGCCCTAATGGAAATCCCGTTCAGAACGGGATTTCCGGACGGGCTTGATCGCCGGAGGCGATCGAAGAGGGTGGGTGGTTGCCGCTGCACAGCGGCTGTCATGTAGCTAGCGCTAGGCTAGCTACATGATTTTAAAAAAAAAAAATTGTGCTGCGCTGCCCCCTGGTGGTTTTAATTGACCGCCAGGAGGGTTAAGTCCCATGTGCCCATTTGGTTTGTACCATTCAATTTGTTTTTATAATGTTATTCTTCATTTACAGAGACCTTAACCTCCTTGGCGGTTATCCCGAGCTAGGGTCGGGGCGAAAAACTGCAGCTAAGAGCGGTAATCCCAACCTCTGCTCGGGTTAGCCACTGGAGGCTGTATGCAGAGCAATGCGCTCAGCGGGAGCGTTTCTACATACCTCCCGGGGATCCCGACGTCGGCTGGCATTCTTCTTCCTCTTCTCCAGGGCTCTGCTTCTTGCTAGTGAGATCGCCACTTTCATTTTCGAGTTGCAGCACCACCCGGAGGACAGAGGCTTAACTGCAGCGCTGGAGCCAGGGAGGTGAGTGATTGCTGGGCTGCTGCAGATCTCCCTGGCAGCATGATTTTTTTTTCCAGGTTTTAGGGTCTAAAAGGGTGCAAAAAATTGCACCACTTTTAGACCCTAAAATCCGGAAAGAATCAGAACGCCAAGGGGGTTAAAGGGACCCTGAGCGGTAAATAAAAATTAAATTTGGACTTATCTGGGGTGTCCTCCAGCCCCCCCCCCCCCCCCCATAGCATGGAGGGTCCTTTAGCATCCTCTTCTTCCCTCTCCTGGTCCCGTTGGTAGCTCTGGTAGTTGGCTACTTCGGGTGAAGTCACAAAAGAGCGCCTACGCCGTGCGCTGTCACGTCATCTTGCTGGCTGCCGTAAGCCTCCTGCGCATGCGCAGTTCAGTCTTTAGAGAACGCGCATGCGCAGGAGGCTTACAGCAGCCGGCATGATGGCATGATGGGTACGCCGCGGGGGTGTGCATGCACGACTTCACGCGAAGTCTGCGATTACTGGAGCCGCCAGTGGGACCAGGAGAAGCAAGAAGAGTATGCCTGAGGACCTCGTGGGCTACAGGGGGCTGGAGGAAGCCCCAGGTAAGTTTACCGCTCGGGGTCCCTTTAATTTTGTCTGAACTGAAAAGAAGTACCACAAGTGACACTGTTTTGAAAAGTAAACATTCAGGTATATTCCAAAATAGTATTTGCCTGTGTTTTATAACACTAGGTAATTTATTCTCTGGCTTCTCACAGTTAAAAAACATGGATATAAGATAGTCCTTTGCAGTACAGAAGACAAGCACACATAAAAGATAAACTGCATGGGATAAACCTAGAGATATTTGCTTTCGAAGTAATTGAATTCATTAATTATATGCTACACTTTGCATTGAGATGTAATAAAATTATTACATTTACATGAAGTAAAGCCAGTTAATAATGAATATGATGAACATATTTTTTTTCCTAGAAACTGGTTCAATTATTAACAATAATGCCCGTTGGGAATTGCAGAGGTTGTAGGATTGGCTATAGTGGGGAGATTAGTACAAACATGGGTATGGTGGATTGGTTGCTCTTTCCAATAATAGAATCAATCGAGAAAATATTTTGAATTTAAAATATCTGAAAAAATGACGGTGTCTTGGAAAAGTGTTTACCATCTTGGTGGGCGGCCCTCTCTTGACAGGTTTGTTGAGGTACCATGTTCTTTCTGTTTCACTAATTATGTGACATTTGAAGGTGATTGGTTGCACCAAGACTTTTTAGGGGGTTTGTGGCAAAAGAGGTAATACATATACAAATCAATCAAATACGAGCCAGGGCTCCCTACGTGGGATATAGTACATCACAGCAGCATGCTGATAGATACTGTCCCAAATACAGCCTCCACAAATCATAAGCATTATTCCGACACGCTGGTGACTTTCCCCACCATAATATGATGTTCTACTACTGCACTCAGGATCTCCCCTTTGTATTAATTTTGTAGTGTTCCAATACAGGTGTACATTAATGGAGAAAAAAACAGCAGGGGGACTACCTTTTAGTGGTAGAATCAGTGCAAATGGTCCATTAACCTTCTTGGCGGTAACCCCGAGCTGAGCTCGGGGTAAGCCGCCACGGAGGATTTCTCAGGCCCTGCTGGGCCGATTTTCATAATTTTTTTGTTAGAACACGCAGCAAGCACTTTGCTTGCTGCGTTTTCGGGTCGATCGCCACCGCTCGCCGCCGATGCGCCGCTACCCGCCGCGATACAGGCCCCCCCGCATACCACTTGCGCAGTCTGGCCAATCGCCGCCAGGCTGCGCTAAGGGGTGGATCTGGACTCCCTGTGACGTCACGACATCGATGACGTCACTCCGTTCGTCGCCTTGGCGACATGGGAAGCCCTGAAGAAAATCTAGTTTAGAACGAGATTTCCGGATGGGCTTGACCGCCGGCGGCGATCGGAGGGGTGGGCAGGAGGCCGCAGGGAGGGGGGAATCATGTAGCTAGCGCTAGGTTAGCTACATGATAAAAAAAATTAGGCTTAAAAAACCTCCCGCGGCCGCGCAGCCGTAGAACAATTGACCGCCAGGAGGGTTAATGAAATCCAATTAAAATAATGTAAAATACATTCACATTTGTGGGTCCTAAACCTCTAATGACCCACTGGCAAATAGCACTTGCCACACTAGTGGTACTCCTTCTAATACTCAACCAAATCTCCAGGCAGTAGTGTCCGCTCTCAGCCCGACTGGTTTTGGCAATTGTCATAGTCAGGGGTGCCAGGTAAATACTTTTTCAAGGCCCTGTAAATGGGGCATGGGCACCTTGAGGCAGGGAACACATTTAATTGGATTGTGCGTGTTTTCTCGCATACACACCACAATGCACACTGCACATTGTAGTTAGTGGCCCAAATCATTCATATTTTTTCCTGCGATATTAAATCAGACAACTTTTTCCTGCATGATGGGCACATTCCTGAATCCAGTGTATTTTGCTGCATCAGAAAAACCACAAACAAATGCAGAAAAATGCAACCATAAAGCTCCACAAACCCTGCAAAATTGTGATGACAAGTGAGCTCCCAGCCTTAATGTCTAGAAAGGTGTAAACTGGGGTGATGTTTTGTAAATAGCACAGTCTCCGGTGTTGCAATGGAGTCAATTAACTATCACTAACGGCTGTTTGGAAAAAATGTAGGTTGGTAAAATACCGCATTCGGTATTTTACACTTTTTTCCAAATTCACTACGTTTTCCTCACATGCGGCTATAGTTCGGTAATTTACTGAATTTACTGAAAAATTTTGCCTTAATCCACTAAGACCTGTTTGATAATGTCTCACCAGCTGTAGAGTAGGTCAGGCAGCGAGTTGTGATTATTCTCTCTGCACGAGTCATTCCTGTGTCAGTTTAATGATTTAAAAGGCTTTCTCAGCATCCCTTTAGATGAGCGTGCAGTCACTAGAGTCTCACTTTTGATTAGTATAGGGATGCAGAAATACCTCAATGTCTCAATGTCTTCTTCTTCTGCACATGAGTAGCAGGACCAGGAGACTATTCACATTGACTGTCTGCGTTGTCTGTTATCTATGCATAAATGCATCATTATGTTAATATTTAAGAAAATAGCTCGAGCTGAGTATAAGTGGCCCATCATATTTTCTTAATTTAAACAAAATGCTTACCTTTATTTCAAGTATGTAAAATAAATCACGTTTGAACTTGCTTATAGTTGGCAAGCTTGCTCCAGTCTCCACATGGATCTAATCACAACAGAAACTGGCACCAATCTTATCTAGCACACACAGGTTTATCATTCAGATAATGATATCAACATGTATAGATGGCCAAGTTTTTCTGGCTTTCAACTGAGCTGCTTCTTGAATTAGATTATTTATGGAATTATCACTTTTTCTTTTGCCACTTCCATGAGTTTTGCAAGGATCTAATTTCATTTACAGCACCATATAATTTGCATGTTTTGACACAGGACACTATTGAAATGCTAGGGTGTATAATTTGGAATGGCATGTTTGAGGCTGAGGTATCCATCACAGCCAGGACAACTAAAACCCGTACTGTCTCAATTCTCAAAGGTAATGTTTGCAGCCTTTTACTTCATTTAGGTTGGGCTTTCAGAGGTAATATTTTGATTGATGGTCTTATTGATGGCTGAACTGTAACCAAAGATTGAACTTCCCCTCAATCAGTATCTAATACCCCCTTTTCCATGAGACAATTTTACTTATTCTCAAATAGATCATCTGGGGGGCCTTTACGGCTGATATTGTGGTGAAATCCCTCCCACAGTGTGATGTCATGACCAAGGTCCTGACAGTTTCCTGTCCGTGAACCTTGTTGCATTGTGGAAAATAACGGCTGTTTCCAACTTCCAAGCAACCAGTATCTCTCTCTGTGCAAGAAAAGTAAATAACTACATGGTAGGGGCTCTATCCTGCAATGCTTGCCATTGCATTTACCATGGGTAGTGGGAGTTGTAGCCTCCTCCTCTACTTGCCACCTGTGTAAGGCCCCATTTACACTTAAAGAGACTCTGAAGCAAATTTTTTTTTTTTGCTAAACTTACCTTTCCATTCGCTTCAGAAGTCTCACCAGCGCTAAACCGCCGCATCCCCGCCAAAAAATGAGCACTGCAGACCCCCCAAATGCCTGGGCAAACATCCACGACCAACTTGGTCATGGATTGTGCTGCCCTGAGAGGCTGAGCTATTCGCTGTAGCTCTGCCTCTCCTGCTGTTGATCGCCGTCTCTCCCCGCCCCTCTTTGTGAAGAAAGAGTGAGAGGGGCGGGGAGAGCTGGCGATGCGCGGCGATTGACAGCAGGAAAGGCAGAGCTACAGCAGAGAGCTCTGCCCCTTCCAGGAAGCGCCATCCTTAGTCTCCCCCCCCCCCCCTCGGGGATTTGGGGAGTCGGCAGCCCTCGTTTTTCACTGGGGATGCGGCGGATTAGCGCTGGAGAGAGTACTGAAGCAAATGGAAAGGTAAATTTAGCAATATATTTTCGCTTCAGACTATCTTTAATCAGTTGGCAGGGACGGATCTAGGGGGGGGGGGGAGAGGGGTCTCTTGCCCCAGGCGCAGTTTGTTGAATTGTTAAAAAGGCAGCAAAATTTGGATGGGGAATGGCAGTTTAGGCGCCAAAACCTGATCTTTAGGCACCAAAACCTGACGTTTAGGCGCCAAAACTGGATGGGGAATGGCAGTTTAGGCACCAAAACCTGACCTTTAGGCTGCAAAACTGGATGGGGAATGGCAGTTTAGGCGCCAAAACCTGACCTTGCCCCAGGCGCAACTTGGTCTACATCCGTCCCTGTCAGTTGGTATGCGTTAGTGTGCGTTAGTATGCGTTTTTCCATAGCAGTGCATTGGGAAGACGATTTCAGTTAAAATGCGTTAAGTGTGATAGGAAAACATGGGCATTACTTTGAAAATCAGTTTTCTTTCAGTTATAAAAGGGGCCTAACTCTGCAAAGCGACAACCATGGTGTTGCTTCCTAGTTCCAGTTTTGCTTCCATAGGCTAACATTAGATGGTGGGGAGCAGAATGCATTGCAGGCTAGTGGTAAACTAGGCAGCACTAATCCTGCTGTAATTTTTTATATTTTATTTTAGGAAAGCTTTAAATGTATTTATGTTCTGTCAATAGCAGTATTTGTGCATTTTGTGTTATGCTACTAGACTGGCATCTTAATTGAAGGACACCTGCATTGATAGAGGTATGGAGGCTGCTATATTGATTTAAACAATAGAATACTCAAGCAGCTCAAGTTGACCCAAAACCACTCGGAAAGTCTAGGGGACTAAAAGAGACTGAAAAGCTCTCTTACTAAAAAGCAACTTTCAGTGTAATTTGCCTCCTTAAAAAAGAAGGTATTTGCAATAATTCAGCTTTAAGTGAGAAACTGTGATTACCCACAATGCATCACTACTAAATATGCAAATGATCTCTTTATGCCCCTGAAGTCAGGCTTAAATCCAGAACCACTGGTGTATAACAAGCCTTTTAGCTAATACATTTTACAGAGCTACATCAACCGAACATGCAGACAACCTGTTTCGGACTGTTGGTCCTCCTCAGTGCATGGCAGGGATTAATATGGCTCTATGGGATAGGGCTCGGACCAGTACAACAGAATACCCAAGCAGCTTTGGGTGACCCAAAAAGCACTAGGAAGATATAGGGGACTAAAAGAGACAGAAAAGTCCTCCTACTAAAAAGCAATGCTCAGTGTAATTTGCCTACTTAAAACAGAATAAATTTGCGATAATGCAGCTTTAAAGGGGTTCTGTGGAGGGGTAAAAAGAAAAAAAAAAACGACACTTACCTGGGGCTTCTGTCCGACCCCTGCAGGTATGTCCCGCACCGTCCTCCTATGATCCTACGATCCTCGGTTCCTTGCCGCCGGTCCCAGTTTAATATGGACGAAAGTGCTTGCTCCCGCGCGCAACATCGGGAGCTTACTGGGCAGGCGCATTACAAAGTTTTCTTGTACTGCGCCTGCGCAGTAATCTCCCAATGATGGGCGTGGGAGCGAGCACGCGCCTGGCCACAGACTTGCAGCTGCAGTCTAGTTAGACGCATAATTAGACCGGGACCGGCAGCGGGGAACGGAGGATCGTAGGAGAACGGTGTGGGAGATGACAGCTGCAGGGGGCCGATAGAAGCCCCAGGTAAGTGTCGTTTTTTGTTTTTTTCAACCCCTCCACAGAACTCCTTCAAGTGAAAAACTGTGGTTACCCACAATGCATCACTACTGAATATACAAATGCAAATGGCCTGGCTATTTCCTGCGGATCCTCTGCCTCTAATACTTTAACCATTAGCAGGACACCAGGCAACTGGTATTACAAGGAAAAAATTATGGCAGCCTCCATCTCCCTGTCACTTCAGGTGTCCTTTAACCACTCTATGACTGCCTAATGCAGGATGTGTGCTCCCTTGTTCCTCCGTCATGCCATATGGCATCATCTTGCTCCTCGCAAGATTAGACGGGAGCTTGCGCTCGCGCCTGTAAATGAACATTGCGGAGCTCCGTGATCAGCCTGCCAGCCCGCGATAACGACTGGCAGGCTGTAATCGTCACCGAGGGGGGGGGGGAGTATCTATATAGCGCTGCCATCTGACGCAGTGCTGCACAGTAAATTGTCTTGTCACTTAACTGGCCCACGGAGGGGCTCACAATCTAATCTCTACCATAGGCATATGCCTATGTATGCATTGTGCAGTGTATATTTTGTAGTGTAGGGGCAATTTGGGGGGGGGGGGAATAATAAAAAATAGGCTTTTTTATTTTAAAAAAAAGTGATTTTAAATGAATTTAAAAAAAATCGCAACAGCAATTAGAGACCACCAAAAGAAAGCCCCATTAGTCAGAAGAAAAGGAAGGTAAATTCATTTGGGTAGTACGTTGTGTGGCCGAGCAATAAACTGGTAAAGTGCTGAATTGTAAAAAATCGCCTGGTCACTACTAGGGAAGTGGGGGGGGGGGGGTGGGAGATAATCCTGTGGTCCTCAAGAGGTTAAACTAGCCATACGTTATATTATGTTCTTAGTTGATTAGATGTATGATTAAATAAAAACACCAAATGAAAAGGGTTAAAAACTAGCAAGTAATTTATTTGCAATCAAATTATCAACTGAAAACTAATTGGGAAAGTAAATAACTTATAAATTGCACCTAGGCAGAAGTAGTGGGTCTCAACAACCTCATAGCTGTGCAATGATTTATATATATTCTTAGCAGACAAGTACATTTATTTAGACAGAAATGTATATGCAATGTAAAAGGGGGGCAGCTGATGAGGAGAGAGAGGGGCAAGGACCTTAGTTGTAAAGTAAGGATTCTCCTTAAGGATTACTGTAGGAACAACTGGAAGCTGTTTGGGGGACTCAAAGTGCTTTAGGGCTGTATTAGACATTAATGGCGCACAACTTAAAGCGGATCTGAGATGAAAAACTAACTATAACAAGTAACTTGTCTATATATCTTAAAATTTAGATTTACACAGCAAATCTAGCTGCAAACAGCTTCAACAGTTTATGATTATTTAGTCCTGTGATACAATGAGAGCGGCCATGTTCTGTTTGTCACATTACACACAGGCAAGCTGATCTGTATCTCCCGCCCTCAGCCTGTGAACACTTCACTCCCCTCTCCTCCTCCCTCCTCCCCTCTGCCTCTGAAATCTCTGGCTAGTAACCTCCTCCTCCTCCTCCTGTCCAGACTGAGCTCCCATAAGCCCTTGCTACTAAGGCTTAGCGTACTAAGACACTCTGGGGAAGCTGTGGGCGAGGCTTGTTTAGTTTATAGGGAATTAGAGTATTAAAAAAAGAAAAAAAAGTATTTGACTTGAGGAATGCCCTAAACTATATGAAAGGAACACAATTATGCAATGAGTAAAAGTTTATCTCGGATACTCTTTAAAGTGAACCAGAGACGAAGCA
Source organism: Hyperolius riggenbachi (assembly GCF_040937935.1). Taxonomy (NCBI): domain Eukaryota; kingdom Metazoa; phylum Chordata; class Amphibia; order Anura; family Hyperoliidae; genus Hyperolius; species Hyperolius riggenbachi. Next base: position 282,226,767 of record NC_090651.1, read on the forward strand.
CCCTCATGTATTTTACCATATATATCAGTGGTAACATTAGAGAAAACACCTACCCTGCTCTCTGTTTCATTCTTAACTGCTCAGCCTCCTTGTTAACAGCCCTGATAAAATCCCTGACTGAGCATTCAGTCTGGCTTTGCTTAGGAATCATTATAGCTGAGTCTGTCTTCTCTGATGTCTTTTCAAGCCCAAGCCTGCCCCCTTCTGGCTCTGCTATAATGATTCAGCTATAATGATTCCTGAGCATAGCCAGACTGAATGCTCAGTTGGGGATTTTATCAGGGCTGATCAGGCAAAGTCTTACTGATTTTGAACAGTTAAACAAGTTTGCATATCTGTATCAGCGCCAAGGAAACAAAGTGGCCGCTGCTGAGAGAAGAACAATGTCCAGAGTTCACAAACAGGTACATTATAAATGATCAGCGCAGAGTCCGAAAACAGAAGACGAGTCTTCAACAAAGAATAAGAGCAGGCAAATCTCCACCACAATAAATGCGTACGTTAAAAAGGGGCGCTGGGAAAAAAGGGCGCGGGGTTTTAAACGATAAGCATGGATAACGTTTAAAAATGTATTGTACTGTTTTTCGTTTAAAATTAATGTTTTATAAAGTTATAAATCTTTAAATAATGTACATTAAATCGGCAATTGTAAAAACGTTAATCTTCCGTTTAAATATTGAAACATATAATAACGTTTAAAATTTTTTTTACTAAGTAACCCTCCCTGTACCTACCCCTAACCCCTAGACCCCCCTGTTGGTGCCTAAACCTAAGACCCCCCTGTTGGTGCCTAAACCTAAGACCCCCCTGTTGGTGCCTAAACCTAAGACCCCCCTGTTGGTGCCTAAACCTAAGACCCCCCCCTGTTGGTGCCTAAGTAACCCTCCCTGTACCTACCCCTAACCCCTAGACCCCCCTGTTGGTGCCTAAACCTAAGACCCCCCTATTGGTGCCTAAACCTAAGACCCCCTGTTGGTGCCTAAACCTAAGACCCCCCCTGTTGGTGCCTAAACCTAAGACCCCCCTGTTGGTGCCTAAACCTAAGACCCCCCTGTTGGTGCCTAAACCTAAGACCCCCCCTGTTGGTGCCTAAACCTAAGACCCCCCTGTTGGTGCCTAAACCTAAGACCCCCCCCCTGTTGGTGCCTAAGTAACCCTCCCTGTACCTACCCCTAACCCCTAGACCTCCCTGTTGGTGCCTAAACCTAAGACCCCCCTATTGGTGCCTAAACCTAAGACCCCCTGTTGGTGCCTAAACCTAAGACCCCCCTGTTGGTGCCTAAACCTAAAACCCCCCTGTTGGTGCCTAAACCTGAGACCCCCCTGTTGGTGCCTAAACCTAAGACCCCCCCTGGTGGTGCCTAAACCTAAGACCCCCCTGTTGGTACCTAAACCTAAGACCCCCCCTGATGGTCCCTAAACCTAAGACCCTCCTTAGTGATCACTGTATTGTGTGTAGAATAATGTTTTAAAAACAGTAAGGGATAAAATATATTACAATTTACATTACGTACTGATCGCTTTGTTTCGTGAATAATAATGTTTTACAAACAGTAAGGGATAACATTTAAAATAATGTTTTATTGAAATAAGAAACGTAAATCATCACAAACAGTTATAAAACATGAAAAATCTTCGGGCACCGTTGGAAAACGTTATTATTCTCGGGCGCCCTTTTTTCCTGTTCGGCGCCCAGTAAACGATAATTATTATGGGAGTCAATGGTGGCGCCCGATTTGTCCACTAGCCTCCTGCGCCCTTTTTTACTGTTACCACAATAAATATTGGAGTCACGGCACAGCTCTGCATTCATACTCAGAAAGAGGAAAGAGGCTTACCAGCTGGTGACAACCCACATTATAAGGTTGTATCAACGATTTGGTAGGACATCAGGAAGCAACGGTCTGTCCAGGATCCACCAATTCAGCAATGATTCATCTCAGGAATGGATATCAGTAGTAAACATCATAAAAAACAAACAAACAGCAACTCTAAGTGTAAACCGTTAAATATAGAGTTTTCATAGTAAAAACAGCATAAAAAATTGCATAAAAACAAATCTTACATACGGGGCCCATGCACTGGGAACCCCGAGAAAGTTGCACGCGTGTATAGGTCAGCAGTAAAAGACAGTCTAAAGGTGCCGCTTGTCTCCTTCCTGACCGGTTTCGCAAACTAGCGTCATCAGGGGATTAAGGATACTAGCGGCTGGCACCAAATATATAAACTTTTACAATAAAGAAATGGGTGGGGCTATGAACACCAACAGTCAAGGCCCCTCCAATAGAGTATAGATCAGACTCTACTAGGAGAGTGACTATAACCCAGATCACTACACATTGAAAACAATTGGATATAAGATTAGAAATTTAAAATATTTGGTGGCTAGACAGAGCAATGGTCAAGGCCTCTGCCTTTGACACAGGAGACCCAGGCTCAAATCCCGGCTCCCACAGCCAAGCAAGCAACCATGCTTTTTTTAAACCTACTATAATGTGCACTTTCTGGTTTTATATATGCCAGTTTGTATTGCATACTATAGTTTTAAAAAAAAGCATGGTTGCTTACCCCAAGTAGGATTTTCATACTAAAGAATTTTTTGCTTACAAAGAAAAATACTCTGTAGTCTATTGAGATACGCAGAGACCAGCACTGGTTGTGTCACATTTCACGCACAAGCACAGCCTCCACTTTGCTAATGATTTGTTCCAATGCAGCTACAAAGGATGCACAATGAATTACAGCTTTTGTCTCTGATATTTAACATGAAAAGTAGGAAAATGTTTACACAGCTACTAAGACATTAATTGTACATTGCAATTTTAGAACACTTGGTTACTGATAGTGTTTTTTGTTAACCACTACGCTACCCAATGCAGCGTGCACTCGTGCAAACAGGATCCTTGCTAAAACAGTCCTATCTATAGCAGAAGCAAAGCAGGTTGGGTATAATAACATAAAAAGGTGCAGAAACCCTGCAGCACAAGAATTAAAACCTTTTGTCTCACCTTGCCATGTCCATAGACAAATAACTGCAGATGTATATCTAGCAAATGTACTGTGTTTCATATGGCAATTTGAAATACTGTGGGGTGTGAATGGTCTATAAAACATGGAATTTTACAGCTGGTTCTAAAGTAAGTTTGTCAGTAAACGATGTAGCAATGATTTAACAGGTTTTTTTTTTTAAACAAAATGACAAGCCGTCGTTAACCTAGAGACTCACACAATACAAACATTGGGTGTTGTTAATAAAAAATAGTCTTTGAAACACCATTGGCACTTAAAACTGTTAGTGCTCTTATAGTTAAAGAATAACTCCACCAATCGCCATGTGACAGCATGTATGGAGATTTGTGTAGGTATAAAGGTGAAAATCCTCTCCGTGAAGAGCTTTTCCCTATCTTCATCTTTAATAGTCCCACAAGCATTCTGCGTAGCTCTGCTCCACTCTTTCAGCACCTGTTTTCTCTCTACAACAATAAGATATGTCTACAAACATCCTGTAGACATATTTGTTTGCAGAGGAAGTGAGGTGGCGACAGGCGAATAGAGTGGGGCAGATGACACAGATGTATGGGACATCACACCCCCTGTTTTTAAACAACAGACAAAGAGGGTAGGTAAGCATCACTCTCAAACCTGTTCAACCTTTATCCACCAGAGGCGTAGCTGTGGGTGGGCAAGGGAGGACATATGACCCCAGGTGCAGCACTATGAGGGCGCTCAGCACAGTCACTGCACCCCCAAGTCTGTAGGAGGTGGCTGGCTGGCTGTAGTGCCTGTGCTCCTCTCCATCCCTCTACAGAGAAGTGCAGAAGCATTAACAGTAGCAGAAAAAGTGGGGCACATCTGCCTATCTAAAGGGAGGTTGCACCACAGTCGATAGGCACCCTGGTGAGGGTATACGTGTGCCAAGCTGATATGGCGCTGTAGTCCAGCAGCTCCCAAAGTATCGGTTGAAGAGATCAGCAGCACCACGTGGATGTATTCTGGGAGTGAGCCTATACAGCTTGAGGAAGGAGCTTGTCTCCGAAACAGCGTCTGTCGCTGTCCCTGGGCGCTATCTTTATGCAATAAAGAGCTTGAATACATCCACGTGGTGCTGCTGATCTCTTCAACCGATATCTAAAGGGAGGCACCTAAACTGGGACAAGGGGGGGAACATCTGGCTATCTAAAGGGAGGCACATCTGCCTATCTAAGTGGGGCAAGGGGGGGGGGACATCTGGCTATCTAAAGGGGGGCACATTTGTCTATTTAAACGGGGGCACTTTAGGTTATCTGAATGGGGAAGGGGTCACAATTAACTATCTAAACAGGAGGAAGGGGGGCACATATGGCTATACATATACAGCATTTATACATTTGACTCCCCCCATAACCATGACCACATTCTGATGCATGGCCATGCCCATTTTGTCCAGAAGGGGGGAGGCACAAAAACAAACTGTCTATGTCCCCGCCTCCCCGGGTGCTGAAAACCCTAGCTACGCCTCTGCTATCCACAGCATTGTATGGTAATAGATGGACTTCTCTTTTAAAAACTTCATTCAAGTTCATGGTTTTTTTCATGTATATTGTGTGAAATATATCATAATTGTAAAGGAATTTTAAAGTAATACAGAGCTGAGTTTAAACAAGTATGCTTTTACTTACCTGGGGCTTCCTCCAACCCCTATAGTCTTGAAGGTACCTCACTGTCCCCCCAATTCCCTGTTGATCTGCTGTCAGCCCCGATAAAGTCCGCTGGTTGATTGGATTGCACACTACCAGGGTTTCTGCTTGGCCAAACCAAGCTTGGTCGCTTGGAGCCTCACCATTAGCTGGGGCCTCCCAAGCTGGCCGCCATGTCTGTGAGAGTAGGGGGAAACTATCTATACTGAGGCTGACTACCTATACTGGAGAGACACCTTGGCTACCTAAACTGGGGGTGGCTAGCTATACTTAAGAGACACCTTGGCTACCTAAACTGGGGGTGGCTACCTATACTGGAGAGACACCTTGGCTCCCTAAACTGGGGGGGGGGTGGCTACCTTCTGGAGGGACACCTTGGCTACCTATACTGGGGGGGGGGTGCACCTTTGTCTACCTACCTATACTAGAAAGCTACTTATTTTATTCTATTTTTTGTGGGTGGGGGCAGGGCCAGGCCGAGGCAAAGGCTGGAGAGGCACCAGCCTCAGGGCGCAGTGTAGGAGGGGGCGCACAACTCACTCAGCTATCATTTCCTATTGTGTTTGAAGCAGAAAGAAATAAGAAAAGGGGATACATGACAGTGACCGCAAGCCAGATAACTAGAGATTAAGGTGTTGGGGAGGTTGGGGGCCCTGGGGTGCCTCTTACTCTAATAGCAATCAGAGTGACGGCTGGGGTGGGAGGGATGGAGGGGCGCACTTTGCTGTCTCAGCCTTGGGTGCTGAAAGACCTTGTCCCTGCTCTGGGTGGGGGTACCTATTATTATGGGAGTAGGAGCCTCAGACTGGGGGAGAAATTATGTGCTGTTTGGGGCCACAAGAACCTTAGTAACACGCCTGCACACTCCTGTGCATGCCTTGAACCAGCTGCATGCTACCTCAAATGCATGCTCATGCCCAGGAACACTCTGTGCTGGCACTTAACAAGCATGGTTACATAGGGTGGTTACATAGTCAGTCACACTCTCCCCTCTACTGCAGGGTGGCCTCTTAAGGGTGCCCCAGTGGCTGCAGCTCTTAAGCTCTTTGAGTCCAACAGGAGAAAAGCGCTATACAAATGTTTGGATTGTTGACATTATTGACATTGACCATGTTACTATTCACATTGACCATGTTACTATTGAAAAGAAAGTGTATGAAACGTTTACATTTCTCTAATTTACCTAAAATAAAAGTTAAACAAAAAATAGTAAATGCAGGGAGTGTGGCTACAAGAACATATCCATTAGGCTCCTGTTAGATGTGCTTGGAGGGGCCCAGCATTGAAACGGTGGGCGCCAAGAGGATCTGAAAAGCCTCTGATGGTAAGTATTTTGTTTCGTTTTTTTTTTGTTTTTTGTTTTCTTCACTTTACCTTTACATTAAGATGCAAATTGTAAAAGTACTTAAAGGGAATTTGAAGTGAAAATAAACTTATGATGAGCAAAGAAAAGAGTCTCATATTGTTTTCAGTACAGGAAGAGTTAAGAAACTTCACTTGTTACCTATGCAAAGAGCTATCTGACCAAGCTTAGTTGGCTACAGTGCTATTTTCTGAATCACTTATACAGCAAAGAAACAGTAAAAGGTAAATTCAGATAAGGTTTTACTGCAGGGACGTTCAAAGGGTCATTAGCTCTGCTCTGCTCCTTAGTTTTAGTTTAAAATGCGGAGTGTAGTTTGTAAACTGCAAATAGTAGACAATGATGCAATGTTATAAAAAAAAAAGCTATATAATGGAAAATAAAACTATGAAACTCTTTTCTTTGCTACTAATGTTCTATTTCTTAGCTGTACTACACATACAATTCATTATATCATAAGTTTTTTCCCCTTCAGTGTCACTTTAAGGCTGGTTTCACAGTGGGACGTTAAAGTCCCACATTACAGCAGCCAGTAACGCAGCCTAATTTACAGCACTGTAAAATCAATGTGCTGTTCACAGTGCACACGTTGCGTTACATAGTAACGCAGCACGTTTAAACAAAGTGCTGCATGCTGTACGTTATACTAGCTAAGCCACGTTAGACTGTTTGCACATGCTCAGTAATGGAGGTCTCCCCTCCTCCTCCTCCTCCTCCTCCTCCTCTGCAGCCAGCCAAATGGCTAATTAATATTCACTGCACTGTGGTGACTCCTGGTGGAACTGTAGTGTTGTCCGGATCATGAACAAATCGTTCATTTGATCCGGATCTTTTTTGTGAGTCGAATCATCCGGATCATCACAATGAAAGATTCGGTTCACAGTGGCTGTCTGTCTGGAAGAAACAGGAACATACAGAACATACAGTGCAGGGAAAGTCCTGTCCTGCTAGTCATTTCACCCAGTCTGCTTCCCTGGTAAAATGATTCAAATGATTTGGTTCAAAGATCCAGATCTTTTCAATGATCCGATTCAAATGATCCGAATCCTTAAAAAGATCCGGACTTCATATCACTAACCTGGAGGCTGCTTTGAGAGCCGCATAACGCAGCTCCATCTGACGTCCAACTTCAACACCACCATACGCTGCGTTAGGGGCAAGTTATGCTACCACAACGTCCCCTAAAACGCAACGTCTTGGTGGGAAAGTAGCCTCAAGCACACATAAAAATGTCACCTGAACTGGGTGGGCTCTGACTAATATCTCACTATAAATGCATCATGGCTTTGAGTCTTAGTTTAAAAGACAAGCATGTGACTTGCACTGAACTGCTCATAACACTTTGCCCGGGTATAAGGAGTGCAGAGGGACAGATTACAAATGAAGAGGTGTGAGGGAACATTTCATAGAAGAGGTGATGGAGAGGAGAGAAAGCATTCTATAGAAAAAATTACATTATACCTATGTCTTTAATAAATCTGTGATTCCTGTATTTATTTACCTCAAAATGATTATGAAATGAAGAAAAAAATATTTTGTTTAATTTGAGTATTGGGAGTGAGGCACGTTATCAATTACAATACTGACATCTGGTGGAGAACTGTAGTCATGACTTTTACAGAACATTCTGAGCCTAATTCACTAACCCTAAAGAAAGTAAATTGTGATCCCTCGGCTTAGTGATGCTTCAATCGCCTGATTATGAGACTTTTAGTGGCAGTATAGAGAATCAGTGTGCTGTCATGCTGTTCTAGAGCCATGCCTGGCTTTTACATCTGACAAGGGCAGCTCCATTGAAATGAATAGGTAAACAGTGCACACATACACTTCTCTGCTCATTACCAGCTCAGATGGAAGCCTATCTGCACATTTATCAGGGCAGCAACACACTAGGCCAGGAGTCCCCAAACGTTTTGGGTCGAGGGCCGGGTCAACACACTTCAGACTGCTGGGGGGCCAAAGTATACATAAAATAATGTCTTTGCGGGCCAGACAGTGAAGCATACCCAGGTGACAACCTGACGTCCAATTGGACAGCAGTGTCATCTAATGTGGAATTTGATTGAAAACCAGCAAAATTACTGCTTTCTGGCTTCCATGTGGATGGGTGGTGCCAGCACTGCTATTCTATATGTGGACCACCAATATTTAAAGATGTAGCTGACCACATCTATAACTAATAAATTTTGAGTGTGGGGGCCGGTAAAAAAGCCTCAGGGGGCCGCATTCAGCCCGCTGGCCTTAGTTTGAGGAGGACCACTGCACTAGGCAGAATCACATATGCGTTTTCCATAACACTTAGTGGAAAACGCATATGGGATTCTGCCTAGTGTGTTCGGAAAACGCATATGTGATTCTGCATAGTGTGTTCCTACCCTCAAATGAATCTGCAAAAATAAATTCAACATTTGAATCTGTAGTCTAGCATTCTCTTATGTCCATTCAATTGAATCAGTAGATATGCTAGTGGTGAAACTTACATTTTGAATTTCCTGTCAGGCAGCTTATTTGAATTTCGCAGCCAAACTTCTATTGGTTTACTCTATGGAAAGATCATTTAGTAATCTAGTGTACATACAGGTGTCCCCTCACCCCAATAACAGCATCATCAGTGAACTGTCATGTTGGATCTCTAATTCTATACTATAAAGATCTCATAAGACAAATACAGTATGTTGTTTTATAATTCAAACTACACTGGTCTTTCTATCCTGGCTCATTTTCCTTCATATTACCATTTGAAAATAATATATATATATATATATATATATATATATATATAAGAAACGTATATTTCGCCAAGCACGACTGGGTCGTGTCCAAAATTGGGCTCGGCATACTCAGGGCTGAGCGTAGCAATACGCAAAAAAACAATAATTACAACACATACCATTTACCCGAGAAGGGTTACACACAGAGAGTTAAAATCACAGATAGTACAAAGTGCACAGTGCAACCGTTTCTATCATGGCCAGGCTTTTACAGGTAAAGCCAGCTTGTAGGGGGAGAATGACAATTAAAATGAAAATGATCAATGGATGGGAATAGAGTGCATAGAGTTCAGTGAGTTGAGGGGAAGAAGCTGTTCCGGTGCCTTGAGGTCTTGGTGGCGATAGACCAGAATCTCTTGCCCAAGGGAGCCAACTTAAGAAGCGGTAGCCTGGATGTGAGGGATCATTGGCGATCCTCAAAGCCCTGGAGCACAGTCTGGAGTTGTAGAGGAGGTCCAGAGAGGGAAGTGGTTTGCCGATAAGTCTCTCTGCTGATCTAATGACCCTCTGTAGTTTGTGGCTGTCGCCGACAGAGGAACAGGCATACCATAAATAATGCTATCTATTTGGTGATGATTGTGGATTTTTTTCCCTATTAATATGGGATTACGATAGTCTCAACGTCAACAGCAATTTATTTGAACTGCCTATTGAGCCAAACTTGTGTATGTCTTCCTTTAACCACTTCAGCCTTCAGTCGTTTTCACTTTATGCATCCGAGCAATTTTCACCTCCCATTCATTAGCCTATAACTTTATCACTACTTATCACAATGAACTGATCTATACCTTGTTTTTTCCGCCACCAATTAGGCTTTCTTTGGGTGGTACATTTTGCTAAGAGCCATTTTACTGTAAATGCATTTTAACAGGAAGAATAAGAAAAAAATGGAAAAAATTCATTATTTCTCAGTTTTCAGCCATTATAGTTTTAAAATAATACATGCCTCCATAATTAAAACTCACGTATTGTATTTGCCCATATGTCCCGGTTATTACACCATTAAAATTATGTCCCTATCACAATGTATGGCGACAATATTATATTTGGAAATAAAGGTGCATTTTTTCCGTTTTGAATCTATCACTACTTACAAGTTTAAAATAAAAAAAATATAGAAATATTTCATCTTTACATTGATATTTAAAAAGTTTAGAACCTTAGGTAAATATTTACATGTTTTTTTTTATTGTAATGTTTTTGTTTTTTTTATATTAAACATTTTATTTGGGTATTTTTTGGGCAGGTGGGATGTAAACAGTAGTCTTAGAGTGTAAATGTGTGTTAAGTTTTATTTTTTTTACTTTTAGTTGTAGTTTTACTTTTTGGCCACAAGATGGCGGCCATGAGTTTGTTTACATGACGTCACTCTAATCGTAACATACGCTTAGAGAGACGCATGGGGGACGCAACAGCCAGAAAAGGCGAAGCTTCTGAGAGAAGCTGTCGATTTTTCTGCGGGGGAGAGGAATCAGTGATTGGGCACCATAGCCCAATTCACTGATTGCCAGGCTAATGAACCGTGGGCCGGGAGCACGCGTGCACATGCGCGATCCGCCGCGGGAGCCCGTGGACGCGCACATGGCCTCCTGGGCGTAGCTAGTACGTCCAGGAGGCCAACGTAGTTAATGTAACTATTAGAAGTTAGGTTTTATTTATTTAAACACTGCAAAGGAATTTATCTGTGTTGTTGAAGCGACATACCAGACAGGATGGAGGTACAGAGGACGAATTCGAATGTGGCGGAGTTAAAAACTCGTCAGGAGTTTCTGGGACATACCAAACTTCTTCAGTTGGCGGAGGAAGAATAGTCTCTGTTGGGCTTTCCTCTGGATGGAGGTAGTGTTTGTTCTCCAAGTTAGGTCATTGGAGATGGGAGTGCCCAGAAGGCGTGCACAAGGGACTCTTTCAACTATATACTGTATATATTCATTTAAAAGATAGGAATAAAGTTTAGAGTCAAGCAAAGACATTTTCATAAAATGCATATATTTACATAAATGTTTACATGAGTCCTGAAAGAGGGACAAATAGGGTAGAAAGAGGGACAGAGCAGGGGATTTGGTTACCAAAAGAGGGACAGTTGGAGCTATGAACAAGAATAACCAGATTCGTTACAATGCTGTGATGTGAACAGGCCCAAAGAATTGCATGGGCAGTGAGTTGACATTCAGAGTTATTCTGCAACACAACTGGTGCACTGTAAACTAAACCTAATGGAGAATTTGGTGTCAGCTCTTGCTCTTAGAGAAAAGTGAAGACTGTTTCTGGTGACTTTAATGAGTGTACTTGTTATTTGGCCCGGTGGGGTCACCAGGCGAAGGTGTAATCATAGGGAGCGGGTATGATTCCAGTAACTCACCTTTGCTTAAAAATGTCAGTAATGGCTTCACGATTCCACATTTTTTGCCGGCCAAGGAATGATAATCCCTTAGAGGAAAGCCAGTGGAATATGCCTATTTATGCATACTATAAATAATAGTAATGTATGGTGTGCGGAATCCTGGAACCTAAAAAGGACTTTGCATTGTAAAAAGTGTCCCTTTCTCAAGTTTCCTTTTCACTGTTAGCTGCTTTAATATTTTAAAAGTTTGATTTCCTTTCACTCCTAATGAATTATTCAGTGGAGTTCTCTGCTGTGCTGCTACCAGTTCATTCTTCTGCCACAGGACCTCAGAATGACTCGCTTTCTACAGTTATCATCCATATGTGTAACATTATTAATCAGCAGCAATTGCCAAGAGCAGCTCCCACATCAGAATCTGAGCTGTGAATATGGACATAATTGTGGCAGTGCTAAACAGGTGAAATGCTCTCCTGGTGAGTACTACAACTTCACGTATCCTCTGTATTATTGTCTGCAGGGCCAGCTTTAGTCATTGTAGTAAAGGAGGTGTGGGGGGTTGTTTATATCTCAAGACTCACAGTTTTCCAGGGTTAAGTTTTCATTTAAAGGACACCCAAGGCAAAAATAAACTAATGAAATAAACTCCTAAAAATGACTTTTTAAGAAATTGCACAGTTTTATTTAATGTTTAAATCTACGTTTTAAGTTTTAACTGTTTTATTGTTTTTGCTCAATGACACATTCATTGAAGTATGCCAGAGCTACAATGTATGAATTCCTGCTCTCAGAAGCAATTTTCTGCTAGGAAAGTGTTTTATAGTTGGAACTTCTTATCAGTGAGGGTCACACTGTAGTCACTTCCTGTCTGAGTCAGGAGTGAGTCAGCCAGTTACATACCTGATATTTAACTCTTTCAGGCATATAAAGAAAAAAAGGAACACATCATAGTTATTTGTGTGCTAGGCACTATATATACCCTTGTCTATCTCATCATGTCACATGTCACCCAGGGTATCCTTTAAGTAGAGATGGATTCTGACGTAATCGTGGTCTTTTTTAGTAAGCTGAAGTGGAAAGAGAGAGGTCAGAGAAGGTGAGTGGTGGGCCCCTTGACACCCACTAGGTCCCAGGCACCTGCCTAGGTTGATTGGTGGATGATCCTTCTTTGCTTTTGAGCATCATTTGATGAGAACTATATTAATAATGACAACAATGACATTGATATTGTTGAAAATATTGCATCAGCATTCAGTCATTAATAAATAGAGCAATTTCTATTACCTGTAGGCCCTAAGCGGTTGTTTGGCTAAAGAAATGCACAACTACAAGAGTATAAAAAAACCTTATATTGTATGTGAGATTTGGAATGTATGTTCTAAAATTGAGGAATTCGAGAAAATAACATTTACACAACATTTCTACAATATAAGAAATCACCCACAGGGAACAATCCACACAATTAATGAATTAATACCTAAACTTAGTGCAGCTCCCAAGACCTTCTACAGTACACACAAACCACATTACAGACCCATTCCCATAGTTTCCTTACACAGATAAGAGACCGAAGACCAAGCAAAAAGACCCCTCTCTCTCACCTTGTCCTAGGGCATTGTCTACACAGATTCCACCCCCTCAGCCAAAAGCGTAACTACAGATCATGGACCCCCTCAGAAAAACTTTTATGGGGGCCCCCAATATTCAATGACACCCTTTCCCTTGCCTACCCCTGGTTACCCTCACAGTCTGGGGGCCCATTTTGTAAGGACTATAAAACAAGTGTGACCGCCGTAGCCACACAATCACCTGATCTGAAGAATGGACACCTTGATCAGAGGGAATGAAGTAGTAGTTGAAGACCCCTTACAGCTCTGGGTCTCCGTCTAGTTATGCCCCTGCCCTCAGCACACCTCACTTTCCTTTGTGGAGCCTCTGTGATTGGCTGAAAGAATGCTTTTCAGCAGGTTTAAACTTTATGGACAACTATAAAAACCTTGACTATTTTAGCAGAAAGACATAGATCATTAGAAGCAGGTTTTTAATGTAGGAAAGTTGCTTTAAAAGAAAATTAATTCTCCCCTTGCCCTCCCAGTTCCTCATAAACGGCGCCCCATAAAGGTCCAGTCGGCGTCAGAAAGCCAAACAGGCCATCGGGATGGGGGTTCCAACATGGGAAGTGATGAGCATGTGAGTCGAATGTAAATGAGTTTTCCTCAGAAGGCTGCAGTGTGAGTGATGGGACATTGTAAAATATGCTGTCTCTCATTTATGACACAGTGTTCTTGCCACGGGCATGCAGCTCTCAGACTGCAGTGGAGGGGGAGGGGGGGCACAGTATACAGATATTGCACATAGATACAGCACATATGCTCATCACTTCCTATATCTAATTAGAGATGACCCGAAAGGTTCGCGCAAACTTCAGTGGTTCGCGTTTGCGGTGAACCGCGAACTTAATGCGAGTTCGACCCACCCCCTATACTACATCATTAGGGTCAACTGTGACCCTCTACATCACAGTCAGCAGGCACAGGGTAGCCAATCAGGCTACACTACCTCCTGGAGCCCCCCCCCCTTATAAAACGCAGGCAGCGTCAGCCATTTCACTCACTCGTGGCCGTGGCGCTACAGTAATTAGAGAAGGGAGAGAACCTTGCTGCTGACATAGGAAAAGCTTAGTTAGGCTCTTGTGTTAGGCTTGTTAGGTTGCTCCTTCTTGCTGATCTTATTGCTAAACAGCACTCCTCGTCCTCAACAGCTCTTTTGAGAGCTAATGTTGTTCTTGTGATCTTTTTTTTTTTGTGTGTGTGTTTGTCCCACAGACACTTGTGTTGCATATACAGCTTTGGTAATTCCTACTGTGCCACTGCCAGGCCCAGCACATTCAGTGACTACCTGTGTGTGTGACAGCTGCACATTTGTAATACCAATCACTGTATACCCACCTGCTCAGTGCACCTACCTACCTACGTGAGTGCACGCAGTGTCACTGCACCTGTTCACGGTACCTGTGTGTGTGTGTGTGTGTGTGACAGCTGCACATTTGTAATACCAATCACTGCATACCCACTTGCTCAGTGCACCTACCTACCTACGTGAGTGCACGCAGTGTCACTGCACCTGTCCACGATACCTGTGTGTGTGACAGCTGCACATTTGTAATACCAATCACTGCATACTCACCTATCCAGTGCACCTACCTACCTACGTGAGCGCACGCAGTGTCACTGCACCTGTTCATGGTACCTGTGTGTGTGTGTGTGTGTGTGTGTGTGTGTGTGTGTGTGTGTGTGTGTGTGTGTGTGTGTGTGTGTGTGTGTGTGTGTGTGTGAGACAGCTGCACATTTGTAATACCAATCACTGCATACCCACCTGTTCAGTGCAACTACCTACCTACATGAGTGCACGCAGTGTCACTGCACCTGTTCATGGTCCCTGTGTGTGTGACAGCTGCACGTTTGTAATACTAATCACTGCATGCCCACCTGTTCAGTGCACCTACCTCCCTATGTGAGCGCACGCAGTGTTATATACCACCAGTCACTGCACCTGTTCACGGTATCTGTGTGTGTGACAGCTGCAAATTTGTAATACCAGTCATTGCATAATTGTTCACAGTACCTGTGTGACCGCACGCTGTGTAATATACCAGTCCCTGCATACCTGTTAACTGCACCTGTGTGACAGCTGCACATTGTATTGTAATACCAGTCACTGCATACCTTTCACTGCACCTGTGTGACTGCACATTGTATTAGTCAAGTCAGTGCATACCTTTCAATTCACGCCCCCCCCCCCCCCTCCCCGATATGGACAAAATAGGTAGAGGCAAAGGCAGAGGCAGACCCAGAGGCAGGCCACCAGGCAGGTCTGTTTGAGGTCATGCTGACGTGATTTCATGCGGCCCTGGACCAAAGTACAGTGCTCACAAGAAGGCACGTCCCATCAACTCCCAAAATTGTCAGGACGTGGTTGACTATTTAACACAGAACACCTCATCTTCCGCAGCCACCAGCGCTACTACAAGCACCACATCCACGGCATTTGACACTTCGCAGGAGTTATTTGGTGGGGAATTAACTGATTCACAGACATTATTGTTACAACCAGATGAAGGCGCTAAGCAAGTTACACCACCTCATATGTCTGAGTTAGGCGACACTATGGACGTAACATGTGAGGAGGAGGATGAAGAAGTACCTGCTGTTGATGCAGTTTATGAGGTGTCAGAGGCAAGTGAAGCTAGGCAGGATGATTATGATGATACGGATGCCACGTGGGATCCTAAGAGACAAGATGACCAAGGGGACAGTTCAGAGGGGGAGTCAGAGAGGAGTAGAAGGAGACGAGTTGCTGAAAGAAGCAGGGGGAGCTCGTCTGGTGGCAGTGTCCGGCGCCATGTATCACCACCTATGGACAGCCAGCCAACATGCCCTTCAACGTCAGCTGCTGATGCCACTATAGTGCCATCACCCCAGTGGGGCTCAGTGGTTTGGAAATTTTTTAGTGTGTCTGCCTTAGATCAGAGCAGTGCCATCTGTTCTCTCTGCCACCAAAAATTGAGCCGTGGAAGGGCCAACAGCCACGTAGGGACAACTGCCTTACGAAGGCACATGGAGAAAAGGCACAAACTGCAATTGGAAGAGCACCAGAGGAAAAGCAGCACACAAGAGCAAAGTCACCCTCCTTCTCCTCTTCCTCTTTCAGGTGCATCATCTTCAGCCGCTTTCTCCCTTGCACCTTCACAATCACAGCCACCCTCCTCCACTCCACCTCTCACCTTGAGCGGTTCCTGCTCCTCTGCACACAGCAGCAGCCAGGTGTCCGTGAGGGAAATCTTTGAGCGAAAGAAGCCAGTGTCTGCCAGTCACCCCCTTGCCCGGCGTCTGACAGCTGGCTTGGCGGAACTATTAGCTCACCAGCTGTTATCATACCAGCTGGTGACAACTTGCCGGTGAGACGCTTGATTTGTGAATAGCCCGACTCACAGGTGAAAGCCATCAAACAGTATCTCTACAACTACAGTCAAAGGACACACTCTGGGGAGATGGGGATGCTCTGGCCGAAGTACTGGACACTCATGCGAAATGCCTGCAGGCTCATGCGGCTGTTTGAGGAGGTGACAAACCTGGTGAGTCGCAGTGAAGACACCATCAGCAACTTGATCCCATATGCTTTCTTCCTGGAGCGTGCTGTGCATAGAGTAGTG
Source organism: Hyperolius riggenbachi (assembly GCF_040937935.1). Taxonomy (NCBI): domain Eukaryota; kingdom Metazoa; phylum Chordata; class Amphibia; order Anura; family Hyperoliidae; genus Hyperolius; species Hyperolius riggenbachi. The sequence goes on from NC_090651.1 coordinate 282,243,133, forward strand.
AATCAAGCTGTGGAGGATCATGAACAGGAACAGGAACAGGAGGAAGAGTTGTGGGATCAATTCTCATCAGAACCAGATGTTTCCTCAACACCTGCTGCAGCACAGAGGGGGGAGGAGGAGGAGGAGGAAGAGTCGTGTGGGGAAGAGGAGTCAGATGATGAGGAAGGTGTTGTTAAAAAAAATTCAAGGGGAATGCGCTGTACTGGGTGGCCACGCTACTAGACCCTCGGTATAAGCACAAAGTGTCGGAGTGTAATGATCCGCGCTGCTGTCTGCATAGGCAGACAGCTGTTTGACCATTTTTTAGGTCTGACTGCTGCAGGTCTCTGGAAAAGAGACCTGTCTTCACTCAAGTTTCAGAGTTGCTCTGCTGGTGAGGAATTTGCATCCACTTGTCATGCAAATTGCTTAGCTGCTTCCTTTGATGGCTTGCAGTATAAATGCCATTTCCTCCCAGAATTCCCTACTGGTCATGATGGTTTGTTCCTGCTAACTTGCCTGGAAGTCTCAGCCCTCTGCTCATAGTAGGCTATTATTGCTAGCTTAGAGTAGTTACCCTTTGGGAGTGCTCCTTGCACTCCTATTTAGCTTAGTCAGGTTGTATTATCTGTTTTGCCTTGTGCTGTCTATCTGTTGTGATTGTCTTGTTGCCAGCGGCGGTCGACAGGAAATCGTTCTGTCTGTTGGGATCGCATTCGCCCTAGCGGTAGTGGCGGTGGTTCCTTCTGTACTCTGTCTTAGGGGTGCAAGCCAGAGCAGCGGTTGCTACTGGTTGCTCCATCTGTCGGTCTGTCTGGATCGCGTCCGCCCTAGCGGTAGTGGTGGTGGTTCCTTCTGTACTCTGTTTGGGAGTGTAGGCCAGAGCTGCGGTTGCTACTGGTTGCTCCTTCAGTTTGTCTTGTCTGGAACTAACGCTTGCTGTAGGCTCGGTGAGGTAACCGTTTAGCAAGCGTTCGCGTTCTCTATTCATTTTCTTATTACATTGGTTAGTTAGGGTTGGCGCGTTTTGTCTCTGTTGCGCTTCTCGTGCGGAGGCCGCGCAATGAGCGTGCTTTGTTGCTGTTTCGCTTTTCGTGCGGCGACCGCGCTTAGCGAGTGCGTTTGTTATTTTCCTTGGAGTTCTGATCATTGTTAATTGCTGTGTCTTTCTTGCTACACTTGTGCTCTGTCTTTACTCGGTCTTGTGTCACTGTTGGCAATGGCCACTCTTGCGATTGCGTTCCCACTTGTTTTCCGCTGTTGTGTGTTCACCGTCGCCGGGTGGCGACTAGATTGGTGGACACACATACATTCTGTCCCTGTGCTCTCTCTCTCTAAAATCTATCTTGCCCTGCATTGCTTCAACTCATACAATTCCCATCTGGCATCTGTGGCAGTGCAGAGGCTGTGTTCCTCTGCACTCCACAGCTCCATCTGCTGATGGAAATTCCCCTCTACAGTTGCATTGCACCACAGCTGGGTTCTGTTATTCAGACGTTTGTGGAGGATTTCCGCAGTGTTAGCGCACATCTTGTGCGCTGACCACGGAGATAATTCCCCATTCGTTACATGGAGATGTTTCCAACTCACCTGAAGGCAAAAAGGATGCATCACTTGTAGAACAAGCTGACAACTATGCTTTACAGTGCGTTTAAGGGGGATGTCACAGCACAACGGAATAAAGGTACCACTGCCAGTAATCCTTCTCCCATGTCCACGCAGGCAAGGACAGGATGCTCTAGCGATCTCATGGTGATGTCGGACATGCGGACTTTTTTAGTCCAACGCCTCACTTTAGCCCTTCCGGATCCATCCTCCACCAACGCCTCGACCGGCAGGTAGCTAACTACCTGGCCTTAAGTGTGGATGTAGACTCTGTAAGCAGTGATGAACCCTTGGACTACTGGGTGTGCAGGCTTGGCCTGTGGCCAGAGCTGTCACAATTTGCCATCCAACTTCTGTCTTGCCCTGCCTCAAGCGTCCTGTCAGAAAGGACCTTCAGCGCAGCTGGAGGCATTGTCACTGAGAAGAGAAGTTGCCTAAGTCAAAAAAGTGTTCAGTACCTCACCTTTATCAAAATGAATGAGGCATGGATCCCGGAGGGCTACTGCCCGCCCAAAGACTAAGTCAGTCCCTACACACAGCATCTCTGCCTACAGGCCGCTGGACTGCCTTCTCCACCACCACCAACAGGGTCCAGGACTCCAGGCGGATTTCTGAATTGCTTTAATAATTTTTCTGGTGCGTGTACATGCCTGCCTAATTTTTCTGGCTGCACTGCAGGTGCAACAGCAAAACAAAAGGCATGTACATGTGTCAATTCCCCTTTGTGATCGTTACCTTGCCGCGGTGAAGGGGCTTGTGTATCACAATGAAGCAATGACCACCGGCTACATGAGTGTCTCGGGGGGGGGGGGGGGGGGGGCACACCCAAGATAATAGGGTAGTTGCTTCATTGTGGACAGACCAAGAGCGATCAGCTGGACAGTCACTGTTGTTCTGTCATTGAGCTACCTCAGCCCGGCGACCATATGGGCTTGAAAACCGCCATGGCCTGCACTCTCGCCGTGGTGCGCACCAGTCCAGCATGGCCGTCTCTACACAAACAGCTGTTTGCAGTGCGTTACACAGTAAGTTTGGTCTGTCAGTGTGAAGCAGTACTCTAATTACACTCCCTGATTGATGTATATACATGCATGCAAAATGTTTTAAAGCACTTTAGGCCTCCAATTTAGCATGCAATGTGATTTCTGCCCTTAAAACACTGCTGAGCGTCAAATCCAGATTTTTCCCCGGGACTTTTGGCGTGTATCCCACTCCTCCATGCAAAAACTCAGATGTTAGACCCTCGAAACATCTTTGCCATCCCTTTTGTGGCCAGCATAAATGTTTCTAGTTTTCAAAGTTTGCCTCCCCATTGAAGTCTATTGCGGTTCGCAAACCGAACTTTTGGTGAAGGTTTGCGTTCGAGGTTCGCAAACCGAAAATCGGAGGTTCAAGCCATCTCTATATCTAATCCCCGTAACAATGGTCTGTTCAGCTTTCTGACGCCGACTGGACATGTATGGAGGCCGTTTGCTAGGTACTGGGAGCCGTGAGGGCAAGGGGAGGGATCATTTTAATTTAAAGCAGGTTCAAATACAATCCATTCCCTAATTGGTCAAAGAACTCTCCACAGTTATCTCTGCCGTTGTACAAGGACCAGCACTCTCTAATGCCTAGGTCATACAAGACGGAGGTCTCTCATTCTCTCCCATCACTGTACCCTACACTCTCCCTGAAATATTTTACCACTTTCTTGGCAGACCTTATTTTTTTTTTGTCCAACAGGATATTTCCAACAAGGAACAGAAATTCAAGCAACAGAGAAATGCTTGAAATGCCCAATGAATTTCTTTAACCATTTATGGGGACGGCAGTCCTGCTTCCCTTGCGGATCTGAAGCAATACAGCCTGAGGAAGGGCAGACTACATGCATCTGTCTCGGAGAAGGAAGAATTTTTCAGGTTAATAAATCGTTTAGATGAGTTTAGAGTTTGACTTAAAGCATACCCAAACCAAAGCTTTGGTACAAAATTAGATACTTACCTAAAAAGAGGGAAGCCTCAGGATCCTATTGAGGCTTCCCTCACTGGTCTGATGTTTCCCATTGCTGAGCATAGCCCCCGAAGCCTCCATGCTACTGTGCAAGCGCGGGCGTGCTTGCGCTTCTACTGTGCTGCCATGCATCAGCAAGAGGAGCTGCGCTCCCCCGATTTGGAGGGCTGCCACACTCAGCAACAGCTTTAGACCAGCAAGGGAAGTCTTAATAGGATCCTGATGCTTCCCTCTCTTCAGAGTAGCGGCTTGTTTTGAACCAGAGCTTCGGCTCAGGTTCACTTTAAAGCGGAACTGAATATTGTAAAAAAGAAAAAAAAAGAGTTTCACTTACCTGGGGCTTCTGCCAGACCCTTGCAGCCATCCTGTCCCATGCCGGTCCTCCACGATCCTCCATTCTCCCGCCACCAGCTACTTTAGTTACAGTCATACCGTCAACGTGTAAGTCGATGGCAACTGTGCCAGAGCCACACGTGTCTTTCTTCGTGTTCCAGCCTGCAATAGCAATCCTGCGCTGATAGCACAGGATGCTATTGCGAGCGGGAACGTGAAGAAAGATACGCGTGGCCCGGGAGGCGCAGGCGCAGTTGCAGCGTCAATTTAGCAAAAGTGGCTGGCAGCAGGAGATCGGAGGACCGGCGTTGGACTGGAAGGCTGCAAGGAGCTGGAAGAAGCCCCAGGTAAGTGAAACTCTTTGTTTTTTTACAGTATTCAGTTCTGCTTTAAGTTTATGCTTTTGTTATATGAAATTTCAGAAGTAAGATCCTAGGTTGTAAACACACTGCGCATGTATTCCAAAAGAAAACTTATTTTGGGCTTAAAGGACAACTGAAGTGAGAATAATATGGAGGCTGCTATATTTATTTCCTTTTAAACAATACCAGTTGCCTGGCTGTCCTGATGATCTATTTGGCTGCAGTAGTGTCTGAATCACACCAGAAACAAACATACAGCTAATCTTGTCAGATCTGACAACAATGTCAGAAACACCTGATCTGATGTATGCTTGTTCAGGGTCTATGGCTAAAAGTATTAGAGGGTCAGCAGGATAAGCAGGCAACAAGTATTGCTTAAAAGAAAATAAATATGGCAGCCTCCATACCTCTCTCATTACAGTTGTCCTTTAAGAGCTTCTTATAGGCATATAGTAGCAGTACAGCTACTGATTGGGTTGAAGTTTAATCCTTGGTTACAATTCATCTTTAACTACAATAATTTACACTTTTAAAACTTAGAATATTGGTAAATTTGACCTATACTCTACTAGCCAAAATTGGGCAGCCAAATTCTCTTGCGCCCCTTTTTCATGCATGCATATTATGCACTTGAGAGGATCAACTGATCAGTTTTATTAGCTGTAGTTATTTCTGAAGCCACTCTTTAGCCTCCATGTTGACAGATATAACTAGCTGTGCTGCCAATCTTCTACTAGCATTACACTTGAACACACATGTGGTGATATAGTTAGACCTTCTGTAGCTAACAAGTGACCTGTTTTGCTTCAGCCTAGTGTCAGTCGGTGTCCATGTGGTCCTGGATATCATCCGTCCGATGAAGGAATAAGCTGTGTGAAGACTGTATACGATATATGTCGAGATGGATCCAGTCGCAATCATGAGGGAAGCTGTTTGACCAAACAAGAGTGGGATGACTATTGTCCTAATCAGGTACTTCCAGGAAAACGACTGCATGGATGTGTACTGTTGATCCTCTATAGAGCAGAGAGAATATTATGGCATATGCATGGCTAGAGACTTTCTTCTTGCCCTTTCTCTTTACATTTCACTCTTCACAAAACCAGTGCCCTTGTTCCTGAATATGGCTTTGAAACAAGAGGAGAACTCCTTGTCATGTGACTATGTAACTGGCACAGGAAGTGAGAGAGAATCTAACAAGAACACAGATAGCAGTAAAACCAGAAAATGAAGCCCTCCTTAAAGGACATCTGAGGTGAAAATAAACTGATGAGAAAAACAATTGTATCCATCCTCCTTCTCCTAAAAATGACCTTTTTTTAGATTTCCCACAGTTTTATTTTATATTTAAATTTAGTTTGTAAGTTTTTACTGTTTCATTGTCCCTGCTCAATGGCACTTTCATTGAAGTATGCTAGAGCTCAAATCTATGAATTATTGACCCTTTTTTTATATGTCCTGCTCTCAGAAGCAATTTACTGACAGGAAAGTATTTTATGGCTGCAATTACTTATCAGTGAGGGTTATACTAGTACAGTCTGATCCAGTCTGACCCCGTCTTGACCCAGACAGAAACTGTCACTTGCATACCTGATGTTTAACTCTTTCAGGCAGAGAATGAAAAAAAGGAACACAGCCTAGTTATTTGTGTGCTTGGCACTGTACATACACATATCTAACTCATCATGTCACATGTCACCTCGGTTGTCCTTTAAATCTGACAGCGGAAAACATTTTGGCTAGAGTACCATTTTTGTCATATTTTTTTCTTTTGCATTACTTTGTTAAAGTATACAGACAAACTGAAACATCCCTTCATTCGCTAAAGCATGTTTAATTTTCCACTCCTGGTTACACAGGCCATGTTGCCATCTGATTCTTAAGGTAGGTACACACATTAGGTAAAAGTCATCCAAAACTATTAATAATAACTGCATTGATTGACAATTGTTTGCCTTTCTTATGTGTGTACAACATAAAGCTAATGTCGCTTATGGATCCAACATGTTGGATCCTTGACGACCCCCAAGCATGTCGTAACACAATGTTATTTTCATTCCCCCTGAATGCGGGAAGCCGCTCCATTATTGATGATTGCCGTCCCTCTGCTTCCATGCTTCCCTCAATGGAAACAGAATGCATTGCTAACCGGAACCTAGAGATGGGTCTGTACATCCGCAATTTTTCCCCCAGAGGGATCATTTCCCAATCCCCGTTAGGCAACAATGATATCACATTGTGTATGTAGTTTAACAATCATCCTTTATGCACACTGATTACTCTTTGTATGGCTCTTAAGTATAGCACCAACTTCCACAAAATGTGTGTGTGTGTGTGTGTGTGTGTGTGTGTGTGTGTGTGTGTGTGTGTGTGTGTGTGTGTGTGTGTGTGTGTGTGTGTGTGTGTGTGTGTGTGTGTGTGTGTGTGTGTGTGTGTGTGTGTGTGTGTGTGTGTGTGTGTGTGTGTGTGTGTGTGTGTGTGTGTGATTGTATATTTGATATGTGAGTGTGTGTGTTTGTAGTGTGTGTGTGTGTGTGTCTGTAGTGTGTGTGTATGTGTGTGTGTGTCTTTGATATGTGAGCTTGTGTGTCTATAGTGTGTGTGTGTGTGTGTGTGTATTTTTTTGTGTATGTGTGTCTTTTGTGAGTGTGTGTGTTGTATGTGTGTCTATGTGTGTGTGTGTGTCTTTGGTGTGTGTGTGTGTGAACTGATATGTTTAATACTGTTCCAAAATACTATGCACATTTGTTTTGTCTAGGTCTGTGATCATCCTGAAGATTATCGGGGATATGATAAGTTTCTGGGACTTTGCATTTGCCAGCCAGTAGACCTTGATGGTCTCTGCAATGCTGACTGCAGAAGAAAGCAGAAGCACTCTCTGAAAATGGCCTGCATAGAGGACAACCTGCAGATAACTTACACTGACTCTTCTGGCAATAAGAAGGTATATTGCATTTTCTTTACCTTTAGTTCTGTATTAGATAAGGGCAGTTTTACAACAATTTACTGCATCTACGCAGAATTCTTCAGCCATGGCTGACCATTGGTGCAATAACTGCAACCTGTGCAGCTGTACAAAGCGCAATGAATAAAGTCAAAGATGGGAAATCAAGACCCCATTTAAATACATTCATGGCAAAGATAAAATGGAGCAGTTCATGGCTTGTAAAAGAATTCAAGTTTATAGGCAAAAGATCTAAATTCCTTCTCGATAAACTATCAAACCATGCTAAAGTAGGTGTGCCAGTGTAAGTGGATGGGTGGTTCCTTTCACACTGTGAATCCGTGCATTGTATTGCATTGGTATGCAACGCACAATTTTTCTGGTGCCGTCTTGTTAGAATTTGATGAGTGACAAAAGTGTGCACAGTCCAGGAAAAATGTGTGCTGTACTGTAGTAAGTGAGGAAGGTGTAATGGGTCCTTTCTACAAGAATCAGTGTGTGTAGGGTCGGTTCTATCATCAGTGGACCCCTGGGCAAAAGTAACCTGGGGGCTCCCCTGACACCACCCTAGTGCCCCAGTATATTAGTCATATGTGCCCCTAACGACCCCCCTCCCCTGTAGTTTTCTAGTCAGGTGTTTCCCCACACACACACCAATTTAGTAGCCAGGTGTTTCCCTAATGGTGCTCCTCCCCCTAGTATAGTAACCAGATACACCTTTAACGACCCCCTCCCCAAAGTTTAGAAGCCAGATGTGCTCCCCCTCCTTCCCCCCAAGTATAGTAGCCAAATGTGCCTCTAACAACCCCTGCAGCGTTACGGAGGCAGTGGGTGATAGGCAGCAGCACACTTACCTCCTCCGAGTTTCCTGCATTGTAAGTCCATCTGTCTCCTCTGTAGTGTTGCTGCTCTGCACTTCCTGCTTCTCACAGTGGGTACTAGAGCCTAAACTCAGAAGCAGAACACCAACACTACAGATGCGACAGACGGACCTGCAACTCGGAGGAGGTGAAAGTGTGCTGGTCCCCACTGCCTCCGAAAAAAGTGTGTGTGTGTGGGGGGGGGGGGGGGGGATGAATCCCTTGAATTAGTATGATTCCATTGAGCAGCAGCTACCACCTATACCATGTCCAGAAGCCATAGGTAACAGCCACTCTTGATGTCTTTGGGGATGTATCAAGACCACTGTACACACACTAGATTCTCGCCCAAGCATGGGCGTAGCAATCACCCCTGCGACCCCTGCCATCGCGGGGGGGCCCCGAGTCTTTGGGGGCTCCACCACCTCCTTCTCCCCAACTGCAAGTGCATTCAATTAGCAAAGAAACCTCCCCATTGTCTCACCTCTGCGCCCAAGGTAGCCAGTTGGGCTTATCCAGTGTGTGTTTGAAGCATTATAGCTATATGTTTGCTACAACAGTAGCCCAGCATGCTTTTCTGTTCATCAAATCAAGGTAGATGCAGATGACGTACTAAAGAATGAGCTGTTTATATCTGTTATTTCTAATTAAAATGTTTTAAATCTTTATTATTTAGTGATGTACAAAATAAAGTAAATGTGGTTAAAGGGACACTTAAGCCACGAATAAAAAATCAGTATTACTTGCCTGGGGCTTCTACCAGCCCCCTGCAGCCATCCCGTGCCCTCGCAGTCGCTCACGGAGCCTCCGGTCCCCCGCTGCCAGCTAGTTTCGTTTTCGCTGACAGGCCCTAACAGGGTGTCAGCGGGCTTTCTGCGCCTGCGCAGGCCTGGCCACACATATCCTTTTTCACGTTCCCGTCCTCAATAGCATCATGCACAGGTGCAGGACGCTATTGTGGACGGGAACGCAAAGAAAAATATGTGTGGCCAGGCCTGTCGGGCCTGTCAGCGAAAACAAAACTAGCTGTTGTCGGGGGACCAGAGGCACGGTGAGTGATTGCCAGGGCACAGGACAGCTGGAAGGGGCTGGTAGAAGCCCGCGGAAAGTAAATCTGATTTTTTATTCCTGGCTTAAGTGTCCCTTTAAAATGTATCTTGCATTCCCTTTAAGTTTGTTTCATCTGTACACTGTTATAAACGGTGTATGATGCATGATGCCTTCAGCACAAAGCAGGACCTCTTATTATTGTGCCATGCTTTGTCTTCCAGGTACTTATGGGAAGAGGCGGAGTTGGAACAGAAGGACTTATTGTCCCTGACAGAATAGAGGAGATCTGCTCCTTGCAGCTTAAATATCCTCATTCAGTGTATATAGTAAGGAGTACTGGTAAGGAACTTTCTGCTTATTTACAATCTCTTGCTGTATGTACAATAGGTAGATGTTCATGAAGGGTAGTCCTCTAGTGCTAACATTGCTGGGGCCCCTTTTACACTTGCACACTGTGTTGCCCTTCCCCACCAGATCACCGCCACAATGGCCATGCAAGTCTATGGAGACTTGCACAGTTCCCGCTACGCGGTGCGCCATAGGTACCTAAACTGCTGCAATGTCGCAAATGCTGAAGCTATTTTATTGTGCAGTGGGTGAGGATGTAGGTGTGGAATTATAAATAAAAGGTAAGCATTTACTGTGAGGATATATGTGGTGATGATGATATGTATGGTAATATGCAGAACATGGGTACCGTTTTTTTTATTAGTATCTAAGGTAGCCTCCATCTTGTGTGTCTACTTCACATGTGTTCGGTTATGAAATGTTGTAGTGTCACCTGGAAATAGTACATTTGCATCTGATGGTGAACTTGTGTGAACAATAGAGCAGGAACTGCTAAAGTGACTTGCTAGCTTCGGGCAAGGAAATGGCTCATTAGGCCACTAGCAGCCACGTCCTCACCTTTGATCTGCTGTGAAATACTGTCTCAGATGTGTACTAGTGTCACCTGGCTCAAATAAGCTGCTAATGTGATTGTCTGTATGTCAATAACACTACGTTTGCATTCAGTTCCTCTGGGTACAGGTAATTAGGTAACGACCCTCTATTCTGTCCTGGATCTTGCATTGCTTTGAACTTTGTGTATATGTAAACAAGCCAATATACAAACCAGACTAAAGGTGTCTGGACAGTTGGAAGCTAACACAGGTACGTTTGAAGTTTACATATGACAGCCTGCTGGAAGTGTGTGACGTGTTTTGAAATCTCTGCAAATATCAAAAGCTAAAACAGGAAAGCTTTGAAGTTTGCATGTCACAGAAAGGATATGACAAACTGAACAATCTGGGAAATTAAATTATGTCTGGACTTGTACCCCCGGGCCCCACATCGGGCTATAAAACCTCAGCTAGGAGGGTTTTGAGTTGTAGTTCTCTTGAGATAGTAACAATGCTAGGACTAAACTGGTTCCTGACCAGACCGCGTTCTCCACGCAAACAACGCTCTGTTTATGCTGGTAACGTTTATTCCCGTTTTATTTTATGCAAACTGTCTTGTGGTGTATCTTTGTAACTTTTATTTTGCAATTTTTACTTTGTTTTTTGTAAATCTTGTGTATATATTATTTTCTGCATTGTTCCACTTTTTTCTGGAATATTAAAACGTTATTTAATAAGTTTGATTGCTGCTGCACTAAGCCAACGCTCATAGCCTAGAGAGACTGCAGTGTAATTTACGTTACAAGTTCCGTGCCTGATTGTGCCTTGCTACTGTACAATTGTATTGTGTGTGTGTGGCGTTCTTGTATTTGGCCTAAAGCGCAAAGCTGACCCGAATACGAAAACGCGGACCGCGTGCAGATCACTCGGCAGCAGAGTGGGAATCGTGGAAGTGTCTAGCAGCAGCTAGTGGTGGCAGTGAGAAGTGCTTTGAGGGGCGACAGCCTTGTTGTAGCCTGAATAAGGCTGCCTACCTCTCGATCTGGTCAAACCTGCAGTCGGGAACCGTATCTGCAGGCTTGCTGCGGGGCCGGTTCCTGACATTTACCTTTTACCTTTTTTTCTCTGTGTTTTTATTTTTAAATCTTTGTGAGAATGGTGAGTGGTACTAAAGTACCCCTATACTCATTCCATCTAGGAAGGGGAATTATTTAATATTTCAATCCAGAAGTGCCATTTTCTAAGCAGGAATTTGAAAATCGCTTATCTGCAAAATTGGAAAGTTTGTTACTAATGACTAGTAGATAACATGGATTAATATCCCACAATGCACTGAAACACCATTGGCCTGACAAAGGTTAGCAGTTTGAGGAAAAGAGAGAGCGCGCACTCAGAATGTGTATATATCAATTTGGCCAACCGGCCAAGGACAGATCTCACCTTTAGCATGTGCTGGTAATACCCTTATGGAAATTCCAACTGTAGCGCTTCTGTCCCTTTGAGCCAAGCACCAGCCTTGTCAGTAGTGTCCTTTCTGTAGTGGAATCCGTATGTTCCCGCTGCTCCTCCGTTCACCCTTGCCTCTATCAGCCATGAGCTGGCCACACTCCGTGGAGGAGGCTGCTCCGTGAAAGAGGCTGGGGCCGCACTGGTGTAGTCTCTCCTGTGTAGCAGGGGTGTCTGTCAAGGCACTGTGGCTAGATCAGCGGTGAGCGGAGCATGCACTTTGCGGGCACTCGTTTGCTGACTACAGTGGTACAGGCAGGGAAGGATGGCTAGCAGTAGTGAGGGACACATGTTTTAACATCCTATTGGCTGATCAGCCAAAATGTGACTTTTGGTTAACCCCAGGGATACTCTCACGAATAATCACAAGTGTGTAAACACTCCAATTCGTGAGCTATTTGGATCACAGGGAGGACACGGAATTATGGGTAACTAACCCCTCATGCCCCCGTTGCATACCTGAGCTAATTATTGCTCATTTCATTTACGAATTCGAGTGTTTACACACTCAGGGTTGGACTGGGACACTAAGGTCCCACCAGGAAAGTTTCAGCCTGGGCCCCCGCTAGACACACACACACACACACACACGGCCTGGCACGGGATTGAAATTTAGCACTGTATAAATTCATCATTTGGCAGGACATTAGATTATGGTAGGGAATAGATTGTGAGCCCTTCTGAGGACAGTCCATGACAGGGAGACAGACAAATGCGGCGCACTGCAAGAATGGGTATCACTATGCACTGGAACATGAGCGTGGTTGGCAGACCCAAAAATACACAAAATAAAAAAAAAGACGCCAAATTGGAACGCAGTGTGGGAGGCGCTGAGGGACGAGCTAAGAAGACGTCTGAGGGGTAAGATTAACACACACACACACACACACACACCCCGCACAGGTGCTGCAATAAACTGGATGAAATCCGAATAACACCTATTCGGATTTCATCCGAATTCGTGGTTTGAGCATCCCTGGTCCCCATTATAGGTAGTTAGCTATAGGCGTCCCCAATATAGGTAGCAAGTTATAGGTCCCCAGTATAGGTAGCAAGTTCTAGGTGTCCCCAGTATAGGTAGTTAGCTATAGGTGTCACCAGTATAGGTAGAAAGTTATAGGTGTCCCCCATATAGGTAGCCAGGTCTATAGGTATCGCCAAGTATAGGTATCCAGGTCTATAGGTGTCCCCAGTTTAGTTAGTCAGGTCTATATGTGTCCCCAGTTTAGTTAGCCAGGTCTATAGGTGTCCCCAGTTTAGTAAGCCAGATCTATAGGCAGAGGCGTATCTAGAGGGGTGCAGGCATGGCTTGTGCCACAGGCGCCACAGCACCATGGGCTCCATGTCTGCCCTGTGCTGCAATGGCCTGCCTGCCTCCATGTCTCCCTGTCATTCAGGCCTCAGATCTGATTAACTCTTATCTGGGGAACATGGCTTTTTAACTTATGCATGTAGGGCGCACTTGATTTACTGTTAGAAAAGAGGACAGAGAGTGAATAACGAGAGCTATCTTTAATAAAGTAACCTCAGCAATAACCTGAGCCTAAACACACAACCTGAGCCTAAACACACAAGCAGCCGTAACATGTATACAAGAAATTATGCTGTTTTTAGAGGAAAAGGGGGCTCTGACTGAGGGGGGGCGCAATTTCAGTGTATGCCATAGGCGCTTACGCAGATACGCCCCTGTCTATAGGTGTCCCCAGTTTACATAGCCAGGTGTATAAGTGTCCCCAGTTTAGGTAGCCAGGTCTATAGGTGTCCTCAGTATAAGTAGCCAGGACTATAGGTGTCCCCAGTTAAGTTAGCCAGGTCTATAAGTGTCCCCAGTGTAGTTAGCCAGGTCTATAGGTGTCCCTAGTATAGGTAGTCAGGTCTATAGGTGTCCCCAGTTTAGTTAGCTAGGTCTATAGGTGTCCCCAGTTTAGTCAGGTCTGTAGGTGTCCCCAGTTTAGCCAGGTCTCAAGGTGTCCCCAGTTTAGTCAGGTCTATAGGTGTCCCCAGTTTAGCCAGTCTATAGGTGTCCCCAGTTTAGTCAGGTCTATAGGAGTCCCCAGTTTAGTTAGCAAGGTCTATAGGTGTCCCCAGACTAGGTAGCTAGGTCTATATGTGTCCCCTGTAGCCCGGAAGGGGGAGCAGTGGCGGGAACAGAGCAGCGGGGAGGGGGGGCAGTCTCCCCCCTCCCTCACCTGGGCCCCCCCCTTCCACGCTCCCCCATCCAGGCTAGAATGTGCAGCGGCAGCGAGCGGGCAACAACTCGCTACCTACTACTTTCTGCTTCCAGCTCTGCCTGCCGCTGCTCTGGTTGGTCTGGTCTTCTCGCTTGTCCAATCACGCTCTCACAGGAAGCACAGTGAGAGTGTGATTGGACAAGCAAGAAGACCAGACCAGAGCAGTGGCAGGCAGAGCTGGAAGCAGGAAGTAGTAAGTTGTTGCCCGCTTGCTGCCGCTGCACATTCTAGCCTGGAGGGGGGAGCGTGGAAGGGGGGCCCCAAGTGAGGGGTGGACTGCCCACCCCCCCCCCCCCCCAAAGCTCTGTGCCCACCGCTGCTCCTCCTTCCTGTGCTATGCCCCCTCCTGCAGTGCTTGTGGCCCCCAGGGGCCACTGACGTCACGTGACGTCAGTGTAATTAAAAGGCCCACTGGGGGAAAATCCTGAGCTCCCGCCAGCCCTGTCTGACCCTGTACACACTCGTGATTACTCATGAGAGCATCCCTGGTCAACCCTATTGGCTAATCAGCCAGCATGTAATCCCCACCTGACCATCATGTGCTTTGTGGTTTAAATTAATCAATACGTGTATTTAACTTTACCATTGTATGTCAAAAACTATTTGCAAGAGGAAACAAGGGTGCTGTTTTACCCCTTTCGAAAAACTCATTGCAATAACTACAATAAAAACCTAATTTACACGCACCGACTCTGTGTCCCTCACTACTGCTAGCCAACCTTCTTTTAAACAAGGCAGAGGGGAAAACCTCTCAGACATTCTGTGAAAAACAAATACCATCACTTGAAATCAACACAAAAATAAAAAATATTTGAAACACAAAAACTTTTAAAATTATAATGCTCATTTCAATATAAATTCAGTTTTCTACAAACGCTTTGCTTAACCACTTAAGGACCCAGGTGATAGAGATCTACGCCCTGTTTTGATGGGCTCCTGGCTGGCAGGGCGTAGATCTCTATCACCGGCGCCGCCGCTCCCCGCCGCGATCGCGCGCACCGAACCGGCTGCACTTAGCTGTCTTATGACAGCTAAGGCTTCCGGGTATCGGCAGGAGCCGTCACTGATTGGCTCTCTGCCGTGTGATCGCTGTGAGCCAATCACAGCGATCACCCTCCGAAAGGCAACATAGTTGCCGTTCCGCCTCCCTCTCCGCCTCCCTCTCCCTGTCACTGTGGATCTTGTGTGACAGGGAGAGACGCACAGCCTGCAGCCGTGACAGGCTGTGCGATTTTAGTGTAAAAATAAACTTTTTTTTATCCAGCACTCCCCCCCCCCCATGTATCCCTTGATCCCCTCCCAACCACCTATATATAGATATATATATATATATATATATATATATATATATATATATATATATATATATAGATCTATCTATATATATATATATAGATCTATCTATATATATATAGATAGATCTATCTATATATATATATATATATATATATATTTTACTGCATTGTGATTTTAACCACTTGCCGACCGCCCCTACCTAGGGGCGGCGGCAAAGTGGAGCCCGCAACGACCGCAATACGCCGATCGGCGGCGGCTCGTTGCGGACTAGCTGGCCGGGGATTGCACGCTGGATGTGCCCACCCGCGACGTCAACCCGCCAGCCAATTAGCAGCGGCGGCGGGTTGTTAACCCCCGATCTGCCGCATGTAAAGCGGATAATACGCTTTGTAATGTATACAAAGCGTATTATACAGGCTGCCTCCTGCCCTGGTGGTCCCAGTGATTGAGGGACCACCAGGGCAGGTTGCAGCCCTCCTAGTAAGTACCCAAGCACACTGATCCTGCCCCCTGATCGCCCACTGCACCCATCAGACCCCCCCTGCCCACCCCTCAGACACCTGTTTGCACCCAATCACCCCCCTAATCACCCATTAATCACTCCCTGTCACTATCTCAACGCTATTTTTTAGATTTGGTCCTAAACTGCCCCCTGGGGGCTCCTGAACACCCCCCCCCCACACACCCTCATATCCTCCCTAGAACCTGTCACTGCTGCCCATCAGATCAGGCCCTAATATGCCCCCTGCAGGCTTCTGATCACCCGGCCAAACCCTCACCCGCCCCACCACAGTGACAGAATTTTTTTTTCTGATCACTGCTGGTACGACTTAATTGCCATGTCCAGGTCACGATTTGAGAACATTCCTGCACTTCAGTGCCAATACAACCTGTCATCTAAGAAGCCACCCTGCTTATGACCGGTTCCACAAAATTCGGCCCCTCATAGACCACCTGTCATCAAAATTTGCAGATGCATATACCCCTGAACAGTCATTTTGAGGCATTTGGTTTCCAGACTACTCCTCGTGGTTTTGGGCCCCTAAAATGCCAGGGCAGTATAGGAACCCCACAAGTGACCCCATTTTAGAAAGAAGACACCCCAAGGTATTCCGTTAGGTGTATGACGAGTTCATAGAAGATTTTATATTTTGTCAAAAGTTAGCGGAAATTGATTTGTATTGTTTTTTTTCACAAAGTGTCACTTTCCACTAACTTGTGACAAAAAATAAAATCTTCTATGAACTCACCATACACCTAACGGAATACCTTGGGGTGTCTTCTTTCTAAAATGGGGTCACTTGTGGGGTTTCTATACTGCCCTGGCATTTTAGGGGCCCTAAACCGTGAGGAGTAGCCTAGAAACCAAATGCCTCAAAATGACCTGTGAATAGGACGTTGGGCCCCATAGCGCTAGAGTTGGGCCGAACGGTTCGCCTGCGAACGGTTCCATGCGAACTTCAGTGGTTCGCGTTCGCGTCCCGCAGGCGAACCTTTGCGGAAGTTCGGTTCGCCCCATAATGCACATGGAGGGTCAACTTTGACCCTCTACATCACAGTCAGCAGGCCCAGTGTAGCCAATTAGGGAGCCCCACCCCCCCTTATATAAGGCAGGCAGCGGCGGCCATTACGGTCACTCGTGTGCTGCCTGCGTTAGTGAGAGTAGGGCGAGCTGCTGCAGACTGTCTCTCAGGGAAAGATTAGTTAGGCTTAACTTGTTCCTGTCTGGCTGCATACCTGTTCTGTGAACCCACCACTGCATACCTGTGCTGTGAACCCACCACTGCATACCTGTGCTGTGAACCCACCACTGCATACCTGTGCTGTGAACCCACCACTGCATACCTGTTCAGTGAACCTGCCACTGCATACCTGTTCTGTTCAGTGGACCCGCCACTGTATACCTGTTCAGTGAACCCGCCACTGCATACCTGTTCTGTTCAGTGGACCCGCCACTGTATACCTGTTCAGTGAACCCGCCACTGCATACCTGTTGTGTTCAGTGAACCTGCCACTGCATACCTGTTCTGTGAACCCGCCACTGTATACCTGTTCTGTTTAGTGAACCCGCCACTGTATACCTGTTCTGTTTAGTGAACCCGCCACTGCATACCTGTTCTGTGAACCCGCCACTGTATACCTGTTCTGTTTAGTGAACCCGCCACTGTATACCTGTTCTGTTTAGTGAACCCGCCACTGCATACCTGTTCTGTTCAGTGGACCCGCCACTGTATACCTGTTCAGTGAACCCGCCACTGCATACCTGTTGTGTTCAGTGAACCTGCCACTGCATACCTGTTCTGTGAACCCGCCACTGTATACCTGTTCTGTTTAGTGAACCCGCCACGCTAATTTTTCTGGTGCGTGTACATGACTGCCTAATTTTTCTGGCTGCACTGCGGGCAGCTGCAACAACAAAAGAAAAGGCATGTACATGCGCCCATTCCCCTTCGTGATCATTACCTTGCCGTGGTGAAGGGGCTTGCGTATCACAATGAAGCAATGACCGGCGCCTAGATGAGTGTCTCGGGGGGCACACCCACGATAATAAGGTCGTTGCCTCATTGTGGTCAGACCAAATTTGATCAGCTGGACAGTCACTGTTCTGTCATTCAGCTACATCAGCCAGGCGACCATATGGGCTGTAAAGCCACCAAAACCTGCACTCTCGCCATGGTGCGCACCAGTCCAGCACGGCCGTCACTACACAAACAGCTGTTTGCGCTGCGTTACACGGTGAGTTTGGTGTGTCAGTGTGAAGCAGTACCTTAATTACACTACCTGATTGATGTATACACATGCAAGATGTTTGAAAGCACTTTAGGCCTGTCATTTAGCATTCAATGTGATTTCTGCCCTTAAAACGCTGCTTTGCGTCAAATCCAGATTTTTCCCGGGGACTTTTGGCATGTATCCCACTCCGCCATGCCCCCCTCCAGGTGTTAGACCCCTTGAAACATCTTTTCCATCACTTTTGTGGCCAGCATAATTTTTTTTTTTTTCAAAGTTCGCATCCCCATTGAAGTCTATTGCGGTTCGCGAACTTTAACGCGAACTGAACCTTCCGCGGAAGTTCGCGAACCAGGTTCGCGAACCTAAAATCGGAGGTTCGGCCCAACTCTACATAGCGCACCTAGGCTGCAAAAAAGTGTCACACATGTGATATCGCCGTACTCAGGAGAAGTAGTATAATGTGTTTTGGGGTGTATTTTTACACATACCCATGCTGGGTGGGAGAAATCTCTCTGTAAAGGGACAATTGTGTGTAAAAAAAATCAAAACATTTTAATCTACAGAGATATTTCTCCCACCCAGCATGGGTATGTGTAAAAATACACCCCAAAACACATTATACTACTTCTCCTGAGTACGGCGATACCACATGTGTGACACTTTTTTGCAACCTAGGTGCGCTAAGAGGCCCAACGTCCTATGAGTACCTTTAGAATTTCACAGGTCATTTTGAGGCATTTGGTTTCTAAGACTACTCCTCACGGTTTAGGGCCCCTAAAATGCCAGGGCATTATAGGAACCCCACAAGTGACCCCATTTTAGAAAGAAGACACCCCAAGGTATTCAATTAGGTGTATGGGGAATTCATAGACGATTTTATTTTTTGTCACAAGTTAGTGGAAAATGACACTTTGTGAAAAAAACAATAAAAATCAATTTCCGCTAACTTGTGAAAAAAAAATGAAATCTTCTATGAACTCCCCATACTACTAACGGAATACCTTGGGGTGTCTTCTTTCTAAAATGGGGTCACTTGTAGGGTTCCTATACTGTCCTGGCATTTTAGGGGCCCTAAACCGTGAGGAGTAGTCTAGAAAATAAATGCCTCAAAATGACCTGTGAAATCCTAAAGGTACTCATAGGACTTTGGGCCTCTTAGCGCAGTTAGGGTGCAAAAAAGTGTCACACATGTGGTATCGCCGTACTCAGGAGAAGTAGTATAATGTGTTTTGGGGTGTATTTTTACACATACCCATGCTGGGTGGGAGAAATATCTCTGTAAATGGACAATTGTGTGTAAAAAAATCAAAAGAAATCTCATTTACAGAGATATTTCTCCCACCCATCATGGGTATGTGTAAAAATACACCCCAAAACACATTATACTATTTCTCCTGAGTAAGGCGATACCACATGTGTGACATTTCTTTTGCAGCCTAGGTGCGCTAAGGGGCCCAAAGTCCTATGAGCACCTTTAGGCTTTACAGGGGTGCTTACAATTTAGCACCCCCCAAAATGCCAGGACAGTAAACACACCCCACAAATGACCCCATTTTGGAAACTAGACACTTCAAGGTATTCAGAGAGGGGCGTGGTGAGTCCGTGGCAGATTTCATTTTTTTTTGTCACCAGTTAGCAGAAATGGAAACTTTTTTTAATTTATTTTTCTTGTCACAAAGTGTCATTTTCCGCTAACTTGTGACAAAAGATAAAATCTTCTATGAACTCACCATGCCTCTTAGTGAATACTTTGGGGTGTCTTCTTTCCAAAATGGGGTCATTTGGGGGGTATTTATACTATCCTGGAATTCTAGCACCTCATGAAACCTGACAGGTGCTCAGAAATGAGAGAGATGCTTCAAAATGGGAAAATTCAATTTTTGCACCATAGTTTGTAAACGCTATAACTTTTACCCAAACCAATAAATATACACTGAATGGGTTTTTTTTAATCAAAAACATGTTTGTCCACATTTTTCGCGCTGCATGTATACAGAAATTTTACTTTATTTGAAAAATGTCAGCACAGAAAGTTAAAAAAATCATTTTTTTGCCAAAATTCATGTCTTTTTTGATGAATATAATAAAAAGTAAAAATCGCAGCAGCAATCAAATAGCACCAAAAGAAAGCTGTATTAGTGATAAGAAAAGGAGGTAAAATTCATTTAGATGGTAGCTTGTATGACTGAGCAATAAACCATTAAAGCTGCAGTGGTCTGAATGGAAAAAAGGCTCTGGTCCTTAAAGAGAACCTGTTCTGAGTACAAATATTTAAAATAGACACATGAGGTAACTTCAAATGAACATTACATAGCTACCTTGCCATCAGTTCCTCTCAGAAGCTCACCATTTTCTTCTGACAATAATCCCATCCAGTTCTGACAATATTTTGTCAGATCTGAAATATATCAGTTGCTGTCAGTTATAGCTGAGAGGAAAACTGATGTACCCGGTAATGTTCATGTTTCCCTATGGCTCAAGTGGGCGATGTTACAGTTTAACTGTGTGCTGACCAGAAAGCTGTTATGGGGTAATGGCTATTTTCAAAATGGAGGACGGAAAATTCCCTTGATCACAGTGAACAAACAGGACGCGGGACAGGAGAAAGACACTGAGGAGTAGACTACATGGAAGGTAAGTATGACTTGTGCATGCTTATTTTGACTTTTATTTTCAGTACAGGTTTTCTTTAAAGAGACACTGAAGCGAAAAAAAATGATTATATTCTGATTTGTATGTGTAGTACAGCTAAGAAAAAAAACATTAAGATCAGATACATCAGTCTAATTGTTTCCAGTGCAGGAAGAGTTGAGAAACTCCAGTTGTTATCTCTATGCAAAAAAGCTATTAAGCTCTCCGACCAAGGTCGTGGAGAGGGCTGTTATCTGACTTTTATTATCTGAACTGTAATTGAACTGTTTACTTTTCCTCTAGCAGAGGAGAGTTTATTACTTCACAGACTGCTCTGAAAGACTCATTTTGAATGCTGAGTGTTGTGTAATCTGGACATAATATAGAGTGATGCAATGTTAGAAAAAACACTATATACCTGAAAATAAAAATATGAGAATATTTTCTTTGCTGCTAATCTTCTAGTAATTATTCATAGTACACAACCAATTCATTATATCATATATTTTTTTTCGCTTCAGTGTCTCTTTAAGGGGTGAAAAGACTGCGGTCCTTAAGTGGTTAAAATAGCATAAATTCAGTACTGCACATTTTCAGCCATTTTTGTTTGACGAGACACCTTTTAATCCTGCAATTAAATTAACCATGACTTAAATGTATCTGCTTTTATTACAGAACAAGGATTCTGGGGACTGTATAATCCTGACCTAAGTAACATAACAAATTTGTTGGACAGTCAGTATAATTTTTCACAGTCTAATCCAGCAGGTAAGAACGATTGCCTCACAATACAAAACTAAAAGACAGTGTTTATGGTTTTATTATAAGGGTTTTTGAAAACAACAATTTACAAACTGATAGACAGGTTTATAGATAGAACCAGCAGGGATCTGGAAAAATAAAAAGGATGAGATACCAGGACTTAATAGTACAACAAATAGCTAGCTACTACACTTTATAATCTGAGGATTAGGAAAATTACTCAAACGTTTATGGTTGCAGACAGATGCAAATACTTTCAAGCCTTATGGTAAAATTCCTGCTTCTGCTCAGGTAGGGTGTGTAGCCGTGATGGCCGCTGGTAGATGATAGATGACTCCTTGGTGGAGGGGGTGTGCAAATGCAGACCTCCAACCTGGAATGTGAACTACAATTCCAATCTTCCAACACAGGTGTAAACAGTAAATGCATTGTCCTTGTACAATTGTGCAATAAACTCTCGAATAGTTGTCTAAACAACTGGCTTTTCAGGAGAAGCAAACCAACTACTTCCTCTCCCTTTTAACAATTTAAAATGTTTCCCCTTTTTTGGGTGCCTTCACTGACCAGTAATATATAGGTTTATAGAACCTTTCACATCTATTCTTTGATGATAGGGTTAGTTTTATGGCAAAAGCCATGGTTAGTGTTAGGGCCAAGAATTGAAGGAGTTTATGTACCATGGACACGATTAGGGATATCAAGGTGGGAAGGTAGTAGAAGTAAGGCAGTGGTTAATAATAGTTTATAAGGTATATGTGAATGGACTTTAGAGTCAAGAATAGGGATGAAATTCACACCCCAGCAAATGGGTTCACATTGTTCGTCTTGAGACCACGTGGGTTTATGACCTCTTACGCATGTTCAGTTTGTTCACCATCAACAGTAACATTTTGTCCTATAATGCCACATCATGACCTTATTAAGCTAAGAGTCAGGTGTCGGGCCGTGGCAGAGGCAAGAGAGGCTCCAGCCTCAGGGCACAGTGTAGGATGGGGCACACAGCTCATTCAGTTTTCATTTAACTATTGTGTTTAAAGCAAAGAGAGATAAGAAAAGGGGATACATGGCAGTAACTGTAAGCCAGATAACTAGAGATTAAGCTGTTAGGGGGGTTGGGGGCCCTGGGGCACCTCTTACTCTAATAGCAATCAGTGTGTGACAACTGGGGTGGGAGGGATAGGGGGGGCGCACTTTGATGTCTCAACCTTGGGTGCTGGAGGACCTTGCTAAAAGTGGTCAAAAGGGATGGAGTTTGCAACAGTTTTTGTGTGCTTCTGAATACTGCAGGAAATCAATAAGAGAAGAGGGCATGGGGTGACGTCAAGATTTGTCTGTGTAGGAATAAGGCATGGGTTGGGGGTCTCAGGAATACCCAAATTCAGTTAATGGAAGAAATGTTATCTCTTGATACCCACACAGGGATTTTTGTTGTTATTGCCGTTGTTGCTGTTATTTTATTACTATGCATTTATATTCAAGAATGCACTGGTTTCTGCAAGCTGTTACAGGATGTATTTCTAATGATATAATGCAAAATAGTTGTTTTTCTTTTTGTATCATCATTACTTTTTGTTTTGACTATACAGAGGCTTATAGAACCTACAGACAGGAGAGGACCTATGGGATTTTAAACCCTACCACATGTATACATGTTAATGACTTCATCATGTTTATAGCCTCCAAACACAACTTTCCTATATATGATGTGTAAGTAAATATTTTCATTATATTAGCTCTGATACACTAAGTTTTTCTCTTTCACATATCTGTATTATACATTTTAAATGCCTAGCATGTAAAATGTACTATAAATAAGGTTGAAACATTCATTTCAAACTTTAGTTAGTCAATAACAACTTATTTTGAGATATCAATGCATACTTTTTTATTTATTATAATTATTACTTTTTTCTTCTCATCTGGGAGTCAAACTCATGACCTTATGCTTCTGAGTCAGAGGCAGTACCTCTGGACCAACTCAGCAGACTATAATTATTCCTTTTTAGTAGCCTCAAAAGTATGTAAACACCAGCTATATTTGAAATTGTTTCCCTTACAATTATAACATAAAATTCTGTTGTCATTATGCTTTCAGAAACAATTTATACAACACTAATCCTGGATTTGATTGGGGCTCATTACAAACACTAGCAGAGGAAATTCATTTCTCCTCAAGGCAGCAGTTTTTATTCCCGTTCCAGTTTCAAGAACCAGGAGTCTATGTCATGCAGCTGAGCAGTAATCATTATAAAAAGATGGTAAGCAGTGAAATGACAATAGCCATAGCAGTACCCTATAATTAAGGGACATTAAAGAGACTCTGAAGCCGGTTTAAAAACTAGTTTTTATTTAGCTTAAGGATGATGGTCACTGCTAAAATGGCGCAGAACCAGTTTTATAACCCCTAAATCCTGGGGCAAAAATCCACGACTTTCAAAGTCATGGATTTTGCTGCCCGGGGAGGTAGAGCTTAGCGCTGTAGCTCTTCCTCCATTCGCATCAACCTGCAGGCGGATCTCCGCCTCTCCCCATCCCTCTCAGTGAAAGAAGACTGAGGGGGCGGGGAGAGGCGGTGATCAGCAGGGATTGACGTGAGTAGAGGCAGAGCTACAGCCCTAAGCTCTGCCTCTATCAGGAAGCGCTCCCCGTTTTTTGCCCTGGGGATTTGGGGGTTATAAAACCCTTGTTCTGCCGCGGGAATGCAGCGTTTTAGCAGTGACCATCATGCTGAAGCTAAATAAAAGGTAAAATGGTTTCAGTCTCTCTTTAAAGTGGGGTGCAGAGGCTCTAACGACACATATTAACAGTGGTCAATCAGGGACTTAGCAGGGTCAAACAGGTTTCCTCTTATCATTTGCATTCGTGTGCTAAAGGTTATTTCACACTAGACAACGTATGCATGAACACAATTTTGCGCATGCGTTCCTGATGCATCAGCATGCACAGCGGGGCCGTTTCTGTGCAAACATCGGCAGCTCCAACACAACTACCCGATGGGAAATTGCGGGCATTGTGCAATAAAGTGTTCCCAGGTGCAATACATTGCAACACACAGAAACCATTTCTGTACTGTGAAGGTAACATGAAAGTCACAACACATAAGTGTGAAATTGCCCCTATTGCTTAATCAGCTTCCCTGAAGTCAACCATGACATTACTCAAGAGATTACTCAAGAAATTTTTCATTAGTGTCATCATTTCAACTGGCTAATGTCTTAAAGGGCATATCCAGCCTGAGAATGAAAATGCCACACTCCTGTAAGAGAAATGTATAATTACCTGTGCTGTCTTGATAGAGAAAACAAAAATGGCATTCTATTCAGGGGGATGGGTCCACATGCCAAAAGATGGCTGATTCGGGGGCTTCACAAAAGGCTTCGGGGAAGAAGACAGCTCAGGTAATTATAACTTTATTTTACATTAGGACCTCTGCATTTTCATTTTCAGGTTGGATATCTGCATGAAGGCATATGATAGTATTGCCTTTTATATTCTTCTACTGCCTCAAAACGAGAGACTGTTGTTTGTGTGGTGGGATTGTTTTGAAAATAAAAGATGTTGTTTTGTTCATTTATATTAATATATTTGTTGCTCTAGTTCATCAGGGTCATGACCATTGGAGGCCAGTGCTATGAAGAAGGGCCTTTCTTCCCGGCTGTCCCCAGGCATGTCATCCGCAATGGAATTGCACAGCTCCCCCCATCTTTAATAAAGCCTGACTGGCCAGCCATAGCTGGCATTATAACAGGTCTAACACTGGTTCTAATTACCTGCATTGTGATACTTGTAAGTTACCAAATGACTAATAAACATGTGTGGACATTACTCAGACATCAGGGACAATTTACTAGAGAGAGAACCAGGGCACAAGGTGACATTCAATATATCTCAAATCAACAGAAGATCAGCACACTCCCTGGAGTGCACATTTTACAGCCTGAGGATGGGCAACATGCCCGAAACAGCCCTCGGCCAGTGTCTGTTGCAGCTTTTTTAACATGCACACGTGAAGTTTCTCTGCATGTTGGAATAGTTTATCCTTTATACTATGCAATTGTTGATTATTGACAGGTTTGTGCTGGAATGCTTTTGATGGACTATGGGGGTCCCATGACTCCTATCTAATGCAAGTTGCCGGCACTTGTCTGTGACACTTCTTTATATGAAGGACTATTTTGTACAATAAATATTCACAATGATCTGCATTTAATTTGGAGTGTGCTTATCTTCTGTTGATTTCAGATCTATACTGTACGTCATAATGGATATTTCATACACTATATCAAATGTGTTACATTTTCATGAAATTGCACATGATTTTAAGAAGATGAGATTGTTCTCAAAAATACACAAGGGTCATCTGGAAAGTAAAGGATATTTTAATCAATTATTATTTCTCCACATAATCACTTCATTTATTTTGGCATCTATCATATTTCAGTTTTAAAAGATTTTCACTCCCTTTGTTGTAGCATCACACACCTCTCCTAAAAAGGGATGGAGTGGGTTGGAAGATTTGAGGATGTGTGTGTGTGTGTGTGGGGGGGGGGGGGGGGGGTATTCTGTAGTCTTGTGACAAGTGCTGCATGGAGAGAAAAGGTTAACTTGACAGGTGCAAGTTAAATTACACTCACAGAATGCCTTGTGTGGCAGATACTTTATAGTTGGCCCCATATTTTGAATAAAAAAATGCATAAAAATGAAATTGTTTTTCAGGAACTTTGTGGGAAAATGTGGTTAAATGGTTAAAAACCTTTAACAAACATTGCTACTGAATTCCTGATCTCTTATGCAGGTTCTCCAGCAGCAAACTTTTGTCTTACAAAAAGAGTGATGACCAGCACCGGCTATGTCTTAAAAATGCAGGTTTTTATTCTCTTAAAGCATCTGTGAATAAACATAGCTCTAAACATCCGACAGCCTCAAGGATGTAATTAAAGCTCCAGTATTATAAGCTCTTAAATGCATGCAGAGAATCAAGGACCTCAAAAGGCAATAGGAAGGGTTCCCATTGCAGCCAGGTTTGCCCACACAATGGACGCCATTTCGAACGGATGAACCGTTCTTTGTCAAGTGAATAGCATATGCTATTGCCTTTTGAGGTCCTTGATTCTCTGCATGCATTTAAGAGCTTATAATACTGGAGCTTTAATTACATCCTTGAGGCTGTCGGATGTTTAGAGCTATGTTTATTCACAGATGCTTTAAGAGAATAAAAACCTGCATTTTTAAGACATAGCCGGTGCTGGTCATCACTCTTTTTGTTGGACTATACCAAGTCAGTGCTGGCCACACGGACTAGACCAAGCACGGCTTACGAGGCGGGACAGGTGTGCTGTCTGAGAAGAAAAGCAAACTTGTGTCCTATAATACCCAGCATGTCTTTTAAACTAAGGCTACCTCTCAAATAAGGATTAAGTTCACTGCAATAAATACAATCACAAGTGTGCGTTTGTGTAGGGATTTACACATTTGCTGTTCACATGTTCACTTTTGCGCAGGTTTTGATTTTTCCCTGTGAACAGCACTGTGACAAGTTCAGCCTTCACATCCACTTGCAAGCAATAGTCTATGGTCTGATTTTATAGTCATGTACACTTGACTACTGCCACCGACTTATGTCTGCTGTAATTACCAGGTTTGGTTCCAGGACTTACGTTGGCCAGCAAAGACTGTCAGAATTCCCCAGTTCAGAAAACTCCATCTCAAATATAACTTAGACAGCTATTCGTCAAAAGGATCAGCAGTGACAGCTCAAAAGAAATATCATCCAAGAGCGAGAATAAAAGGACATGTGGACAAAAGATGGGATGAAACCACCAAACAGAAATCTCAGAGTAAGAATTTTTAAATATCTGTGAGGAGATCCACAAAATATACACTCTATGTAGAACTTGAAGACATTTTTGGCTTGCTCTGGCTTAAGGCCGGCTGCTGATGTCAAAATAGCTTAGCTTGGAGCTCTCCTGCCTGAACATTACCCACCTGTATGGTCCATGACATGAGGCTGTAAACTGTAAAGGACTGAGGTGGAAATCCTTTACCATTCCTGCAAAGACGTCTTGTCCAAGGACAAGTGGTTCATCTCATGCTCAGGGAAGTGGAGGTAACTTCCCATGTGGTGGTAGTTCATTGGGAGGGTTTAATAGTGGAATCTGGAAGCCCCACAGTAAATAGGTAAATTTTCACCAACTTCCCATGTAGATGAGAAGATTAATTGTAAAAAAAAATGTATTTAAAGTAAATTTGACAAAAGAATCTTTATTAAAGGGGAACTGAAGAGAGAGGTATATGGAGGATGCCATGTTTATTTCCTTTTAAGCAATACCGGTTGCCTGGCAGCCCTGCTGGTCTATTTCTCTGCAGTAGTATCTGAATAACACCAGAAACAAGCATGCAGCTAGTCTTGTCAGATCTGACTTTAAAGTCTGAAACACCTGATCTGCTGCATGCTTGTTCAGGGGCTATGGCTAATAGTATTAGAGGCAGAGGATCAGCAGGGCTGCCAGGCAACTGGTATTGCTTAAAAGGAAATAAACATGGCAGCCTCCATATACCTCTCTCTTCAGTTCCCTTTTAAAACAATTTTTTAAACTTTTCCTTTACCCGTATTCTTTCTTCGAACTGCATACTTGTATCTTCTCTTCTGCAACCTTCTTTCTTCTTCTGTATACTTTGATCTTGTGACATCATCTTTTCCTTAAAAACTGTACCCTTTTCCAGCATTTTCAACTGATGTCAGCTTTCTTCTACTTTAAACTTCTTTTTGTCTAGTCTTCTGTTCTTCTTCTTCTTCTATACTCTACTTCTGTCTTTCACTTCCTATAGAATGCTTGCAGAATCATCCACCTTTCCCTGCTACACATTCACTGTCACTGCTGGCAACTAGTGTTGGGCGAACATCTAGATGTTCGGGTTCGGGCCGAACAGGCCGAACATGGCCGCGATGTTCGGGTGTTCGACCCGAACTCCGAACATAATGGAAGTCAATGGGGACCCGAACTTTTGTGCTTTGTAAAGCCTCCTTACATGCTACATACCCCAAATTTACAGGGTATGTGCACCTTGGGAGTGGGTACAAGAGGGAAAAAAAATTAGCAAAAAGAGCTTATAGTTTTTGAGAAAATCGATTTTAAAGTTTCAAAGGGAAAACTGTCTTTTAAATGCGGGAAATGTCTGTTTTCTTTGCACAGGTAACATGCTTTTTGTCGGCATGCAGTCATAAATGTAATACATATAAGAGGTTCCAGGAAAAGGGACCGGTAACGCTAACCCAGCAGCAGCACACGTGATGGAACAGGAGGAGGGTGGCGCAGGAGGAGAAGGCCACGCTTTGAGACACAACAACCCAGGCCTTGCATGAGGACAAGAAGCGTGCGGATAGCAATTTGCATTTTGTCGCCATGCAGTCATAAATGTAATACAGATGAGAGGTTCAATAAACAGGGACCGGAAACGCTAACCCATCACAGATGTTCATTGTTCATGTTACTTGGTTGGGGTCCGGGAGTGTTGCGTAGTCGTTTCCAATCCAGGATTGATTCATTTTAATTTGAGTCAGATGGTCTGCATTTTCTGTGGAGAGGCGGATACGCCGCCGATCTGTGACGATGCCTCTGGCAGCACTGAAACAGCGTTCCGACATAACGCTGGCTGCCGGGCAAGCCAGCACCTCTATTGCGTACATTGCCAGTTTGTGCCAGGTGTCTAGCTTCGATACCCAATAGTTGAAGGGTGCAGATGGATTGTTCAACACAGCTACGCCATCTGACATGTAGTCCTTGACCATCTTCTCCAGGCGATCGGTGTTGGAGGTGGATCTGCACGCTTGCTGTTCTGTGTGCTGCTGCATGGGTGTCAGAAAATTTTCCCACTCCAAGGACACTGCCGATACCATTCCCTTTTGGGCACTAGCTGCGGCTTGTGTTGTTTGCTGCCCTCCTGGTCAATCTCCTCTCTAAAGTCTCCACAAGGGCCTGCTGGTATTCTTCCATTTTGACCTGTCTGGCTCTTTCTTCAAGCAGTTTTGGAACATTGTGTTTGTACCGTGGATCCAGAAGGGTATAAACCCAGTAATTGGTGTTGTCCAGAATGCGCACAATGCGTGGGTCGCGTTCAATGCAGTCCTAGGCCGAAGAGGTCATAGCCTAGGGTCACAAAACCTGTTTATTTGGGCAATTTCAATGGTGGCAAGTCTGACGTACATAAATCGCAGCAATGGCCGTTAGCAACGTCTGAATCTCACGAAATGTCTCATGCAGGTAGAAGACATATTGTTAGACTTGGGCTCCAAAGATGGGTTCCCTACATCTCTGCAAACCAGAGTTACAGGGCTCCAAATTTGGTAAAATCACACATAGGCTTTCATTGGGCCTCCTATTTACAGTTCCAAAATCTCACATCTTTTCAAAGGGCAATTACTCAGCAGTGGCAAATTTTCTAGCATTGTAGGGACCCTTAGGGGGAACATGACTGGTGAGTTTCGGGCCCCTAGGCCAAAGAGGTCCCTACAAAGGGTCCCTACAATGCTAGAAAATTTGGTACTGCTGAGCCATTGCCCTTTGAAAAGATGTGAGATTTTGGAAAGTGAAATAGGGAGGCAATGAAATCCTATGGGGGATTTTACCAATTTTGGACCCCTGTAACTCTGGTTTGCAGAGATGTAGGGACCCCATCTTTGGAATCCAAGTCTAACAATATGTCTTCTACCTGCATGAGACATTTCGTGAGATTCAGATGTTGCTAACGGCCATTGCTGCGATTTATGTACGCCACCATCACTACCATTGAAATAGCCCAAATAAACAGGTTTTTGTGACCCTAGGCTATGACCTCTTCGGCCTAGGGGCCCGAAACTCACCAGTCATGTTCCCCCTAAGGGTCCCTACAATGCTAGAAAATTTGGTACTGCTGAGCCATTGCCCTTTGAAAAGATGTGAGATTTTGGAAAGTGAAATAGGGAGGCAATGAAATCCTATGGGGGATTTTACCAATTTTGGACCCCTGTAACTCTGGTTTGCAGAGATGTAGGGACCCCATCTTTGGAATCCAAGTCTAACAATATGTCTTCTACCTGCATGAGACATTTCGTGAGATTCAGACTTTGCTAACGGCCATTGCTGAGATTTATGTACGCCACCATCACTACCATTGAAATAGCCCAAATAAACAGGTTTTTGTGACCCTAGGCTATGACCTCTTCGGCCTAGGGGCCCGAAACTCACCAGTCATGTTCCCCCTAAGGGTCCCTACAATGCTAGAAAATTTGGTACTGCTGAGCCATTGCCCTTTGAAAAGATGTGAGATTTTGGAAAGTGAAATAGGGAGGCAATGAAATCCTATGGGGGATTTTACCAATTTTGGACCCCTGTAACTCTGGTTTGCAGAGATGTAGGGACCCCATCTTTGGAATCCAAGTCGAACAATATGTCTTCTACCTGCATGAGACATTTCGTGAGATTCAGACGTTGCTAATGGCCATTGCTGCGATTTATGTACGTCACCATCACTACCATTGAAATAGCCCAAATAAACAGGTTTTTGTGACCCTAGGCTATGACCTCTTCGGCCTAGGGGCCCGAAACTCACCAGTCATGTTCCCCCTAAGGGTCCCTACAATGCTAGAAAATTTGGTACTGCTGAGCCATTGCCCTTTGAAAAGATGTGAGATTTTGGAAAGTGAAATAGGGAGGCAATGAAATCCTATGGGGGATTTTACCAATTTTGGACCCCTGTAACTCTGGTTTGCAGAGATGTAGGGACCCCATCTTTGGAATCCAAGTCTAACAATATGTCTTCTACCTGCATGAGACATTTCGTGAGATTCAGACGTTGCTAACGGCCATTGCTGCGATTTATGTACGCCACCATCACTACCATTGAAATAGCCCAAATAAACAGGTTTTTGTGACCCTAGGCTATGACCTCTTTGGCCTAGGGGCCCGAAACTCACCAGTCATGTTCCCCCTAAGGGTCCCTACAATGCTAGAAAATTTGCCACTGCTGAGTAATTGCCCTTTGAAAAGATGTGAGATTTTGGAACTGTAAATAGGAGGCCCAATGAAAGCCTACTGGTGATTTTACCAAATTTGGAGCCCTGTAACTCTGGTTTGCAGAGATGTAGGGAACCCATCTTTGGAGCCCAAGTCTAACAATATGTCTTCTACCTGCATGAGACATTTCGTGAGATTCAGACGTTGCTAACGGCCATTGCTGCGATTTATGTACGTCAGACTCGCCACCATTGAAATTGCCCAAATAAACAGGTTTTGTGACCCTAGGCTATGACCTCTTCGACCTAGGACTGCATTGAACGCGACCCACGCATTGTGCGCATTCTGGACAACACCAATTACTGGGTTTATACCCTTCTGGATCCACGGTACAAACACAATGTTCCAAAACTGCTTGAAGAAAGAGCCAGACAGGTCAAAATGGAAGAATACCAGCAGGCCCTTGTGGAGACTTTAGAGAGGAGATTGACATCCCCCCCCTCCTCTAGCCAGTTGTACCCCGACAGACTGACTTCCGCAAACCCAGGACGACCAGGAGGGCAGCAAACAACACAAGCCGCAGCTAGTGCCCAAAAGGGAATGGTATCGGCAGTGTCCTTGGAGTGGAAACATTTTCTGACACCCATGCGGCAGCACACAGAACAGCAAGCAGGCAGATCCACCTCCAACACCAATCGCCTGGAGAAGATGGTCAAGGACTACATGTCAGATGGCGTAGCTGTGTTGAACAATCCATCTGCACCCTTCAACTATTGGGTATCGAAGCTAGACACCTGGCACAAACTGGCAATGTACGCAATAGAGGTGCTGGCTTGCCCGGCAGCCAGCGTTATGTCGGAACGCTGTTTCAGTGCTGCCGGAGGCATCGTCACAGATCGGCGGCGTATCCGCCTCTCCACAGAAAATGCAGACCGTCTGACTCAAATTAAAATGAATCAATCCTGGATTGGAAACGACTACGCAACACTCCCGGACCCCAACCAAGTAACATGAACAATGAACATCTGTGATGGGTTAGCGTTTCCGGTCCCTGTTTATTGAACCTCTCATCTGTATTACATTTATGACTGCATGGCGACAAAATTCAAATTGCTATCTGCACGCTTCTTGTCCTCATGCAAGGCCTGGGTTGTTGTGTCTCAAAGCGTGGCCTTCTCCTCCTGCGCCACCCTCCTCCTGTTCCATCACGTGTGCTGCTGTTGGGTTAGCGTTACCGGTCCCTTTTCCTGGAACCTCTTATATGTATTACATTTATGACTGCATGCCGACAAAAAGCATGTTACCTGTGCAAAAAAAACAGACATTTTCCGCATTTAAAAGACAGTTTTCCCTTTGAAACTTTAAAATCGATTTTCTCAAAAACTATAAGCTCTTTTTGCTAAAAAAAAATTCCTCTTGTACCCACTCCCAAGGTGCACATACCCTGTAAATTTGGGGTATGTAGCATATAAGGAGGCTTTACAAAGCACGAAAGTTCGGGTCCCCATTGACTTCCATTATGTTCGGAGTTCGGCCATGTTCGGCCCGAACCCGAATATCTAGATGTTCGCCCAACACTACACGTGACCCGTTCGGCCAATCACAGCGCTAGCCGAACGTTCGGGTAACGTTCGGCCATGCGCTCTTAGTTCGGCCATATGGCCGAACAGTTTGGCCGAACACCATCAGGTGTTCGGCCGAACCCGAACATCACCCGAACAGGGTGATGTTCTGCAGAACCCGAACAGTGGCGAACACTGTTCGCCCAACACTACTGGCAACCCCAAACACCACCCGCTTCCTGACTTCTGACAACTCCCTCTCCCCAGCACCAACACTCTTCACCACAGCATCACCAACATTGCTAACGCCTCTTGGAAGTGTCATTCCCTGTTGCTCCCTGCATTGCAAAAAGGCCCAATGTGAAAAGGAACACTGGCAGTGACAAAAGCATCTTTAAATTTCTTATTGGGACTCCTCATTGATCCTTTGATTAGCATATCTTTACTAGAACAGTTGCACACAACACAACCTGCTACCAATATTGTCAAGCTCTGCACTGGTGGCAGCACAATTCTGTAGCTTATTCTTCAGGAGGAAATGATACTAGTGCTTACCGGACACTCTTCTTTACTGTAACTGGACCTTTCACCTTAAAGATCTTAATCTGGTAAATTCTTATTTTAGGTACAATACTCTTAGCAGATTCTAAGCGGTGCTCAGACATTACCTTTTGTGTGAAAATGGCTTTCTGCAGTGAAAAGACCTGCCTTGATATTTAGGGCTCATTTTTGCTAACCAACACAACTGTCATTTTCGTGTTTACCATTTATCTGCATCAGTGTTTTACTTCAGCTTACATCTGGAAATATGCCTGAAGAAGGGGACTAGATCCCAGAAAGCTTGCATCATTTAACTCTATTAGTTAGCCATTAAAAGGTATTATTTCTTACAAAACGTTGTTTTTTTTCTACCTATATAATTTGTTTGGCTAACACGGTACAGAAACTTTTTTGCTACTATCATTTTTGCTAGGGGTAATTTGTTGCGTTTCCCTGGATGCAAATTCGGATGGGGAAACGCAGCCTAAGGAAATCAATAGGCTGCTGCCCTATTCACATGCGGGGGAAAAAATTGGATGGCATGGGGAAAAAAACAGATCACACATGCAAACCCCTATAGCCATGCACGGCATAGCTAGAAGGACTTGGATGCAATTTTGCACCGCTGCAATTCTCCGAAACGTACATCAGTCATCAGATGAAGTGAAAATGGGCCCTTAGATCACATGACCAGAAGCAGCTGTGATAGGGTCTCAGGCTTTGTGGTAATGGCTACTTCTAGTGTCTTGGCTGCCTCATTTCCACAGATCAGACTAGAAGCTGAGTAGAAAGCAGCCTACAGCAGTCTGTGGTCCAGGAAGTGAATCTCTAGGCCCCATACCAGGCATTTTACAAGTCGTTTATTTGGCATCAGCTAATAAAAGAGCATTTACGTAGACATAAGAAAGCATATTAGTTTGCATTTGTTTTTGGTTTTTTTTAGTCTACACAGGTCTATAAAATAATTTGCGCCTGTATAGGGGCTTCACATTCTTTCTGTTCAGTATATTTTGACCAATCATGAAAAAATTTCCATTTTTAGAATTCCTTACAGGTGATGAATTTTGGGACTATGACCAGCAGGTGGACTTGGAAAGCTTCGATTCTCACGCATTCTATGATATTTTATTGAAGCAATCTTTTCTGGTCACCTCCAGGCTTGGACAGTTAAAAGATGAGGTACGTAAAGAAACGCCAAGAGGGAATATATTCTTTTGCCATTTATGCATAATTAATGTCTGAGTATAAAGGGAAATATGAATGACAACAAAGGGCTGGTGAAACACCAGAGCAGATCTGGAGCATTTTTTAAACCGCTTGTAGGGGGAAAACCACTTGGCTAATGAAAGTGAATGGGATGGTGCACACCAGAGCGGTTCATTTTTCCTACAAATGCAAACTCCGAGGCGGCAGCATTTTTTAAATTTCTGAGGCATTTTTGCCTCAATGTTAAAGTATAGGAAAGTGGAAAACAGCTCTGAAAAATGCCAGATCAGAGAGGTTTTCCAGGTGTTTTTGTTACAGAAACTGTTCAGTAACAGCTTTACTGTAACAATATAAAACGCTAGTCATGTTTAGAAAACCTCTCTAGACATACCTAGAATCGCTCTGAAATCTGCTTCAAAAACCTCTAGCGATTTGCGGATCTGCTAGAGGATTTTGGTGTGCACTGGGCCAAAGTCTATTATTTGTGTAATTAGAATGCCCTAAACATGCAAAGAACACTTTCTGTGATTTTATTTTCAGTAACCAATTCCAGACGTAATGCTGAATGTAAAAATTAAAAACACACTTATGCTAATAAACCTGCATGTGAGGCATTCACAGGGCTGTCATAGAGTAATCACACCTGAAAATGGAAAACTCTGGCATCTTACAGGAAGACAGCAAAAACACCTACAAAAAAAAACATACCGGTAGATTTGTAGTTCCTCATATTCACATGAAGGTGAACCCCTGAGCCCATACAAGGCCAATCTCATTCAATCCCTTGATATGAGGGTGAGAACTCAAGACATTATAAGGACAATCTCATTATCAGGACCCTACTCTTGATATAAGGGTAAGGCCCTGAGCTATGACAACTCAATCTCGCTCTGGGGAGCCTACCCTAACAGTGCATATAATCACAACCTACACAAACAATGATTGTCTTCATAATGGGAAACATATCTTGAAGATCAAAACCTAGAGACAGGTGTATTTGATTTGAGAAAGCAGAGTAGCTAGATGTTACCTTTTCCTGTGATTTCCTAGCTAGAAATCCATTTTTTTTTTCACATAAACTGAAACAGCAGGCTCTGTGGGTAAGACAGCAGCTGCTACTTGGCACCATTATAACAATCATTATACTAGGTGGTGGCTGGAAAATATACTAGTTAAGGGCTCTGCCTCTCACACAGGGGATCTAGGTTAGAATCTCAGTTGTTCCTGTTCAGTAAGCCAGCACTTTTTCAGTAAGGAGACCTTGTGCTACACTCCCTAACACTGCTACCGCCTTAGAGCGCACCCTAGTGGCTGCAGCTCAAGTGCTTTGAGTCCGCCAGGAGAAAAGCGCAATATAAATGTTATTTGTCTTGTTGAATCAGACCACAAGGGGGCAGAGCACTGATAAAGATTTCTGAGAACACTACAAGTCTCTGAAAATCTTTCCTACAGGAAATGGTTGCTGAAATGCTCCGGAACGGGAGTTTTACAATAGCCAATCAAGGAATGTATACGCAAATAAAACTGCATGCCTATATAAGATTAGAAAAACCTTCACTCCTGGAGTTTTAATGATTGTAAATCACATGGTAGTCTTCTAAACACAAAGGAAATATTACAAAACACTAGAAATGCTGATTTGTTGAAAATATAAACGGATTTATGTACTTTCCTTACAGGTAAAAGT
This sequence comes from Hyperolius riggenbachi, assembly GCF_040937935.1. NCBI lineage: Eukaryota > Metazoa > Chordata > Amphibia > Anura > Hyperoliidae > Hyperolius > Hyperolius riggenbachi. Next base: position 282,279,285 of record NC_090651.1, read on the forward strand.
GTTCTATGAAAAACTTGTATGTGAAGTGGGTACCTTAAAAGAAACATTTGTGAAACGTCTAAGTATGATTGGTCACCCAACTCGATACGGCAATTCGATACTGGAGGGCTATATTCAGAAAAAGCAAGAGGTGTGTATGTTTTCATCCAAACATTCCATGGCTATATAGAATGTCCTCAATTCACTAAGCAGTTTAGACTAGTCTACAGATAGTTTTTAGTCTGCTAATGGTTTGGTGTAATGTTTTAGACCTGTTTTTAGACCTGGTCTAACATTCAGTAATTACACAATTCACAAAGGCAAACAAGGAGTAACCACGCCCACTTTTTCTGACAGAGATTAGACCATCTGATTTCTGTAGGTAAAGTAATTCTGTGAGGTATTTTAGATTTGAGGATCGAACCTTTTGAATTAACTATGCAGGAATTTAATTGTATCCAGAGGAGAGCTCATCAGAGTCATAGCTACTAGGATGTCAGTCATAGCTACTAGCTTGTGAATTGCATCTTTTGATTTTGAGCTTTTGGGGCCATTTCCCCTGCTTTACCCACCTAATTACCAAATGTTTTAGACCAGGTCTAAAAACAGGTCTAAAACATCAACTGACCAAACTATCAGTAGACTAAAACCATCAGTAGACTAGTCTAAACTGCTTAGTGAATTGAGGCCATATGTGTCCATTGAAAAAACACAATAGAGCAGATGTCTACAAAATATACTTACGTTAGAGTGCTCAGAAATCACTTGATTTTCGGCATCAATATCCAATCGATTCTATCATAATGACTGAATCTGGCAGATATCGAGGCTCAACATGGTGACCCAATCAATCATTTTGATCAATTTCAAGATCTATAGGGCATGCTGGAAAATCTCAGTCGTAAGGGCTCGTTCGGGTGTGCCGCGGTAACGCCATTCGATTTCCTGATGATTACATTAACACCCCACCACCCCCACCCCTGGGCCGTGGTGTGTGTTGCATGCTCACCTGTCACACTGGCTTAACTCTTCGCTTCCTCTAGTAATGTATAAGCAAATCGTGCACGATTTTTGGAGTGTCCTATTAAAATTTTCTATTTTCTAAATTTTTTATACTGACGGCACTTGTGTCTGCTTCAAGGAGGTAAGTTCACCACTGCCACCTATTTATTTTTAACAATTTTAGCTATTTTTACTCTTTTTGATGCCTCTGTTTGCTTATACATTGTTAGAGTCTACCATTGGTGAAGGGGTGCTACCTCCTTGTTTTTGATCTACGGAGAGCAGCTTCTTAATCCTGAGTGGAAACAGGTGTAATCTCCCCACCTGCAATTACACTGGTTGCCTATAGGTAACCCTGGTTTGTGAGTATTAGTATACTTACTTTTCATTATTCAAATCGATTACCAGTCCTTACTATACTATATCGGGCTCTCGTTGTTCCTTTCTGTTGTGTTTCCTTACAATCAATCGATTCCGGACTCAACCCTTGCACGAATAATCTTCAGAATTTATTGTAATAATGTATGCGGTTATACAGCAGACAAAAAAGCACAAAGTTTCGGGCTACATGCCCTTTCTCAAGTGCACTTGAGAAAGAGCATGTAGCCCGAAACTTTATGCTTTTTTGTCTGCTGTATAACCGCATACATTATTACAATAAATTCTGAAGATTATTCGTGCAAGGGTTGAGTCCGGAATCGATTGATTGTGTATGGACTGGATTATGATTGAAGGCTTGATGGACCTCCTACGATGATCTGTGACTCCCCCAGATCAACAGAGTGATTCCTGAGGTCTGTGGACAACCCCCGTTGTGTGTTTCCTTACAAGCAAGATTGGCCTTCTCACCTCCTCTAGTATCCGGCTTCTTTTTAAAATGCCGTTGTGTGTGCCTGTGCCATGTTACACCGGTGCACGTTGTGACATCACTACACGCACTGATGTAACATGGTGTGGGCACTTGCGGTGGCAATTAAAATGCATGCTGGACATCCCAGGAGGGGAAAAGAGGGGCACATACACTTGGAGAGGGCAGCCTGGCAGGCAGTGGTGTTAGGACGATTCCATGCTGAAATCTATTGGAGATCTGTCTGCATAGTGTGGGCAGGCAATAGATTCCTCTCTGATTAGATTAATTTAAAGGAGGGTCTATCTATCTGATGGCTGATCTGGAGGTGTGTCATGAGCTTTTGGAGTCATTCCCCCAGTCCTGACATATGCAGAGTTCTTTAAGAGAAGTAAAAAAATTCTCAAAAACGATTTGCTTATTTCTAGTTCTTGCTTAGTGGACAAACATTTTTTTCTGCCTTATTCCGTCATATGTGATAGGGTGACAACGTCACCTTAAAGTTCCCATGCAGTGGTTTAAGATCATAGGCTTGTGATTACTATTGTCTTGCATACAACAGTATTCTGTGGCCCGTATGCAATTCACTTTTTCTCCTGAGTTTTCTCCTAGGCAATATTTTCAAACTTGTCAATAAAAGGCATTTTAAACCAACAACAAGCAAGAAAACACTTAAAATAATTTTGATAGTAATTTTTGAACTACTTTTTGGTACTTTTTCAATTACAAAGTGCTGGAAAATTATTTTAAATAGAAGATGAAAAATTATCCCCTAGGAGAAAACTCAGGAGAAAAAGTTAATTGCATATGGGCCTGTGTGTTTATTAAGTTGTACCTAAATAATGAAAGCTGACATGAGGTCCTAATTCCATCTTAAAGTGCACCTCCAGACTAAAAATCGACTCAGCAGCACTGAAAAGGCCTGGTGTTTCTTTAACAGTTTCACAGCATCAGAACTTTGTTTCTCTTATACAAGCCTCATTTTTAGCTGCACAGAAGAAAACTGCCCAGGCTTTTTTCCCTGATGCTGTGCAAAGCATGATGGGATTTCTAATGTTGTTGTTCTCGTTCTGCTGTTTTTGTGCAATTTTTTTTTCTTTACATTTTGAATTTGACATTTGAAGCCTAGCGTGTGCAGCTGGGAGGGGTAATCAGGACATAGGACAGTTGGAACTGTGTCTCCTGCTCCTTGTCACCTCCTTTCAACCAAAAAGATGGCTGCCCCGATGACAAAGATGGCAGCCCCCATGAATCACAAACATTTGCCTGTTCTTTTAAAACAGGGTGGGTAAGAGATTATATTACCTATCTATTCTAATTAACATAACTAATGTAACTTAATGACAGTATGGTTGTTTAGGCTGAAGTTCCCCTTTAAGCCTCATTAAGGAATCCTGTTGTTAGTAGCATTTTATTTCTCATGTATGTCTCTCCTTTTTGGTCCGACATTAGGTTGATTTAGAGATAGCCAAGAAAAAGAGACTGGCAGCTGAGTATGAGGAGATCCTAAACAAGCATCTGCGAGTTTTACAGGAAGATGTTAAGTCCCAGGAGGAGCATTGTGTTTTATTTAATGCAGCACTGAGAGAATCCATTAGACTGCTGGAGGTAATTAGAGATAAAACCGGAACATCAGAGTCTGGGAACACACAATATATGATAAAATGGCAAAAGTAAGTAAAGAGCTAAATTAAAGACCCCTTAAAATTAAAAGCATAAAAATATATAAATCTGTGCTAGAGACTTGCGCAGGGACTTAATCTTTGATATAGGTGGAAGCCTTCCATAGAACTGACTGCACATTAAGCAGGTGGATGTCGCATGTGGACAGGGCTGGGTTTCTGGAAAGGCCTGGGTTTTGTGCGGCTGCTGCCCAAGGGGGTTGAAAGATAAGGAAAGTCAAGAAACAAATGGAAAAGGGGTGCTGCTGTCCCAGAGAGCTGTACATGAAACAGAGGAAGATAGAGTTACATAGAGTTTCAATCCTTGATGGCATTGGTTACCCATAACCTTCAAGTATCTGTGAGATGAAAGAGATCAGGAGCCCATCGGCGCAATATCGTAGGACAAAGAGATATAGACACAAGTTTGTACATAGTATACTCACAAGGGTGGGTTGCAAGAACTTGCAACCATCATCTGAGCCTGCCGAAACATAACCATCCCCGCCCGTGTCCCAGGTCTGTTAAAGCAGATGCTCGTCAACCTCTCTCCTTAATTACCGTATTTGTCGCCGTATAAGACGCACTTTTTCTCCCCCAAAAGTGGGGAGAAAAAGTCCCTGCGTCTTATACGGCAAAGGCAGGGAATCCCCAACTTAAAGGGAAGGTCCAAGCAAAAAAAAAAAAAAAGAGTTTTACTTACCTGGGGCTTCTACCAGCCCCATGTAGCCATCCTGTGCCCTCATAGTCACTCATTGCTGCTCCAGTCCCCCGCTGGCAGCTTTCTGACCTCGGAGGTCAGGGCCGCATTGCGTACATTTTTACGCATTCCCGCTAGTGCAGGAACATTAACATATACATTTTTACGCGTTAGTGGTGCAACGAATACATTTTTGTTCCTGCACTAGCTGGAATGCGTAAAAATGTATGCAATGCGGCCCTGACCTCCGAGGTCAGAAAGCTGCCAGCGGGGGACTGGAGCATCAGTGAGTGACTACGAGGGCACAGGATGGCTACATGGGGCTGGTAGAAGCCCCAGGTAAGTGAAACTCATTTTTTTTTTTTGCTTGGACCTTCCCTTTAATAACGCCCGCCGATACGAACCGCGACCCGCCGCCATGTTGGGGATTCCCTGCCTTTCTGTTCCTGCCTTTCTGTGCCCGCCTGCGTCTCCTGGTCCCCCGGATGCAGTGTTAATAGCGGCGGCAACTTACCTTTGGCAGGCTCCCGCGCTGATCCTAGATCATTGCGCTGCCCCCCGCTAGCCTCCTCTGCCTCCCCCCTGTGTATTTGGCCCCCCGGGTGAAGGAATAAAGTATCGGCAGCTTACCTCTGCAGTGCGCCCGCGATGACTGCAGACATCCGTCTTCCAGGCACTTCTCGCTCTAGTGGCCGGCTTGAACTGATGACGCGCAGTTCAAGCTGGTCACTAGAGCGAGAAGTGCCTGGAAGACGGATGTCTGCAGTCATCGCGGGCGCACTGTGGAGGTAAGCTGCCGATACTTTATTCCTTCACCTGGGGGGGCAGATACACAGGGGGGAGGCAGAGGAGGCTAGCGGGGGGCAGCGCAATGATCTAGGATCAGCGCGGGAGCCTGCCAAAGGTAAGTTGCTGCTGCTATTAACACTCCAATCCGGAGGGCAGGAGACTCGGGCAGGTGGGAGGGAGGAAGGCAGGGGGGCAAATAAGGGCACATGGGGGCACAGAAAAACACATGAGGGGGCACAGAAAAACACATGGGGGCACATCAGGACACATGGGGGGGGGCACAGGAGCACACATGGGGGCACATGAGGACACATGGGGGGCACATGAGGACACAGGAGGACACATGGGGGGCACTGAAGGACACATGGGGGCACATGAGGACACACAGGAGAACCCATGGGGGGCACAGAAGGGCTCATGAGGACACATGGGGGGCACAGAAGGACACATGGGGGCACATGAGGACACACAGGAGAACCCATGGAGGCACAGGAGGGCACATGAGTACACAGGAGGACACATGGGGGGCACAGGAGGACACATGGGGGGCACAGAAGGACACATCAGGCACATGAGGACACACAGGAGAACACATGGGAGGCACAGAAGGGCACATGGGGGGCACAGGAGGACACATGGGAGGCACAGAAGGACACATGGGGCACATGAGGACACACAGAAGGACATGTACAAGACGCTCCTGGAATATGGACGCACCAGGTTTAGTATTTTCTTTTTCCCTGATTTTTGCCCTCTAAACCTGGGTGCGTCTTATATTCCGGAGCGTCTTATACGGCGCGAAATACGGTAGTTGTGCGGACTGTAAGGTCCTTGTGACTATAAAACCCTTGAGGGTCTGGACTATGCTAAAAACACTGGTAGACGTGCCTCCACCAGTGTTTTTAGCACAAAACAGAGGTGGTGATCTACATGAGTAGTCGAAATGGAATTGGGGATACTGCACATGGAATGGGGAGGGGGGGGGGTTGCTGCTGCACATGGAAGAGGAGCAACAAGAAAGTTGTCTTAGGGGCGCTAAAAGTATAAATCCAGCCTTGGACATGGATGGGAGCTGTAAATGATATAGGAAAATGACATATGAGGGGATTATACATGCAGAGTAGGAGTTGCTGCACATTGATGGAAGTTCTACTGCACATAAAAGAAGGTTGCTAAAATGGAATGGGGAACTGCTGCACATAGAGGATGCACTGTATGTAGGAGATAGACATTCATATGACATAGGGCCTTTTTCTTCACCTGAAATAGGGGGCAGCACATAAAATGGCGGTAGTTGCTGCACATGGAATGATAGCTCTAGTAGCACAAGAAAGAGGGGTGTACTGACAAGTCGAGCTACACATGAGGGGCGGCACCTGTGGAGGTATTGTACATGGAACTTACTGCCAAGACAAGAGCTTCATGTTTGTTGAAGCTTAAAGGGAATCCAAGGTCAGAGGGTTATGGAGGCTGCCATATTTTTTTCCTTTTAAACAATACTAGTTGCCTGGCAGTCATCCTGACCATGTGTCTCTAATACTTTTAGCCATATACCCATAAATAAGCATGCAGCAGACCAGGTACTGTGACTCAGCTTACAGAAGATCAACAGGGCTGCCAGGCAACTAGCATTGTTTACAAGGAAATAAATATGGCAGCCTCCATATCCCTCTCACCTCGGGTTCCCTTTAATCATAACCCTGCCTATTTGCAAAACAACCCACAGAAAGGTCCCAGCATGCATTGTGGGTTGCCTACACATTAATTAAAGACGTTATTTGCATATTTTCTTTGAGGGATTATAAAGACGCTGAATTGGCACAGAGAAGTTTATTGGTGTCCATGAAAAACATATTTTCACAAAATATGTGGATTTGCATTGCATGATTTAAGTTATATTTAGATTTGAAAGCTTTCCTTGTTAATCCTGGATACTGGTTAGTTGTACACAGGGGCATAACTAAAAATCACTGGCCTCCCTGCAAAACTTTGGATGGGGCCCCCTCCCACAAAGGGGGCTGGGCGCTGTACACAAGAGCCTGCTGCACACTGAATAGGGACTGTCTGCAAATCTTTGTATCATTCCTTATCAGTGGCTGAGCAGATGCAGTCATTAGAACAAGTGTGCAGAGAGCAGAAATCTTCTTCTTTCCTTGCCCATGGTTGTCAGGTTCTCAGGACGGGGCCCCCTGTGGATTCTGGGCCCCCCTGCAGCTGCATCCCTTGCAGGGTTTATTGTTACGCCCCTGGTTGTACAGTAATGATTCATGGTAACACAGCTTCCATACTCACCTTCATGTGATGTGCAGATGTCTCGCACAGTTTGACACGTCTTGCAATACAATGTACACGGCTGTCATGAAGGAGAGCAACAGACTGAAACTGTGGGGTGTGCTGGGCGAAGGAACTGGAGCATATCTAGTAAATAAGGATAGAACCAGATTACTGTCAAAAAGGGATCTCATAGGTAAGTCTATTTTGGTTTAATGTTTTAAATAATTATAGCGTACCTTTTGACACAATCTTTTTTCTTGTTGTCACCTTTTAATGTGAACTTTTTTTTAGTTCTGAGGAACTAAGGGTGAATACCTACATCCAATCTTGAGTAGCCGTTGTTGGCCAATTTTACCACTTCCAAGTTCCATGTAGTATGAGGGCTAACAGATTTTGAATACTGTGAACAAAGTGTGCAGGTAAACTTTCATTAAATGGAGGTGGGAAAATTGGCCCATGATTGGATTGGATTGGATATGTGTATCCACCCTTAGAAGTGTACATTAAGGGCTTGATTCACAAAGCGGTGCCAATTGTTTAGCACGGGTGTGCTAAACAGTTAGCACGGGAAGTGCTTTTCGCGGAGTTTTGCGCACGCAAAGTGCCGCGATTCGCGCGATCGCGGACTTTTGCCCGCGCAATTTGGCGCAAATTGCGCGTGCAAAAGTCAGCGATCGCGCAAATCGCGGCACTTTGCAAAGCTCCATGAAAAGTACTTCACGTGCTAACTGTTTAGCACACCCGTGCTAAACAGTTAGCACCGCTTTGTGAATCAGGCCCAAACTGTTTAGAGGCAGATTTTTTTTCTTTCAGATGCAGATAATGTTGATTCCATAATTTTCAGAAATTCATCTCCCATTGAACAGATTATACATCCTGTATCTCTGTTCTGGAAGGTTAGACAACAATTTTCATCAGTGAAACTATAATCTCTACATATGTAAAACATTTCACAAATGCAGTATGACCATGTGTAGCAAAGTTTAGTTTGTTACTTACTGGTTTTAGATGTGCAATGTTGTCCTGTCGGGCCACTGAGGATCATGACCCCAGCCCACACCATATTTATCATGTCAACTCCTTCAAAGTACCAGGCAGAAGTCCCTCATCCCCAACAACCTGGCTAACCTTGTGTGCACTCATACATGTGCACATGATGATGTTATAGTTTATGCACAGAAGAAAGGTTAACACAAAGAAAAGGGGGTCTTAGTGTGCCACAAGAAGTAAGACGTAGGATGGTTAGCAGCATGTTAAAGACAGTTACTTCCAAGGACTTTTATAAAAGTAGTCCAATACCACTTTAAAAAAAAAATAAGTTTTGAGCCTGAGCAGACAAAGAGTAGCATGAAGGATTAGGTGCAGCCATCGTCATCTTTGGGAGGGTTTTTATCAAAGTCTCCTGGGCCTCTACTGATAGGGACAGCTTGGAACAGACTTCAGCTTACTCTCTGAACTTCCTACTAATGGGAGTAATGTTGATCTTCTCAAATGTATCCACCTCAGGTGTAATATACAGTATATACCTTAATATTTGATGCCCACAAGTGAAGTATAAATCAGAAGGTGGGGAAGGACACAGGGGTCAATAGGCATAACAGCAAAATTTTCCCAATTGACCCTAAGACCCGAGAACTTCCCAAAAATAACCATGATGTCAATAGTAGCCTTCGGGGAGGAATACATGTCACCCAAAAATAGTAGGGTGTTGTTGGCATAGAAAGCAATTTTCTCCTCAAGGGAGCCATATTTAAAGCTGACAATTTGCTGGGAATTATGGATAAAACTAGAGAGAGGTTCAGTGGTCATTGCAAACAGGAGGGATAAGAGGGCAGCCCTCCCTAGAGCAACTTTTCAGCTCCAATGCAACTGATACTAAATATTTAACCTTTATTGCTGCAGTATGGTGATTATACAGTATTTGGACCGGTTACCACTTTAAATTATGCAAAATATTGAAGTCAAGGGCACACTGGAAATCACCTCCTTCACATGCTGTACCAGGCATCATTGGACCTTGGTTTTGTAGTCAAACTAGGAAACCTATTTATTTTTTGAACAAATAAAGCTTTCTCTTGATGCTGTATACAAACTAAAACATATTTTTTTCAGGATGGGAAGAAGAAAAACAGAGCAATATTTTTATAAAAAAAAATAATACCTAAAGTGAGATCTATGGGAATTTTTGTTTTCTAAACATGGATTTTTTGTTATTGAGAAGGAATTACAAAATATGTCTATTTTGATGATATTTTGATGGATTTGTGTGACTTGCAATTAATGTTACCTATCATGGAAAAACAGAGTAGTCTGTAGCTCTCTAGTGATGTAGTCCATGATAAAAACTATGTGCAACCAAAATCTGAAACCCCGCTGAGTGATTGTGTTTATTAATTCACACTATTATTGAATGTAATGCTGTTTATTTATTTAAGCTTTAGATGGGTCTCTGCTGGAGAATGACATTGTATGTTTTGATCCGATACTTGGACTAATCACCCCGACTGCACACTCCGTCATGCTGCTGTCCAGCCATTACCTGATGCCAGTTCCAACTGATTACTTTGTACATCGTGACACAGGAAAGGCTCTTCCTATCGTTGGGAACATTGGTTATGATCCTGCTACCTCTCAGCTGATATCAACTATAGATTCTGGTTATGGTAAGGAACTCCCCGCCATCACCACCCCGTAACTAAAAGTTAGCATGCTGTATGACACATTTTTGAGTCTGTATCTATCCTCCATCTCATAAAATAGCTTTTTTAAATATCCCACAGTTTAATCTATGAACCATTGACCTGTTTTATCTCTTTTGTGCTCTCAGAAGCCATTTCATGTTTTATGGCTGTAATTCCTTATCAGTGAGGGTTACCCTATAGCCCAACCTGGTCCCAACTTGGACATAAACTGTCACTTGCATACCTGATTTTTAACTCTTTTAGGCAGAGTAAGAAAAAACGGAACATAACATAGTGCTTTGCACTGTACATACACATGTCTATCTCTTCATGTCACGTGTCACCTCATGTATCCTTTAAAGCTAACCCTGCATTATATAACATATCTTTAATTCTTTATGATTTATTTCTCAGATTTCTTATACTTTTACAATTTATGTTCAAAAATGGTTTAATGATTCACAAGGTCTGATAATAAATGCCAGTCTTGTTGTATTCAAACATATTTTGTGTTTGGTTAACATAGCAGTCATGTGATCGGGTGAAAGCTGACTGGCTCCTGAACGGTCAGTATGCAAACCTGTAAACTGCTAAGTTCAGTCTGTTTATCTTACTAGTGGTCTCAATCACCAGTGAACAAAACAACAAAGTATATATATATATATATATATATATATATATATATATATATATATATATATATATATATAACCAAAAATAAAAAATATATCATTTAGGGTTAAGTACAATAAATACAGTATCAAATATGCTATTAACCACTTCAGGACCATGCATATTAAAATCTGTGTCCCTTCTTTGAATGCTAGTTTCTGACACATTGTAGATTTTTCTCCAACAGTTTTGTGTACTTTGACAGCTGAAACCTATTGGAATGAATGAGGAACAATTTTGATTGGCTCCTGTCCTGCTCACCTAATCACTATGATCGCGTAATTATCACTTTTTCACCCTTAAAATCCTCATTTCCACCTCTATTTAGTGCCCTTGCAGTGTACCTAAAAAATAAATAATCTACACAATTTTGAAATTTCTGCATAGACGACATATAGAATAATCAGTTTCTGAAAGTTTTACTGCTGCAATTTGAGATATTTGCATATTTTTGGTTGGAAAATTCCATTTTTTTTTCATTTTTCAAGCATATTATCTCTTTAAAACACAAGCAAATTCCAGATTTACTATAATTAATGGATATCAAAAGAAAGCCATATTTGTCCTGAAAAAAGCAAGACTAAATATGTTTGGGTAGACTAAAAATTACCCAAGATCTATCAACTTAAAGGGACTCCGAGCAGTGCAGAAACTATGGAAAGATGCATATCATTTTAAAGCTCTCTTTCTCCTCTTTCCAATGATATATAAACCGCCGCCCTATACGTCTTTTAATTTTCGCTATTTTCGCGATTGAAATTGCCGTGGCCACGATTTCAATTGCAAAAATAAAGAAAACGAAAAGGCGTAGAGGGACGGTTTAGGTGTCGCCAGAAAGAGGAGAAAGAGAGCTTCAAAATGATATCCATCTTTCCATAGTTACATTGTATTACACAGGCCGACTTTTTCTGCTGAATAGAGCTGCTGACACTGGGGAAAGTGTCGTCCTGTGTAATACAAGTAACTATGGAAAGATGGATATCATTTTGAAGCTCTCTTTCTCCTCTTTCTGGCGACACCTAAACCGTCCCTCTACGCCTTTTCGTTTTCTTTATTTTTGCGATTGAAATCGTGGCCACGGCAATTTCAATCGCGAAAATAGCGAAAATTAAAAGACGTATAGGGCGGTGGTTTATATATCATTGGAAAGAGGAGAAAGAGAGCTTTAAAATGATATGCATCTTTCCATAGTTTCTGCACTGCTTGGAGTCCCTTTAAGCTGAGGCATAGCAGAATTATGAAAATTGGCTTGGCCCTGATGTGGTTTAAACACTATACTTTCCCCACCGCATGTCCGCAAATTACCCTATGACTGTATGCACACAGTATACAGCTATTTCTTGGAAATTCTGTATGAGTGGTAATTATCATTTACCATAATAGTTTTTATTCTCTTTCCTTGTAGGAGAAATGTGGAAAACAGGAGTTCCAGTATTGCCATATATTACATATCCTCTGGATGCAAGCACAGGATTACCAGTAGAATGCAAACTTCCTGATATACGTCAAGCTCAATGTCAAAACTTCACTCTAATGGTGGATCCGGTACCTGGCTTAGAGGTACCAATCCTTGCTGTGACAAGACACCCCCAAACACGGCAGTGGCTGGCTGTGGGAGGCACTTACCTCCATCCTCTAACAAACTTACCGTCTCCTATTGAAATTGGAGGTCCGATGATAGGTCCCCGAGGGAAGATTTTCCCAATTCTAGGCATTGGGTTTGACAGAAACACAGGTGAGTAATACTTGCCTTTATGTTGTCCAGTGTGAAATTACTTACAAACTTTACACTTTACGCAACTGTTTCCTTACCAAGAAAAAATGCAATTATGTAAAAAAAAGTAAAGATAATTTTCATTTAATCAATTGAGGAAATATTTTTTTTTAGATACACGATCTTCTGATTATTTCGTCACATAATCATCTCCTTTATTTAAGCATGTATCATATCTTTTTTACAAGGTTTTCAATCCCTTTGTTTTAGTGGTATCATTCTATGGGTTTGGAGGATTGGGGGATGAGGGAGTTCATGTTAATACTGCTGAATAACAGGCGACAAGCTGTGCAAGAAGCTAACACATTAACCTGCAGATGCAAGTTAGATTACACAGAAAGAATACCTTGGCAGCATGGCACATACAGTAAAAGCAAATGGCCCTTACTTTTGTTTAAAACCCTTGTATGTGATTTAGATCAAAAACATCATACAGGCATTATGGTGCTTAAAGGTACAAACTTGAAACATATACTAAATGCTTTGGATTCAACTGAATGTGTTATTGTTTTGTCAAACATTCACATTTTTTTGTAAAAGACAAATCTATGCGTAAAATGATGCCTAATTATGCAATCCCATAATTCATCTAATTTCTAAAAGGCATGTTTTGCTTGATGAATTAAGAATAGGCTGGGGAACAAATTGAATACAACATTTTCACCATTAGAAAAATAAATAACATGCTTCTGCTCTGTGCAGCTGATTACTCATGCAGTAAAATGGGAAGTTTTTAGGTTGTCCATACATAGTACATAGTAGTACTGAAGTGGGCAATTTGGGCGCATAGTGGCGTACATTTGAAAAGGGCACCTGGTAGTAAATGAAACAGCCAGATTCGGCTACAAAGGGTGTCTAGTGTAGCCAAAATGCCAAATTCGGCTACAAAGGGTGTCTGTTGTAGGCAAAATGTCAAATTCGTCTAAAAAGGGCGTCTGGTGTAGCTGAAATGCCAAATTCAGTTACAAAGGGTGCCTGGTGTAGCCGAAAAGCTAGTTTTGGTTTTATAAAAGAATGCTGTTATACGCAAAAATTTGTTGGGCTATATAGCCTAGAAAAGTGATATAGCCGAGAAAAGTGATTACTATGACCTAATTTCTCCCTACTCTCACACAGAACCCTCCCTGGTGGTGCCTAACCCCAACCTCCCAGGTGGTGCCTAACTCCATGACCCCCCTGGTGGTGCTTAACCCTAACCCCCCCTTGGTGGTGCCTAACCCTAAGACCCTCCCCATGGTCCCTAACTCTAAGACCCCCCTGGTGATTGGGGGGTAATATTCGACTCATATCTCTCTTTTATTCCTCATGTTCACTCCATAACCAGCTCCTGCCATATCCAACTCAAAAACATATCTCACATCCGTCCTTTTCTCACTCAAGACACAACGAAAATGTTTATACATGCGCTTATAATTTCTCATCTGGACTACTGCAACATACTACTTTGTGGACTACCTTCTAACAGACTGGCCCCGCTCCAGTCAGTACTGAACTCAGCTACTCGTCTCATTCATCTTTCATTTCGATCTTCCTCTGCTGACCCTCTTTGTCAGGCTCTTCACTGGCTGCCAATTAACCAGAGGATCCAGTTCAAACTCCTAACCCTAACCTACAAAGCTCTCCACAATCTCTCTCCCCGGTACATATCCTCCCTAATTTCCAGATACAACCCCAATTGCAATCTCAGATCTGCACATGATCTTCTGTTGTCCTCCTCTAGAATCACCTCCTCACATCCACGTTTACAAGATTTTGCATGCGCTTCACCCCTCCTCTGTAATGCCCTCCCACAACACATCCGTCACTAGCCAACCTTTGTTACCTTTAAACGCTCTCTAAAAACTCATTTGTTCCGACAAGCATATGCGCTACCTTAGGCCACTTCCCTTTGTCCTAAGTCCAAATTGCACTCTTACTAGGTATCCTAAAACACACTGCCTCTATGTATTTTATCGTATACTACCCCTCCTCTTGTTTCCTCCATTCCCTTTAGATTGTAAGCACACAAGGGCAGGGCTCGCTCCCCCTTTTGTGTCTTGGAAATTATTATACATTTTATTTATCATATTACTTTTATCACTGTCATTCCCAATTCTATATTTTGTATTCTGTATTTTGTATCATCTTTTTTTTTTTTTTTTTCATATTTAGTCACTAATTATGTATCTTGTATATTGGTGTACACCATTGTCTGTATTATTATGTACCCCATGTTTGTTTCTTACTTTGTACAGCGCCACGGAATATGTTGGCACTTTATAAATCAATAATAATAATAATAATTACTATGAACTAACGTCTCCCTACTCCCACAAAGAACCCTCCCCTTGTGATGCCTCACCCTAAGACTTCAAGACCCCCCCCCCCCCAGTGGTTCCTAATCCTAAAACACCACCCTTCCGCTTGTAATGCCTAATCCTAACTACCCCCCTTGCACCCCCAAATCAAAAATCTTGGCTATAAATGGACGCCCTTTAGTAGCAGAATAAAAAACCTTGTAGCCAAAAACCTTGTAACGGAATCAAAAATCTCACCTACAAAGAGACAGCCTTTTGTAGCAGAATCAAAAACCTTGTAACTGAAAACCTTGTAGCCAAATCAAAAATATCGGCTACAATGGGACTCCCTTTTGTAGCCAAATCAAAAACCTTGTAGCCGAATCAAAAATATGGGCTACAAAGAGGCACCCTTTTGTAGCCAAATTGAAAACCTTGTAGCCGAAAATAAGACTCGGGCTCCCTTTTTACCACCTTGTAGCCAACATTTGTAGAAGTAACATTGAAGTCTATAGGGGTGCCCTTTTAATACAGATGGCTCAGGCGCCCTTTTCAACTGATTCCGCATAGTGTGCCTGGAAACGTGGGTGATGCTATAGCCCACAATATAAATTGCAGCTTTGGTGACACATGGGGAAAATTTGGGCTCTGCCGCTTAGCTATAATATAGCTGAACTCTGGCTATCGTTGGAAGGGAGCTAAGTTGCAGCACATGGAGTTTAGGTACAATATAACAAAACTGCAAATAGCTGGAAAGATAGCAGTGGTGATTTTAAACAGTGATGGAAGGCGCCCGGATTTTGTCTACAATTAGGATAGGTTAGTTTTAGACGTAGGAAAGCATGGTTAGAGTTAGGAGTAGGTGAGGAGCTAATGCTAGGCGGAGAT
This sequence comes from Hyperolius riggenbachi, assembly GCF_040937935.1. Classification (NCBI taxonomy): domain Eukaryota; kingdom Metazoa; phylum Chordata; class Amphibia; order Anura; family Hyperoliidae; genus Hyperolius; species Hyperolius riggenbachi. The sequence goes on from NC_090651.1 coordinate 282,294,828, forward strand.
AGGGGAAGGTTAGTGTTAGGTGTAGGTGGAGGGGATTATCATTAGGTGTATGTAAGTGAAGTTAGTGTTCAGCCTGTATAGTGGAAGATTAGTTTGAGAGTAAGGTTATGGAAGGCGATAGCAGAAAATTGGAAATATTAACAATATTATACTGTTTTTAATGTACTGTAATGTAATAGTAGAATATTGGTACTGTTACTGGTATTCCTCTATCAGTATTTCATGATGCCCACATTTCTGTGGGCCCCTTTTGTATGTACACATTCAGACTTGCAAAGTGCAAATTGAGGTTCAGTCAGCTTTGGAAATTCATAGTTAGCTGCAAACAGAAATGGTATTTTTAATCATATTACATTATGAAAGAGTTTTGCAAAGTTCTGATATGCCTTTTTCAATTTTGAAAGGAACTCAAGATGCACTTTAATAAAGACAGCAAGCAGACATATTGAACTGCATTCATGTAGAAAATCAGTAGTGTGAATTTTTAGAAAGCAAATCATTGCAAATGCCATATTTTAATGATTGCTTTTGTATATTGACAGGTGATGTAATCCCACTTGGGGGTCTGCTGTCTTCTTCAGGTTCAGTAACTGTTCTGGGTGATGTATTTTGCGATCCATTGAGTGGTAAGAAGGTTAGAATACAAGGAGCTGTTGTCCAGCAGGACAGAGTGGTACCTCATGCCGGGGGCTATCAGACTCTTCTAGACTCAAACCTGATGATGGCTCAGATTGCTGTTATTGATACCTTGAAGGCACACAGAGACTTGTTCTCAGAAGACCTCCCTCTTGTTAAAGAAGACTTTGTGCAAGCACACACAGCCTTCAATGAAGTTTTGGAAACCATGAAGAAAGCCCTTTCAATGAGGAACCAGCATGTTATTTCTAGAGTTTACAATGTTACTTGTCAACTCAAACAGGCAGAAGATATTAAACGTTATGGTGGAAACTTGGGTGAGCATCACAGAATTGCCCTGTAGATGTTATAAATTATACACTTAGATATATATTGAGTAGTCCCACCTTACTAAAGCAGAGTTGTATCATACAATAGATTAGCTTCTATAACACAATCTGAGAATAAAGTGCCCATTAGGATATGGAGCTCTGCTTTTAGTAGATGAGGTAGGGTTGGACACCTATGTGCCCTAAAACCCTTCATCCCAGCCAGATACCATTCATCTCAGCCATGAAGTGTCTAATGGATTCCTCCTTCTAACCTCACTTATTGACCAATCACTGAGGATGTGTGCAGAAGGCGGCGGCTGGGTGATAGTAAGCAGCTGGGATTAAAGGGACTCCGAGCAGTGCAGAAACTATGGAAAGATGCATATCATTTTAAAGCTATCTTTCTCCTCTTTCCAATGATATATAAACGGCCGCCCTACGCCTTTTAGTTTTCGCTATTTTCGCGATTGAAATTGCCGCGGCCGCGACTTCAATCGCGAAAATATAGAAAACTAAAAGGCGTAGGGCGACGATTTAGGTGTCGCCAGAAAGAGGAGAAAGAGAGCTTTAAAATGATATCCATCTTTCCATAGTTACATTGTATTACACAGGGCGACTTTTTCTCAAAAATCAGCAGCTCCATTCAGCAGAAAAAGTCGCCCTGTGTAATACAAAGTAACTATGAAAAGATGCATATCATTTTAAAGCTCTCTTTCTCCTCTTTCTGGTGACACCTAAATCATCGCCCTATGCCTTTTAGTTTTCTCTATTTTCGCGATTGAAATCGCGGCAGCGGCAATTTCAATCGCGAAAATAGCTAAAACTAAAAGGCGTAGGGCGACGATTTATATATCATTGGAAAGAGGAGAAAGAGAGCTTTAAAATGATATGCATCTTTCCATAGTTTTTGCACTGCTCGGAGTCCCTTTAATGCTGGCTGGCTATGCTAAGGAGTATTGGGAAACCTGAATGTCGGCATGCTACCACAGCCAGTGATAGCAAGAGTGTACAGAGCAGGGAGTGCTGTCTATTTGTGGGGTCCATCATGGGGCTCTGTCTGTTGTCGGAGTCTCTTGTGGAGCGCTGTCTTTTAACTGGGAGTTAGTCATGGGGGCTGTATGATGCCGAGGCTGATGTTGTGTGCTGTCTTTTTCAGGGTGGCTGTCTGTTACTGGGATCTTTAATGGGATGTTGTTACTGGGGACATGTCTTTGGGGTGCTGTCTTTTTCTGGAGTTTATCATGGGTGCCTCATGGGAGAAATACAAGCCTAACATTGTTATTATGAGGACATGCTGAGCAGTTGGTATTAGGGGGATTCGCTGTTTCCAAATTGTTCTGTCGGAACATTTAGAGGCTGACCTATTTATACAGTATGTCACTTTACAACAGACCTACTGTCACATCTATTACCACACCTCACTCTTACTGGCATCACTTCCAGCTGGATATACTCACTTCATATTCTGGTCTTATCATCATCCTCCCTACTTCCTTTCCATCAGGTGGCCCTATCTTCCCTAGGTATACCACTAAGTATGCCACTGCTCAAAAATGTTATGGATCTCTTTCTCTCTATCTCTTTATTTCTCTCTCTCTGAGTGTTTTAATTCTTAGTAAAACATTAAATACTTTGGCCGCCTTAAATCTAAGATAAACTATAAGAATAGATACAACAAACAAGATGCATGTACTAAACATGTTTTTCAACTAAGAAATCAAAGGGCACTGACTATAGAGTAAGGTAATAGTCTTCCAAAAAAAAAAAAAAACCTGCTTGAAAACAGTTATCTTCATGGTGCTGCGGGAGGACATGGTGGACATGCCCAGAACATGGCCATTTCCATACCTGGCGCTAGGAAGAGTTGCAAGAGGGTTGAAAAGAAAAAGTAAACTACGGGCAGTAAAGTTATTGTGAAGCAGTCTTGTGAGGCGGCAGCGTGTGAGGCGCAAAAGGAGGAAACTGAAGATGGATGGGCACCGTGGCAGGCAACAGCAGAAAGGTAAAGTATAAATGCATTTCTACCCAAAATTGGTCCCATCGTCGTTCAGGCATGCTCTTGGTGGCACCAATTTTAACCCGATTAAAGAATAATAAAATATCAAATCAGATGGTCTATTGGCCACCAAGAAGAGTAATGTATGGGCACCTTAAATGAAGGGCTATAATTGTTTAACCATTTTTGATCTAGATCAAATGGTATTTTAGTTCAACCAATTACGTAACATAAGGAATATGTAGAGGACAACATTTATTAGTAACTATAATAATGGTTCCTGAATAAAGCCTGTACATAACCTGAATAGAATATGTATATAGAAGAAGGATGATACACCACAGGGAAAAAAACCAGTAGAAGACCAAGAAGCAATATAGAGTAGTAGGAAAACGACCAAGGCATTCTTTAAATAGCTAGATGTTTTAAATACATAAATAAGCTACCTCCATGCAAACCTGTGATAATTCAGGTAGAAAAACTACAAAATCCTATTTGGGTATCATAGGAATTACAATGGTACATTAACAAATCAGTCACACTCCCAACAGGATTAGATATAAAACCTGAAAGACTTCAAAAAAGGGTAAACTAGTATTAAGTACTGAATAGTAAGATGCATTCAGAATGTTAAAATCTTAAAAAAGAATAAAATGGAACATAAGTGGTGATTTAGCTGCACGTATAAGGTCTAAAAATGGACGTTATAAAGCTATATTCTGAAGTGCCTTTAACTGTTCCACTAGTTATTATCTTTATCTACTTTAGAGGAATAGGAGAAAAGGTGTGACTATTGAACTGATCTGTGTTTCTCATTTCATGCTGTAGGAATGATTAAGTATCATAAGACAGAGCTGTGGATTCCTGCAGTTCTTGGAACTGAGATCCCAGATCCTGGACCTTCAGACCTGATGGTCCCAGTTCTTGGAGTTGAACATGATTATCGTAGAGGTCATCTCATTCCATTGGCAGGAACTATGGAGGACTCACAAGGTCAAGGTATAAGAACTGATAACTATATCTATGCTTATAAAGAGGAACTTAACTGAATATAACGTAATGAATAACACTGCTTATTATTTTACAATATTACTTTATAAATGATTTCGTTTGTGTTTGCCCATTGTACAATCTTTCGTCTTCCTGATTTACATACTGAATTTTATCACACAATGTGACATCTTTACTGCTAGCGAGGAGCAGTTATTGTTATTGTTACTTAATGTTTGTTTGATGTGTGTTCCAAAGTGATTAGAAACAATACCTGGGCCCATATGCAATTGAGTTTTTCTCCTGAGTTTTCTCCCAGGTGATATTTTCAAACGTGTCTATAAAATGCCTTTCAAGCCACCAGCAAGCAAGAAAATGCTATATTTTATAGCATTTTTTCACCTACTTTTTGGTACTTTTTCTATTGCAAAGTGCTGAAAACGTATTCTAAATTGGAGATGAAAAATGATCTCCTAGGAGAAAACTCAGGTGAAAAGTGAATTGCATGTGGGCCCTGGCCACCCAGAGTACACTGATGCTTAAACCAGTATAATTAATGTAAAAGTATCTTGAATAACTTGACTACGGTAAATTGTACTACTGTATTTTGTCACTAGAGTTTCTCTTTAAATAATTTTTCACCGAGGAGTCAGCTATAGATTGGTCCTATTTAACTTGGACTGACAACCACTAAAAAATATGCTGTAACATGAAACTTAACTTGTATTTATTGGAATAAAATCATCAAAGAAGGAGCAAATAATCATCTTACTCACATACACATTTCAGGAACTGTGGATGAAACTTGGAACTGAGCCACTAAAATGCACTTAATGTTGGCTTTGATTGCCCTACCTCCAAACTACATAAAACTTGCATGAAATGTGCAAGCAGCTCGAACTCTTAGCATCTCACTCACTATTTCTGCTTACTAATTATAAAGTTAGTAATCATAAACAAGAAGAAAATCGAGAGCCCAAGATAGTGGAGTATATTAGTGTGATACAAATGAATTCTGTATATATGAAAAGGTACTCACCAGGATGGGTTACCACTAAGGTAACCAAAGTAATAGCAGGTGGGGAGTTTAGACCCGACCCCACTCGGGCTAAAATGTTGCTCTTCATAGATAAAGAAGATAAGGGGTAAGCACTTTATTCCACTAGCAATCGCAATTGTTAAACGCTAGCGATTGCAATTGCACAAGTCCCTAATTTTTTTCCGGGATTGCGATTTTGCAATGCATTACAACGCAAAAGTGGGGAAAAAAATCGTTCCGAGGTGCGATCGCACTTTGGTAAAAGTCGAATCGTGGTAGTGGAAAATACCTACCGCAATTATTATTTTGCAAACCCTACTGTGTTAAAAATCGCTAGCGTTTTGCGATTTAGTGATTCAGCAGCGCAATTGCTGCTACTGGAAAAGGGCCCTAACACCTCTCCACCAAGGGTGGACACAAAATTGATGAATTTTGTACTAAACAGAGGCGCCAGATAAGAATTAAAACATATTACAAACCGTTTAAAAGGGGGGTAGTGGTGGACTTGAGCAGTCTAATTCCAGTGAAAAATATTTATTTAATCAAAATACTCCAAATATTTGCAGTAAATAGGAGCAGCTGAGTTTCAGTCACTGTATTTTTTTGGACTATAAGACTCACTTTTTCTCCCCCAAAAGTGGGGAAAAAAAGTCACTGCATCTTATAGTCCAAATGCAGGGAGTTCCTGGCTTGTAAACGCCTGCCAATATGAACCTCCAACCCACCGCAATGTCGGGACTCCCTGTACTGTGCCCATGCAGAGGAGGACACAGGGGGATAAACGAGGACATGGGGACACAAAGAGGCATAGAGAAGGACACAAGGGGGACACAAAGGAACATAGTGGAGGACACAAAGAGGGACACATGGGCCACACAGGAGGACACAAGGGGGTCAGAGGAGGACACAGGGAGACACAAGAGGTACAATGTTGCATGAGATATTAAGGGGGCATAATATACAATGCCCCTTCCCCAGGGATGCACTAGGTTTAGAATATATATTTTTTCCCTGGGTTTTGTCCTTTAAAACTGAGTGTGTCTTATGGTCAGGAGTAGGGTTGCTCGTCGGATTCCGCGGAATTGGGGTTTCCGCGATTCCGGACGGAAATTGGCAGTTCCGTTCCGGTGAGCTGGAACGGAACATCTATACCGGTACTTGGTAAATAGCGGAATTTCTATGCGGAATTTCGTCTGAATGTTTTGATCAATCAGAGCCATCGGAAATTAAAAGCCAATCAGAAGCGTGTAAAGGCCCATACACACGGGGTACGGCTGTCGCCGCAACCACGTGGCACGCGCGTGTTGTGGCGACAGGTCGCCCGTGTGTATGACGTGCGCGCCCCGAACCGTCGCCTGTCGGAGCTGTCGCCAGGCGATTGACATGTTCAATCGCCGGCTACAGCTGTCGCCGCAACTTCACCGGAACTGTCGCTAGTCCCGCATGTGTATGCGGGCTAGCGACAGCAACCCACACACAGCACACAGAGCTTCTGGCGGGGGGGGGGAGGAACCTCGGCGACAGCATCCGCCGCATCGCTAATCCCTGTGCTGCCGTGTGGATGCAGAGGGACTTGGCGACGAGCTGTCGCCGAGCTGTCGCACACACGCTCCCGTGTGCTAGCGACAGCTACAAATGTAGCTCGTGTGCATTTAGCTTAAAAGCTGCATTTACTGTTAGGCAGAATTTTAAGCCAATCAGAAGGATCGGAAGAGATAGACCCATCACAGAAGCTTAAAACACTCTGATTTCTACATTAAATTCAGAATTTCAGCACCAATCAGAGTCTTAACAAAAACCAACCAATCCTACGTTAGCAACCAGCTCCTAGCTACCTATCATCAGCTATCCCACCCATTTTGTATATAAGAGAGGTGTGACAGTCCCGAAGCTTGTGGGTTTCAGTCTGGTGTTTTGGAGAGAGGAGAGACAGACCCATATTAGTTGTTTCAACATAAAACAAAAGTCTTTTTAAAGACTGAGAGAGAATTAGACTGTGAGCTATTAGTTAGAGTGTGAGCTATTAGTAGTAGTAGCTAGGTGTATTTGTGAGAGAGTGACAGTAGATTGTTAGTTTATAGTGTACTAGTAGTTGCTGTGTGGAGAGGGTTAGAGAGAGCCAGCCAGGCCACAGGCTAAAGGTGCATACACACATCAGACTATAGTCTTTGGAAAATGAAAGATCACAGACCACTTTTACTCCCTTCCATGTAGTATGAGAGCCATACCTTCACAGTCTTTTCTATGGAGCTGAACTCCCCATCAGAAAAAAAATCTTTGCAAGATGCTGAACAAAAACATGCTGCACACGCTCAAAAGATCTGTAGCTGCAAAAGATCTGTTCCTGCCAAAAATCCATTCCTGCAAATTGCAATGATAGTCTATGAGATCTGCAGATAATCATACACACATGATTTAACTGACATTCATCTGCAAATCAGGTCCACCAGGATGGATTTTCAGATCTGCGGATGATTGCATGATCTGCAGATGAATGTCAGTTAAATCATGTGTGTATGATGATCTGCAGATATTATAGACTATCATTGCAATTTGCAGGAATAGATTTTTGGCAGGAACAGATCTTTTGCAGATACTGATCTTTTGTGTCTGTACAGCATCTGTGTGTGCAGCATTTTGCAAAGATTTTTTTCTGATGTGGAGTTCAGCTCCATAGAATAGACTGTGTAGAGTATGGCTCTCATACTACGTGAAGGGTTGTAAGATTGGTCTGTGATCTTTCATTTTCCAAAGACTATAGTCTGATGTGTGTACCCACCTTTAAGTGTTTGACAGAGTGAGAGAGTTAGGTGATTGATTAGTTGAGTGTAGTGCAATTTTTTCTTTTTTAAGTTAATTTTTTTCCTTTATTTTGTTTTTGATTTATTTTCTTTATTTCACCCCTTTATTTCTTATCTGTTTTTAAGTTCAAGTTAGGTGTATTTATTTGATTTTGGTTCTGTCGCTCATACCCCTTCCTTAATAAACTTTTTTTGCCCCAAAACAATGGAGCGAGAGCAGCAGCAATTTCCAGCCACTCCTAAAAGAAAATGGAGTGATGGTGGTGTTGGTGGATCACGTCAACCCATGGAGTATTGCACAAAACAACTGGATACCTGGCCTGAACTCGCTCAGTATGCACTGGAGGTTCTTGCATGCTCCGCCGCCAGTGTTCTTTCTGAGCGAGTATTTAGTGCTGCAGGTGGGGTGGTCACCGACCAACGGACACGTCTGTCCACAGACAATGTGGACATACTAACGTTCATAAAAATGAATGAGTCATGGATCAGTGATAATTACAAGGCCCCTCTCACTGATTCATGATGAAGATTAGACAGACTAAATTAAAATGTTGCTGTTTTTCAAGCCTTAAATGCTCTCCCTCTCAAACTCTGCTGCCTATCACTATCATTGCATATTCTATCCTAACCCTACGCTGCTGCTCCAAAAAAAAATTGTAATGTCTGCTGTAGAACCACCTCTAGGTCCCATGGCCTACAACTTCTCCTGCTGCTCCAAAAAAAAATGTAATGACTGCTGTGAAACCACCTCTAGGTCCCATGGCCTACAAGTTCTCCTGCTGCTCCAAAAAAAAATTATAATGACTGCTGTGAAACCACCTCTAGGTCCCATGGCCTACAACTTCTCCTGCTGCTCCAAAAGAATGTAATGACTGCTATGAAACCACCTCTAGGTTCCATGGCCTACGACAACTCCTGCTGCTCCAAAAAAAATTGTGATGACCGCCGTGGACCAACCTTTAGGTCCCATGGCCTACGATGTTTCAAATGAGCCTGTGAGTAATACCTCGGAAATTTACAGAAATCCTTTTAAAGGGAACCTAAGCTGAGAAGGATGTGGATTTTTCCTTTTAAAATAATACCAGTTGCCTGACTCTCCTGCTGATCCTGTGTCTCTATACGTTTTGCCACAGCCCCTCAACAAGCATGCAGATCAGGTGCTCTGACTGAAGTCAGACTGGATTAGCTGCATGCTTGTTTCAGGATTGTGATTCAGCAACCACTAAAGCCAAAATTATCAGCAGGGCTGCCAGGGAACTGTTATTTGTTTAAAAGGAAACATCCATTAGGTTCTCTTTAACATTGCGGAAATTGTACCGCCGGAATGCGGAATACCGCGAAATACCGTGGGAGACCGCCGGAAAGTAGCAGTAGCGGCATTTCATTATTGCGGTAGGCGGAATTACTGCGATATCGCAAATCACCTCTTCCGATCATCCATAGTCAGGAGCATCTTATAGTCCAAAAAATGCGATCATAAAAGCAACTCAATACAAGCATTTTAACCACTTGCCGACCGCATGCTTATACCGTGCGTCGGCAAAGTGGCAGCTGCAGGACCAGCGACGCAGTACTGCGTCGCCAGCTGCAGGCTGATTAATCAGGAAGCAGCACCTCGCGCGAGCGGCTGCTTCCTGTCAATTCACGGCGGGGGGCTCCGTGAATAGCCTGCGGGCCGCCGATGGCGGCTCGCAGGCTAAATGTAAATACAAGCGGAAATAATCCGCTTTGTTTACATTTGTACGACGCTGCTGCGCAGCAGCACCGTAAGGCAGATCGGCGATCCCCGGCCAATCAGCGGCCGGGGATCGCCGCCATGTGACAGGGTACGTCCTGTCACTGGCTGCACAGGACGGATAGCGTCCTGTGCAGCCCCGATCACCGGGGATGAGCAGGTAGGAGAGGGAGGGGGGAATTTTGCCGCGGAGGGGGGCTTTGAGGTGCCCCCCCCCCCCGCAACAAGCCTGCCCACCAGAGCGATCAGACCCCCCCTGCACACCATCCCCATAGGGGGGAAAAAAGGGGGGCGATCTGATCGCTCTGCATGAAACCTGATCTGTGCTGGGGGCTGCAGAGCCCACCCAGCACAGATCACAAAAAATAACGCTGGTCCTTAAGGGGGGGTAAAGGGTGGGTCCTGAAGTGGTTAATAGTTAAATAAATTTGAGGTACAGTTCAGAACACATTTCCGTCCTTTATGAGAGCTTTTCCCAATCTACATCCCACATACAGTATAATAAAATATAATAATACAGTAAATAATTCATTTTATTGAGCCAGTTACCCCATCTAATGTATCCATTTTTCATTTCATAAGGACTTGTTCCAATTAAGATTGGAGCTAGAACAATTGATTTGGTAACAGGGAATAGCTGTGCAGTGACGGGTGTCCAGACTAATCCGGTCACCGGGATAATAACACCAGTTATGCAGCAAGTAACACCATTAAAAGATCAGGATTCCTATCTGGTAAGTTGTTTTAAGTGACATAACATAAGTTATATGTCGAAATGTTTTGTTTAATGTTCAAGTTATAATCCTAACATTGTCTGTGTATTTTAGCTGGAAGCTCTACAGACGGAACTGAATATGAAAGAAAAATTTTGGCAATGTCAACGAAATAAGGAAGAAGAACTCATGAAGGATTTATATTCTTGCATTATCCATGTTCTAGATGTAGCCAGAGAGGGGAAAACTCATAAGGTGAAAATTATATTTTGTATATTGGTGTATACTATTGTCTGTATTATTATGTGCCCCATGTTTGTTTCTCACTTTGTACAGTGCCATGAAATATGTTGGTGCTTTATAAATCAATATTAAGAATAATATTAGTTCAAACAGTTAATTTTACTGTTCTGTGAACTATAATCCTCCTACTCCTCAATTTTTTAGTCAACTCCAACTCTTTGTGACCATATGTTCTTTTGCATGCCAGATGTGTCCGTCAATCACTGCTTCTTTCAGCTGTTGCATAGTCATGTTCATAGCTTCACATATGCTGCCTATCTATCTATACTTTTTCTAAGCATCAAGGAGTTTTAATAGTAGTATCAGGGGCGTAGCAATAGGGGGTGCAGAGGTAGCGACCGCATCGGGGCCCTTGGGCCAAAGGGGCCCCGAAAGGCCCTTCCTCAACTACAGTATTAGCTCTCTAATGGTCCTGTGTTTACAATAATCACTTCTATAGATACTTTGAATAGTGGTAATCATTAACAAGCTTTTCCCCATCCCCTTCTTGCACCTCTGACACTGTAGTTGCCATTGACAGGTTTTGGTGCGCCGTACCAATTGTTATGTATAGAGTGCTTGGGGGGCCCCATTGTAAAACTTGCATCGTGGCCCACAGCTCCTTAGCTACGCCACTGAGTAGTATCAATCCTTCTAGTGGAAACTCTGGCCTTATTTCTTTAAGCATTGACTGGTTAGATTTTTTTAGCTGTCCATGGGAACTCTCAGTACTTTTCTCAACACCCACCATTCAAAAGCATACATTTTTGTACAAATGACCTTATTTATAGTCCAACTTTCATGGCCATATGTTACTACTGGAAAAACCATAGCTTTAACTAGTCTGACCTTTGTTGGTAAAGTGATATCTCTATCATTTAGTACATTGTAAATTTGCCGTAGCTTTCTTTCCAAGTAGCAAGCAGTAACAAGTATGTTCATTTATCAAAGGTCTATGTAAAAAAAAAAATGTGATAGTAATAAATAGAATTGAAAAGAAACAAGGCCCCCAAGTTGACCATAATGTATGGGCCTGTAGACATGAAGCTTTTGGACCAAACCAATGGCAAGTACACACGATTAGCTGTTTTATAATTATGGTACTGCTGCTGATTCATATTACTATTGGAGGCTGAAAAGAAGCCGGTCTTATGAGCATAGCATTAATGTTGATACACGTTTGTCAGGATCTTAAATGTTTGTCAAATGTACTATATTCATTATTAATTATTGTATCTTTTATTTTAGATCAGGCTTAAAGACCGAATATTCTCACTAGATGAATCGTGCCAATCCCTTGAAGACTCTTCTTTAAGTGAAGTCCAGAGAAGAACATCCCCTAATCTTAGCAGTTTAGTTGTAAAGATGAGTCAGTTGCCGTTTTTAGGTAGGAACATTTTGAATGTATTTTTGTTCAGGTACATAGATAAATATACGATCTGGGCTGGGCTTATCAGCTGTATGATTGAGCATGCAAGCAGTAGGAATGGTTAATAAGATGCAAATAACTCAGAGAGGATGCACATTTTACGGATATCTTATGCAAACGCATGCAATATGAATAAGGCACAGCAGCAGTATTTGATTGGTTCTCTTACAAGCAGCATACATATACATAAAATTATCATTACAAATTGCATCAATTGGGAGTTAGTTTCATCTCATTGACCATCCCTTGCTAACTAACCAGTGACCACATTATACTGTTGAGGTTAGTACGGGTGACAGTTTGCCAATGATCCTGGTGAAGACATACTTGACAAGTTTGCCCTCAAGCAATTAATGCTTTAATGCGCTGACCAATAAAAAAGCATGGGGGTGGAGCATCAAGCTGCTGCTAAGAGATAGAGAACCAGTTGGCTGAACTTTTCCAGCACAGCTGATTGCTGAAGTGCTGATGATAGAGGAGATCTTTACAAATAATACACAAATCACACAAATTACCCTGAACTATCGAATAGCCTATTGTCTATATTTGTCTAAAGGTTCGTATACACGATATACAAAAGTCACCACAAACAAATGACCAATGTCATAGAAATAATTTTACTAGCGACATAGTCAAAAGAAGAGTCTTTCCAATGATGTCAGCACACAGATATTGCACACAAACAAGTCATTTAAATACTGCACGTGCAAGCAGATGCGACATTGCACACAAATTGTGTGCATTCTGTAGAACAATGTAATTTAAACGAACAAATGTAGGCAACTGCACAATATTTGCCCACTAGTCGTTGATCTGCTAGATGGATTGGGCAAAATGTCTGATATCGGTTGCTCATTGTTGTTGTTTGGCTGCTTTGTTTGCATCAAAATACGGCAGAATAATTAGTTGTATGTTTCACTGACTTTTGCATAGCATGTTTACAATATTTAACCACTTGCCGACCGCGCACTCATACCGCGCGTCGGCAAAGTGGCAGCTGCAGGACCAGCGACGCAGACTGGCTGCAGGCTAATTAATCAGGAAACAGCAGCTCGCGCGAGCGGCTGTTTCCTGTCATTTCACGGCGGGGGGCTCCGTGAATAGCCTGCGGGCCACCGATCGCGGCTCGCAGGCTAAATGTAAACACAAGCGGAAATAATCCGCTTTGTTTACATTTTTACAACGCTGCTAACAGTAGCAGCGTTGTAGTAGATCAGCGATCCCCGGCCAATCAGCGGCCGGGGATCGCTGTCACATGACAGCGGGGAGCCTGTTAGAGGCTGCACAGGACAGATCCGTTCCTGTGCAGCCTCCGATCTCTCGGGGAAGGGATGGGAGGAGAGGGAGAGGGGGAATCCTGCGGTGGAAGGGGCTTTGAGGTGCCCCCCCCCCCGCCACCCACAGCATGCAGGAGCGATCAGACCCCCCCAGCACATCATCCCCCTAGTGGGGAAAAAGGGGGGCGGTCTGGTCGCTCTGCCTGTCATTTGATCTGTGCTGGGGGCTGTAGAGCTCACCCAGCACAGATCTGAAAAAACAGCGCTGGTCCTTAGGGGGGGTAAAGGCTAGGTCCTCAAGTGGTTAAAGGACAGATAAAGTGAGAAAACTATGGAGGCTGCCGTATTTATTTTCTATTAACTAATACGAGTTGCCTGGCAGCCCTGCTGATCTATTTGGCTGCAGCAGTGTCTGAATAACACCAGAAACAAGCATGCAGCTAATCTTGTCAGATCTGACAATTATGTCAGAAACACTTTGATCTTGTGAGAGAACGCGGAAAAGCCGCCGCGTGTGCTGATAGCAAGGCGGCTGATTCCGCGTCTGGCGCGGCGGTTTGCAAGCGGAAGCGTGCGTCTGATAACCTGAAAGAACACGGAAAAGCCGCCGCATGTATGGACAGCAAGGCGGCTGGTTCCGCGTCCACCATGGCGGGTTGCATGCAGCAGCGTGCATCTGGTGTGGTTGAGTCTGTTAGTGCACATAGGTTCAGGAATACGCGCGCGCGCGCTGAGAGGCAAAACTTTTATGATGGCCAAGGAGGGATCAGCTGACCAAGCTGGTCAGCTGACCTCAGAGCTGGTAACCATTGGTTCATCACTTAGGGGTGGCGCCAGAGAGCGCTCCTCTATATATAGTTACTGCTGGCCACTCGCAAGTTGTCTGCCGTTGCGAACACTACGTGGAAGCACTCAGACCTTAGTCAGATCCAACAGTGTGTTTGAACCAGGAGGACCTGGGAATTCACACTGAGCCAGATTACTTCTATTGTTATCATTCTGTTATACTTCAGACTAGTTCCAGGGTGTAGAGACCACGGACCTCACACCCAAGACTAGGGAACTTGTGTTATCATTCTGTTATACTTCAGACTAGTTCCAGGGTGTAGAGACCACGGACCTCACACCCAAGACTAGGGAACTTGTGTTATCATTCTGTTATACATCAGACTAGTTCCAGGGTATAGAGACCAAGGACCTCACACCCAAGACTAGGCATTGTTTGATATTTGTTATGACCTATTGCTTTTCTGACTATTCCTCTGCTCTCTGATTTGGTACCACACATATCTGATATTCCGTTGCAAACAGCTGCCTGTCTTGGATACCGAATCAGCCTTCTGTCTTTGTACTTTGTCTGTCCGTGTGTTGCCGACCTGGCTTGCCTGACTTCGAGAGCTATCTCTCCTCTTAAGAGATAGTCTCCAGATCTGTCAGTGACATCCACCTTCAGGTGTCACTCACTCTCTGGTCCTTCCTACCTTCAGCCTGACTTCACCCCTTGGAGAGTCTCAGGCTGCTGGGAGGTTTCTGTACTCTCTAAGAGCAGTATTGCCCATAATGCCTAAAATCACCTGCTCTGCAGGTGCGTTACTCAAAGTCATACTGTTACACCAAACACTCACGATTACATTAAGGTGTCCAGAGGTTAGTACTATATCTGTATTATTGGTGATTCTGCAGATCATCCATAACCAGGTATATATCTGCATTCTTGGTGATACTGCAGATCACCAATAATCAGATTCTCTCTGCGTGCTGACACCGATCGTTACAGATCTGCTGCATGCCTGTTCAGGGTTTACGGCTAAAAAGTATAGAGGCAAAGAATCAGCACAGTAGTAAGGCAACTGGTAATGGTTAAAAGGAAATAAATATGGCAGCCTCCATAGCCCTGATGCCACAGTCGTCCTTTAACTACTTCACAACCGTGTCACGCCGATGGGTATGGCCTCGGTGGCAGCCCCAAGACCGCCTAATGCCGATTGGCCTAAAGTCCTGGGGCTGCAGTTTGCAGGAGATCGCGCACAGGCTGCGCGCGTATTTCCTTTTGGTAGGCGGAGCGGTCGCCACTCGGGAGACTGTTAGACGGTCTAATTACATTGTACAGCACTGCGATATGCAGCTGCGCTGCACTGGGGACAGCCGTGTGACACGACTGTCTGGTTTGATCTCTGGTTTACTTTCAGTTTTGTTTAGTACAAACCAGTTTCAACCTGTGACTTTGTATTGTTCTCAACTTTGCTTTTGTGTTTATTTTTTTGCCAGAGGACAGCACTGAAGAAAAAGAACAGCAGCTGATATTTTCACTGGTTTTTAAGAAAACAACTGAAAAGTTAATGGAATTTATTAACAGAATTGAGCAGGAATCTGAGAGACATTGCAGCCAACTGACAGAATGGATGAAGAGTAGAGAACAATCAAATGAAGATATAGTTAAAACAAAACAGGCAGCTGTAAGTAGTGTGAAAACAAGGATGATACCATTTATTGGCTAACTTAGAGATGAATAAACAGTGAGCTTTCGGCTTATAAAAAGCCTTCGTTGGCCTTTGTCAAAACTCCTTGCTTTTACTGATGGCTTACACGGTACAACACTCTACTACTTCATATATGGAGAAAGGATGAACAGCTTTACCCCCAGAGCTGGACAGTGCAGGAACCTGGAAGCTTGATTCCAAATAGTAACAAAGAAAACACAGAGATGGTCCGCACTTGTCCACTTTAGGATATCTTTGTTCAGGACGTATCCAGCTTCACAAAAACTGACGTGTTTCGGACGAGAGGTCCTTAATCATAGCATATGTAAATATCACACACCTTGAACTGTAAAATATATAAATTATAAAGGCTGCAATGAGGATAAGGCTTGAAGTCACCTGACTTATCCTGTATCATGCAGTGTCACCATTCAAATGTTGAACTGTTTCTTCAGTCTTCTTCTCGCATGCATGAAATAGAGGTATTAGCATGAGACACTACAACCTAAACTAAGTTTATGTTAAAGTAGAGGCGTGAAACTCCAGCACTCATGGATCATGGGAACAGGGGACCAGACATGCCTGTGTAGCAAACTGGACTGTAAGGAAACTGTTCCTTTAATAAAGCGTGCTCACGCTGTGGGTACAATTGTATACGTTGCAGGAGAGAGAGAGAGAGGACAAGGCTGGCACTGCGATTCAGGAATTTATTAGCAGGAATAAAAACACTTATAGGCACAGATGTAGGTGATGCAGATAGTGGCTAGGTGAGCAGAGACTCTCTGCCTCGCAGTGAACAAGTGCCAGCGGCGCAAAACGGTCGTCTGAGGAGGCATTTAGACCTGGCGCCCAGCTAACCACTATCTGCATCACCTACATCTGTGACTGTAAGTTTTTTTATTCATGCTAATACATTCCTGAATCGCAGTGCCAACCTTGTCCTCTCTCTCTCTTCTGCCACCTAAACTAACTTTCATTTTATTTATTTTTTATGTCTCTTTTTTTTTTTTTTAAATACACGTTTTAAGGTTGTAAAGTTTACTATTTGTGTTGCAGTCAAAGAGGAAAATCCTATAGTGGACATATGAACATTTCAATTGGTTTTGAATTAGTTATTTTAGCAGATGGGTGAGGATGATGTCCAAACAATTATTTTTTACCTAACTAAACTTTTAAAGAGAACTTCAATTTTAACCACTTCACAACTGAGGGGTTTTACCCCTTGAGCACCAGAGCAATTTTCACCTTTCAGCGCTCCTTCCATCCATTCGTCTATAACCTTATCATTACTTATCACAATGAAATGAACTATATCTTATTCTTTTCGCCACCAATTAGGCTTTCATTAGGTGGGACATTATGCCAAGAATTATTTTATCCTAAATGTTTTTTAATCGGAAAATAGGAAAAAATGTGGGAAAAAAATTATTATTTTTCAATTTTCGGCCTTTATAGTTTTTAAATAATGCATGCTACTGTAATTAAAACCCATGACATTTATTTGCCCTTTTGTCCCGGTTATAAAACCATTTACATTATGTCCGTATCACAATATTTGGCGCCAATATTTTATTTGGAAATAAAGGTGCATTTTTTCAGTTTTGCGTCCATCCCTAATTACAAGCCCATAGTTTATAAAGTAACAGTGTTATACCCTCTTGACGTAAATATTTAAAAAGTTGAGTCCCTAAGGTAACTATTTATGTATTTTTTTAAATTGTAATTTTTTTATTTATTTTTTAATTACAAAAAATAAATAAATTGGGGAGTGTAGGAGGTAATGAGTTAATTTTTAGTGTAAAAGTAATGTATTTGTATATGAAAAATGCTTTAGGGTGTAGTTTTACTATTTGGCCACAAGATGGCCACAGTAACTTTTTGTTTATGCGACCTGCAAGTGTACAGGAAGTACGCTTGCAGGAAGGGTTAGGAGGCTGGGAAACTTTTTTTTTCACATAATGATCGCTGCTTCTCATAGAAGCAGCTAATCATTGCGGGGGGCAGGGATTAAGGAACGGGAAAGGTTTTTCCCGTTCATTGATCTCCATGCGAGCGGACGGCAGCATGCACGAGCGCGGGGGCGCGCGGACAAGCGAGCGGGAGCGCGGACAGCGGCGTCAGGTGCGGATTTCTCCGTCCCTTGATGTTAACAGGGTGGAAAAAGGGACGGAGAAATCCGCACCGCTGGGGGTAAAGTGGTTAAAGGATACCTGAGGTGACTTGTGACATGATGAGATAGACATGTGTATTTACAGTGCCAAGCACACAAATAGCTAAGCCGTGTTACTCTTTTCTTTCTCTGCCTGAAAAAGTTAAACATCAGGTATGTAAGTGGCACTTCCTGTCAGAAGCCACTTTCTTAGCAGAAAATGGCTTCTGAGAGCAGGAAAGAGATAGAAAGGGTCAATAGTTCATAGATTTTAGCTCTGGCATACTTCAGTGAATGTGTCATTGAGCAAAAACAATAAAACAGTAAAAACTTAAGAAATAGATTTAAATATAAATTAAAAGTTTGGAATATCTTAAAAAGTCATTTTTACGAGAAGGAGGATAGGTACAGTGGTTTATTTCATTTGTTAATTTTCACCTCGGGTGTCCTTTAAACGCCTTGCACTGAATAGTTTGGCCAATCAAGTCATGCTTGTATCAGAGTAGACTTTCACACATTTTTTTTCTCATTCCTGAATCCATAAATCCAGAAATATTGTTGTCTCATTTTCTTGCAGGTTATGCAGCATTACATTGATGAGTTTGAGGATCACATAATGAGAAGACTGTCAGGAGTAGATGCTGCCTACTGCAGGCTGGAATATGTGAGGGAACAAACTAAACAGCAAGGGCTTATGGCTAAGGTACATATACTCTTCATAAGATCTACACTAGATATTTTGACAACTATAGAGTGAATGACTCTCCCCGGAGTGTACCAATAAATTTATGTTGTTCTAAATACACAGCTTGTTGTGTCTGCTTGCAGGAGGTAAGTCCACCACTGCCTCCTAAGCATTTTTAAACCTTTTAAGTATTGTTTTTATTCTTTTGGCGCCTCTGTCCTCGTTATATTTAATATCCACCCCTGGTGGAGGGGGATACCCCATCTGTTTTCCTATCTACAGAGAGCGACTTCTTATTCCTGAGTGAGGACAGGCTAATCTCCTCACCTGCCTATACAGTGGTTACCTGGAGGTAACCCGTGTTTGTGAGTATATCGTTGTACTCTTCATCAATTTCCCATTTCCTCAACCTACTACACTATATTTTGGCTCTCGGTTCTTCTCTTTACATATAGAGTGAATGAGAAATGCAGGGGTGCCTCTTCTTGTCACTCCAGGCAAGAAATCCTGTGGCGCTCCCCCCCCCCCATAAAAGATAAAACAAAAATCATATACATTATAGAACACTTCACACATGATATAAGCCATCAGAGAGGGATAACTATGAAACGGGGCCCTAGGCAAGATAACACTTTGCCCTCCACTGATGGTCACCTGGCTTATTTAGTTAGATTTGGCAGGGGCTAGCAACCACCAGGCTCCTAAACTCTCTCTAGACCCTAGGCAGCTGCCTAAGTTTGCCTTGTGGATGATCAGCATTGTATGCCATACAGCACATGCTGCCAGTATGCACCTCAAATAAATACAGCATCCACACTACAAGTTCCAATGGCAGTCACATTGCAAGATTGGATTATCAAGCAAGACATTGTTACTTTCAAAATAATTTTTCACAAACATTATGAGATATGCAGATATGTTACCACCTGTTAGGGTAGGACTGGAGTGGGTATATCATGACATTGAAGGGCTGATATGGTAAGGTGGTTTAAGGCACAGTGCACACCGAGCGGTTTTAGCAGCGATCCGCCAACCACATCTGTCTGTGAAAATGCTTGGCTAATGTATTTCAATGGGATGGTGCACACCAGCGGTTTGAGGTTTTTAGCAAACCGCAAACGTGCCTCCTGTTGCTCGTTTGCGGTTTGCAGAAGCGATTCTGCCTCAATATAAAGTATAGGAAAAATGCAAACCGCTCTGAAAAATGCTAGATCAGAGCGGTTTTCCAGGCGTATTTGTTACAGAAGCTGATCAGTAACAGCTTTTACTGTAACAATATTTGTAATCTGCTTCACAAAAACGCCCGGCATATTTAGAAAATGTCTCTAAACATGCCTAGAATCGCTCTGAAATCTGCTTCAAACACCGCTAGCGTTTTGAGGATCTGCTAGCGGTTTTGGTGTGCACTGGGCCTAACAGTTTGATTCATAATCCATTCTGGAGATAAGCACAGTGTGTTTGTAGTAAGTGATACAAGAGGAGAGAAGTAGAATGGAGGGAGGAAGGGTAGTAGAGGGTCAGAATTGATGATATGGATGAGCAGATATCTATGAGTAGAATAGAGGCTCAGGGGGTAGCACTACTGCATTTTAGTGCTGAGTCCTAGGCTTGAACATTGGCCAGGGCAAAATCTGCATGGAGTTTCTGTGTCCAGACACTTCAGACATTTCCTGCATCCTAAAAAACATACTAATAAGTCAACTGGTTTACCCCAAAACAATCCTATATTGAAAATATTAGACTATAACTGTGGTAGGGATTAGACCGTGAGCTCCTCTGAGGACAGTCAGTGACATGACTATGCACTCTGTAATGTGCTGCAGAAGATGTCAGTGATATATAAATAAATACTAATAATATGGTAGGACATTATACTATGACTATGGTAGGGTTAGATTGTGAGCTCCTCTAAGGACAGGCAGTGACATGACTATGTACTCTGTAATGTGCTGCAGAAGATATCAGTGCTATATAAATAAACAATAATAATATGGTAGGACATTATACTATGACTATGGTAGGGTTAGATTGTGAGCTCCTCTGAGGACAGTCAGTGACATGACTATGTACTCTGTAAAGTGCTTCAGGAGATGTAAGTGCTATATAAATAAATAATAATAATATGGTAGGACATTAGATTATGACTATGGTAGGGTTAGATTGTGAGCTCCTCTGAGGACAGTCAGTGACATCACTATGTAGTCTCTACAGTGCTGCAGAAGATGTCAGTGCTATATAAATACATAATAATAATAATATGGTAGGACATTAGACTATGACTATGGTAGGATTAGATTGTGAGCTCCTCTGGGGACAGTCAGTGACATGACTATGTACTCTGTAAAGTGCTGCAGAAGATGTCAGTGCTATATAAATACATAATAATAATATGGTAGTACATTAGACTATGACTATGGTAGGATTAGATTGTGAGCTCCTCTGAGGACAGTCAGTGACATGACTATGTACTCTGTAAAGTACTGCAGAAGATGTCAGTGCTATATAAAGTACTGCAGAAGATGTCAGTGCTATATAAATACATGATAATAATATGGTCGGACATTACAGTTTGACTATGGTAGGGATGAAATTGTAAGCTCCAGTGAGCAGTCAGTGACAGGACTATGTACTCTGTAAAGTGCTGAAGATGTCAGTGCTACATAAATACACAATAATAGTTCCAAATGCTACTGGCTCCCCTGAAGAGTGCTCAGACTAGTGTACATAGTTGTGCACATTGTTCCCCAAGTAGCAGTTGTTTGGTCAGAGAGACAGTGGGAGAGGGAGCATGAGCAGAGGGTGATGGCAAGCAAAGTTAAGCTCCACACTCACCACAGTGACTGCAACAACACAGGAAGATGGATCCAGCGAGGTGTCCCTCATGACAAGCGTCCAGCGATTCATCTTCCTGCCAGCGGGTATGCGAGATGTCACGTGACATTACAGGACGGGCGCGAACGAGAAGTCAAGCAACCTCAGTACTTTACTTGATCCTCAGTGACGGTCACTTTTCACCACACAACGCTAAGCGATGTCACGACATCGTGTAAATGACTACTTGTCGCTCAAAAAAAAAATTGATGGACATCGGGAAAATGGTTGGAAAAATCGTGAGGCGGTACATAGCATTAGAGAGAGGGCAAACAGACAGCATTAATGGAAATACTACATTATTATGCCAGCTTCAATTATAAGTAGTGATGGATGTAATTACACACATTGCTTACATGTCCATTATCATTGTTTGAGCTTTAGATGCTGCCCTCCTATTCACTCACGCACAATGAAAGACAAAACCTGCAACCCCCACTGTGTCCATTACACACTTCAAACACTGTCCTGTTGAATTCAGGGAGAAGTGCAGGCTGTGTAGGGGAGAGGATCAGATGATCCTACCGCTCCATAGCTAGTCATGGCGATTGTCCTGACATCTAGACATGCAGACATTCTAGCAGAGCACACAGCTGTCTGCAGAGTTTACTGTTTGTTTGTTTGTTTGTTTGTCTCATTCGCTCTGCAGACTCAGTAACATTTGGGGGTAGGGAGCTGTCCCTGTCTCCTCTGTGGAGGGGCAGAGAACAGCTATAAGCCAGACACCTTCTTCTTAGGGAGTATCTATAATTCTGAACTCTGAATGATTCTTTAGTGACTTAGCAGAAGGCTATTTGTGAAAAGAGCAGAGTAACCAAGCACCTCAGGGTGACCCAAACTACTAGGAATGTATAGGGGGATAAAAGGAACCAAAATGCCCTCCTACTAAAAAAGCAAAGCTTGGTGTAATTTGCCTTCTTAAAACAGAAGGAAATCTATTTCTCTCCAGTCCCTTACAACGGTCTTTCAGGACAGGAATTTTTATTTCCCCTTGGACTGACAGTAATTTATTGTGCCTTCCCCATCAAAGCCGCTCCAAGCCACTGCCTGGGTGGTCAGTAGGTAAAGGCACCCCTGGAGAAATGTAATTTGTTATATTTTAGATTTACCTGATCAGTGCAAGGATGATGTCAAATCTATTGTTTGTAACAGATGATTTTATGCTTTAGTCATATTTGTTAGGGACCTCCCTTCATTATGTCAACTCACAAAAATCATACTGGAATGTGACCAGGAGAGAGCAGAGACATATTGGACAAATGCTAATTCCTATGCTGAAACATCTTACACAAACCATGGAGGAAAATGTGAAGTCTACACCACCAATAGAGGCACCTGCATCAGGTATACTTACACTAAATCCCTAAGGTTTTACATAAAGACTATTAAAGTGGGCTTGTCATCAGCCAAAAATTCAAATTCCATTTACCCACTGCTCTGTGTTTATTATGCAGTCTACAACCTGACCCTGCATTGCAAGCATTCCAATATAATCATAAATGATTCTGCAGTAATAAATCTTATCTCAAGTCAACCAGGCTCTATTTGGGTTATTGCCAAGCAGAGGGAATCTTGTTATCTCCCCTCCCACATTCCTGCACTTTACTGATTGGCTGAGGGCAGTCATGAATTTGGCCTGCACAGTAGTACAGAGCGCTCTCCCACAGCTTTTTTCCATGCAAGAGTAGCTCCATGCTACTGTGCAGGCGCAGCCATCCGTACCAGGAAGCCAGATCATTTGGTAGCCCCTCTGGTTGTCCTCTGCGATCACCGATTATGCCTCTCAATCAGACCTGGTGGCTCTTATTGCAGAATGTTGTTAGACGTTTGTTTTATCATTTCATTTACTGTTGTGTTTCAGGTTACTCATCAAGGAGTACGTTAAAAGCATCGGCTGCAAATTCGGACAAACTTCAAGTTTCTAGTGCCACAAATAAGCCTAAGCATTCAATACGTGCTCCTTGGTTGTGCACCACAGAAATATTTCAGAAACATCAAGGATATGTATTCAGGTAAGCGGCCCCCTAACACGTAAAAAAACACATGTTCTTACTGTATATACAAAAGCAAAGCAAAATTCTGAATTTAGCTTTAAGTTGTGTTTAGCAATTAAGATAGTCATTCACACACAGACATGTATCCAGTGGCGTACCTACCATAAGGCTGCATGTGCTCAATAATGCAAGGCAGTTTGCTGCTGCAGAGGCCAGTGATACAGGTACTGACAGCCGACTTGTGTAGTGAGCAGAGAAGCAAGCTCAAGGCAATTTAGATTAACTTGAATGCAGCTTGAAAAATAGGGGAGAAACCGAGAGCCCAATATGGTGCAGTATGTTAATATGGAGAGATCTGTTGTGAATAAATGTGATGATTATACTCACAAGGGTGGGTTGCCACAAAGGCAACCACTGGACAGGCCGGCGGGGAGAGTTGTAATCTGACCCCGCTCAGGTTTAAAAAGTCGCTCTCTGTAGATAGGAGAAAATGGGGATACAACCCTCCACCAAGGGTGGACTAGATAATATTGAAATACGATAACAGAGGCGCCAAGCAGAATAAAATTAGTTAAAATTGTTAAAAAGGGGGAAGTGGGTGGACTCAGTCACCTCCCTTCTGAAAAAAAAGGCCGGACAATGGACAGGTTACTTACAGTCTAAAGTAACATTTATTAGTAACTCCAAAAGTGCAACGCGTTTCACGGGTAACAGTCCCGCTTCTTCAGGCAAACGATTTTTGGAGTGTGCAAAATCAGGTCATGAACCAGGTAGAGCGCCTCTGTCTATGAATGTCTTGAATGCAGGTTATCTTATCTCTTTTCCAAGTTCCCCTCTCCCACCCTGTTGTCTTCCCCATGACCCTTTCCTCTTTTCAGATTTCAGTGGCTTCTTTTAGCAGCATGTCCCTGCCAAACAGCACTGGTGATGTCTGCAGTCCTGATGACAGTCCTAACATATTATTATTGGGCCTGATTCATCAAGCGAAAGCAGCGCAGCTTAATGTGCATTAGTGCTCGCTAATCCAGGCTTTACTTAGCAGCGTCCGCTGCTATGTAGGAGTGTGCCTTCCCTTGGTATGCGCATTGCTTCCTTAGCAACGTGCATAGCTTTCAATGTTTGCGGTCCTGTGAAGTATCGCTACTGCGATACTTCACTAACAGCTGCTACTGTGACAATAAACATGTTAATTGTCATAGCAGCAGCTGCTAGTGAAGTATCACTGCAAGGTGGAATCATGGGTAGTGTAAAAAAACAGCTTGCGCGATCACAGCACGATTGCGCTTGCGATCGTCGCGCTTGCGAGTGGAAAAGAGCCCTCTGGCAGAAGAAACTTGCCATATATTTTCTAGTACTGCTTTCTAAGCTGTGGGTGATTAAATGTTTGCTTGTCTATCTAGATTTCTGCTTGAGAAGCAAGCCAGTGAACTTGTCCACTTGGAACGGATATTGCTGACTGAAGAGATGAACAGGATCTGGACATTTTATGAATCTTACAAAGTAAAGACAAATCCATGGGTTGTCACACCTCAAAATAAAGATAAGCAGGTTGTCACACAGCAATAAATGAGAAACTTTTTTTCACTGCATGAAATATCTTTATAGCCAAAGGAACAATGCTGTGTATTTCCCTTGTTCCTCCTGCTGACATGTGATATATGCATGTGTTCTTCTATAGCTGATGTGCCATACATGCATATATATGCATGAGTCCATATTAAACACTTTGCCTCCCTACGACCATCAATATTATTTATGTGTGGCAAGTGCTATTATGCCCCTTATAACTACATTTTACCCACATATTGACTGCAGCGCAGTTCACATTGATACCGAGCGCATTGCTCGCTGAGTGTTGCGTGGCATTACTATGGCAACGCATACGGAAGCATTGTACCTATGTGCAGATCTTCTACGCAGCGCACGAGCACGCCCCTTCCACAGCCAGCCAATATGAACGCAATATCGCATCACCCTGACAACCAGTCTGCCGGCGGACATGACGACACCACTAGGCCGGGCCTGTCACTATGACAACGCCCGACACAATAATATTGCATAGAGGAGGCAGCGGGCGGAAGTGACGTACTGCCCGCTCATAGCCACAAAAAATAGACTGAACGGGGCACCATTGGAGCGATCGTTGTAGTGATGTGCGGCTGCACATCATTGGGCATTTCCACCTTCAATGCATATGTAATTGGGAGGACAAACGGAGATTGACCAGTGGGTAGATGGGGGTTTGCTCTCCACCCACTGGGCGCGGCTCATTTCCTGTTCCACCAGGTATTTAAACAGGTGCCCGACCAGGCACATTCAGCTTTGACTTAAGCTGTGTGGGATGATGCTGGGGGGTTTTATGTAGATATTTTGTGTATAGCATTGTATGTATTATACAGCACCTTCTGAGGAAGCCCTTTTAGGGAGAAATATGTTCATATTAGGGTTTTAACTTTTTGTACAGCACTATGCACCTTTGTTGACACATCTCTCCACCATCCATTCCTGAGCGTTGGGATATAGCAGTGTGAGGTAGCACTCTGGGCTCTACCCTGACCGTCAGCTTCTGACATACATTTGGTCAGAGGTTGCTTTTCTTTATCCCTTGAACCTCTCCCGATACCCTGGTGTGCTGTTTTCTGCCACCTGTGGGATAACTACACCCCACTTCCACACTGAAGTGGGGGGGATCAGCAAAGACCACCACAGTGACATACATTGGGCAGTGTTCCCCTTACCTGGGTAGCTCACCATATACACCCCGCACTACATATGGGGGTTGTCCAGTAATTATCTGGTAACTTATAATTGGGGTGTATCTCACCTCCTATTTATACCAATAGGGTTTGTCTTTTTTAGACTTTTTGTTTGTATATATTTCCCTGGTATCCTTGTATTCGGCCAGTGTTTAATAGCCAAAGTCCAGGCAGAAATTAAATTCAAAACATCATGCACATTTGTTGTCAACATTGATACAGGTCTTTCTTTGCTTACAAAGTTTTAAATTATAATGTCAACAAGATGTTCTAAAAGCCTGGGTTGCTATCCAGTTCAAACCTCTGGATTTCTAACACCAATAATTAACAGTTGCTGAATTCACTACAATGTTGGGCTGGTGCATACCAGAGCGATTTTGGAACGTTTTTAAAACCGTTTAAAAAAAAAAAATTTTAGATTTCTGAGGCGTTTCTGCCTCAATGTTAAAGTATAGGAAAGTGTAAAACTGCTCTGAAAAACGCTAGATCAGAGCGGTTTTCCAGGTGTTTTTGTCACAGTAGCTGTTCAGTAACAGCTTTACTGTAACAATATATGAAATCTGCTACACAAAAATGCTCCAAAAAATGCTAGGCATGTTTAGAAAACCTCTCTCCACATGCCTAGAATCGCTCTGAAATCTGCTTCAAAAACCTCTAGTGTTTTGCAGATCTGCTAGAGGTTTTTGGTGTGCACTGGCCCGTTGTTAGATTTGATTATGTTACAATGCAAATCATGATGGGAGCTAATCATCCATGGAGCAGTAGGTGGTTACTTATAAGCCATAGATCAGCAACCCCAGCCTAATTCCCAACCACCTGACACAGATGCAGATCATCAATGACATGTCCAAGATGGCATAATTTGAGTTTAGTAGGGGAACAATGATCATATGACCAGATCAGTAATCAATCCAAAACTATAGAACTGCTTTATTACAAATTGACTGTGTTGAAATATATTAGGGACATGTCAAAGTTCATTCAGACTTTTTTTTTATTACTTACCTGGACATACACAGGGATCTTTTATGTTAGTTACCCCACCAGGGTTGCTCGAATGTACCAAAATTCGATTTGGGTACATTCGAATTCGGCCCCGCGGAAAATTCGGATTCGGATTCAGATGCAATAGCCGAATTCGGTTCGGATTTGAAATTCGGTTCGGGTTGCATAAAAAAATTCGGGAAAAAATCGTGTTCGCAAATTCGGATGGGTTTTTTTTTAAAGGGAAATCACATGTAAATAGGTCTAATATAAAAAAAAAAAAAAAAGAAAAATGTGATGGCAAACTTTTTTTTTCAGCATTTCTTGTTTAGTCATCGTCACCGTCTTCTTTTTTTCTCTCCATCTTTTTCTTCACCATCTTCTTTTTCTGTTTTACCCTCTTTTTGTTTCTCGTCATCAATCATTCATTACTATCATCTTCATCATCTTCTTCTTCACTGGCATCTGGTTCTTTAAGTTCTTCTTCTTCTTCACCTGCTTCATCTTCAATTGTTTTTTCATCTTCTTCTTCACCTGGTTCTTCTTCGTCTTCTTATTCTCCTTCTGCATAAAAAAATTCGGGAAAAAAATCGTGTTCGCAAATTCGGATGGTTTTTTTTTTAAAGGGAAATCACATGTAAATAGGTCTAATATAAAAAGAAAAAAAAAAGAAAAATGTGATGGCAAACTTTTTTTTTCAGCATTTCTTGTTTACTCATCGTCACCGTCTTCTTTTTTTCTCTCCATCTTTTTCTTCACCTTCTTCTTTTTCTGTTTTACCCTCTTTTTGTTTCTCGTCATCAATCATTCATTACTATCATCTTCATCATCTTCTTCTTCACTGGCATCTAGTTCTTTAAGTTCTTCTTCTCCTTCACCTGCTTCATCTTCAATTGTTTTTTCATCTTCTTCTTCACCTGGTTCTTCTTCGTCTTCTTATTCTACTTCTTCATCATCATCATCTGGTTCTTCTTCACCTTGTTCTTCTCTTCTTTTTCTTCACCTGGTTCTTCTCTTCTTCTTCTTCACCTGGTTCTTCTCTTCTTCATCTTCACCCGGTTCTTCTCTTCTTCTTCTTCTTCACCTGGTTCTTCTCCTCTTCTTCTTGTTCACCTGGTTCTTCTTCATCTTCTTATTCTTCGTCAACATCATCTGGTTCTTCTTCACCTGGTTCTTTTCTTCTTCACCTGGTTCTTTTTCTTCTTCTTCACCTGTTTCTTCTTCTTCATCACCTGGTTCTTCTTCTTCTTCACCTGGTTCTTCTTTTTCTTCTTCTTCACCTGGTTCTACTTCTTCTTCATCATCTGGTTCTTCTTCTTCACCTGTTCTTCTTCCTCTTCTACTACTTCTTCACCTGATTCTTCTTCTTCTTCTTCACATGGTTATTCTTCTTCTTCTTCTTCACCGTCCACCACCAACATTCTTAGTTTTTTCCCCTTGCAGAACTGCACTGTTGTAAAATGTTATCTTCAACACCAGCATAGCTATTGTAGTGGTGTAATAGCTAGTTGTGCATGGCAGCAGTGCATAATTCTGTGGACCCTGGCGGTGGGAACACAGACAGGCAGGAGGATAAACTCAGCAGGAGGAGGAGGAGTGGCGAATGGCAGGAGGCCATGTATGGACCCTGATGGTGGGAACACAGACAGGCAGGAGGATAACTATAGCAGCAGCAGCAGCAGGAGGAGGAGTAGTGACGTATGGCAGCAGGCAATGTCACAGGCCAATGGTACCTAGCCTTGGTACCATGGCTGAAAATAAACACCAAAGAGCAGGAGGAGGTTCCGGACAGCAGTCGTGCAGCCCACATTGTGCCCAATCCACAACTGGGACAGCACAGTTTTCAACCCAGACACCTCAGAAATTTTTTTTATATACAACAGTATAGCTATTGTAGTGGCGTAATAGCTAGTGGCGCATGGCAGCAGCGCATAATTCTGTGGACCCTGGCGCTGGGAACACAGACAGGCAGGAGGATAAACTCAGCAGGAGGAGGAGTAGTGGCGAATGGCAGCAGGCAATGTATTCTGTGGACCCTGGCGGTGCGAGCACAGACAGCAGGATAACTACAGCAGCAGGAAGAGGAGTGACGTGTGGCAGCAGCAGGCATGCATTGTGTGGTAAACAGCAGGATGAAAATCAGCGCTTCGTAATATGTTGGCACTTTATAAATACAATAAATAAATACACAAATAAATAAATTCATAAATAAATCAGTAAATTCATAAATATATAAATACATCAGCAACAGCAGCAGGAAGAGGAGTGACGTGTGGCAGCAGCAGGCATGTCACGGGCCATGGTAGCTAGCGTTACTACCACAGCAAGTGAAGAAACACCAGGCCAAATTATCAGGACCCTGGGAATGAAGGTTTATGTTGTCAAAGAATTCCCAGGCACCTCATGTCCTCCTCTCGCCGACAGTCGGTGCCAGGAACGTGCCTTCAATCCAGGCCTGGTTGATCTTCAAAAATGTCAGTCTGTCCACTCCCTCTGTGGAAAGACCAGAGCGCTTCTCGGTGACCATGCCACCTGCCGCACTGAAGCACCTCTCGGACAGCACGCTGGAAGGGGGGCAAGACAGGACTTCCAGGGCGTACTGCGCCAGCTCACTCCAGATGTGCAACTGCTCAACCCAGTACTCCAATGGGGTCCACGCTGCCGGTGTCAAGCCCACTGAAGGACCCCATGTACTCAGCCACCATCTGGGTCATGCGCTGGCTGTGGCTTTCAGAGGAGGTGGCTGCTGCACGCACCTCCTCTCTCGGCTGCTCTACCGTCATGTAGAGCGCCTGCGTCAATGACAGCAGGTCTCCTGGGCGCCTGACACTGCTGCTGCTGGCCGCAGGCACCGGCTGCTGTGCTGGCTGGACAGGGACAGAGGGGGTGGAAGCCTGGGGACAGGCTTCCTCCAGTCGCCGAACAAGGAGCTGCTGCAACTCGTTTGTGCGCTGCTCACGTCCTGTAGCAGGCAGAAACTGAGCCCACTTCCCCCTCAGCTGTGGATCCAGGATCATGCTGATGCAGGCGTCCTCCCTCGCTTGCATCTGCTTTACCCTGGGGTCTGTGCGCAGGCAACGCAGCATGTGCGCTGCCATGGGGAACAGGGTGGTCCGTGACACAGAGACATCAGGGTCAGCGTCCTCCTCTGGCTCCTGAGCCTCTTCCTCCTCTCTCCACCCTTGCACCACTGCTGCTGCGCTCCGCTGTTCCCCCTCAGCAGCGACGTCCAGCACCTCCAACTCCTCCTCATCCTCCTCCAGGGATTCAAATTCCTGCACTGCAGTGGACTGCGCAGGCAGCTGCTGTTCCAGCTGGTTCCGGGCCTCCTCCCCCAAATTCACCAAATCGCCAAGTGCCTTGTCCAGCAGACAAACAAAGGGCACCCACTGGCAGAGGGATGCCCGCTCCTGGCTCACCAGTTTGGTTCCCTGCAGGAAGGGAGCCAACACCAAGCAGACCTGCTGCATCTCCCCCCAATGTGTGTTGGTGAGGAGCTGGAGTTTGGTGGTGCCTTCGAGAGTGCCATCCACGATGTACTGGTTGACAGCCCTCCTCTGCTCAACCAGCCACTCCAACATCGCCAGGGTGGAATTCCAGCGAGTCGGCACATCGATGACAAGGCGGTGTGGTGGCAGGCCCTCGCACTGCTGGATCTCTGCCAGCTTTGATGCAGCAGCAGCTGAGCGGCGGAAAGTGCGCACAATTTTCCGCCCGCTTCCAACAGCTCCTCCATTCCCTGGTAGGTGCGCAGGAACTTCTGCACCACCAGGATTAGGACGTGGGCCAAGCAGGGGATGTGGGATAAGTGTCCCCTGCTAATGGCAGCCAGCAGGTTGACGGCATTGTCGGACACCACCAATCCGACTCGGAGGCCTCTGGGGGTCAGCCACATCTTCTCCTGCTCCCTCAGGTAGCGGAGCACGTTGGCTGCTGTCAGACTGTTCTTCCCCAGGCTCACCATCTCCAGCAGTGCTTGGTAGTGGCGGGCCTTCACGCTGCTGTTGCATTGTCGCTTGGCGGCGGGAGCTGCTGCTTCTCCCCTGACCCCGCATGGTGGCACCACATAGTGGGTGACTGGTGTCGCTGATGCGCCCAAAGGTGGACCTGCTGCTTCCTCACTCTGGCTTTCCACCAGGCTGACCCAGTGTGCTGTGTCCTGTCCCAAAACGGCTGCTCCATGAATCCATGGTTATTTGGCCATGGCAAACTGGTGCAGTGCTGGGATCGCCGTGCGAGAGAAGTAGTGGCGGCTGGGGACTTGCCACTTCGGGATCCCAAAATGCAGCAGCGCTCTCATGTCACTCCCCTCCTGCACGAAGGAATATGGCAGGAGCTGGGAGCACATGGCCCGGGCAAGCAACCCGTTCAGCCCCCGGATCTGCCTGTGAGCGGGAGGCAACACCTTGGTCACATGGGAAAGGACTCGCTGAGCAGGGTCTGGTGGCGTTTGCCTACGCGGGAGGATGAGGAGGCCACTGTGGAGGGAGCTGATGAGGCCACTGTGGAGGGAGCTGATGAGGCAACTGAGGACTGGCTGCCCAGGGGGGGGGGAGGAGTGAATTGCTGCTGCTGTACTCCTGCTGCTGCTGCTGGGTGGGATGCTGCTGCTGCTGAAATCTGTGCAGTGGCTCTCTGGCTCTGACCACCACTGCCTGCGCCACTTTACATCAGCTTCTCATACTCACAAAAATCCTCAAAATGCCTGGTCTCTAAGTGGGTCGACAGGCACGAGGTACTCAGCTTGAGGAGATCGCGACCTCTGCTGAGACTGACCTTGCAACTGTTGCAAATTGCACGGGTCGGGTCCTCTGTGCACTTAGTGAAGAACCGCCAGACAGGGGACTTCAATCTGCCCTTTGAGCTTGAGGGCTAGGGTTTTTTGGTGCCCTTTGAGGCTTGTGCCTTTTTTGGTTTGGTTGGAGGTTTGCTGCGGGTGTGGTGGTAGCGGCTGAAGCAGCAGGCTGTGGCTCCTGCCTTCCATGCCCTTTGCTTGCCGCCTTGCTGCTGCCATGCCTCTGCGCCAGAGACACCTCCTCCTCCGATGACAAGCTGCCTTCAAGCAAGTGTGCTGGTGGTACTGGTGAAGGCACATAGGGAGGATCCAGCACGTCATCATCATCCCCAAACATGTCCTCTGAGCCCGCCTCAACCACATCCAGTAGCCCAAAATCCCCTGCATCATGCCCCTCCTCATCAGCGCCAACAACAAACTGCTCCACCTCCAACTCCTCCTCCTCCTCCTTGCATGATGATGTCCCCATTATCTCCTGCTCAAACTTCTCCACAACACAACGGCTGCAGTCACTGGGGTAAAGACCCAGCTCAGTGAGGGCAGGCTGGTCAATGGGGTCACAGTGACCTCAAGCGGTGGTGGAGGCCTGCTGCGGACCGGAGTGCTGGTGGTGGTGGTACTGGTCTCGCTGGTGCTGGAGGCCTGGCTGGAAACGGTGGCTTCCTGCTCCACCATCATTTCCACCACAGCCTGCGCCTGACTCTCCATAATGGGCCGGGGGTGATGACCCGTCTCAAAGATGGGCGCAACGCGCTGCTGTTGTGCCTCTGCTCTCTCCTCCACAACTCTGCGGTCAGTGGCTGGCGGCGGACCAGTCACAGACCTGCTGCTGCTGCTGGCAGTGGCTGCTGCAATGGCGCTGCCTCTCCTGGTGGTGCCTCGTCCTCTACCTCTGCCAGTCATTTGGCACTTATATACGAATAAACAAATGTGTAGAAAACGGCGGGAAAGGGTGTAAACTTTAATAAAGTCTGGGTTGGTGGTGATGGTGACTGACTGGTGGTAAGTGTCAACAAAAAATGAAATTTTTTTTTAAGTAGTAGTAGTAGTAGTAGTAGCACAGCAGCAGTACAATTTAACTAAACTACTATAGTACACAACTAACTAGATTCCCTAACCTACCTAAGCTAGTAGTAGGCTAAGGCTGCCCTAGGCTAGCAGGCCTACCCTGCACACAGATTAACACTAGCCTAGCACAGTATACAGTACACACTAGCTGACTACAAACAATCAAATTACTATCAATCTATATAACAGTGCAATGAATGTGTTTAGGAGGTGTTTAGGAAGCAAAACGCTAGGTTTAGCACAGAATACACTTGATCAGACATGCAGCACAGCACTGGAGATGCTCTCAGTACCAGCTCAGTCACACAAGTGCGTAGCTCCGCAAAATGGCCGCCGCCTTATATAGAGGAGGGGAGAGCCAGGCTCCCCTCCTCTGATTGGTTGCTAGCATTGCCAGGGACTCAGCTGAAGGAATTCTGATTGGCCCACGTCACTTCCGAATCCCGAAGCCGAACCCAACGCGTCATCCGGCCGAATTCAAATGCGCACATTCGGCCTCCTTCACTTCAGGTCCAGCGCATTCGGCTTCGGCTTCGACTTCGGGAACGCTGAAATTTGCCCGAATAATTTGGGTAAATTTGCATTCGGGAGTCCTGGTGAGCAAGCCTGGCAACCACCCAAAGTCATGCATCCTCTTCAAATGACAACTGAAGTGAGGGGAATACGGAAGCTGCCATATTTACTACCTTTTAAACAATGTTCTTTGCCTGGCTGTCCTGCTGATCCTCTGCCTCTAATACAGTACTTTTTAGCCATAGAAGCTGAACAATCATGCAGATCCGATGTTTCTGACAAATATCTGACAAGATTAGCTGCATGATTGTTTCAGGTGTGTAATTCAGACACTACTGAAGCATGACAGATATGACAGATCAGCAACACTGCCAGGAAACTGATACTGTTTAAAAGGAAATACATATGGGGTCGTATTACTATTTAGTATTTATAAAGCGCCAACATCTTCCGCAGCACTGTACAGAGTATATTGTCTTGTCACTTAACTGTCCCTCAGAGGGGCTCACAATCTAATCCCTACCTTAGTCGTCATATGTCTATGTATGTATCGTAGTCTAGGGCCAATTTCAGGAGGAATCCAATTAACTTATCTGTATGTTTTTGGGATGTGGGAAGAAACCCATGCAGACACAGGGAGAACATACAAACTCCTTGCAAATGTTGCCCTGGTTGGGGTTCAAACCAGGAATCCAGCATTGCAAGGCGAGCGCACTAACCACTACGCCACCGTGCTGCCCGGTCATATGCAATTCACTTTTTCTCCTAAGTTTTCTCCTGGGGGATAATTTTCATCTTCTCTTTAAAATAAATTTGCAGCATTTTACAATTTAAAAAGTATCCAAAAGTTGGTGAAAAAGTACTATCAAATTTATTTTGAGTATTTTCTTGCTGGCTTGTGACTTAAAAAGCATTTTATGACAAGTTGTGAAAATATCACCTAGGTGAAAACTCGGGAGGAAAAGTGAATTTCATATGGGCCCTAGAGTGTCTTTTAACCACTTTAGGACCATCGGCTTCTTCTTATAATCCCAGGTAAATATGCTAGAAATGTAAGACTAGTGTGGGTAGATACTGAGCTGCACATGGATGGTGAAATTATTTTTTAGAGAAACTGCACTTGGAAATCTGTGTGCTTGTCACAAACACATTAATGTGTTGGGATTAACAATATGTTTAATGAGGGTTCCAGTAAGTAACACAAGTGGGCTGTATCCTGTTCCAGTATGTTATGGTAATGGAATCAACCAATTGGAGCCATCTCTGCCAAATCTAGCTTGCGTACAGTCTCCCAACTGAGCACTTTGGCCTCCTTTTTACCCCTCACACTGGATGCTACACCAATGTCTGCAGCGCCGCCACCCCTCACCCTCCATCCCAGCAGAATGTGTTTGAGTCTATAGCCTTGCAACACATCTGCATAGCATTCAGCCACGGAGCATTGTTAGAGATAATACAAATCTAGCACCTGTACAGATATCTGGTAACATCACTAGGGGGTTGATTAATTAAGCTGTGCTGCTAAAGCATAACATGAACAGCGCAAGTTCTGTTCACACAACATGCGGTAGTGCAGCGTAGCATGTGCTGGTAACCTACACGCAGTCCATTCACTTAACGGCCACTTCAGCCATTCTGCCCTAAGCCCCGTCGGGTCCAGTGGCTTCATAGGACGTGATCCCCGCACATTGATTGGCCCAATAGGCTGCCTGTCACCTGGACCCAACAGGGCTCAGGGCAGGATGAGTTGATCAGCCGTTATGTGAATTATGCGCGCATAAGTTACAAGTGCAAGCTATGCAGGTGTGAAGCTCCACTCGGCCGGGGCTCCGCATTCTGGCTATCCCAGCCTGCATGGGGACAAGGGGTTAAAGAGGCTTGGGAGGGGGGAACCCCACATCATTTTTTTTTAACTTCCCACAACTCTGAACATTTAAAAAAAGAAAGTTTCAAAAAACACGTAAAGTTGCCAGGGATCTTTATACAGCCATATTATGTATGCGATCCCTGGCCAAAGCTTTGTGACTCCGGAGGGGTTTCCAGGGGGTCCGTACGCTCTGCGTATGAACCCCCTGGAAACCCCGTCATGAAATTCATTGCTGTTTCTTTTGATATATGTAAAGTTACACTTCAGTTAGGTTTGCTTCATTAACTGTCATTTACCGCATTTAAATGTATACTTTTTTCCTATGAAACTTTAAAATTGATTTTCTCAAAAACTATAAGGTCTTTTTCCTCTTGTACCCACTGTCCCCCTCCACGTACCCTGCAAATCTGGTGTGTCTGGCTTGTAAGGGGGCTTTGCTATTAACCGTTAAAGTCAGCGAATGTTCGCCTGTCATATAAGTCAATGGACCACGCTGCGAACAGCCAGTTTGTAAACTTTTCAGAAATTCGTGTTCGAAATTAACAAACCCAATATGTGATGTTCGCTACCTCTCTAGTGTAGTGTTCGCACAACTCATACTGCTCACATTAAGCATCAACCCCTATGAGTTCCATCATGACAGATCATTGAACAACACAATTGCTTGTTTCATACTAAACATAAGACAAAGGTTGCTGCTCAGCTGTACAGAACTTAGTCCAAAAAATGATCACCCTAGTAATAACTTACTGATTATTTACGGCGATAGAAGCTGAGCGCCTGTGTGTGACTTCAGGGTGACTCTGGCAATAGATTAATTGATGAATAGAGTCATTAAACACCCCTCTTTTACATTTCAGAACTTGTGTGCTTATTGTTATAAATGTCTCATAAAGTGGTTACTGGTATTTTTCTCTTGACTGCAGCCCTTGAAAACAGACCCAGAAATAAATATGAATTTAGAATGGGATACGCTTGTCGAAGAACTGACTAAAGTTCACAGCTTCGCCCTCAAAGCTCTACATGAGAAACATCAAGAGGAAGTGAAAAGCTGGGGACTGAATCCAGACACAATCGTACCTGGGAATTACTTCAAAAGAGATGTGAAAGCTGCCATATTGCACCTGGCTATGGAAATATTAACAGCTTATCAACAGCAGCCTTGTGACAACTCCCAGGTATTCAGATCATTTCAAAGAGAGATCGTTTTCGATTATTCAGCAATAGGGTTGCATGTTTAGATCTACAGGCCGATGTCAGAGGCTGACAGGTGAAGGAATAGGCTATACTAGCCTCTTCACTGGTAGTCTAAATATTGGTTTGGCATGGAGTGAACATAGGCCTTGGCTAGTTTTCTTACTCAAAATTTTATTGATACTCAATATTTTCTGACATGTGAACTGTTAATACACTCTGGGCCATATGCAATTCACTTTTTCCTGAGTTTTCTCCTAGGTGATATTTTTCCAACTTGTAAATAAAATGCTTTTTAATCTCCCAGAAAGCAAACAAATACTCAAAATAATTTTGATAGTACTTTTTACCCTACTTTTTGTTAGTTTTCCCATTGAAAAGTGCTAAAAATGTATTTTAAATCGAAGATGAAAAGTTATCTCCTTGTAGAAAACTCAGGAGAAAAAGGGAAGTGCATATGGGCCTCTATGAACAATTCTAAAATATGTGATTGATAATGCCTTACTTATTGTCTTTGTTATATGTTATTCCCTTCTAAAAAATAAAAATGTTTGAAACTAAATCCTTGCAGATGCCTCGAAGCATTGGACTGTACATACTGTACGTGTGTTTCATCATCATCATGTTACATGTCACTTCAGGAACCTTTTAAAGAGAACCCGAGGTGGGATTTAATTATGTTAGTGGGACACAGAGGCTGGTTGTGCACACTAACACCAGCCTCTGTTGCCCCATGGTGTGCCTCCATGTCCCCCCTGCGC
The DNA here is from genome assembly GCF_040937935.1 of Hyperolius riggenbachi. Lineage (NCBI taxonomy): Eukaryota > Metazoa > Chordata > Amphibia > Anura > Hyperoliidae > Hyperolius > Hyperolius riggenbachi. The sequence goes on from NC_090651.1 coordinate 282,332,154, forward strand.
GCCGCTATCCCCTCCGCAGTGCTAGCGACACACAGCGTGTCGCCAGCACAATGCTTACCTATGCCTGTCTGTTAGCGCCGCTCCCCAGCCTCCTCCGTATCAGCGCTACCCGCCCGCGTCCCTTCCCTCCCGCTGATTGGAGGGAAGGGGCGCGGGCGGGTAGCGCCGATACAGAGGATGCGGGGGAGCGGCGCTAACAGACAGGCATAGGTAAACATTGTGCTGGCGACACGCTGTGTGTCGCTAGCACTGCGGAGGGGATAGCGGCGCGCAGGGGGGACATGGAGGCACACCATGGGGCAACAGAGGCTGGTGTTAGTGTGCACAACCAGCCTCTGTGTCCCACTAACATAATTAAATCCCACCTCGGGTTCTCTTTAAATAAATGTTTTGATCAGCTGAGTTTATTCCTCAAATAAGCTAGTGCAACAAATTTAAGGTTTCAATTGTGATGGAGGCTAATTTTAACTTTTGTTGTTGCCAGGGAATGTCTTCAGCAGAAGCTGCATTATTTACCAACACTAAGGATTCCCAGAGTCTGTTTTTATGGAATATAGCTGCAAAGTTTGTCAGACAAGAGCTGCTGATTCAGATTCACACATATAATATACTGGATACCTATTTGGAGATTCAGGTAAAAGCATTCTATAGATTTGGATAAAAAAAAAACTGAATCACAGTCTTAAAGTGAACCTGAACCAAGTAAAACTATTTAAAATAAACACAGGATGCACCTGCAAATTAATATTACATATGGTACTTACCTCGCCGTCAGTTCCTCTCAGAAGCTCACCATTTTCTTTTTACAACAATTCCTTCTAATTCTGACAAGATTTTGTCAGAACTGAAATATATCAGTTGCTGTCAGTTATACATAAGTCGCTGTCAGTTATAACTGAAAGGACAACTGGTGAGCAAGGTAATGTCCATGTTTCCCTTTGGCTCATGTGGATGATGTAACAGTTTAACAGTGTGCTGGCCCGGAAGCTGTTATGGGGTAATGGTCATTTTCAAAATGGAAGACAGAGAATTCCATTTATTACAGTGGACAAACAGGATGCAGAAAGTGATTGAGAAGTAGTCTACATGGGAGGTAAGTATGACCTGTGTATGTTTATTTTGACTTTTAATTTTCTGTACATTTTTGTTTTAAACAGTTATATGTCTCCACCTCCTACAATCATACACTTAGCACACAGACACACAGACAAAGCAAATGGGATTCCTCATGTATTTGTGCGTATTCTATAAACTTTCCAATACATTTTTTAGATCACAGATTTTAAATATTCTTTTTCAATATTGTATACAAAATCACATTTTCATGTACAGTTTTCTTTCCCATTTTGGATGGAGGGAGGAATACTACTTTTTCAATAATAGTATTTATTGAAATGTTTTGATATAACAAGTCATAAAATCCATCCAAAGTAAAGGTATTGTACCAATAAGGCTGTACAGAGATATACTTTTCCATATAATTTATACAAAGCCTTAACATTTGCAAAGTTAAACCTTTACCTTATGGAGATGAAAGAATAAAACACTATATACAACTATGTCTGATCATAGAATATTGGAAACTTATTTCCATTTTTTTCTTCTTCTACAGAACAGTAAGAAATACCTAATTAACCCGTAAACTGTAATAGGAGATTCTTCCCGGAGGGAGGAATAGTTAAAACTTCTGTCATCTTTATGTTGACCTCTGTGTACCAAGAGAATGCTCTCCATTAGTGATACAAACAAAAGAAAATTCCAGACTGAGAGTACATTTCTTCTTCACTGTATCTACAACGTAAAGCGGATCTGAACTCAGAACGTCCTCTCTGCTCTAAAAGATACAGCAGCATAATAACCTTCAAACAAAAATACATTTCTTAGTTACAGCTGATACAAATCCTAAAATAAATCTGCTCTGTTTCTACTTCCTGATTCATGGAAGCAGACATATTGTTTACAGCCTGTACTTTCAAATGAGCTTATCTGCCATCTCTGCCTAGGCAGTCATGTGACACAGGGGAGAGATCAAATATAACTTGTGATTAGACACAAATGAGGGGGAATTAGACAGGCTAAACTCTCTAAATACATACAGGGTGCATTTCTCTGTTTTCCTTCTATCCAGTGTGAGTTCCAATATAAGCTGGACATAGACTTTAGTTGAAGTATGACAGTAAGTATGACATGTAAAAAAATAGACCACTGAAGGATCTTTGCTCCATAGCAAGAAAATGTAGCATGCATATTATGTGAGTTATAGACTTCTGGCTGAAGGGATATTTTATTTACAAAAGCAAGAAGTTTTAAATCAGGATGATACCATTTATTGGCTAACTAAAAATGAATAAGAATAAGCAAGCTTTCAGCCTTGCAGCCTTCGCCGGGCTTACAGGATGTAAGCCAGACGAAGGCTGCAAGGCCGAAAGCTTGCTTATTCTTATTCATTTTTAGTTAGCCAATAAATGGTATCATCCTGATTTAAATCTTCTTGCTTTTACTGGTGGCTAACACGGTACAATACCCTACTGCTACTACCTATTTACAAAAGTAACTCTTTATTTAGGCCCCGTTCACACTGCACGCGTTTCCAGCCGCGTTTTGGAAACACGTGCAGGTGGCCGACACGCACGACATCAGACATTGCATAGAGTGCAATGTCTGATGTTCACACTGCATGCGTTCCGGACCTGTGCGGTCCGGGAACGCATGCTGCACGCATTTTTTGTAAAAACGCATGGCTGTCCCATTCACTTTTCAGTGATGGGATCAGCCACGCAACGCATACGAACGCGGATGGCGTGCGTTCGTACGCGTTGCGGTCCGCATGCGTTGCGGTCTGCGTTCTGCAGTCTGAACAGGGCCTAAGAGTGAAGTCTCAGTTTTGATGAAGGTAGAAACAAGTCTGAAGTCAGGTATATTTCATGGGAAACATATTATTACTTCTTCACCCAACTGTTTAAATACAGCCACATGTCTAGACAATAATAGCAATAATACATTGTCTGTGTACAAGGCTTCCCAAAGTCTCATCTGCCTATGGGATCCATGCCCAAACCAACAGTAGCATTGTTATGGATAGGCAGCGGCAGCGCCAGGCAATGTTTTCGGTACTTACAGCGGTTACATAATGCATGAATCAGGAAACCCCCGTTACTTAGGTAGTGCACATGATAACATGGTACCGTGTCGTGGCAATCTGTGTGTCACCTAGAAACACAGGTTGTGCTAATTGTGCAACATGAACTACATTACTGCTGTAAGCAGTGGCATAGCAATGGGGGTTGCAGAGGTAGCGACCGCATCGGGGCCCTTGAGCCAGAGGGGCCCCATGGGGCTTTTCCTCAACCAAAGTATTAGCTGTTTATTGTTCCTGTAATGGTAATAATCACTTCTATAGATGCTTTGAATAATAGTAAGCATTAACAAACTGTTCCCCATCTCCTTCTTGCACCTCTGACACAGTGGCTGTCCTTACCAAACACCAAAGAAAATGCTCACTGACAGACAGCACTCTGCCACTTATGTAGTCTGCAGACTGCTTGTCAGCCAATAGGAAGTGCAAATACATTACACGTAGTCTGCAATACTTAATTAAGCAGAGGCTGTGCAATACAGCCAATCGTTGGAGAGGGCTTCAGTAACATATAGACAAAGGCTATATGCCAGCAGGGGGCACCAACATGCAGGAATCTCCCTCTCATCCGCCCCCCTCCTAACTAACCTGTATAAGGAGCTACAAATGAAATATATATATGCAAACGCTAGTGCACATGACAGGCCGGGGCCCCGAGCACTGCCACTACTACAGTGGCTGTCCTTGGCAGGTTTTGTTGCGCAGTATCAAGTGTTACATATAGAGTACTTGGGGGGGCCCAATGTAAAACTCGCACCGGGGCCCATAGCTCCATAGCTACACCTCTGGCTGCAAGTAAAAGCAAATCTAAGTAAGCAAATAATGACTTGTGTTTTATGAATTTTAGTAGAAAGTAAATGTTATCCTGGTTTAAAATCATAGGCAAACATGTCAATTATTAGGATGTATTAATGTTGTAAATACGCAGATTGGCAATTGTGTAGAAGAAGTACAGAAGATCTTATCCACATCTCAGTGGAAGTCTTATGGTGGAAAACCAGCTGCAGAAGATGCTGCAGACTTACTGGAAAAACAATACTTGGATAGACTGATATCTTTATTGAAGAAGACATCCTGCAATGAGAAACAGAGTCAGCTGCCACTTGATGAAGTACAGCATCAACTGAAGGAGGATCACTGTGCATTAACTGAAAAAATGGTAATGTATATTTACTCTTCTAATTTCATCTGTATCCTTCTTATTCTGCATACTTCTTTCTCCCCATCTGTGGCCTTCTTTCTTTGCTCTGTGCTTCTATCATCTGACATCATAATCTTCTTAATGCTTCTTTTTTCCCTTCATTTTAATCTGTGAACTGCTTTCTTCTTCTTTGCATTTTCCATTCTATTCTTCTGCTTTCTTCTCTGATTTTTCTATTCTTCTACTTTTTTCTTCTAATATATTAATTGCAGCGCCATCCCACACCACTGCCTGCAACTACCCAACTCTATCAGGAACCCCATTAGTGGACATCTGCACTGAGCTTCCTTATTGGTTACTTAGGCTATCCATCTCAATTAAAGGGTACCTTAGCGCAACTTAAAGTGAACCTCCGGACTAAAAATCTACTCAGCAGAGTTTAAAAGGCTTGGTGTCTCTTTACCAGTTTCACAGCATCAGAACTTTGTTTTTCTTACCAAAGCATAATTTTTAGCTGAATTTTTAGCTAAGCTCCACCCTTCAAAGAAAACTGCCCAGGCTTTTTTTCCCTGATGCTGTGCAAAGCATGATGGGATTTCCTATGTTGTTGTTCACGTTGCCTAGCAACTACGAGGGGTGATCAGCACACAGGACAGTTGGAACTGTGTCTCATGCTCCCTGTCACCTCCTTTCAACCAAAAATATGGCTGCCCTGATGAAATCAAACATTTGCCTGTTCTTTTAAAACAGGGTGGGTAAGAGATTATATTACCTATCTATTTTAATTAACATAACTAATTTAACTTAATGACAGTATGTTTGTTTAGGCTGAAGTTCCTCTTTAAAATAAAAATGAGGGGAGCAGGCATGTTTAGTGGGCTCTCCTCATGCCCATCACTCCCCCCGTTCTCCTCCGTCTCCCTCAGGTACAGCCTCTCAACAGTGAAACTGGAAAAGTATATTTTTGAATTTTCCTGCTGAACTCTTAATGGTTCACCTAAATGAAACAATAGCAAGCTCTGGCAGTATAGTAACATAAGCCACTGGTCACTTGCAGGGGATACAAATAAGATCATGGGTGTAGCTATAGGGGTAGCAGCCGCGGCACAGAGCTATATGAGGCCCCATCTGCTTAGTCACCCTCCACTTTATTCACCTGAAGAAGATAACAAAAAAGTAGCATAAAGAAAGACTTGAATAGCAACAGAACAGAAGAACAAAGAAGAAGATGACATTAGATGTCAGAAGTATACATGGGAATTTAAGTGGTACATACATGGTTAACCATAAAATCATAATAAAGAAAGAACAAAACACCAGGTTGGATGTAAAAATGGCCGTAGGCACTGTTTATTGCGGTTTAATTTAATTCAATAATTAATCTTTATTATAAAACTTTGATCATTAAATCGGAAATCATATAACCAAATAAAACTCCAAACAGTATAACCATAAATATTCCAAAATAAATATTCCAAAATACAGTCTTTAGACTAGTATTATACCAAGTAATCCAAGTCAAACTAGTCAACCCACAATCGTGGGCGACTTTAACCGCCAATAAAGTCAATCAGCCTACGACAGTTCCTGAACAAAAGGGAGGGCGGGTGGGTGCTCCCAGCTTGCCTGACTGGAAACTGAGGAGATACACAGAGTGTCAGAGATGTCTTGACAGGACCCCCTCTGTGATTGGCCGGACAAATCTTGGCTCCAAGTGACAGCTGCCAATCACAGAGAGCTCCTCTGGGCATCCGCACAGCAACTGCATTCCTCACAGGCTTCCTAGGGACAGCCCATCACCTGAAAGAGAAGAAAGGCACAGCCAGCATCAAACAGAAAAAACAATTTAACCCTATGAGTACCACTAATCCTGTCAGTAGTATATAACTATCCCTACCTGAGCACCATCATTAGCTATATATATATATCCTACCAGCAACTTGCTAACTAACATGTAAACCTATATGGAGACCCCCCTAACTGTCTGCCCACCAAATTCCCAAGAGGCCTGCGTTTTATACTGGCACTATGGCCTTCCAAAAGAATAATGAAGTATGCAGTTTAACAAAAAAAAGGGGGGGGGGCGCAAAAAAAGAAGTATACAGATGTAAAATGAAACAAACAATGTTTTTTTTTTAGATTTAATTAAATACTTACTTTTGCAAATTTACCTCTTTTACTTACCTTTTATGGACAATCTTTTAAACACATCCCTGCATTCTGTAAAAATATAGGCACAGGAATCTTGCCTGTTATTTAGCAGGTGATAGCTGACGACTGGCATCTACTGTAGTTAGTGAATTTTGAATGCCATCATGTGCCCTGCACTATGCATGCATGTGCCTGTTTCTTTCCTTCATAAAGGTGTAAATGCCTTTTAGTAATTTCTTCTTTCAAATTATGTAGTGTACAGTATTAGCTTCCTCTACTTGCCATACTAATTTACATACATTTTCTCTGGGTATAACTCTGCAACAAAAAATCATTTGGGCATTCTGCTGTCAACAAGGGTAACTTCTCATGATGTAATTTATTATTCTTAGGCTTCGATTCATAAAGCATTACTGCATGAAGAAATGCTGAAAAAAGCTGACTTTACAGATTACTTAGGAAAATGTCAATTCATAAAAGCTGTTATTGCATAAAAAGCTGAAATTCCCGAGCAGCGAGGTAAATTACCGACTTGTGTGGTAATTACCTCAACACATGTCAGTAAATGTCAATTCATAAAGATTAGAACACTCGGTAATGGCACGAAGAATACCGCCTGTTTTGAAGAGGTGATAAGCAGAAGCAGTGAGAACTCCCCCTAGGCAGCAGCAGCGAGAGCGGAACAAACAAGGCTTCCCCTGAATACTTTAGGCTGTGTGTTTAACCTTCTGGGTTCCTGTTTTTCAGATGTGTATTTGCTGGAGGTGAACATCACAAAACCTGGCATGTGTAAAGTTTTTTGAAGTTCTTCTAAGCTGTGGCAATTAAATAAATTGTTTAGAAAGACTAATAGACAGATTCAGAGCAGATTCAGCACAAGCAGAGGCAATATAACAAAACACGCACATCTACATTGAAGTTGGGATGCCTCTTTTATTGTAATGCTGTCTCTGCAAGGAGAACAGCAAATGTAACAACTCAGCCAGCCACTTCCCATGTTACCGACAGTTTAGTTCGGTAAATCATTGCATTTCTATCGCAGCTGTGAAAATGTTTATTAATTAGCACACAAAAGTCTAAAATACCGAATGCAGTATTTTCCCGAACAGATTTTTTTTACCGCACAGCCTTTTATAAATTGACTGCTTCTCCTATGCTCCCATATAACCCAAGTTTACTTCTGGGTCATATTAAATTTTAGTCTTACAATTTGCCTTGTTTTGTGGCAAAAAAAAAAAAGTTTCTGTAACTTGCTTTGTACAAATTATTTCCTACATATTAATATACTAGCTGGACGCCCGGCGTTGCCCGGGTATGTATTTGGCTAGTGTTGGCTCTGCCCACTTTTCCTAACCCTAACACACAATTACTTAATGACCAAGTATGTGAGCTTTGCGGTCTTTGGCATCAATAATTTGCAATAAAATAAATTTAATCTGATTGGATGTGGCTCCACCCCTTTTCTGAATTTGAACCCCAATCACCCAATGGCCAACTGTACCAGGTACAGGTGATTAACAGTGCAAGAATGGCAGCAATTAAATATTCCCCTTAAAAATCAATAGATGGATTTTGATTGGCTTTTATAGGCTCCACCCACTTTTCTGAATATTAATCCCAGTCACCCAGTGACCAACTGTGCAACGTTTGAGAACCCTACCATTAACAGTGTAAGAATGGCTGCAGTTTACATTTGCGCAATGAAATTTGTATTTTTCTCCACCCACTTATTTCCTAACATTGTTCAGGTATGTATTTGGCTGGCGTTGGCTCCGCCTACTATTTCTAACCCTAACACACAATTACTCAATAACCAAGTTTGTGAGCTTTGCGTTTTTTGGCATCAATAATTTGCATTGAGATTAAACAAATCTGATTGGCTGTTTGTGGCTCCACCCCTTTGTCTGAATTTGAACCCCAGTCACCCAATGACCAACTGTACCAGGTTTAAGGCTTGTGTCATTAACAGTGCAAGAATGGTAGCAATTACATATTCCCTCTTGAAAATCAATAGGTGAATTTTGATTGGCTTTTGTAGGCTCCACCCACTTCTCTGAATATTATTCCCAGTCACCCAGTGACCAATTGTGCAAAGTTTGAGAACCCTACCATTAAAAAAAGTAAGAATTGCTGCAGTTTACATTTTCTCAGTGAAATTTGCATTTGTCTCCGCCTACTGATGACCCGGCATTGCCCGATTATGTATTTTGCAGGTGCTGGCTGCGCCCACTTTTCCTAACCCTGACACACAATTAATCAATTACTCAATGACCAAGTTTGTGAGCTTTGCTGTCTTTGGCATCAATAACCGGCATTAAAATTAAACAACTCATATTGGCTGTTTGTGGCTCCACTCACTTTTATAAATTTAAACCCCAGTCACCCAATGATCAACTGTACCAGGTTTGAGGCTTGTGCCATTAACAGTGCAAGAATGGCAGCAATTAAATATTCCCCTGAAAATTAATAATTTGCATTGGAATATAATAAATCTAATTGGCTGTTTGTGGCTCCACCCCCTTTCTGAAATTGAACCCTAGTCACCCAATGATCAACTGTACCAGGTTTGAGGCTTGTGCCATTAACAGTCCAAGAATGGCAGCAAAGTAAATATTCCCTCTTGAAAATCAATAGGTTAATTTTGATTGGCTTTTATAGACTCCACCCACCTTTCTGAATATTAATCCCAGTCACCCAGTAACCAACTGTGCAAAGTTTGAGAACCCTACCATTAACAGTGTAAGAATGGCTGCAGTTTACATTTTCCAGTGAAATTTGTATTTGTCTCCCCCCCCCCCCTTTTTTTGGTTATGGGAATAAAAAGTATCCTATACTTTATTCCAGTTAATGTACTATGTGTGTGCCAAATTTCATTCAAATCCGTTCAGCCATTTTTGCGTGATCGAGTAACAAACATCCAAACATCCAAATATCCAAACATCCAAACATCCGAACTTTCCCATTTATTATATTAGTAGGATAATATTTTTATTTGTTTGCTTCATTTTATGGAGAAAGATTACTATTTAATAGATAAAATGTGAAATAACTGTCTGTCTTTTAGGTACAGGACAAATATACATCATTGCTGCAAGCGATGGCAAATTCTTCAGTTACCCCGTATAATACAGAATATGTAGTGTGTTTTGTGCTCTCGCAAAGGCACTTCCGACAGTCAGTTATGCTTCTCCAAGACATCTTCAAGGTCAGAAAGGAGGAGCAAGAGAAACTGCTGAAAAAATTAAGTCTGCATGATGACATCAACACTGTAAGTTCTTCCTTGCATATAAGTAAATGCCAGCTGTTTTTATTGGTTTTGCATAGCATAGGAAAATGTTTTCCTCTGTCTTGTATTAATGTTGTCTCGGTCCCAGTGCTTCTTGTCCCTGTCACAGTAGAGAAGCAGCAGAAAATTAGGTGAATGTGTGCACCAAATCCAAGTCTGTAATAACACCTCCTTCCCCCCCCCCCCGCCCCCAGGGGATACATACCTGGGAAGGGGGAAGCCTTTGGATCCTAATGACCCTTCCCCTGTCTTCTTCACCCTCCAGGATTCAGCGTTGGCAGCCCTTGAACACCGGCAAGGTAAATATTTACCATGGCTCAGGTGGAAATAGCTGAGGCGGATTGGGTCTGCTCTACTGTAGATAACCAATTTTATGTTAATTATCCTTGTTTCAGTATCAGAAATACTTCCTTTACCGATATATTGCTGTATATTGGTATTTGACCCTGCCCCCGCACCCCCGATGTTTAGCCTAGGCTCATTAGCACTCTGGTGGATGAGGTGGTGTTTCTGCTGACTTCGGAACGCACAACCAATAAAATGTTTATTTGTTGTGTGTTCCGAAGTTAGCAGAAACAAAACCTAATTTAGAGCATAAGGCTGCAAAACTAATTAGCCTAGGCAAAACTTCAGTGGGAGGTGCAGTGCTGCTTCTTGCCAGCAGTAATGATGGTGCCACCTATGATAAATTGAAGAATGTAAATCAGGGAAAGGAAAGATTTTCCCCATTATTTGTATTATTTCCCATGCACAAACAACAGTTGAACAAACATATTAAAGACAAGAAATACATGCACACAAAGGCACATTTCCATTTTACAAAATGAAGAATAGCAAAGATGAATACACTTATCAGAGAGAGGAAAGATTTTACAATGGGCAAACACTGACCAAATCATTTATAGATCAATAGTGTAATTTATAAGGAATTTGATTCATTAAGTAATATTCAGTAAAGTTCCTGTTTATGAAATGAACTGGAAAACAATGCAAAAGATTGACTACCTCCTATTTATGCATACATTCATAGATGGATCGCTGCATTTATTGCCATTATTATTATTTTATGTTTTTAAGATGCATTTTCAGGAAGATCTGCTTAATCTCTTCGACAACAAAACAGAAGCCAGATTTTTAGTTGCAGATTTGCAGCACGTCATAAAAAGGATACAGTTAAGAGCATGCCATGTAAAGGAACTTGCCAGTGGGATAAAGGAATATTGCTCTAACAAAGTGAGTATTTCATTTGGTTTTGAAAATATCACATTATTATTATTATTAGCAACTGTCAGCTAGTTTCTGACATTCCATATGAGAACATAGAGGAGGTACTTAAAAGGTTAGAACCTAATAATGGCGCCCATTAAAAAGGGCACCCTCATTCAATGCAAATGTTTCTCTTTTGGTGCCAAGTGTATAAAAAAGGCACCGCGTAAATATAAAACAACTATATTGCTTGTTATCTTTAACTTTCATTTCCATACCAAATTTATCAATTACAATAACTCATTTAAAAAAAACAAAAAAACTGTATAATAATTTCTAAAACTGTTCCCTATGCTTTCTCGGAAAAAAAATGTTTACATTTCAACTTTTTGCACCACAACGAGCAACTTTCGCTATTCTCACCTATGTTACAAATTATCGTTTTTCAACAAACTTAAGGTTAGGCACCAACTGGGGAGGGTTCTGTAAAGGGGGAGGTTAGGTTATAGTTAAATATCGTTAAGTATTAGGGATATTTTACTATATGAATGAAGTAGTACAATATCGATAAATTAAACAGTATTTTATCACTTTTACTGGTGCTCATTTTACTAAATGTAAAAGTAGAGGTTACAGTGGGAAATAGTAGAAAATCAGTATTAGAAACAATATTTTTATGGCATATCCTGGCACCCATTTTACTAAACGATGACTTTCGTTTATATATGGTGCCCTTTTTAACTCAAGCCTTTATTATATGCATACCCTGAAAGGTACTCATGATTGTATAATTCCTGATGCATGTAGCATTCACATAATTAGGTTTGTTGGTTTGTTTGTTTAAATTCATATTTATTTTTTTAATAAATGCACAACAAGCTGAGTTTATTGAAAAAAATACTAAAAAATAGCAAAATCAGAAATCATAAGAAAAAGAACTGTTGTTTGGCTATATGCACATGCAATTTCAGTTTGCTAAAACTGGAAATTAAGCTACAGAGTTTAATAGCAGTAATTTATTTAACTGCTATTTTTATGTCTAGCTGTGTGGGTCATTCTTGTGTTCTGTTATAAGACCAAACTTTAACTCCTATAGTAATCTGACAGGCCAATATCCTTGGATACATGGAGGAAGCTCAATGCCTGGAATATGAACTTCAGACCTTTACAGAACAGGAACTTAAAACTCTGAAGGAGAAACTTAAAGAATTATCTGAAAGTACTATGCTTAGTGACCACCAGGTAAGTGAATGCTATATTTATGCAGATCCACCTAAAACAGCTTGCATTTGTCAGGATCCTTGTCTGTTGTGCCAATATGTGATGGTAGAAATCCTGCTACAAGATTTTATTGAATCAGTCTCTTTTTAATAAAGACTACGCCAAATATAGTATTAGTAATTCTTGTTTCACTTGCCTAATTAGGTTTTCTTTGTCTTCTTGTCTGACTTGTCTAAAGTCCTACATTTCTTTAAATGTATTAATATAGGTTTGAAAGTGAGTTTCAAGCATCACTGTTAATATAGAAAAGGTCACTTATTTATGACTTTATTGCCATATTTTATCAAATAAGAACTGGTGACTCTAAGTACCAGCTTTTGCATGGTCATCCAACTGTTATCCAAAGTTCAGTGTTCTAACCTTACCCTGATGGTGGCTGGTGCCAAAGCCACAGCAAGATTGCTACTATGGCTTGGCTGTCACACCAAAATGCACAAAAAAGCAGAACTCTACTGGCTTGCAAATGTGCATATATTGCAGTAAACAGAAAAGGACCAAGTGTCCGCAAAATTATTATTATTATCTATAAAGCCCCAACATATTACACAGTGCCAGACAATAATACATACAATGGTACAAAGGATGACAGCTGTAACATAACAAGCTTCTACAACATAGGACAAAGTTATACAAGGCAAACGGTACAAGATACATGGTGATGCAATTTGGGGCTGGTTAGGTAGGTCCAGTAATTCAAGTATGAGGCGATCATAGCAATTGTGAGGTGGATATCTGGTGGCAGTGCAAGCAGGGTGGGGTAGAATGATCAGGAACTCAGTTTTGTCTAGGTTAGGCTAGCTGACATCCAGTAGGAAATAGCTGAGAAGCATAAGGAGATCTTGTCCATAGAGGTGGAGTAGACATCAAGGGTATGAAGGTAAATCTGAGTGTTATCGGCATAAAGGTGCTATCTGTAGCCCATGGAGGAGATGACTTTGCCAATAGAGGTAGTGTATTTTGAGGAAAGTGGCACACAACAGAGCCCTGGGGGACCCCGACTGAGAGAGAGCAGGGGTTGAGGAAAACTCATTGAAGGAGGTTGTGTAGGAGCAATTGGAGAGGTAGGAGGAGATCAAAGCCAATGTGATGCTATGGATGCCCAAGGACTGTAGGGATTGGAGGAGAGGATGGTTTTTAGCAGGGGTGTCGAACTCAATCATGTAAGAGGCCAAAATATAAAACATAGTTTACGCTGCGGGCCAAATTGTTTATTAAGATTTACCATTTATTGAAAGGTCTCAAACTAAGTTGTGCAACTATAGTGATTGTGGAGAGGGGGCTATGGGGGGTAGCTCCTCCCCCATCCGCAGAGCAGCACAGTGGAGCAGGTTAATAAGAACCTGCTCCAGTGCTGCTGTGGGTGTCCTCCGTTATTCCTGACAGCCACACGCTCTATGCTGCATACTCCCAGCTTCCAATGCATTTCACATGATTGGGAGCTGAAGGTATGCAGAATAGAGCTGGAGCTGCCAGGAAGAACACAAGAGCAGCATTGGAGCAGGGGAAAGGTGTGTGTCATTAACCAGCCACATGGGGGGTTAGGTTCCTATGCTAATCTTGCTGAGGGTCCCATGGGTTGTTGCTGCACCATGACTTAAACTAACAGTGCTTCAACCTGAAACACAGTCACTGGTGTGCTCCTTCAGATGAAAATTCAGTGTGCTGTTTTTCTGTTCTGTTTACAATGATGCCCATTTGAAGCTCTCGAGGGCCACATGACATAGCAAGGAAGGCAGCATTTGGCCCGCGGGCCTTGAGTTTGACACCTGTGGTCTACAGTAACAAATGCAGAGGAAAAGTCAAGGAGGAGCAGTACGTAGGAACTTCATTTGGCTCTGGCAAAAGTAAGGTCGTCGTCCAACATGTAGTGCTTCTCTGTTTGGTACAATATATGGATGTTTGCAAGCCGGTAGAGTGCCGCCTTTGTTAATTTTGGTTTTCATGGTCATCCCAAGTTATTGCATAATCTGAAAACGGCATGCCTGCCAAGCTGATTGTGAAACAACATAGAGCAATAGTTTTGTTTGCTAAACATATAACATTTTAGTTTTTTCAAATAATTGTTGTCTGACTTAAAAAATGTCACAGAGCTATTTTGAGATTAGGCATAAGGTCACCTCTATTTAAACTTTTTCTTGCAGTGTAAAGGCAGGACATCAGAACAGAATGGGGACATTACTTTGAATGACACAGATTCATTCAGGTATTCACAAGATAAAGAAGTGGAAGTAGAGCAGTCTCACAGAAAACAGATTGCAGAGGAACGTATGAAACTCCAGGACCAGCTTGAGCGCGGAGAACTGAGTGGATTGATGAAACAGGTCTGGCAGTGCTGGCTGTGCTATATAATGCAACATGTATTTTATAGCCATTAAGAATAGTGTTGATCGAACACCCAGTTATTCGGGCTCGGCCGGACATGGTCCAGATGAGCGGGATATTGGGCCGAACACTGAGCCTAATTGAAGTCAATGGGGACCCGAACATGCCTGCTTTAGTCCCCATTGACTTCAATTAGGATCGGTGTTTGGTCCAATATCCCGCACATCTGGACCATGTCCGGCCGAGCCGACCCGAGCCCGAATAACTGGGTGTTCGATCAACACTAATTAAGAATTGTAGGTTTTGTTTGTTTTTTTTAACTCAGCAAGTCATATTTATTGGAGAGATTGGCAGTTGAGATACACAGACATTCTCTGCTCGCAGGCAGGGTAGAAAAAAAGGGAAGGATAAACGGGTCATCATACAGAGTAAATTGTCCTGCAGCAGAAAAGTGATTCCAATATATGATCCTGCTGGACCGCTGAAGAGTAACAACAAAACAGAGTAACACATAGAATTACCATGTTTAAAACTAAAGGGAAAGGGAAGGAAGAAAATAAGGAAGAAAAATATGATAAAAAAAGAGAAAGAAAAGAGGAGTACCCTAGGCCCCGCCAGGCCAACTATATCAGAGAGGAGAGAACTAAGGAGAGAATCTGTGTCTACTGCCTTAGCAGGAAAACGCTCAAATATGCATTATACGAGTCCAGGGGTCCCAGATAAAGTGGTATTTGGCAATAGCTCCACGTCTTTGGTATATGGCTTCATGATATGGAAGGATATTCTTTACTGCTGTGATCCATTCTGTAATTAATGGCACAAGGGGAAGAATCCAGTGTTTGGTTAGGATTCTACGGGCAATTTGCATAACATATATGATCAATTGGGTGGTGTACTTGTTGTAGGTATTGGGAGGAATGATGTTAAGTAGGCAAATCTTGGGGTCAAGAGCCACAGAGCAGCCCATCTTATCATGAAGAAATTTCGTTATTTGTTGCCAATACAAATTTACCTCGGGGCAGGACCACATCATGTGATAAAAAGAACCTGTATCCAAAGCACATTTTGGGCAGAGAGGGGAGTAACCTGGTTTAAATGTAGATATACGCACCGGGGTTAAGTATGCTCTGTGCAGTACATAAAGGGCAAGCAACCTATCAGGTACATGAGGGGATACCTTAGGAATATTATCGAGGGCATCTTCCCAGTCCTCGTCTGTTAATTCTCCAACCTCCAGTTCCCATGTGGATTTCTTAAGATAGGCCCTACGAGTGGAAACCTCCATCATTATAATGTTGTAAATTGTGGATATCAACTGAGTTGATGAAGTACCACTAACTATAGATAGAATTCGTGAGTCTGAGAAACCAGTCGGCAAGGTTGAGAATTGGGCCTTAATTGCATGAGTGAGTTGTAGGTAGGCAAATCTCATATGAGAGGGTAAGTTATATTGAGTAGAAAGTTGCTCATATGGAATAAGGTGGCATGAGTCTATGATTTGGTGGAGGTATAGAATACCCTGATTAATCCAGAGTCTGGCATTTGGCAATTTATGTAGTTCAGGAAGACTACGGTTTTCCCATAGCGGAGTGTATTTAAGGGGATGCTCGAGGCGTAGGTATTTGTGGGCTGTATCCCATGCTTTTAAAGTTTGGAGAAGTGTAATCGGATAGCCTTTAGTATGGTAGGAGTTTTTGGCTCCTATAAGAATAATGGTAATGGGCTCAAGTTGTTGAAGTGCTGGGGAGTCTGACAGAAGCCCTACTAGCCTGTCTTTCTGGAGGGTAATGTCAAAGTATATATGGGAGAGCTGGACAGCCAAGTAATATACATGGCAGTTGGGTACTGCTAGACCACCAAGGTCTTTAGGACATTGTAGTGTTGTGAGTGGGAGACGGTGCCTACCCTTATTCCATATGAACTGTGTAAGAAGAGTATTTATTTTAGAAAAGAGCGAGAACGGGAGATACAGGGGAGCATTCCAAGAAATGTATAGAATACGAGGTAATAAAATCATTTTAAGGAGATTCGCTCTGCCGGCCACATTGATCGGTAATTTACACCATGCCTGAAGCTTAGATTGTACATATTGAATTAAAGGGGTCCAGTTAAGTGAAATAAATTCCTGAGGGTACCTGGAAATGCGTATACCAAGGTAAGTGATCTCCGATGCCCATTGAAGAGGAGTAGAGGCCTGAAGCAGGGATGGAGGGAAGATGTCCAAGGGAAGGATAGAGGACTTTGACCAATTGATGCGAAGGCCAGAATAAGAGCCAAAGTTTTCTATAACTTGTAAGGCACGTTGGAGTGAGTGACCAGGGTCAGACAAATATAATAGCATATCGTCTGCATACAGGCTGATTTTATCCACATTTTTTCCCCGGTGAAGACCATGAATTTCCTTGTCTTCTCTAATCAAAACTGCCAGGGGTTCAAGGGCCAGGTCAAAGAGGAGAGGGGAAAGAGGGCAGCCCTGCCTCGTGCCTCTAGCCAAAGGGAGGGCATCGGAGATCCAGCCATTTATTCGTATTCGAGCATAAGGGTCAGTGTATAAAAGCTGCACCCAATTTATGAATTTAGGGCCAAATTTAAATCTTTTGAGAACTATATTCAGGAAGTCCCATTCAATGGTGTCAAAAGCTTTAGCTGCGTCAAGGGATACCACCACTCTGGTCCCTACCGTGTCATGTAAGGACTGCATAGCCAGGTGTAGTCTGCGTATGTTAAGGGCTGTGGATCGGCCTGGGATAAAACCAGACTGATCGGTGTGGATCAGAGAGGTTATGACAGTGTTGAGTCTGAGGGCTAGGAGTTTTGCTAGGATTTTGACATCTACCTGGATAAGAGAAATGGGGCGATATGATTCGCATTGCAGCAAGTCTTTACCAGGTTTTGGGATCAGAGTTATGACCGCCTCGCGCATTGTGGGGGGGAAGGTTCCACTTTCTAAGGCTGAATCATATAGTTTTAGTAGTTTGGGTGCCAGGACTGTTGAGAAGGACTTAAAAAATTCTGCGGAAAAGGCCGTCCGAACCAGGGGCTTTAGATGATGGGAGAGCAGCAATTGCGCTTTCAATCTCTTTGACTGTAAGGGGGGCGTCTAGCAGGGCAACCTGGGGTTCTGTCAGGGTAGGGAGGGGTATTCTTCCTACGTACTCTGCAATTTGAGAAGGTGATTTAGATGTGGATTTAGTGTAGAGATCTGTGTAAAACTGAGTGAACCTATTTAAAATATCTGAGGGTGAGGTTAGTATGGCTCCATTGATGTCTGCAATGCGGACTATTATTGGAGGGGAGGTTTGCTCTTTGGATATTTTAGCTAAAAGAGACCCGCATTGTTCTCCTAGCTCATAAACCCTTTGCTTAGTAAAGAGAATTTTCCTATGTGCCTTTCCTATAAGGAATTGTTCATATGCATTTAGTTTAAGTTTATGATTTCTCTGGGAGTGCTCAGTTGGGTTGGAGGATACATCATTTATAGCTTGCTCTAGATCTTGGGAAAGTTTTTGTTCTATTTGAGCTGTCTCAATTTTAATGCGTTTGATTTCAGAGGTTAAATATCGTCTAACGAAGAGCTTAAAAGTTTCCCAAATTATCGGAAATGTGGTGGATTGCATCTGGGTTTCGAAAAAATGAGTAAAAGCAGTGGAAATTTGGACTGTTTCCTGAATTTTAGTGATCCAGAATGGGCTCAGTCTCCACATGGGAGATTGTTGCATAGAGTGCCATGAAAAGTGGGCTACGTAGGGGGAGTGGTCTGAGAGCAGGGATGGCAAAAAGTAGGCCTTAGTTAAACTAGAGATCAGACTTCTAGTGGAGAGTATATAGTCCAACCTAGAGTGGGTTTTATGTGAAGCAGAATAACATGACACAGCAGGGACCTCTGGGTAAAGGGTAGACCAAGTGTCAAAGATGGCGACATCTTGAAGTATTATGTGAAGTTTAGTATCTCTAACAGGAGTTTGTGACATGGCTGGCTGGGGGATTTTATCAAGTCTGGGAAAAAGAATGTAGTTAAAATCCCCGAGCCAGACTGAAGGCAGATGAGGGTGTTGAGCCACGTAGTCCAGGGCCACCTTAATAACCGAAAAGGAGAAGGGTGGCGGTATATAAAACACAAGTAGCAAAATTGGGGTGTTGTAAAGCAAACATCGCAGGAAGATGTACTGACCCTCGGGGTCTATAACATTACTAATAAATTGAAAATGAGTACGCTTGGATATAAGTAGGGAGACGCCTCTGGAATGAGATGAATGAGTTGAGTGATAGTCCCATCCTATCCAAAATCGGCGGAGGGCTTTGGGCAAATCTCCGTCCAGATGCGTCTCCTGCAGAGCAATAATGTCAACCGACTTCTTACGTAAAAATTCTAGGATGACCGTTCTTTTAACCTTATCTCTTAGACCCCTCACATTCCAGGTCAAAAAGGACACGGAGTCTTGTGGGGGGCGAGAGAGTGCACTCATCATACAGGCATATTAACACATTTTCTAGTAGTATGAGAAACGTAGACCAGATTAAAGGTGATAGTGGCCTGGCGGGGCAAGAGAAGGTAACAATAAAAATTAACAGCATATAACACCCAGCTCATGGCCCTAAACGTAGGGTCTGAGCATTTACCCATAGCACAAAACAGTTCAAAGTAGCTGCAATGAGGTAGGTTATCATGGAGTAACTCCACGAAGGTTATTGCAAACAAATGTTCTATGCATGTGGCAGCTACCTGAGGGTGCGACATCTGAGGAGCAGGTGTCACATATGGCCTTGCACGCTTCTACACACAGGGCAGGGGGAGTTATGACCATGCAAGGACTAGCAGGTTTAGTGAAGGGGGAGAAGTGTAGGTTTTGTTTTTGTTTTACTTTTTTCCCCCAAACATTAACCTGCTTAAAAATGTGCACGTTGTATACAAAAGGCGTCAGGTTCTTTTAGGGCTGGTTCAGACGGACGCTTGCAGAGCGTTTACTGCCAGCGTTCGGGGCTTGGCGTTAAACGCTCCCATTCAAGTGAATGGGAGCGTTTGTACCAAGCTTTTTGACGTGCGTTTGCACGAACGCGGCGTTCGGGTCCCGATTTTCACTGGCGTTCAAGGAGCCCCTGGAAGCTACATGTTGCTTCCAGGGGCGGTTAACCGCGACGGGTAATGTCCCCCTAGGGGAAGAAAAAACGCGACCGCATCCGAACGCATTGCGAACGCTGCTGAAAGCCCGAACGCATTGCCGCCGCGACGCCAACAAACGCGACGCCTCCAAACGTCCGTCTGAACCAGCCCTTACTCAGTTCTGGGATTAAACACTGATTTATAAAAAATAATAATAATAATTCAACATTGATTAAAATGTATATAAATCACCCCTTCCCACCATAAACATAAATTGAACGTTAAGGAGTATCTACTTGTTTGAACCTGCAATCCCTTAGGCCTGAAACCTACTAGAGCACTTACAAGTGTGATTTGTGCTTTCTTGGAATCGCCTGCACTTCCAAAAGTGATGGTGGTGATTTCAGAGGAGCAATTGCAATTTGGCAAAATCACAATTGCGGTGCTTGCAGCATTTTCATTCAAGAAGTGCAGGGCCCAAATTTGCATTCCTTGAAAATGCTCCAGAAAGCACTGTTGTTTTATGTTCAAATCTGTTGCTAGCGGTTTTTAGACCATTTTGCGTTTTTTTTATTTTTTTATTTATTTTTTTTTTTTTTTAGTGGGCATCTTAGTGACCAATGCCAGTGAGATGGAAGTAGATTTTTCTGCAATTGTGATTTTGCGCGATTGCAATTTGTCACTGGAATGTTATCATTACATATAGATTTAAACCCACTTCAGGGGTGTATAAAGTCCATCTCGAGGCACTGCTTCATATATACCAACTGATAGCATAAGGGCCCTTTTACACTTAATAAGTTGCTCTCAGTTATAACTGGAAGAAAACTGATTTTCAAAGTAATATCCATCTTTTGCTATGGCTCAGTTCCCACTATATGTATTTTAACTGAAAGAATTTTCACAATGCACTGCTATGGAAGAACGCATACTAACGCACACTAACGAATACCAATGCATTAAAGGAAACCAGAGAGGAATGCTTCGGTAAAATAGAAAAAAGATTTTATACATACCTGGGGCTTCTTCCAGCCCCATAAGCCTGGATCGCTCCCATGCCGCCATCCTCCGCTTCCTGGATCCGCCGGTACCGGGTCCGTCACTTCCGGCGGATGCGTCCAATTGTCCGCATCACAGGGGCTCCCTCCATACCCGTACGCATGCGGCTGCTCAGTAAGCAGCCACACTCGTACCTGTATGGAGGGAGCCCCTGTGATGCGGAGAATTGGCCGCGTCCACCGGCCGAATGGCCGACTCGCGGCAATGACGGGACCCGGTACCGGCGGATCCAGGCAGCGGAGGACGGCGGCGTGGGAGTGATCCAGGCATATGGGGCTGGAGGAAGCCCCAGGTATGTATAAAAGCTTTTCTTCGCCCTCTCTGGTTCCCTTTAAGTGTAAAAGGATCCTTTGAGTGTAAATTACCTCTCACTGATAACTAATTACAGGCCATAGCATTTTTGCATGGCAGAGAAACACTTATGAATGAACGGAATAGATCTAGATGGTCAATAGTTCAGTATGATAGCTATGTTTTTAGCTTTTAAACATTAAGGCTGTCCAATGTAAGAGTGTGACCATATACACAAATGTTTAACTCATCCATTCCTTACCCGGGACTTTCTCCAGCCCCATAAGCACAGATGCGCCCTTCGCCATCCTCTTGCGTGCCTCTGTTAAGCTGCAATCAGCTCCTGGTATTCGGCTCAGTCGGGCCCAGTCTTACTCAGTGACGTCAGCCGGGCTCTTCTGCGCTTGCTGACGTCACTGAGCCGAATACCGGAGCTGACTGCCGCTTAACGGAGACACTCAGGAGGAGGGCGAGGGACGCATCCGTGCTTATGGGGCTGGAGAAGGCCTCGAGTAAGTAAAAAATCTTAAATATCTGAGGTCTCTGGTACACTTTAAGCAGAAATGTTTTTTAGTATTATTATATGCTTTTAATTTGTGAATTTGTGTGGTGATGTGTTCCTTTTCTCTATGTCAAAAATCTACTACAACCTTATTTATAATTTTTTTTTTTTATTGTAGAAACTCATCAGGGAACATGATGAAACTATTGGTTTTCTGGAGAAAGCCCTTCAGCATAACCTTGACATGCTAAATATAAAACTTGAAACAGATCTGATGCTCAAGAAAAAACTTGAAGACACTACTCAAACAGACCTGGATCCACCCCATGGGAAATCCAACCTACAGAGCAATGACCAGAAGATATTGTCTCTACTTATAGAGAGTATGCAAATAAGAAATGTGTGCACATAGTAAACGTTTCTATGCTGTTAATAGCTTTACACCTGTATATTTGTCAGGAAGCATGTGACCAAACTCTTTCACATGTGGTTAGGGAAGTTTTCAAACTAGGAAGACTTTTTAACTTTCCAAAGATATAGCCATCAAAAAACTCTCTCATGGCTATAATATACAGGCAACATGTAACAAGGACTTGAAGCAACTACAAATACCATTTGTACATGCTATTGATCTGTGGTACAACTACAAATTACGGGACCCCATAGCAAGGTGTTTATTTGGCTTGCAACCCAATGCATATTTGAACAATGGCATCTTCCACAATGGCATCTTCCACAATGGCATCTTCTGGCCTGCAACACTCAGTACAGCTTTCCTGAAGCATGTGCATCTGCCAGTGACCACTGACCTCCCGAATGTGCACACAACATGCATCTTATATCACTCCCTGAGCTCTGTTGCTTAATTTATGTACACATGCCTTATGGTCTAAGGTTGTGGAGGAAACAAAAAGGCAAGTGAGATCCCCTATCTTCCCCTAAGTACCATAGCAGCCCCATTGGCTTCCTTGGCTACCGCTATACTTCTATGACTGATATTATTTAGTATAGCTTCTAGGAACTAAGATATGATTCATGTATTACAGCCAGGTGTCTGCTGGTGGGACAATCAGTGGGCTGAGTACCTCTACTGTCTTCCCTTAACCATTTTGATACTGACTTACACTGTTTGCCTCAAACCAGCCAACCTTATGTTCCCTCTTCTCTCACCAGCAAGGAACATTCTCCCTCAGCCAAACTGAATGTGTATATTCATTGCTTTGTCAGTGGTGTTACACAGGTGCAGTGCCAAGTAGGCTCTTTGATCTGTATAACTAATAGCTTTCAAAAGCATGTACTGGGCGTTTATTACACTCATACCTGTATTTAGTATTTTGATTGTAATATTTATATTTTGGTATGCTGTACTTGTGTTCTTTGTAACAGTGAGAATCATGTAAGCATGCAAAAATGTTTTGATCTGTGGCTCTTATCGGTCCCCTTCTACCCACTCTGCTCACCCTGCCCTCTTCACCCAAACAAAACATGTGTGGAAGCAGGCAACCCTTCTTACAAATCCTTGAAATTCTATTCGAACATAAAGTCATAAGTAATAAACCAGGAAATAATTTATGATAAGAAAGTATTCCAATTGTAAAAGTACAGTGTGCAAAGCAGTGTTGTAACTAACCATTTGTATTGTTGTACCCACTTTTTGTATCGTCTAGATATAAGTGTATTTCAGCAAGCAGAACAAATTGCAGCTGCAAGAATTTCAAATCTGGGTCCTCAACTGTACAGTTCACTTTATCCTACAGGTAAGGTATGACTATGTATAAGTATGTGTGTGTTGGGGTGTGTGTGTTTGTATATATATATATATATATATATATATATATATATATATATATATATATATATATATATATATAAATATATGTATATATATATATATATATATATATATATATAATTTTTTTATTTACTTTTTTTTTAACTAGAAGTCGTTAGCGTAAAATGTACAGGTTAATGTTACTGTTATTCCACTATTAGACTATTCAACTAAGAACTCTCTAACTCCTTCCACCCAAAAATGCAGTCCTGCGACCAGAATATTTGCAGCTTCTTAAATTGTCTTAAAGGGACACTGTAGGGGGGTCGGGGGAAAATGAGTTGAACTTACCCGTGGCTTCTAATGGTCCCCCGCAGACATCCTGTGCCCGCGCAGCCACTCTTCAATGCTCCGGCCCCGCCTACAGTTCACGTCTAGAATTTCAGACTTTAAAGTCTGAAAACCACTGCACCTGCGTTGCCGTATCCTCGATCCCGCTGATGTCACCAGGAGCCTACTGTGCAGGCCCAGTATAGTCTGTGCCTGCACAGTACGCTCCTGGTGACATCAGTTGGATTGAGAAGCCCCGGGTAAGTTCAACTCATTTTTCCTCGACCCCCTACAGTATCCCTTTAAAGGACCAATATCTCAAAAATGTGTAAAATCCAAACACCCATGTTATATTTCTCCCAAAGAAGAATGCACTATAAATTGCTTATTTCCTGTGTTTCTATCACTTACATTAGGCAGAGGAACTTCGACAGATCTGACAGAATGGACTAATATATTACCTAACATGGAATTCACAGTAATCCCTTTACATTCAAAAGTGCTCCTGGATGACAGTGGCACTTTCCAGCTCCCAGAATAGTGTGCACAAAGAAGACTGGCTTCCCAGCACCATTGTAAATGTTCTTTTTTTATAGAGTGATTTTTTAATAAAAATAAAGAAAATACTAAGAATCCCTCAAAAAGTTGGGCTTGTACTAAATATGTCAGTCTTGTCCGATTTTTACCAGCTATTGTGACAGGAACATAGGAGAAAAATGTATAGTGCACTTTACGTTGGACAAATGTAAAACTAATACAAATTTATGCATAGTGGTTAGCGCTCTCGCCTTGCAACGCTGGGTCCCCGGTTCAAATCCCAGCCGGGTCAACATCTGCAAGGAGTTTATATGTTCTCCCTGTGTCTGAGTGGGTTTCCTCCAGGTACTCCGGTTTCCTTCCACATCCCAAAAACATACAGATAAGTTAATTGGCTTCCCCCTAAATTGGCCCTAGACTAAGATACATACACTATACAATACATACATAGATATATGACCATAGTAGGGATTAGATTGGGAGCCCCTCAGAGGGACAGTTAAGTGACAAGACAATATACTCTGTACAGTGCTGCGGAAGATGTCGGTGCTATATAAATACTAACTAATAATAATAACATTTTACAAATGTTTGTAAACTAGTGTGTATATATATATATATATATATATATATATATATATATATATATATATATATATATATATATATAGTAACTATAGCCAGAACAGAAAAACGAATGAATACAGCATAATTATTGAAAGGCTTTAAAAAAGAAGTCCAATTTCATGCTGGATTATCCAATTGGAGATCATCCAGTTAAATTTAAACAATCACTTCAGGTCCACTTTCATGACATTCCTCAGGTTTGGCTATGTTCCTGTGTATAAAACTGACTACTGTTTGGGTGTGATGGGTGCAAAGGGAAGAGATGGACACCTTATTGATAGAGAACCTTTTTTCTACTGGATCTTTTTATTAAATTTTGATAAGAATTTGTGGTTCAGGACCTCACTCAGCAAAGCCGTCTAACCAGTGGTGGCTGCAAAAAGCACATGGACCTTATGTTGGGTTGGACATTTCCTCTAAGATAAAAAAAAAAAACCAAAACATTAAATTACAGAAATGGTAATATGACATCCCACATGGTGGATAAAATAATTTGATTGACTGGTCGTCTAACTTAATTAGCAGCACATTTGAATTCAAATCTTGGCTAAATGAATCCTATAAATGATACAACCAATGCTGTGGAAATGTATGGGTACATTTTGCTTTATAAATTGTTCCACTTACTAAAGGCTCATACACACATCAGACTATAGTCTTTGGAAAATGAAAGATCACAGACCAATCTTACCACCCTTCATGTAGTATGAGAGCCATACCTTCACAGTCTTTTCTATGGAGCTGAACTCCCCATCAGAAAAAAAATCTTTGCAAGATGCTGCACACACAGATGCTGTACAGACACAAAAGATCAGTATCTGCAAAAGATCTGTTCCTGCCAAAGATCCATTCCTGCAAATTACATTCATAGTCTATGAGATCTACAGATCATCATACACACCTTGTTTAACTGACATTCATCTGCAGATCAGACAATCATCTGCAGATCTGAAAATCCATCCTGGTGGATCTGATCTGCAGATGAATGGCTGTTAAACAAGGTGTGTATGATGCTCTGCAGATGTCATAGACTATGAATGCATTTTGCAGGAACGGATCTTTTGCAGGAACAGATCTTTTGCAGATACTGATCTTTTGAATGTCTAAAGCATCTTTGTGTGCAGCATCTTGCAAAGATTTCTGTCTGATTGGGAGTTCACCTCCATAGAATAGACTGTGTAGGTATGGCTCTCATACTACATGGAAGGGGGTAAAATTGGTCTGTGATCTTTCATTTTCCAAAGACTATGGTCTGATGTGTGTATGAGCCTTAAGAATGGCCATGCACCAGGTGCACGGCTGTTCTTAGTTGGTGGAGCGATTTGTCTGGTTAATTCCCATAATGAACAAGACTACCTCATGCTAGCTAGTTAAGTGATCCCCGGTGGTTTGTGTCCAACTTCTTAGAGGAGCAAAACGGAGAGAATTGACAGACTGATAGAGTCTGGGCGTGGTTTTACATTTCATAAACATGGTCAAAATGTATTAGTGTTTACTGTGCACATAACTATATACATACTGTACATAACCACATTTTTCTTCTCCTTCCTTGGATGACCAGATACAATCAGCAGCAAACCCCTGGAATCCTCGTCCTTGCTCTCTCTTCTGAAGGAAGTAGACAGTCAGCTCAGAACCAGTGCTCAGAGTGCTAAACTCCTTGGAGACTGCAAAGGGCCAGGTAGGAAGATGTTCCATGGACATAACGCTTTACAGAGATCAATAAATCTTGTATTGTTTGCTTTATCATAGTTATCTGGTGCTTATTCAACCTGTACCTCAAAATATAGGATTTTATTTCTTCAAAGCAAATTTTGAAACAACTTTAAAATACTGATATGATGTAAAGAAACCAATAACCTGTATAATAGAACTGAACAAAAATACTGTACAATGTACAATTCTGCACACTGTTGGGAATATTTACCAATACTTTTTCATGTTTCACATCTTGCATTCCCCTTGCAAGCTTATTGTTGATTAGGCAGCAACTTTTTCTTGAAGGATTTTTTTCTGACTTTAGGTGGCTAAGGGCAGTTCTTAGGACCCGGGCCACCAGCTGGGAACGGAGTTGTGGCGAGGGACATACAAGTACCGTATTTTTTGAGTTATAAGATGGACTATTTCGCCCCCAAAAGTAGGTAAAAAAAGTCCCTGCAATTTTGGGATTGATTGAAAAAAATTTGCATACACGTATGCGTTTACGCGATTGCAACGTGAAAATGCATAGAAAGGGGGCGTTTTTCGGTGCGTCTTTTTTTTTTTTTTTTTTTACACCTCGCACCTTCCCTTTCAGGATAGTCATTATAATGTTAGCACTTCAGGGTTAATTCCTTTTTCAAGCTATTTAAAGAGAACCTGTAACAACCTGTATCCTGGGAGATACTCACCTCGGTAGGGGGAAGCCTTAGGGTCCCAATGAGGCTTCCCCCTCCGCTGTAGCTGCAGGCAATCCAGCGCTGGCTCCCACAAAGTGTCCTGCAAACCGGGCTCGACAAGCTCAACATGGCTATAATATTTACCTTCCTCAGTGGCGTAGCTAGAAACCTCTGGGCCCCGATGCGGAATCTGGATGTGGGCCCCCCCTCCCGGCAACAACAGCCCCCCCCCCCTCGCAACACCCGAAGTCAACACATATCCAAATCCCCATATAGCTGTGCATGGCATGGCTATATCAATTCCGCTTTCCAGCAGCATGGCTGCCACGTTCAATTTGCAAACATACGCAGCACCCAGAGGAAATAGGGAAATTAGTAGCAAGATGCCAGTCTGAAGGAAAATAATCGTTATGTGAGCAGCATTCACCCGATAATAATTATGTGCGCAGCATTCACCAGAAAATCGTTATGTGCGCAGCATTCACCAGAAAATATTAGTTATGTGGGCAGCATTTACCAGATAATAATTGTTATGTGCGCAGCATTCACCAGAAAATTGTTATGTGCGCAGCATTCACCAGAAAATAATCGTTATGTGCGCAGCATTCAGGGCTGTAGAGTCGGTCCAAAAATCCACCGACTCCGACTCCTCAGTTTAGGATTCCACCGACTCCGACTCCTCGACTCCGACTCCTCTAATTTGCATATTACAATTTTGTTGATTAAAAGTATGTAACATGAAATTCGTCTCTTAACTGCCAACGCTTAGGAATTTTACAAGACAACTGAAGTGAGAAGGATATGTAGACTACTATATTTATTCCCTTTAGACTAAAACTAGTCCTTGGTAAGAGTACTTGTAAAAGGTACAAACCGGAACAAAGAACATCTATCAGGCCCTAGGCAATGTAAGTGTGGGTACATGTAAGAATGATGTGCAGTTACTCTGCAGGGGAATGAGGAGATTCTTCCTCTATTACACATTCAAGGTTTATGGGTGACAGACAACACCTCTGTGTTCAATGTGCACAGCATTCTCAGTGGATTCCCTGCAGCTCTGTGGGGAGTGCATATGTAGAGTATAGTATTACTGTGTAACAAATAAACCTGAGACAGATGAAATTAAAGTTTTATACATACCTGGGGCTTCCTCTAGCCGCCTTCAGGATAATCAGCCCCTCGTTGTCCTCCTCCACCACCTGGATCTTCTGCTATGAGTCCAGGTACTTGAGCCAGTCGGGCGTAGTGCGCATGCACACACTCGGCCGCCAGGAGCATACTACACCTGTGCAGCACTATTGCGCAGGTGCAGAATGTTCCTGGCTGTGGGAGCGGCATGCGGCCGGACAGCGCTGACTGGCTGAATTGCCAGGACTCATAGCAGACGATCCGGGTGGTGGAGGACAGCGAGGGACTGATTAGCCTGAAGGGGGCTGGAGGAAACCCCAGGTATGTATAAAACTTTACTTTTCATCCGTCTCAGGTACCCTTTAATTTGTAGTCACCAAACCAAATTTTAACAACATATCAAATTATTTGATTTCATCAGCAAAGGGAGTGCATACATTTGCATAAATCAGCATCAGTGCAGAATTATTTCCATCTCATTGATCATCTCTATTAGTGACACAGCTACACATCAGGCTTTATTCTTACAGCATAGATGTTATTTAGTATATATGTTACGGCCAGAACCCGAAGTTTGGCCACTTCTAGTTCTGGCCGGCCACTTCGGGTTCTGGCCGGCCAATGCGCGAAGTGGCCGCTGCGCTGCGGCCAATGTTAGAAATGGATTGTTTCCTCTGACGTTAATGTATCTTCTGGCCGCAGCGCAGCGTCCAAACGTATAACAACTTAGTGAATGTATTGCAATTCAGCCGGCGGCAATGTAACAATTCAAGCCGCTGGCTTTTTCTCTGCCTCTCTCTCCTTCTCCTTCTCCCCCCCCCCCCCGCCTCTCTCTCCTCCTTCCCCCCCCCCCCCCCCCCCGCCTCTCTCGCTCTCCTATGGGCAGCCGGCAGTAACACGCGTGTCCCCCCGGAGTCGTTCGTCGTGGCAGGGTTATCCTGCCGTTCTTGCAGAGTGGGTGCTGGCAGAAGCGATGTCTGCAGCCTCCCCGCTCTGCTGCCCTGGCTCCACGAACGACTCCGGGGGGACACGCATATCCCCGCCGGCTGCCCATAAGAGGAGAGAGAGAGAGAGAGAAAGGCAGAAAAAAAAAGCCGCCGGCTGAATTGCAATAAATTCACTAAGTTGTTATACGTTTGGACGCTGCGCTGCGGCCAGAAGATACATTAACGTCAGAGGAAACAATCCATTTCTAACATTGGCCGCAGCGCAGCGGCCACTTCGCGCATTGGCCGGCCAGAACCCGAAGTGGCCGGCCAGAACTAGAAGTGGCCAAACTTCGGGTTCTGGCCGTAACATCTATAAGGGCCCGTTTCCACTAGAGCGAATCCGCATGCGTTGTCTGCATGCGGATTCGCATAACCAATACAAGTGGATGAGACTGTTTCCACTTGTCAGTTTTTTGGTGCGTTTTTCTGTGCAGGATTTTTCTGCACGGTAGAGCCTGCAGAATTCGCCTGCGTGAGGAATGCAGGCGATTCGCAGGCTATGTATTTAATAGAGAAAACGCACATGCGTTTTTTGTCGCGATTTCGCGTGCGAATTCGCACGAAAACTAATGCAAATTGAACCGGGCAGTGACATGGTTAAATTCGCATATACCCTGCCTATGCGAAATCGCATGCGAAATCGCGGCAAAAAACGCATGCGGAATCGCATCCGCATGCGATTTCGTCAGCGGTGGAATCCCGGTGATTCGCACCGCACTAATGGAAACGGGCCCTAAGAGATTCCTGTGTACACATCATATATACAGTCACAATCAGATATGTATATCTGACCTTAAAAATACGGGGACTGCTTTATTGAAGCAGCACAAGTAACTAATTTTGATTGGTTTATTTCATTTTTGTGGACTAAGCACAGCTATTACTGTATATATACTGTATATATACATTATTTTTAATGACTATTATCTGAGAAATAGAACATTTTATCATATTTTCTATTTTAATTACAGTTACAAATTCATTAGGAGTCGGAGTCGGTGCATTTTTTCCCGACTCCGACTCCAGGCACCCAAAATTGCCCGACTCCACGACTCTGACTCCACAGCCCTGGCAGCATTCACCAGAAAATAATCGCAATGTGGGAGCATTTACCAGAAAATAATCACAATGTGGGAGCATTCACCAGAAAATAATCGCAATATGGGGAGCAGTCACCAGAAAATAATCGTTATGTGCGCAGCATTCACCAGAAAATAAACGCAATGTGGGAGCATTCACCAGAAAATAAACGCAATGTGGGAGCTTTCACCAGAAAATAAACGCAATGTGGGAGCTTTCACCAAAAAATAAACGCAATGTGGGGGAATTCACCAGAAAATAAACGCAATGTGGGGGCATTCACCAGAAAATCGTTATGTGGGGACAGTCACCAGAAAATAATCGTTATGTGGGGGCAGTCACCAGAAAATAATCGTTATGTGGGGGCAGTCACCAGAAAATAATCGTTATATGGGGGCAGTCACCAGAAAATAATCGTTATGTGGGGGCAGTCACCAGAAAATAATCGTTATGTGGGGGCAGTCACCAGAAAATAATCGTTATGTGGGGGCAGTCACCAGAAAATAATCGTTATGTGGGGGCAGTCACCAGAAAATAAACCTGTACAAATAAAAAAAAATTCACTCACCTGGCCAGCCTCTGACGGACCTGACTAATCACAATATGTGCATTCCTTAGATCAATGGTCTGTGACCTGCAGACCACAGAGGCACGGACAGCAATCCAACATCTCAACATACAGAACAACGGCACTCACTCCTGCTGCCTCTACTAACTGTGCACCCGACCTCCTCCTCCTGGAACTTTGCCTGCTCTGCCCCGTGCAGTTGAAGCTGGAGAGGCTAGAGGCCAGCCAGCACCAGGGGAGAGAGCGAGTGACGTCATAGTCACAGACAGTGACATGACTCATCTCGCCAGACTCGCCTGGCTCCAGGGGTGAGCCTGGGGTGCCTGGCACCTGGGTACAAGATTTTCTCTGGCGCCTATGGGAGTGGTTAAATTAACCGTGCCCAACCACATAACCACACCCATGTCCTGCCTAATCACACCCACACCTTCCACCTCTTTACGCATGCATGTGATACCCCATTCCTACCCCTCTTTCATGGGCTTGCTCCTGGCTGGCTTTGGCTGCCTGCGAGTCCGCTAGTCTCTGGACTGACTCAGGCTGAGAGGCTCTGCGAGTGCGACGCAGTCACACACTGCGTATTTATGGCTGCCTGCGGCCACCCTACTCTCGCTCGCTGTCTTCGGCTCCTCCCCCCGCCAAGCCCAAGCGTGAGGTGGGCTGCCTGTATCTTTACCGTTGCGCTGCGCAGCCTGCCAGTGTTGCCAACCTTTCACGTTATTTTTTACTGACAAATACCTAAAAATTCACTGACAAAAGATTTTTACTGACAACATTTCCCCACTAAATGCACATAAGAGACAGCGTTTCACCAGTAAATGCACATAATGAGAGACAGCTTTTCCCCAGTAAATGCACATAATAAGAGACAGTTTTTCACCAGTAAATGCACATAAGAGACAGCTTTTCACCAGTAAATGCACATAAGAGACCGCTTTTCACCAGTAAATGCACATAACAAGAGACCGCTTTTCACCAGTAAATGCACATAACAAGAGACCGCTTTTCACCAGTAAATGCACATAACAAGAGACCGCTTTTCACCAGTAAATGCACATAACAAGAGATCGCTTTTCACCAGCAAATGCACATAATGACAAACAGCCAGTGTTGCCTGTATATGTAGCCAGGGATATATGTGCCCATTATATGTAGGCAGGGGTAAATGTCCCCAGTATACGTAGGCAGGGGTATATGTCCCAGTATATGTAGCCAGGGGGTATATGTCCCCAGTATATGTAGCCAGGGGGTATATGTCCCCAGTATATGTAGCCAGGGGGTATATGTCCCCAGTATATGCAGCCAGGGGGTATATGTCCCCAGTATATGCAGCCAGGGGGTATATGTCCCCAGTATATGCAGCCAGGGGGTATATGTCCCCAGTATATGCAGCCAGGGGGTATATGTCCCCAGTATATGCAGCCAGGGGGTATATGTCCCCAGTATATGCAGCCAGGGGGTATATGTCCCCAGTATATGCAGCCAGGGGGTATATGTCCCCAGTATATGCAGCCAGGGGGTATATGTCCCCAGTATATGCAGCCAGGGGGTATATGTCCCCAGTATATGCAGCCAGGGGGTATATGTCCCCAGTATATGCAGCCAGGGGGTATATGTCCCCAGTATATGCAGCCAGGGGGTATATGTGCCCAGTATATGCAGCCAGGGGGTATAAGTGCCCAGTATATACAGCCAGGGGGTATATGTCCCCAGTATATGCAGCCAGGGGGTATATGTCCCCAGTATATGCAGCCAGGGGTATATGTCCCCTGTATATGCAGCCAGGGGGTATATGTCCCCAGTATAAGAACACAAGCTTTCAGGAGGAGCACCACCAATCAAATTACACTTGGAGTGTGCCTCGGTCAAAGCCTCTGTGCCAATAGAGACTTGCAACAGTCCATTTCCAAGTAAGACTGGCACCACTCAAAAGAAATAGTATTTGTAGCTCTTTAATCAAATAAACATGGCTTTAGCAAGACAGACGCTGTTTCGGGCACAGCCCTTTCTCAAATTGCAGGAGGCTCTTGCAATTTGAGAAAGGGCTATGCCCGAAACAGCGTCTGTCTTGCTAAAGCCATGTTTATTTGATTAAAGAGCTACAAATACTATTTCTTTTATGTCCCCAGTATATGCAGCCAGGGCAGCCATCAGGGGGGGACAACTGACACTGCAGTGAGGGGCCCTGGGCTTCAGGGGGCCCTGGGCCTCCCCCCTATAGCGCTGGAAGGGCCGCATGTGCTGGCTGCTGGCCTCTATGGCTCACTAACCAGCACACCGTGTTCCAGTACTGAGAGAGAGTGACATCAGCGCTTGAACATGGGGAGCAGATACTGGGGCACCACCTATAGTTGAATATCTATACTGGGGCACCTGTATCTTGCTGGCCTATACTGATGCACCAGCTATACCAGACTACCTATACTGGGGGTATCTACACCAGGCTACCTATACTGGGGCACCACCTATAGCTGGCTACTTATATTGGGGGAACCTATGCCTGGATATCTATCCTGGGCGGGCACAGCAACCAGTGGGAGGGCCCAGGGAGGGGGGCCAGGCCTGATGATGTGTGAGGGGCCCCAACATTTCTGGTGGTGGCCCTGTATGCAGCCAGGGGTATATGTCCCCAGTATATGCAGCCAGGGGTATATGTCCCCAGTATATGTAGGCAGGGGTATATGTCCCCAGTATATGTAGGCAGGGTGTATATGTCCCCAGTATATGTAGGCAGGGGGATATGTCCCAGTATATGTAGGCAGGGGTATATGTCCCCAGTATATGTTGGCAGGTGTATATGTCCCCAGTATATGTAGGCAGGGGTATATGTCCCCAGTATATGTAGCCAGGGGGTATATGTCCCCAGTATATGTAGGCAGGGGTATATGTCCCAGTATATGTAGCCAGGTATAGTGACCCTGTTTAGGTAGTGAGTGACCCCCTTTAGTTAGTGAGTGACAGGAGCCCGCCGCCGCTGCTCCCCCCTCACCTGCAGCATCAGTCAGACCTCAGCATCAGCGGGCGACCCGACCAGAACGGGCGCCGGATGCACCCGCTCTACATCACTTCCGCATATCAGTGCGGGTGCTAGGTCCTAGCGCCCGCACTGTTGGTCGCCGCCTGATCGAGGTCTGACCAGACGCGGCGCCGGCGGCTAGAGGGAGGTAAGGAGCGGCGGCCAGAGGGAGGAGCGGCAGCCGGGCGGCAATGCACCCGCCCAAGCTCGGCCCTGCCTGGCTCCACCGCTAATCACTGCTGTGCTGTCTGCTGCTGACGCTGGGGAGGAGGGAGGCGGAACCGAGGGAGAGAGTGAGATGCAATTAGTAAGGATGCCGGCCGGCAGCACCCACACACTCTGGCTCGTCCTCGCAAAAAAAGTTACATTATGCAAACAGGGGGGGGGGCCCGGCGGCCGGGCCCCCCCTCAAGGCTTCAGGCGGCGGGCCCCGTCGTGAATGCGACCTCTGCGACCTCTATTGCTACACCCCTGACCTTCCTTGGCTCCAGCGGGGGTGCTGTTCCAGCTCTCAGCTCTCAGCACGGTAATAGGTGGAAATAGCCGATCTCCGTCGGGTCCACCCCACTACGCAGGCACAGGAGACTTGCGCCTGCGCAGTAGAGCGACCCGACAGTGATCGGCTATTTCCGCATATCTCCGAGCGGAGAGCCGATACTGCGCTGGAGCTGGAGCCGGAAAGGTAAATATTTACATCCCCGCCGTTCTGGGACACAGGAGGATGGGGGAAGCCTAGATAGGATCCGGAGGCTTCCCCCACCCGAGGTGAGTACCCCCCAGGGAACTTTTTCTCACTACAGGTCTTCTTTAAGGCCAGTGAATTTAACTCCAGAGATTGGGGTACCTATTGTTTTTATGCCCAATACTTCAATATCAGCAATCCCTATCAGTCATGTTAAGTTTCATTAGTTTCATCTATTCTAAGGTTAGGTAAGTTTAGGGTTAGGTAAGGTTAGGGTAGCACTCTGGAGATTGGAAAGATCTGGTTATGATTAAGTTGCGGCCGGTTATCTGCATTGGGTTATATCACTGTGTTAGGCTAGGTATGTTAGGTGACTGTGGTTGCTTCCTACATAGAAGGCAGGCATTTTCTGTCTACAGGTTTCATTGATCCCTATCATATAAGCAACAAGCAGTACAGCACCGGCAGTTTGATTGATGTGCAATAGATTACTGCTGAAATATATCCAGATGGAATATGGCATGTGGTGTAGATATCAATCACAATATGGTCGATTTTTGTTTTATTATAGAGGAATTGATTGGTTAGGCATTTCAGATCTTAATCCATCTTTGTATGGCTAGCTTAAAGGAAACCAGAGGTGAAAGGCATATGGAGGCTGCCGAATTTATTTCCTTGTAAACAATACCAGTTGCGTGGCAGCCCTGTTGATCTTCTGACATAAGATTCTAAGAAGTGGCTGAGTCACACCCTGGAACAAGCATATGGCTAATCCAGAAAAACCTGAGTCAGCTGAGTCAGAATACTCGAACTACTGCACGCTTGTTAAGGGTCTACTCTATGGATAAATGTATTAGAGACACAGAATCAGAAGGGCTGCCAGGCAACTGTTCTTGCTTACAAGGAAATAAATATGGCAGCCTCCATATCCCTCTCACATCAGGTTACCTTTAAGGGAACAAATTTGCAAACAGTCCATCCACTTTAAAGTGGTCTGAAACTCTGACATAACAATCAATAAAAATGTGTTTTCCTACTTTTTATTACTCATACAGTTATCATATTTGCTTTTGTGCACAAGTAATATGTGTCTGTCTACAAATTACAATTTTCCAAAGTATAGTTTATCTTGCCCTGAAACCTGCCATTGCATTTTATTCCAGTTGCTTTTTATTATGTATTAAAATCTTCTAGTGAGCTATTCTGAACTGTGGCCTCAATTCACGGAGCTTTATCAAACACTTTATCAAACGTTTGATAATTTTCCTCATGGGTAAAATCTAATTTTGAATTCACTAAGGTGTTATTGATTTATTGATCATTTCATCGATAAAACATTTGATAAAACCTATAACACCTTAGTGAATTCAAAATTAGATTTTACCCATGAGGTAAATTATCAAATGTTTGATAAAGTGTTTGATAAAGCTCCTAAAGCTCCGTGAATTGAGGCCAGTGTGCATGCTAGAAGCAAAGAGAGCTTCTCAGAGAGTGTTTTCAGTTGCTTACACACAAATGTAACAACATTGGAATGTAAAAAAAGATACGGTTATCTCCAGTCTGGATGCAGATTTCAAGCTGAATTGCCTTTACATGGCAGGACAAGGTGCTGCGTTTAACTGTTTCAGTGATGTTCAGGTAAAAAAAAATTCTGGGATAGTAGCTTTAAAGCTGTAAGGAATCTTTTAGAGTAAAGTAGATATGCTGACCACTTTAAGTAGTATTTACAAAAAATAATTAGATGTTATTTGTTTCACTCATTTTATTGTAACTACTATGCTTTTGCATTTACAGAGCAGAGAGGTCCATTTAGAGATATACAGGATTTGCAGTTACACTGCGGAGGTGATCTGAGCCCTGTTCTTCCTGAAGACCTGTCAGCCTGGGAATATGTGATATACCAGTATGGCATTCACATCTTACAGCTCCTGAAATCACACATTGACGTAAGTGCCTTTCCTCATTTTCTGCTTAGACGATGGTAATGGGAGTCATTATTTTGTTACTGGACTTACGACCCAGTTTTATGATCGAGTACGATTCAGTGTCTGACGATTATTTTTCCTGGTTTATTAATATGCATAAAAACAAAAGATAAGGTGCATGTTTTGTTTGGTAATACAGCTGCATTATAGACTTTGCATTCCATCTGCTCATGGTTGCACTTGTCTGTAATAGTATTGTCTGTAATATTATATCAGATTGTGGTAAAGGAAATTTCTTATCACTTTGACTTATGAAATCTGTTCTGGAAAGCTGCCCACAGCTTATAGTTTAAGTGCATAGGATGTTTAACAGTGCCATACAGGATAATATTTTAAGGTGCTAGAGAGAAAGCTATGATACTGTAAAAAATGAGTTTTCTAAACCTGATTATCTCTCCTCATGTTCTGTCACTGCTAAAATGTGTAAATTCATAAAAGTGCAAGAGAAAGTGAATCCGCCATCCAATATACTTCCCTTCCAGCCATTGCATGGGTAGGAGGAGCATGGCAGAAGATCATAGCAGGGGTGAGAAGGTGTGGCACAGCTGCAGTCAGAGCTCCTTTACATTCAACAAGCTCCTCCTCCTTCCATTATTGTCCTTTCACACTGAATCAGTTGCTGTCAGTTATAACTAAACGTGAAGTCCAGTGTTCATGTTTCTCTATGGGTCAGTTCACATTATATGCATTTTAAATGGAAGCTTTTTACAGTGCACTGCTATGGAACAACTGATCAGTTAAAACGCATGGGGTTTTCAGTGTTCAGTGTGAATAGGCTGCCAGGCAACTGGAATAGTTTAAAAGGAAATAAATATGGCAGGACATATGTTTTTATAATGACTAAGAACAAAGAACACTTTAAAAGAAAGAGAAGAGGAAGTAAACAAAGACTGAACTAGATAGCAGTGAAGAATGGATTTACTCCTTAACATCAAGCTTGGATTTACAAAACAGGAGACTATAGGCACAGATGTCTTGACACCCTAGACTTCTCCCTTCATGAGCCTAGAAACACTCACCAAACAGCACTGCAAATGTGCCGGCTGGCCCAGCTTTCACTGTTCCCTCAGTTCCCTTGCCCATAATAGGTAGCAACAAGTGCCCCTTACTATTAGGTAGCCAGAGTTATCCTCAGTGTTAAGCAGCTAGTTGTGCCTCCAAGCATTAGGTAGCTAGTGGTACCTCTGACTGAAGGTAGATCTGGTCAGTGGAATGCTGACACCTGAGTGAGCAGGGACGGATCTAGGGGGGGGGGGGGGCGAGCGGGTATCTTGCCCCAGGCGCAGGTTGTTGAATTCTTAAAAAGGCGGCAAAATGAATGGCAGTTTAGGCGCCAAAACCTGACCTTGCCCCAGGCACAACTTGGTATTGATCCGGCCCTGTGAGTGAGTAACCTCTCATTCACACTCTGCTTGGGACTCTGCCAGGGGCGTTGCTAGCCCCAAAGATCAGTGGCACGTGACCCAGATCTATTCTGGGGTGCCCCGGATGTCCCCCAGTCAGAGTAGGAGATGTGAAGCCTCTATGGGGGCATGCTTGGAACTGTGGTGCATCAATGGAAGGTATGCTGGGTTCTGTGACGCCTTTATGGATGCATACAGGGAGCTGTGCTTATTCTATGGCGGCATGCTGGGAGTTGTGGTGCCTCAATGGAGGGCCTGTGGGAGCATGGGAGATGGTCCACTAGAAGGTCGGGGAATGCTATGGGGGAACTGCCAGACAACCCGGCATCAGGTCAACTCACCCAGCAGAAAGCCAGACCAGCCAGCACAGAAGCCAGGTAACTCTGCCTAGTTATGTTTAAGCGGCACTGCCTATTTATGTGATATGCTGTATTTATTTATTTATTTGCTATATTAATGGAGAGGGGGCTTCATCCAACATAAGGCCTACTTAGACCACTGTTAAGTTGTAAATTTGGTTCCACCCATAACCACACCCACATTCTGGTGCATGGCCCCAGTCTGGAGTGCCCAAAAGTGCCCCGGATTTCTTAAGATACGAGCAACGTCCCTGGGCTCTGCATAGTTGAGAACGAAGGAAGGCCTTTGGGGAAGGGAGTGATCTGCCTTTCCATCTCCAGCCGCCTGCAGGCATGTGCCTACAGTGCCTTATGATAAATCCAGCCCTGCTTGACATATGAAAAATGTTTCAATAAAAAGTCCAAAACACAACATGGTGGAGACCCCAACCCTCCTGGATGAACAGAACCTCTCCGTAGGAGACTTTGTTGCAAACTGTTTCTAAACTTACAGTATTTTCAAAAACAAACAAGTCATATATTCAAATATTACAATGATCTTTACTACTACACATGAAAGCTACACAAAACTCTCCATGAACTTTGATTAATGTTTTAGGTACAGAAAAAAACAGCAGAGTGTACCCGGGAAACTAGGTCCTCAATGTATGATACTCATGATTTTTGTGTTCAAGTATAAAGATTTTAGTTCAATGACATAATCATTGTGGTTCCTTAACATTTCATATCATTACTTCAGCAGATTGGAGATCTCCATTTGCATATTTCTTCTTCTCTGCCTAGTGGTAACGATGACAAGAACGCCTTCTCTCATTCTTTCTTTTACCAGGTAAGGAAATCAACAGTTTATTTTCTTTGAATCCATAAATGTTGCATTATTTCTTGAAGAACCTTTTGGGCTTTCCAATGTCACGGGTACATAGATAAAGACCCCTTACATGTTTAGAAAATAAAAAAGGAGCTAGAAATATCAACTTTATGGGGGGAGGGGGCTAGACTTGTTGCCCTCTTTCTTTTCTACTTCTTCTTTTAGTCGTTTTAACAGTTTTTTCTATATAATTCGCACTCCATTTGAGGAGTTGCCACCAATTAAACTTATTGGATTGAACAGCTGAATTCAGTGAGTTTTGGGTTTAGTCAGGCTCCAGAAGGAGCTATAGGTAATATCTGGCAAGAACCCAAGGCTGCGGCAAGTTACTGCTGATCATTGTACCTAATGCAGTATAATCAACATGAGTACAACAAGTGATTGTTAGATTGGCTATATCACCTAATATGAACCCTTAGTTCTTTTTTTTTCTTAAATATGTAATAAAACTATTTTAATATACTGTGTGTATGTATATGTATATATATATATATATATATATATATATATATATATATATATATATATATGTATACAGGATCTTCTCAAAAAATTAGCATATTGTGATCAAGTTCATTATTTTCTGTAATGTATTGATAAACATTAGACTTTTATATATTTTAGATTCAAATACACACAACTGAAGTAGTTCAAGCCTTTTATTGTTTTAATATTGATGATTTTGGCATACAGCTCATGAAAACCCAAATTTCCTATCTCAAAAAAATAGCATAATTCAGCCTGTGGCACTGATCAGGTGTTATGGAGGCCCAGGATGCTTTCGATAGCAGCCTTAAGCTCATCCGGAGTGTTGGGTCTTGCGTCTCTCAACTTTCTCTTCACAATATCCCAAACACTGGTCCACATGACAGTCTAGGGGCCCCAGGTCTCTCTCACTCACTGGGGCCCCCAAACCACCATGCGACACCTAGAGGGAAGTGCGGGCAAGCCCTGGACCTCTCACCTCCAGGGAACTCACCCCACCACCTCTAAACTGAATGCCAACTGCAACAAATACAATTGCTAACTTCCAGTCAGAGCAATATCCTGCCTCTATCTGGCCAGCAGACGCTTGTCAGCCAATCAGGTGCACTGTCATACACCCTTTGCCTGCTGTACCATACCTAGCAGGAATTACATAGATTAGCATTCAGGTGGGAGGCTTCGGTTGGACGCAATCGTGAATTGCGTCGTTTAACAGGGACGCCCCGTGTAGGCACATCTCCCACACGGTCCCCTCCCTAACCACTCACCTGTCAACCGCATCGTAGAAGCTGCAAAAAATAAAATTTAAAATCACAAACACTGGTCCACATGACAGCCCAGGGGCCCCAGGTCTCTCTCACTCACTGGGGCCCCCAAACCACCATGCGACACCTAGAGGGAAGTGCGGGCAAGCCCTGGACCTCTCACCTCCAGGGAACTCACCCCACCACCTCTAAACTGAATGCCAACTGCAACAAACACAATTGCTAACTTCCAGTCAGAGCAATATCCTGCCTCTATCTGGCCAGCAGACGCTTGTCAGCCAATCAGGTGCACTGTCATACACCCTTTGCCTGCTGTACCATACCTAGCAGGAATTACATAGATTAGCATTCAGGTGGGAGGCTTCGGTTGGACGCAATCGTGAATTGCGTCGTTTAACAGGGACGCCCCGTGTAGGCACATCTCCCACACGGTCCCCTCCCTAACCACTCACCTGTCAACCGCATCGTAGAAGCTGCAAAAAATAAAATTTAAAATCACAAACACTGGTCCACATGACAGCCCAGGGGCCCCAGGTCTCTCTCACTCACTGGGGCCCCCAAACCACCATGCGACACCTAGAGGGAAGTGCGGGCAAGCCCTGGACCTCTCACCTCCAGGGAACTCACCCCACCACCTCTAAACTGAATGCCAACTGCAACAAACACAATTGCTAACTTCCAGTCAGAGCAATATCCTGCCTCTATCTGGCCAGCAGACGCTTGTCAGCCAATCAGGTGCACTGTCATACACCCTTTGCCTGCTGTACCATACCTAGCAGGAATTACATAGATTAGCATTCAGGTGGGAGGCTTCGGTTGGACGCAATCGTGAATTGCGTCGTTTAACAGGGACGCCCCGTGTAGGCACATCTCCCACACGGTCCCCTCCCTAACCACTCACCTGTCAACCGCATCGTAGAAGCTGCAAAAAATAAAATTTAAAATCACAAACACTGGTCCACATGACAGCCCAGGGGCAGAGAGAGACCTGGGGCCCCTGGGCTGTCATGTGGACCAGTGTTTGTGATTTTAAATTTTATTTTTTGCAGCTTCTACGATGCGGTTGACAGGTGAGTGGTTAGGGAGGGGACCGTGTGGGAGATGTGCCTACACGGGGCGTCCCTGTTAAACGACGCAATTCACGATTGCGTCCAACCGAAGCCTCCCACCTGAATGCTAATCTATGTAATTCCTGCTAGGTATGGTACAGCAGGCAAAGGGTGTATGACAGTGCACCTGATTGGCTGACAAGCGTCTGCTGGCCAGATAGAGGCAGGATATTGCTCTGACTGGAAGTTAGCAATTGTGTTTGTCTTGTGTTTGTCTCTATGGGGTTCAGATCAGGAAAGTTGGCAGGCCAATTGAGCACAGTAATATCATGGTCAGTAAACCATTTACCAGTGGTTTTGGCACTGTGAGCAGGTGCCAGGTCGTGCTGAAAAATGGAATCTTCATCTCCATAAAGCTTTTCAGCAGATGGAAGCATGAATCCACTTTTGAACCAGAAACAGTGGCAGAAGCGCCTGACCTGGGCTACAGAGAAGCAGCACTGGACTGTTGCTCAGTGGTCCAAAGTACTTTTTTCTGATGAAAGCAACTTTTACATGTCATTCGGAAATCAAGGTGCCAGAGTCTGGAGGAAGACTGGGGAGAGGGAAATGCCAAAATGCCTGAAGTCCAGTGTCAAGTACCCACAGTCAGTGATGGTCTGGGGTGCGATGTCAGCTGCTGGTGTTGGTCCACTGTGTTTTATCAAGGGCAGGGTCAATGCAGCTAGCTATCAGGAGATTTTGGAGCACTTCATGCTTCCATCTGCTGAAAAGCTTTATGGAGATGAAGATTTCATTTTTCAGCACGACCTGGCACCTGCTCACAGTGCCAAAACCACTGGTAAATGGTTTACTGACCATGGTATTACTGTGCTAAATTGGCCTGCCAACTCTCCTGACCTGAACCCCACAGAGAATCTGTGGGCTATTGTGAAGAGAAAGTTGAGAGACGCAAGACCCAACACTCTGGATGAGCTTAAGGCTGCTATCTAAGCATCCTGGGCCTCCATAACACCTGAGCAGTGCCACAGGCTGATTGCCTCCATGCCAAGCCGCATTGAAGCAGTCATTTCTGCAAAAGGATTCCCAACCAAGTAGTGAGTGCATAACTGAACATAATTATTTGAAGGTTAACTTTTTTTGTTTTAAAAACACTTTTCTTTTATTGGTCGGATGAAATATGCTAATTTTTTTGAGATAGGTAAGTTGGGTTTTCATGAGCTGTATGCCAAACTCATCAATATTAAAACAATAAACGGCTTGAACGACTTCAGTTGTGTGTATTTGAATATAAAATATATGAAAGTCTAATGTTTATCAGTACATTACAGAAAATAATGAACTTTATCACAATATGCAAATTTTTTGAGATGATCCTGTATATATATATATATATATATATATATATATATATATATATATATAATACCTTTATTCAAGGACATATATTTTTCTATCGGCAGCCCTATTCAAATCGCTTTTTCTCCCATGTTTTCTCCTAGGAGATTATTTTTCATTTTCTATTTAAAATAACTTTTCAGCATTCTGCAATTGCAAAAGTACCAAAAAGTAGGTGAAAAATTCCTGTCAAAATTACAAGTAGTTCATTGCTTGCTGGGGGCTTAAAAGGCATTTTATGATGAGGTGTGAGAATATCATCTAGTAGAAAACTTAGGAGAAAAAAGTAAATTGAACAAGGGCCCCATGGCCCATATGCAATTCCCTTTTTCTCCCGAGTTTTCTCCTAGGAGATCATTTTTCATCTACTATTTAAAATAACTTTCCAGTAATTTTCAACTGAAAAAGTGCTTAAAAGTAGGTGAAAAGTACTATCAAAATTATTTTGAGTATTTCCTTGCTCTTTGGTACCTAAAAAGGCCTTTTATTGACAAGTTTAAAAATATCACCTAGGAGAAAACTCAGGAGAAAAAGTTAATTGCATATGGGCCCATATGTCCTTTTCTTAATTTCTATACTTATTTCCAGTGGCATAATCTTCTTCCGGGTACATTTTCATCTGGATATTTCTTTCATCTTCTTTCACCTTTTTTTCTTTTGTCAACTTCTTTCCTTTCCTTTAAAAATCTTTATTGCAAATTCACCCACAGCCCACCTTGCTGGACCTGCGGGGCCCGCCTACATTGCTGCTCTGTGCCACAACTCTGCCGGGCACACCCAGCAGCACCACTTCCCACCACTTCCCGTGCACCTCTGTTGGGCACCCCCAACACCACCACGTCCCACCAAAGAACAACTGACACCACCGAAACCTCCACATCACCGCTGGATTAAAGCCACAGCAGAAAAACGAGAGCATCAGCAAAAAGCATCTTTAACCACTTCCTGCAAAATGTATGTTTATAAACCTCCTATGTGTGCACTGTCATCCACACACGCACATGGACCCTTGATCCCATGGAATGAAGTGGTTAAATCTGCTGCTGGAGCTATCCATTGGTCCAATCACTGAATCAGTGAGATTCCTCCATGAGGACCCTATACTCTACTACTGTGGATATTATAGGAAAGCCCACACACGAGTCTTTGAATTTTCTGCGGGTGCTTCCTACTGGTCAAGAAAGAGCCATCATTTAAGTAACCAGATTGTTAGTCTGTTATAAAATGATATTTGCATTTTATATTAATGACATTATATTGTGCAATCATTGCAGAGATCTGAAAATAACCTGTTTGTTTCTCGGGAATACCTCCAGTCTGTTGGGAGTTTTACTCTATTACTTGTGCACTGCACATCTCACATTATTTCTGATGGCTTCTGTGATGACTTCAACCCTTTGTTCCTGAGGACCTTCTACCAGGTATTTTTCTTGATAAAACATCAATGTTG
This sequence comes from Hyperolius riggenbachi, assembly GCF_040937935.1. Classification (NCBI taxonomy): domain Eukaryota; kingdom Metazoa; phylum Chordata; class Amphibia; order Anura; family Hyperoliidae; genus Hyperolius; species Hyperolius riggenbachi. Next base: position 282,376,498 of record NC_090651.1, read on the forward strand.
CAGTACGATTTGGTCTGTCTGTGCAGTACTTGAAAGTCCTAAGGAGTAAAAGAACTTTGAGGCACACCTCGTCTCCCCACCACCACCACCACCACCTCCTCCACCCCTGAACATGGGCCTCTCAATCACCTATTCCCCGCCCCCCCCCCAACCCCGCCCCGTGATCATGCAGAGCAAAGGCAGCTGCAACAGAGCATGTACTTAACCCAATTCTGGCAGGACTGGTCCTCTTCACTACTCCATGTAGCAGCGACATACAACTTAACAGCTTATGGCTCTCCTGACACTGCATGTCATAAGATAGGAAGTATTATTATTTTTATTTTTTATTTATTTAGCGCCAACATATTCCGCAGCGGTTTACAAAGCACAATAAGACGACAAGGGGAACATAGATATACTAACAAACGCGAACGCGAACCACCGAAGTTTGCGCAAATAAGTTTGCATGTGAACCGTTCGGGCCATCTCTAATCAGGAGTCCCAGGGATAGGGGAGAGCAGGTGGAGAGTGTGCAATCCACTACAGATCACATCTACATGAAGTCTACTCTAATGTCCCAATGTCAGTAATGGACCTGAAAAGAAAAAACAGTGATGTTTTATCTGTTGCCGCAAAGCATTCACTCTTCAAGAATATAATAATTCAATGCTGAAAAACTGTGAACAGAGTTTTTAAATCACATCTAAAGGGAAATGGAGTAGCAAAAGTAACTTGGGGCCCCTGGATCAAAAACCCCTCCATGTAAGCAGTATTAGGGTCCCCTTTAGTTTTGACAAATTGCTCCCCAGTGCCCCCAAGATGGCTGCCAAGCCCAAATTTACACATATTGCAAACTTTTCATTCAACTCCATTGTCCATACATACATGCATACTACCGATAGTTTCAGTAAACTCCTGATAGAAAAAGTACGGGCAAGCTTGGTAATCAGGTGACAGAATTCTTCACGTCCTGACAATATCCCATTACACAATGATCTTGCAGCTAAGTAATGCACTCCTGTACTTATGCCCATTGCTATGTGAAGTGGTACCTGCCGGCCACAGAGTTAGTTCAATTCTTCTGGGTAGTCCAGTGTGGTGAGAGGTCCATTAAGCCCCTCAATCTAGTCCCAGTAAATCGCACCATCCACATAGGACTCAACCCTCCAGGAATAATTCAACAGATTTTTATTGCGTACATGAGCGGTGGTATAGCACACAAAAAGCACAATGTTGTGCCTTTTGTGTGCTATACCACCGCTCATGTACGCATTAAAAAAGTGCTTAAGCACTTGAGAAAGGGCCTTTGCCTGAAACATTGTGCCTTTTGTGTGCTATACCACCGCTCATGTACGCAATAAAAATCGGTTGAATTATTCCTGGAGGGTTGAGACCTATGTGGATGGTGCGATTTACTTATGCCCATTGCTGCCATATTAAGGGTTAACATCTGTCCACTGGAGCCAGCTCTACCAAAATAGTAGCACACTGTGTCTACTTCGGACTTACGGAGAACTGGAGTGAAGGGCTGATCTTCCCTACAAATGAGTCACAGGCCTGCTGCTGTTGGTGGCATCCCAAAGACTGCGGCTGTAGATGAAGCAAGCACACTACTGACAAATTAGCACTATCTCCCAACTCAGAGAGCCTCTCTCCAGCATCAGCCGCTCAAGATACACAGCGACCATTGCAAAAACAGAGGAGATGCTGCAATTTAGGAGATGCTGTGATTCAGTTCAATACAGATGGGCAGTGGCGTAGCTACAAACCTCGGGGCCCCGATGCAGAAATTGGACCTGCCTCTTCCCCCCCACCCCACCCTACATTAAATAGCCAGGAGTAGGTGCCCCCAGTATATGTAGCCTGGATTAGGTACCTTAGTATAGATAGTCAGGAATAGGCACCTCAGTATAGATAGCCAGGATTAGATGCCTCAGTCTAGATAGTCAGGAATAGGTACCTCAGTATAAATAGCCAGGGATAGAAACCTCAGTATAGATAGTCAGGAATAGGCACCTCAGTATAGACAGCCAGGATTAGATGCCTCAGTCTAGATAGTCAGTAATAGGTACCTCAGTATAAATAGCCAGGGATAGAAACCTCAGTATAGATAGTCAGGAATAGGTACCTCAGTATAAATAGTCAGGAATAGGTACCTCAGTATAGATAGTCAGGAATAGGTACCTCAGTATAGATAGTCAGGAATAGGTACCTCAGTATAGGTAGCCAGGATTAGATGCATCAGTATAGATAGTCAGGAATATGTACCTCAGTATAGGTAGCCAGGATTAGATGCATCAGTCTAGATAGTCAGGAATAGGTTCCTCAGTATAAATAGCCAGGGATAGAAACCTCAGTATAGATAGTCAGGAATAGGTACCTCAGTATAGTCAGGAATAGGTACCTCAGTATAGGTAGCCAGGATTAGATACATCAGTATAGATAGTCAGGAATAGGTACCTCAGTATAGGTAGCCAGGGATACATGCCGCAGCCTCAGTATAGATAGTCAGAAATAGGTACCTCAGTATAGATAGCCAGGGATAGATGCATCAGTATAGATAGTCAGGAATAGGTACCTCAGTATAGGTAGCCAGGGATACATGCCTCAGTATAGATAGTCAGGAATAGGTACCTCAGTATAGATAGCTATAATTAGATGGCTGAGTATAGATAATACAATACAATACAATAAAATAACATTTCTATAGCGCTTTTCTCCCATAGGACTCAAAGCACTTAGGCTCTCTCAGATTCAGTAATTAGTAGTAGGATGAAGTATTCACACAACAAAAGTTATATTTCTGCAAATGCCAAACTGAACAGGTGGGTTTTCAGTCTGGATTTAAACACGTCCAGGGATGGAGCTGTCCTGATCTGTTGAGGTAAGGAGTTTCAAAACGTAGGGGCAGCATGACAGAAGGCTCTGGGACCAAAAGATTCCAAGCGGACTCTGGGTATGACTAGATTATTAGAACCTGTGGATCTGAGAATGCGGGGATTGCTACGCAGCTGCAACATTTCTTTCATGTATCCAGGGCCTAGATTATTCAGGAATTTAAATGTCAGTAGGCCGATCTTGAATAGGACCCTCCATTCTATAGGTGGCCAGTGAAGGGAGTGCAGGACTGGCGTTATGTGGCAGTGACGGGGTTGGTTGGTTAGCAGTCTGGCAGCAGTATTCTGTATCAGCTGTAGGCGGTGCAAGACCTTTTTTGGAAGGCCAGTGTAGAGAGCATTACAGTAGTCCAGTCGGGATGTGATGAAGGCATGGACTAAGGTTGGCAGATCTTCTGGGGGGATGAGGTGCTTGATTTTTGCAATGTTCTTCAGGTGAAAATAGGATGATTTCACCACAGCAGAGATTTGAGTTCTGAAGTTTAACTCTCCATCAATTAGGACTCCCAGGCTACGCACATGATCAGAGCTGCGTAGATCCGTGCCTCCTATTCCCAGTGGTGAAGACTGCAAGTTAAGTTGTTTTGTTATCATGCTCTGCCCTCCAATCAGAAGGACTTCAGTTTTGTCTGCAGTTAGTTTCAGCCAGTTGTCATTCATCCATTGCTGTAGTTTATGTAAGCAGGCATTTATAATTAGAGTTGGGTCTGTCACACCAAGCTTGAAGGAAAGATATAGTTGGGTGTCGTCTGCATAGCAGTGGTATGTCAGGCCATGTTTTTGGATTGGTTTTCCAAGCGGTAACATGTAAATCATGAAAAGCAGGGGGGAGAGGATTGAGCCCTGGGGCACCCCATACTTAAGTGATACAGGGGTGGACAGGAAGGGCCCCATAGACACTTTGGGGGTTCTGCCACTCAAGAAGGATTGGAACCACTGAAGAACTATGCCATCAATGCCGCAGTATTCCTGTAGCCTGTTTATCAAGATGTCATGGTCAACTGTATCAAAGGCTGCAGAAAGGTCTAGCAGTATGAGGATCGAGCACTCTCCTCTGTCTCTTGCCATGAGCAGGTAGTTGCATATTTGGATGAGGGCAGTTTCAGTGCTGTGGTGTTTCCTGAAGCCAGACTGGAATGGGTCATAACTGTTGTTTTGTAGGATTTTGGCTTCTAGCTGGAGGTAAACAGCTTTTTCAATTAGCTTGCCCAGAAAGGGGAGGTTAGAGACAGGTCTGTAGCTGGTCATTGCATCTGGTCAGGAATAGGTACCTCAGTATAGATAGCTAGAATTAGATGCCTCAGTTTAGATAGTCAGGTATAGGTACCTCAGTATAGGTAGCCAGGAGGATGGGGGGCGCAGCAGCAGGACCAGCAGCGGCTCAGTAGTCATCAGATACTCACTTGCCACGATCCATACGCTGCAGCTACAATCTTCTTCCTGTTTTTGTGTTCTATCTCACAGTAAGAGCACCCCCTAGAGGGCACTCTTACTGTGAGATGGAACACAAGAACAGGAAGAAGTTCGTAGCTGCAGCGCTTGGATCGTGGCGAAGTGAGTATCCGACTCCTTCAGTGGCAGCAGGTAGGGAGGACAAGTAGGCCAATCAGGGGCCCGGTCGCACAGGCGACCGCTGCAACCGTGGCCCCTATGCCCCTGCAGATGGGGGGATTGAGGGGTCCCGGCAGCTGGACCAGGGCCCTGGGGCAATTGCCCAGGTTGCTGCTATGGAAGCACCGGCCCTGTGTGTTATGGCCCGCACATGTCTCTAGTTAGCAATAGAGCTTTAAACATATTTTCTCTCTTTATTTTATTCTCTTATGTATATATTGATGTTAACTACAACCATCCTCACAGTCCATTACTGATTATTGCCTTTCCTCACAGTCCATGGCTGATTATGACATTCCTTTATTGAAAATCTATTTCTCTTTGTAGGCAATAAAGGTTTGCTTCACTGAAGGCTTCTTTACCAAATATGAATTGTCACGCCATTCACAGCTTAATAATCCATGCTCAGCACAGTGCAGAAGTCTGTCAAAAACATACAACTGGTCAAAGGACAACATCGACTTCATTCCTCAACTTATTTCAATAAAACTTCACCCGGCAGGGAAAAATTCTTCCCATGGAGAGGTAAAACCACAATTCACAATGTTTTGCGCTAACCACGATGCCACCATGCTGTCCAATATAAAATATATGTAAAAAAGAGAGGAGCGCTCTGAGATTTCCAGCAATGATAGGTCAATTAACACTAGGAAAGGTCTCACCTCGTATTAGTGTGGCCGGTAAACCTTTATTTTATAGTCCCATATGTATTTTGTGCCATATTGTAACACTGTGGCCAGTCTATTCCCCTGCCTCTATTTTCACCATTCACGGACAATTGGACGCTGCTCACCACGCCTTCCAGCGTGTGTTTGAACAGAAGTCCTCGCTACCATCGCAAGGAGGTCTGGAGCTGGTGACGTCGCCTCCGCCCTGTCTCTGCCTTGCTGCCACGGAGAGCCCGGTCCCCGGCTGCCTAAGAGGGACGCATGCGAATCGCGGCTGAGTACGCTGTACCGGCCACACTAATACTAGGTGAGACCTTTCCTAGTGTTAATTGACCTATCATTGCTGGAAATCTCAGAGCGCTCCTCTCTTTTTTACATATTCCTCTAGTGATTAACATGGGAGCAGCCGAGTGATTGTCGGGTGGCCAGATCGCACCTTGAGGGGCTCACTACCCCAGAACTTTTTACTCAATATAAAATATATGAACTATTGACCTATGTCATCCCTACACTGCATTGAGAAACTGTTCGCTGTCAGGAAAGTGGTTTATGGCTGTAATTCCTTATCAGTGAACATTATACTATAAATCTGTCACTTGCAGACCTAAATGTTTCACTCATTCAGGCAGAAAAAGAAAAAAAAACTGACCTAAGTCTGCTATCTGTATGTTTTGCACTGTACATTTACATATCTATCTCTTCATGTCACATGTTACCTCAGGCTTACATTAAAAACCAACCTCAGGTTGTAGACTGTGGGAAAAATGTGTTTGACAAAACAGATTATTGTATGTTTGTTTTTAAACTGTCATTATAAACTATTTGAAACTAAATACAACAGATTAGAGCTAGAAATGATAAACAAATGTTGTGAGCATGATCATGTCTGTGAAATTTTAATGAGATTTGTATTTATTTTTGCAGGCTGTAAAGACAGGAGAAAGGTTACCTATATCTGAACTTGAGTTAACACTGAAGGAGAAACTGGCGAAAAGGAAAAAAGAGTTCTTCGCAAACAACTTAATTGATGAAACCTGGTAAGTTTTATCATATAAATACAAATTTGCACTGATTTGAGTATTAACTAAACCACCATTTTCATCCAAGAGAACAGGTAAACATGGCTCACTTGAGTGGAAATTGACAACCTTTGCCATTATTCCCCCACTGTCTGTCTGTACACTGGTTCTATATCAATTCTGCCAGTGTGGTCATTACCAGCTTTGCAGCCACCAATGTTATCCTTGTAATATAAAGTGCAGAGAACGCAAAATGGAGCATAACCTGCAGCAATTAGTGTCTTCCAGAGCACAGTTAAAAGTAGCAGACCATCTACCCCTATTTGTGTTTCAGTCCCTCCAGATAGTTCCTCAGCCCCACCCCCTCCCCCTCTACACACGTTCTGAGATACTGGGCTCCAATCTCTTCTGGGTAGTGTTTTTCAGGTTTCTTAACCTCTATATGAAGCTTTGTATGAACAACTGAGATGACTATCACAATACAGGTGGAGGTTTTGACTGTAGAGTGAGGACCTAGAACACACAGTGACTGGGACCTACAGTATATGGAAGACAAGCAGAAGTCAGCTGAAGAAAGGGGCATGGCACCCACGGAATGCAGCACAGGTAGCTGTAGTAATGTATTTCCTTAATGCTGCAGTGCATATCAGGGTGCAAGCAGCTGGATAGAGGAACTAGCGGAGGTGAGGATGGATAGGTGAACACACTCCTTTAGGCCCTATGCACTTTGAATTGGAGCACACCAATGCTGCAGACTGATGAGGGGAGGGGATCTCCACTGCACACATTCTGAACTGAATGGACTATAGTCTGATATTTGGTATAGGACAGACACCAGTTGATTCTAACGTTTCATTTCATACTTGACTGTGTTCAGTATGTAATTTTGAGCAAACATTGTACAGTGGCTTGCAAAAGTATTCGGCCCCATTGAAGTTTTCCACATTTTATCATATTACTGCCACAAACATGGATACATTTTTTGGGAATTCGACGTGAAAGACCAATACAAAGGGGTGTACACGTGAGAAGTGGAACGAAAATCATACATGATTCCAAACATTTTTTACAATTAAATAACTGCAAAGTGGGGTGTGCGTAATTATTCAGCCCTCTTTGGTCTGAGTGTAGTCAGTTGCCCATAGACATTGCCTGATGAGTGCTAATGACTAAGTAGAGTGCACCTGTGTGTAATCTAACGTCAGTACAAATACAGCGGCTCTGTGATGGCCTCAGAGGTTGTCTAAGAGAATATTGGGCAACAAACAAACAGCAGTAGGTTGAAAAAAGGGCCTCACAGGGATCCAAAAATACAAAAATCTTTATTGAAGACCAAATCTCAATTTTCAATACACAGATAAAATCAATTAAAAATAAGGGCCCCAGGGGCTCCTCATCCACTCCTCACACACCATACTGCATCACACATGCAACCCAACTAATATTACTGGTAATAGTGTGTACTATTGAAAAATGGCTTACAGAATTCCAAAAACTTTTGAGCTGGAAATAGAAACAGCCTTTTCAAAATCAGAGAAGGAAGGCTCCAGTAAAATCAGCACGGCAAAAGAACCTCTATGGCAACTATTTCGTAGTCATAGGAACTTAATGGAGAAACAATTAAAAAGAAGGTGGAATGTCTCCTTCCTACAGTCCTACCAAAAAGCCAAAGTTATCCCTCATGGAATTCGGGAACGAATATCACCAGCTGAAAATTTACAGACAGAAAGATTTAAAAAGATCTGGCAGGAGGACTGTTTGAAGAGAGGCCTACACATTCTAAGTTTATTCATAGAGGAGGAAAAATTACAGTTAGAAGCATTATCTGAGGCGGTAGATCAAAGCAGTGCTGAACTGGATGCCTTTAAGGAACACCCTGATGTTCTTAAATTAAATAACAATCTAAAAACATATATGGAAAAGGCTCAATATACAATTAAAAAGATGAAACAGACCAAATTCCAGGAGGATATTTCGGAATGGAATATAGAGGCAGTATTTGATCCATCTCTAAAACCCAAGCGAGGACGTTCAAAATCTAGGAGAAGGGGTAGTGGGAGTCGGCCTCGACGCCCGCCCCCCTCAGTACCTAGACCAAATGTGGAGCAAAGTGAGGATGAAGACCCAGAGACAGTGGGAGATGAGGGAAGTTCAAGGCAGGTGAATTTTTTAGACGAGAACAGTGGGGAAGAACAAGAAAGCGACGTCCAGGACAAAGGAAAAGGTATAGGGAAAGGATCAAAAGGGAGGGATCGAGGGGGAAGGGAGCTGAAGGACAAGGAACAGAGAGAGGAACTAAGGAGGGGACGCAGTCAGAACAAGGAAAACAAGAACAGATAGGAGTAAATGTGGTGAACCTCACCGACTTCAGGCTGGAATCACGCCACATCTCTTTGTTGTCAAAAGGCCTATCATTCGCCCCAAATCAAAAGGGGGATGAATTTACTGTCTATAAAGATGTTATACTATTTTTGAGAAGAACTATGTTAAAATTAATGTATAAGGACAAACAAAATTCCCAAAATGAGCCTAGAGATGTGGAAAAAATCTATCATTGCCTGAATTTGAATGAGAGGGAAGCCCTTATGGCCTTAGAACTACTGTGGGATGAGGGCAATGAAGAAATATCATGTGATGATATGGAGGGGGATGATCCATCCCTAAATGATAATTCCATACCGCCAACAGGCCTAAAGAAAAGATCAAAATTCATGCCACCCATCAGCACAAACAAGTACCTATCAGTATTCTTGGAAACATTTTCCAAAGAGATAGGAGCCCTGGAGCTAGACCCCAGAGGTGAACACAACCTGTCCAAGGAAGAACGGTTAGCACTGAAGGAACTAAAGGATCTTAGAGGGGTAGTTATTAAGCCCAGTGACAAGGGGGGAAATGTGGTCCTCTGGAGGGAAGAGGATTATCTGGAGGAGGCACACCGTCACTTGGATGATGGGGCCACCTACCGTCGCCTTGCCACAGACCCCTTTCCCCCCTTGGTCACTAAAATCAATCAAAAATTGGAAGAAGCGCTATCCGAAGGCCTCTTATTAAGGTCTGAGTATGAATATCTAAAAGTTATGGAATATGTGAGACCGACTTTTTACCTTATCCCGAAACTACATAAAAATAGAGAACGCCCTCCAGGTCGCCCTATTATGTCGGGAATAGGAGGCCCCATGGAGAGAATTGGACAGTTTGTGGATAAAAAACTAAGGGGTCTGGTTTACCGTCCTACGTGCAAGACACAAGGGATGTCCTTAGGGTCATCTCTGGGGTCTCTGTCCCCCCTGGGGCCCTGTTGGTGGGGATTGACGTTGAGTCTCTATATACGTCGATCCCACACAGGGCAGGTCTAGAGGCAGTCTCTTTCTTCCTGGGTGAATCCTACCCGAACTTACCTGAACATAATCAATTCCTGCTGGACATTTTTGACCTAGTGCTTACTGAGAACTTCTTCCTCTTCGAGGGCAGGTTTTATCACCAGGTGGCCGGGACATCGATGGGGGCGGCGTGTGCGCCGGCGTATGCTTGTCTCCATCTTGGTTACTGGGAGAGGAGAGATGTGTACACTATGGATATGTTCCGGCGCCACGTCGCCCTCTGGATTAGATTTTTTGATGATGTGCTGGTGGTGTGGAGAGGTGGAAGAGCTGAGCTAGAAGTTTTTATTGACACCTTGAATGCTAACAAAAGGAATATCAAACTTACCTATACTAGTGATGCCGAGGAATTACCGTTCCTGGACCTGAGAATTGCGGTCAGGGATGGAGCCTTGGTGAGCACGACATATAGGAAGCCAACGTCAGGCAACACCATCCTCCATGCCTCCAGCCATCATCCCGGTCACCTGGTGAGGAATATACCCTATGGTCAGTTCCTCCGTTTAAGGAGGAACTGTACCAATGAGGAGGATTTCAATGCTGAGTCCCGTGAACTGTATGGGTGCCTCAGAGAGCGAGGATATCCTCATAGAACTCTGAGGAGATGCCTTCAGAGAGCAAAGAATCGGGACCGCGAATCACTCCTCTTGGAGGGCAAAAGAGATGGATCAGGTGCTGCCAGAAGGGAAGGTATAGTGACACCATATGGACTACACTGGAACTCTCTAAGAAACTGCTTGACAAAACTTTGGCCAATCCTGCTAGCATCACCTGATATAGCTGAAATAGTGGGTCCATATCCCACAATAACGGCTAAAAGAGCACATAATTTAAAAGACCACCTGGTAAGTTCAGAATTTTATAGTAAAAAATTACAGGAGGAAAGGAGAAATTGGCTTTCATCTGCCCCACCCCCAAAGGGTATGTACCGCTGTGGGAGGTGTAAGGTCTGCCCCTTTGTACACAGAACAAAAACCTTCTGGGACACAAAGCATGAGAGGGAGTATGATATTGGTGCGTTTATGAACTGTGAGACCACAGGGGTAGTATATATGGTTACCTGCCCCTGTGGTCAACACTATATTGGAATGACCACGCGGGCCTTTAAGACCCGAATTCTAGAGCATATATCAAATGTTGGAAACAAAAATGAGAATTGTAAAGGTCCACTTAGAGATCACTACCAGCAGTATCATGGGGGTACCTTTAAGGGGAGTCTAGCTAAGGTTCTGGTATCCATAAAGAAAGGGGCAAGAAAGACTGACATAGAGAAGGAGCTATGTCGGGTTGAAACAATGTGGATTTATAAGCTAGGAACACTGTCTCCGCTAGGTTTAAACTCCGAGATGGACTTTTCAGTGTTTTTGAACTGATCAGCTGTTTATGGTGGAGGTCCCCTTTAAGTCCAATGGGAAATTGAGATAGATGCATGTCAGAGTGGATGGAAATGATGGGTGACATTGAATGTTGAATAATAACTGTATGAATAACTAGGATGAACCAACTAATTGATTGCCCGTTTTGTTCACCTGAATATGCACAACCGATTGGGATACACTGCTATGTGATGCATCCTTTTCTCACTTGTGGGATGTCCTGGACATTTGGTCCGTTCATTAGCTCTGACTTCTGGGCCACATCGAAGGTGTTAATACCTAAGTGTCACTTCTAATTCTAATTTCAATTCATGCTGCTATGCTAGCAACTGCTGGCGAAAAAACTTTGGTTCCAGAACAAAAGATGGCCGCTTGAAAAGGGTCACATGACCAGGCCTGTCAGTATAAAGAAGCCTTTGAGATGTATGATCACTCCCCCTGACGTCACTCTGAGGAAGCCAAGCCTATTGGCGAAACATGTAAGTGGGAGGAGTCCCAGGAGGCTAGCCTCGCCCACTACCTGAAAAACGCGAGCGTTCGATCCCCGCCGGGACGCTGATGCCTTGGAGCAACAGGCGGGTTGATCATGCTCACCGCTGCCACCAAGACCCTACTACTTGCTGGAGGGATAGCAGTGCGACTTGTGAGAGCAGAGACTCCTATACAGACAACGCTCACTAACCGCGGACTGCAGCGTGTCGGGGACCTGTAAGCCCAGTCGGTCGTAAGTTGTTCAGAGTCTGTGGACGCTCCATGGTACACAAGTAAGCTGCGGGAACTTTATTTTTCATGTGATCTGACACCCTTATGTTGAAGGATTGGAGAGGATGTTTTTGATATTCACTAACTGCGACCCAGTGACAGGTCGACCTGCATAGGAGAACTTAGTGACTCTTTTGCCTTTTGAGTTCAACCTAGCACCATTGTGGATCTATTATCTACCTACCCCTCCTGAAAAAAGAGGATTCCGCAAAAGATTACATATACGAGCAGTGCACTAGCTCTTAAAGGGCCAGCCACATGATTTAAATATTTATACATACCTGCTTTGCTATAGCTGCTGGAGCATCCATTACCAGTAATATTAGTTGGGTTGCATGTGTGATGCGGTATGGTGTGTGAGGAGTGGATGAGGAGCCCCTGGGGCCCTTATTTTTAATTGATTTTATCTGTGTGTTGAAAATTGAGATTTGGTCTTCAATAAAGATTTTTGTATTTTTGGATCCCTGTGAGGCCCTTTTTTCAACCTACTGCTGTTTGTTTGTTGCTCAAATTTACTTTTTGGTTTCTTTCGGGCCCATATGAGTTGGTTGGGTTGAGGAGCTTAAGGTTACTATATAGCCTGGCCCTCATTATAACACATTCCAACTTAGATCCATTGGTTTGAGGACTGCTATCCATATGTTTTAAGAGAATATTGGAAGCAACAACACCATGAAGTCCAAAGAACACACCAGACAGGTCAGGGATAAAGTTATTGAGAAATTTAAAGCAGGCTTAGGATACAAAAAAAATTCCAAAGCCTTGAACATCCCACGGAGCACTGTTCAAGCAATCATTCAGAAATGGAAGGAGTATGGCACAACTATAAACCTACCAAGACAAGGCCGTCCACCTAAACTCACAGGCCGAACAAGGAGAGCGCTGATCAGAAATGCAGTCAAAAGGCCCATGGTGACTCTGGACGAGCTGCAGAGATCTACAGCTCAGGTGGGGTAATCTGTGCATAGGACAACTTTAGTCGTGCACTGCACAAAGTTGGCCTTTATGGAAGAGTGGCAAGAAGAAAGCCATTGTTAACAGAAAAGCATAAGAAGTCCTGTTTGCAGTTTGCCACAAGCCATGTGGGGGACACAGCAAACATGTGGAAGAAGGTGCTCTGGTCAGATAAGACCAAAATGGAACTTTTTGGCCAAAATGCAAAACGCTATGTGTGGCGGAAAACTAACACTGCACATCACTCTGAGCACACCATCCCCACTGTCAAATAGGGTGGTGGCAGCATCATGCTCTGGGGGTGCTTCTCTAAAGCAGGGACATGGAAGCTGGTCAGAGTTGATGGGAAGATGGATGGAGCCAAATACAGGGCAATCTTGGAAGCAAACCTCTTAGAGTCTGCAAAAGATTTGAGACTGTGGCGGAGGTTCACCTTCCAGCAGGACAACAACCCTAAACATAAAGCCAGGGCAACAATGGAATGGTTTAAAACAAAACATATCCATGTGTTAGAATGGCCCAGTCAAAGTCCAGATCTAAATCCAATCGAGAATCTGTGGCAAGATCTGAAAACTGCTGTTCACAAATGCTGTCTATCTAATCTGACTGAGCTGGAGCTGTTTTGCAAAGAAGAATGGGCAAGGATTTCAGTCTCTAGATGTGCAAAGCTGTAGAGACATACCCTAAAAGACTGGCAGCTGTAATTGCAGCAAAAGGTGGTTCTACAAAGTATTGATTCAGGGGGCTGAATAATTACGTACACCCCGTTTAGCAGTTGTTTAAAAAAAATGTTTGGAGTCATGTATGATTTTCGATCCACTTCTCACATGTACACCACTTTGTATTGGTCTTTTACGTGAATTCCAATAAAATTGATTCATGTTTGTGGCAGGAATGTGACAAAATGTGGAAAACTTCAAGAGGGCTGAATACTTTTGCAGGTCACTGTATATGAATACATGCCAGTAATGACAGGGCACTCCCCCTTCTGTCATTGTAACAGAAACTTTCCCTGGAGGTTTCCTTTTTCTGAGAAGGGGACAGAGCCTATTATATATGACAATGTGGCCTTTTTCTGTATAGCAACATGATATAGTATCAAGTCTAACACACTGTCCAGGGGACAAACTATAATACCAATAGCATAATACCCTATGCAGGTCACTTATAGGGCATAGTTATTAAATCATAGTGGAAAATTTACAACCGGCACTTAGATAACATCAGAGGTTAGGATGAATGGGTGAAAGAGTAGTAATGTACTTTATGTCAGACTGTGGTAATTCAAATTGCTTAGCTGAAGATTTACATTGCCTTTAAAATTGCCATTGCTTTTAAAATCTCCAATTGAAGAAAAGACACACCTTCAGCCAGACAGTATAAACAATTACGATCCATAGACTGTATGTAAATGTAAAGGAATACTATCAATTAAAGCATTTTATTTTTTAAATGCTGTATGTTAGGGCACACATTAGCACAAGTACTAAGAGCAATTTCCTTTTTCACACAGCTCTGTCTCTCTGCTGTAAAACCCGTCATCAGTTTTAGATACAAAAGTGTTAGGCTCTTAAAGGGCTAGACCATGTTCCTGCACAGGGAGGTTGCTATCAACTCCTCAGTGTATAGTTTAATAATCACCTTGCTGAAAGAATCTTATTCAAATGGTGGTAAGGGGTTAACGATTCCAGCAATGTGTGTTCCTTGTCTTCTGTTCTCTGACTGATAAAGATCCTGATAATGCCTTTGTAAACAGCATCTTTCCCTCTCATAGCAGCCTATGAAGTAGATGCAGCCTGGAATGTAGCATCACAAACAAGCCAGTCAGTCGGTCAGGAATATTGTATACACATCTCCCTGCTAGTTATAATACAGCAATATTACAGCTCCTCTAGTTACCTGTTACCTCCTCAGATCAGCCTCCTCCTCATGTCTCCTGCATGCTGTGACACAGTAAAGTATATTTGTGAGCTGTGTGCGGAATGAAGAATAATTTTTAAGCAGAGAGAGAGGGAGAGAAAACTGGGTGAATAAATAAAGTGCCCCTAGCGCTAGTGGTAATGTGTACCCTAATATAGAGTATTTAAAAAAAAGTCATTTTAATTGATAGTGTTCCTTTAAACAGACAATTTGTTAGCTAAGAACTATGAAAATTAATGAACTGTAGATACTGTATATGTGCCCAGGTATTTCTTTTGATTCATTTCACCTGAAGAAGATGCTTGTAATAGCGATAAAATATCTTCCAAAACAGAAACGGGTGTTCAGTCACCATCTTTTTCTTTGGATAAACCATGACCTCATACAAATGAGAGCCTTTGGAAATTTCAGAGGTGATTGTCATACTCTGCTAAAACCTGCAGAGGGTACCTAATAGTAAAACCTTTTTTCAGTTGTGACTGACCCACAGTGTTCACAAATGTGAACATTGTGGGCCAATCACAACTGAATAAAAAAGGTTCTGGTCTTTAAGATTGCTGCCCAGAAAAGGTTAACTAAGTATTGTGGCCCATGGAGCTCAGCAGTCATTAGACAGCTGAGTTTAGTGGCAATGATAGCGGCTGGAGCAGGCAGCAATGGGAGATTGAAATATGTGCCCTGCCTTTGTTCTCCAGTTCAGGACATGTTGAATAAATTACACCTAGTGTAAGTATGGATGGACCCTTGAGTTCAGGCTTATTGCATGTTGGCTGCACGTCAACTGCAGTTTGAAGTTATTTGCTTTCGATAGTAATCAAACCTTCCTGTGAGCTCAGGTTGAAGTCAGAAAACAACTTGAACTGAGGTGAGTACACTAGCCCAGGGACATAAGAATAGCCACCGCGATCACAGGGGCCTTTAGAGATAAGGGGCCCATTCCACCTCTTTTCCAGTTTGCAGAGGAAGTGCGGGGAAACACTGCAATATTTACCTGTCAACAGGAGTGCTCAGATACCCCTTTTTAAAATCCGAATTGATTCGGATCCGGATACCCAGATATCCGGATCCGAATCGGATATCCGAATCCAAACTTTTTGGTATCCGAGTAAACTCGGATATCCAAACCCAATATCCTGGATATCCGGCCGGATTCGGATATCCGGATAGAAAACCGGAAGTGACCTGAAAATGGCGTAAAATGCTTCCAAAAGTCTCTCTCTCTCTCTCTAGGCCTGACTGCCTTCGAAAGGGATTTTTGCCATTCAAAGTGATTTTGGCTTCTGCTCGGATATCTGAAGAAACTATCCGCCTGGATTTCGGATTTCAGATGGGAAATCCCAGTTTGCTCGGATAGTCTACTTGGATTTTAACCACTTAAGCCCGAAGGGTTGAAATTTTTTTACATCCGAGCAACTTTCACCCCCCATTCATTTGCCAATAACTTTATCACTACTCATCACAATTAATTGATCTATATCTTGTTTTTTCCGCCACCAATTAGGCTTTCTGTGGGTGGTATATTTTGCTAAGAGCCACTTTACTGTAAATGCATTTTAACAGGAAGAATAAGAAAAAAATGGAAAAAATTCATTATTTCTCAGTTTTCAGCCATTATAGTTTTAAAATAATACATGCCTCCATAATTAAAACTCACGTATTGTATTTGCCCATATGCCCCGGGTATTTCACCGTTAAAATTATGTCCCTATCACAATGTATGGCGACAATATTTTATTTGGAAATAAAGGTGCATTTTTTCCGTTTTGCGTCCATCACGGTTTAGAAGCCCATAATTTATTAAATCATATTAATATACTCCTTTGACATGCATATTTAAAAAGTTCAGACCCTTAGGTAACTATTTATGTTTTTTTGTTTTTTTTTTTATTATTGTAATTTTTTTTTTTTTAATTTAAACTTGTATGTGGGTATTTTTTGGTGTGGGAGGTAAACAGGGTTTTTTTTTAATATATTTATATGTTTATTTTTAAAACTTTTTTTTTAGGTGTAATTTGCTATTTGGCCACAAGATGGCCAGAATCAAAAGTCCTGGGAGCGATCGATCTCGCTCCCAGGCAGAAGAAAGAAGACCAGAGCTCAGAAAAGCCGCAGCGTCTGAAGAGACGCTGTCGGCTTTTCTCCGGGGGGGTCCGATCAGCGAAAGGGATTTATAATCCCTTTCACTGATCGGTGGGCTAGCGGCCAGCAGCGGGGGCGCGCACGGGGGGGCCCGCGGGAGCGCGCGCGACCCGCGGGAGTGTGCGCAGCCCAACTGGACGAGAAATCTCGTCCAGTTGGGCTTAAGTGGTTAAAAAATATCCGACTTGCTATTCGAAGTTCGGATAGTGGAAAAAGTTCGGATTATCTGGGTAGTTCGGATATCCGAAATCTTGCTGAGCACCACGGCCTGTCAACACTCCATCGGGTCACTTATACCTCCCGACCCTATTCTGCCCTCCTCTGGCACCTGTTTACATCACATGTGATTGGTAGCCAGAGGAGGGCAGCAAAGAGCAAGTGGCTACATTGAGGAAGAAGGCTTCCAATGCAGCATGGCCAGGAATATATGTCTACACAGCTCCGCTGTGCTTACTCTGCCACAAAAGGGGTCATAGGGGTGGCATGAATTTTCAGGGGGGCTGATAATTT
Organism: Hyperolius riggenbachi; assembly: GCF_040937935.1. NCBI lineage: Eukaryota > Metazoa > Chordata > Amphibia > Anura > Hyperoliidae > Hyperolius > Hyperolius riggenbachi. The sequence continues at coordinate 282,393,716 of NC_090651.1, forward strand.
TGACTACGGGGGGAGTGTTGTCACATGTATGCACTAGTCCTAACACTGGCTATATGTATGACCTTGGAGTTCATGTCATGTGTTACTTTACAACGTGTTATTTCATTACAGCACAGCCATAAAAGAAGAAAGCAATCAGGAATGGATCAGCACAGAGCATCTGCTGGAAACCCTGGACCAAATGAACTCTGAACTGATTAAAATCTTAGAGAAAGAAGTTGCGCTACAGAATCTACAAGATTTAGAGGGACGGTGTTATCACTTGAAAGCTCTCTGTCTTGAGAGACAGCACTTGATAAGAAACATAGAGAAACTTGAAGAACAAATTACTCTTCACAACAATCTAGTGTAGCAGTAGAGTTACTGTGGTGGGGAGTTAGTTATTGCTTAATGGCATTAGAGATCTCTTAAAGTGTACATGAATAGACATGTGACACATGACGAGATAAACATTGGTACATAAAGTACTAATCCTAATAAAGGACAACTTTAACGAGAGGGATATGGAGGCTGCCATATTTGTTTCCTTTTAAACAATACCAGTTGCCTGGCTATCTTTCTTATCCTCTGCCTCTAATACTTTTAGCCACAGGCCCTGAACAAGCATGCAGCAGATTATGCATTTACGACATTATTGTCAGATCTGACAAGATTAGCTGCATGCTTGTTTCTGGTGTAATTCAAACACTTCTGCAGCCAAATAGATCAGCAGGGCTGCGAGGCAACTTGTATTGTTTATAATGAAATAAATATGGCAGACTCCATATCTGTCCCATTAAAGTTGTCCTTTAAGAAACTGTCTGAAGTCCTGTTATATTTTTGTGCACCATAAGAGTTAGTGCTGTTATCTATGAAAATAAAGCTTTTGAACAGCTTGTGAAATACAACCTGATGTCCTGAAAAGTAAATAGAAGGCAAAACACTTTTATCTGACTGTGAAAAGACTGCTGACAACAGGTGTGTTCACAAATTCAAAGAGTCATTATTTCAGTTTTTTTCTCCTTTTTTTTGCGGCTAAATGAAGCAGATTTTACATCAGACTGTCATGGCAGCTGTTTAGAATGCAGTCTTAAAAGTTCTGCAGTTAAACTGAAAATAAAAATAGGAAACTCTGTTTTGTGTTACCAATGTTAAATTTGCATGTAAAAGAGACCTAGCAAGTAAAGTACTGAGATGTCATCAGACCAGAGGAATCATAAAAAGGTGAAGCAACATTTATAATAAATTTTATTAAGGCAATAATAGGAAAATAAATCAGAATCAACAAGTAATCTCTGTTATAAAGACACATAAATCAAAGTGCAATGCATCATAAATTTAAAAGTAGTTACTGATTATAATACATACCTGCAAGCATTTCTTCAAATTAACATGTAATTAACATGCAGCGTATTAAGAACGCGATTTAATTTTTTTACTAAAGTGATTTATGCAATATCATTTTCTCAGTATATATTACTATGACTCTCAAAAGTGCTTATTTCCCAGTGAAGGTGAAATTATCCACTCCATTCTTCTTCTCATTCTGAGATGCTCGAAGGCGGGACATCCTGTACAAGATGATGCTGCCAATCACCAGGGCAGCCCCGAGCAGTGCAGCAACAACGATTCCAACAATAAGACCAGTCAGAGTGCTCTCCAGCTGCTTTGCTGCTGACTCACCTAAAACAAAATTCAGGATACCATAGTGATTATTACGTTAACAGAACTACATTTTACTTTATACGGAGGAGTGGCTTTCTGTGGTAGGAGAACTATGCACTTAGCTAAGATGGACCAGAACTCCAAATCTATTAGTGACGTGGGATCAGCTGTACACACACTAGACCCTCAGCTGGCCAGAGCCACCTCTGCTGAGATTAGACTAGCATGTGTAAATACTCTAAAGTACCATTTTTGTGAAAAAAATTATTTAAAAATAGATACATATAAAATGTCAATTTCTCCCACAGTAACATGCACTATAAACTACAATTTTTTCGTATGTCAGTTACAGTAGGTAGGACAAATCTGACAGATTTGATTTTGGACTAGTCCGTTTCCTCTTAGGAGATTCTCAGTTTACTACCTTTATTATTTACAAAAGCATGCATTTGACATGTTTTTACAATGCAGATGTGTGTATGCTAATTTTAGCTGTTCACTAATGTTGCTGTTCAAATCTGGGTTTCCTAGATGAAAGACCTGGATAATGCCATCCGCAGCACTTCAGGACCATTACATGGGGAGAGAGTCACAAACTTGCATTCCATTTGGTGCTTCGCGTCACTCCAATGCCTTCGACTTGCGCCTGGAAGGAGGAAGCGTCAGAGTCACGTGGAACGCAGCTTCAAGACCCTCTTCACAAGTATTGCTCATGAAGTGCTACAGACAGCATTATTCAGGTTTCTGAATTCGGAAACCCGGATTCAAACAGCAGCACTACTGTTCACACATTTGCACAGTAGTAATGAATTGCCACTATCGCTGTGTAAGTACTATCACACAACATACAAAGAAACAGATACTTACTGCTTGAAGAACTTGAGGCCTGGCCTACTGCTTCTATAAAAACATATAATATAAAGAAATTATAAAGTGATTAAAACAATATATTCTAAATTAAATATAAATCAATCTGTTAATTAAAAAATGTAACCAATGAGATTGTTTTAAAGCGGATCCGAGATGAAAAAGTAACTATAACAAGTTACTTGTCTATATATCTTATCTAAAGTTTAGATAGTTTACACAGCAAATCTAGCTGCAAATGGCTTCAAAAGTTTATGATTATCATGTCATGTTCAGTCATTATCATGTCATGTTCAGATCAGTCATGTTCTGTTTGTCACACTACACTGAGACAAGCTGATAGCATCTCTAGTCCTCAGCCTGTGGAAAATGTCACTCCCCCCTCCTTCTCCCTCCCCCTCTGCCTCTGAAATCTCTGGCTAGTATCCTCCTCCTCCTCCTGTCCAGACTGAGCTCCCATAAGCCCTTGCTACCTGGACTGAGTGCCAAGGCTCTCTGAAAAGATGTGGGCGAGGCTTGTTAAGTTTATCGGGAATTCGAGTATTAAAACAAAACAAAAAAAGTATTTGGCTTGAGGTATGCCCTATAAACTATAGGAAAGGAACACAATTATGCAATGAGTAAAAGTTTACTATTCATTTTAAGTGACATAAAGCTAAAACTCCAAAATTTAGAATATCGTGTGTAAGTCCGTTTATTTCAGTAATTCAACTTCAAAGGTGAAACTTATAATATGAAATAGGAACCCTTTGCAGGTGCTTTGGATTCATTAGCTGGCTCAAGTCTGACACTTTGGGGGACATTTATCAAGATTGAGACAAAATATTTGGAGGTTTTTAGAAATCCATGCAGAACTGTCTCAGTCATCCTAAGAAATCACTAAATAGTGCAGATTCCTTCTTAAACTGTTAGGAATAGGAGGAGTTAGGAAGGTCTCTCAGGCAGCGCAGTGTGTGAGGGAAATTACTGTTGCTGAGGTAACCAACACATCTGCTGTCAGCAGGCTCTGAGTGAGGGGGGAAGAGCCCTTCACAAACCACATGCCTGCAATGCTGCACTATCTGGAGAACTGATATGAAGCACTTCTTAATCTGAAGAGTTTAGGGATCGATTTGCATTTTTCTTAACTGTAGTGCAGCTCTAGAAATCCTTGCTAAACTGTCGCTATTACATAAGGAAGTTTCTTATTATCATTCAGAACAGTTCCTCTGCTGGGTAGAACAGTTTTATAAGAAAAAAAACTGTCAGTAATGCTTTGATAAATCCGTCCCTACGAGCCTAGAATATTGATCATTTTCCCAATATTCTAATGGTCTGAGATTTTGGGATTCTTATAAGCTGTAAGCCATAATCATCAAAATTATAACAAATAAAGGTTTGCATAATAAAAGGGCTGACACCACAGAATAAAAATAAGCTCTTTATTGAAATGCCATTAAAATTACATAATAGTCAAAAAAATAGGCTTTGGCGGTGACAGCCCGCTGTTTCGAAAGCTCTTTCTCAAGCCACTCAGCCACAAACAAATAAAAACAACAAATACAGGTTTGAAATATCTCACTTTGCATGTAATGAGTCTCATATATTAGTTTTACATTTTAAGTTGAATTACTGAAATAAATGAACTTTGCACGATATTCTAATTTTTCAAGTAGGAGTATGTTCACAAAAGAATGGTAAATTTACCTGGTGCAGATAGCAGATTTATGCAGTTCATGTAGCAAGTTATGTAACTCATTTTATACGTGCATCACTTACTGTATGTTGCCTGTTACAGAAGCAGCGCAAGTGTTGCATATATAAAGCATGTTGCACAATTTTCATTAACTTGCTATGTATAGTAGCAGTAAAAATGATGTGAACCCTTTGGAATTATATGGATTTCTGCGCATATTGGTCATAAAATGTGATCTGATCTCCATCTATGTCACAACAACAGACAATCACCGTCTGTTTAAACTAATACCACACAAATAATTAAATGTTTTCATGTTTTTATTGAACACACCATGTAAACATTCACAGTGCAGGTGGAAAAAGTATGTGAACCCCTAGAATGATGACATCTCCTAGAGCTAATTGGAGTGAGCCAGCTGGAGACCAATCAATGAGATGGAACTGGAGGTGTTGGTTACAGCTGTCCAGCTGTATAAAAACACATACCAGTTTTGGGTTTGCTTTTCCCAAGAAGCATTGCCTGATGTGAATGATGCCTCACACAAAAGAGCTCTCAGAAGACCTACGATGAAGAATTTTGCCTTGCATAAAGCTGGAAAGGGTTATTAAAGTATCGTCAAAAGCCATGCTATTCCTCAGACCACTATAAAACAAATTATCTATAAATAGAGAAAGTTCAGGACTGCTGCTACTTTCCCTAGACGTGGTCTTCCTGTAAAGATGGCACAGCGCAGAATGCTCATTGACATGAAGAAGAATCCTAGAGTGTCAGCTAAAGACTTACAAAAGTCTCTTGCATATGCTAACATCCCTGTTAGCGAATCTATGATATGTAAAACACTAAGGGCCTGATTCACAAAGCGGTGATAACTCAGTTATCACGCCTAAAAGACTTTAGGCGTGATAACCTTTGCACTAGCAAAGTTATCACCACTTTGTGCTCTAACTCGCGCGAAGCTCCCGCGCGCAAAGTTTTGCGCGCGGACGCGCGTGCGCAAAGTCCCATAGGGCTTAATGGGCACTTCGCGCGAAGCACGGTGCGTTGCGCAAAACTTTGCGCGCGGGAGTTTGCGCGAATTCTTTCAGATCACGCCTAAACTAAGTTTAGGCGTGATAAAGGGCTTTTCACAGGCGTGCAAAGTGTTTGCACCGCTTTGTGAATCAGGCCCCAAGCAAGAATGGAGTTCATGGGAAGATACCACAGATGAAGCCACTGCTGTCCAAAAAAAACATTGCTGCACGTTTAAAGTTTACAAAAGAGTACCTGAATGTTCAACATCAGTACTGACAAAATATTCTGTGGACAGATGAAACAAAAGTTGAGTTGTTTGAAAGAAACACACAACACTATGTGAGGAGAAAATGAGGCATAGCACACCAACATCAAAACCTCATCCCAAATGTGAATGGTGATGGGGGTATCATGGTTTGGGGCTGCTTTGCTGCATCGGCCTGGATGGATTGCTATCATTGAAGGAAATGAATTCCCAAGTTTATCAAGACATTTTGCAGGAGAACTTAAGGCCATTTGTCCACCAGCTGACGCTCAGCAGAAAATGGGTGTTGCAACATGGCAACGACCCAAAGCATAGAAGTAAATCAACAACGGAATTGCTTAAACAGAAGAAAATATGCCTTCTAGAGTGGCCCAGTCAGAGTCCTGACCTCATCCCGATTGAGATGTTGTGGCATGACCTCAAGAAAGTGATTTACACCAGACATCCCAAGAATAATGCTGAATTTGAAACAGTACTGTAAAGAGGAATGGTCAAAAATTACTCCTGACCATTGTGCACGTCTGATCTGCAACTACAGGAAACATCTGGTTAAAGTTATTACTGCCAAAGGAGGTTCAACCAGTTAGTAAAGGGTTCACATACTTTTTCCACATGTACTGTAAATGTTTACATCGTGTGTTCAATAAATACATGGAGATATGTAATTATTTGTGTGGTATTAGTTTGAGCAGACTGTGATTGTCTATTGTTGTGACTTAGATGAAGCTCAGATCACATTTTATGACCAATCTGTGCAGAAATCCAAATAATTCAAGAGGGTTCACATACATTTTACTGCTACTGTATGTAAATTGCACCAATCCTAGTAAACTTTACATGTGCTGTCTGCACACATTAGGCTAAAGCTGGCCATACACTGGCCCGATTTGCGCCCGTTTCGACAGCAGATTCGATCACTGGGATCGAATCTGCTGCCAATCGTTCACGCTACACGCCGAATTTCGATCCATTTCGTCCGATCCCGCATACATTACCTGCTCCGCCGGCGCGAATCCAGTCTCCCGGTCACCGCTGCTCTGTCTGCGCTCTGGTCTCCAGGTCCAGCATGCCTCACTTCTTCTAGCCCGGCAGGAAGTTTAAACAGTAGAGCGCCCTCCTGCCGGGCTAGAAGAAGTGAGGCATGCCGGACCTGGAGACCAGAGCGCAGACAGAGCAGCGGTGACCGGGAGACTGGAGTTGCGCCGGCGGAGCAGGTAATGTATGCAGGCGGGCGGGGGCAGCAGCAGCAGCACCACCACAACAGATTGTGAACGGTTTCAGGCTGAAATCGGTTCACAATCTGTTTGCTGTAAAGGTAGCCATACGATCCCTCTCTGATCAGATTCAATCAGAGAGGGATCTATCTGTTGGTCGAATCTGATGGCAAATCGACCAGTGTATGGCCACCTTTACAGTTCATTTATGAATATACCCTATTAAATCCTGCTCAATATTTCTGATGTAAAGTTACTGTACATTTTTATTCAGGTGCACTCTTTCAGCAGATGAACAGAAATGATTTTCCCAGTACTGTTTATTATTATTAATAGTAGTAGTAGTACATTTGGAAACAGAATTTAAATCATAACAACAATTCATTGAATGTTGTTAGTTATGAGCTGGTATTGCATGAATTTATATCAATAGGATGTATGTATTTTTCCTCTTCCTGCATTAAACGGCATGGGAGGTGCACAATGACCTTAATTCAATTAACGTTGATTTAATTCAAAATAACTTTTAAGCCCCCAGCAAGCAAGGAAGTATTCAAAATAAATGTGTTATTACTCCTAGCAATTGTCCAGCATCCCATGCTCATTAGGGGCGTGGATCACAATAACTCACGGCCCTGGCTCTTCTACTGACCACAAATGCTATTGCTCCATTGTTATTGCCTGATGAAGCGGGATCAAACCTGCGAAACACGTTGCATTGTCCCCTAGAGTATGTAAATAAACTTGTATTTGACAAACACATTGGCAATTTTTGAGTCTGCTGGGAGAAGGTAAGTCTACCACTGCCTCCTCATGTTTTAAACTTTTTAGATACTTTTATCCTTTTGGTGTCTCTGTATCTGTACTATGCTGTTGGGGCTATGTTGTTGTTTCTTAAAGGATACTTTAACCCAAAAGTAAATTTAAAAATGGGGTTAGCAGGCATGTGTAGTGGGCTCTCCTCCCACCCACCACTCCCCCTGTTCTCCTTCGGGAACAGTCCGTTACCCTGTACTGACCCACCAAAGCGACTTCCTGGTCGAGAGGGTGGACAAAGACTGCACAGGGGCTATCCGGTGATGCTCTGCACATGTCCACTATAACACAACTACATTGTGGGCATGCTCAGAGCGCTTCCAGCCGTGGGCGAGCAATCGCCGGGCAGCACCGGTGTAGTCTTCGCCAAGCCTCCCGACCAGGAAGTAGCTTTGGAGGGTCGATAAAGAGTAACGTAGGGTGCTGGAGGAGACCGGAGGGAATGGTGGGCAAGAGTAGAGCGCACTACACAGGACTGTTCCCCCAATTTTTGAATTTGCTTTGGGGCTAAGTATCCTTTCAAGCACCAGCTGTATTTTGGGCTGTCCCTCTGAGGGTCAGCTTGAGACCATAAAGTAGGGGGGTACCCATATTTGTGCCAGTTTAAATATTAAAACATTATTAGTATTTTCTTAAAGGGGGCATTATATTCATTTAAAAACATGCTAATTAGGGCCAGGTATATTTAATTATTCCTTATGGATACTGATTTTCCTGCTGATTTACAGTATGTAGCCTTGTCACTCCTTCAAGTGTTTAGGGGAAAACCAGTGCTAGTCGTAATGGAAAAATCTACGCTTACGGATCATTACGCGTAATTTTACGCTATTACGCATTACGCAGTTACGGTTACGGCGTAGGAAATGATCTACGGTTCATCACTGTAATTACGCGTTAACTTACGCAGTTACGCATAAGGATACCGTAATGTAGGCGCTTACGCTACGATGTTATGCGTAGTGCCGCAATACCCATTAATGCGTACTTTTTGATGCATACGGACGATGTGTACGCAATAGCCGTCAATGTGACAGCTATTGCGTACACATCATTCGTATGCGTCAAAACGTATGCTTATATACTGAAGGGCGGGAGAAGATACTATTGGTTGCTTAGGATGTTGACTGATTGGCTACTCTTAGAAAAGGGGAGTTTTTACGTTAGTAATTACGCGTAAAATTACGCGTAAGTCTTCGTAAAATTACGCATACCTAGCAATTACGGTAGACAGCGTAATTACGATACCACTTAACTGCTTACGCGTAAATAATTACGTGTAAGACCGTAAGTTACGCGTGGCGCTTACGCGTAAATTTACATTGAATTACGATGCGTAATTACGCTCATGCGTAATTTCGGCCCAGCACTGCGGAAAACATAATTCACTAATCACACTTACGTATCCTTTAAATATTGTCATCTCTGTATTGTTCCAGCAAATATGCCACTTGTACTTCTATGCGCATGCATACTGTATTTCTTTTCTGAATAAACTAGATTTAGCAACTCTTACTTCTGCTCAGAATGTAAAAACAGTGTTACATTTAGCATATTAGTATAAATAAATTATAAAATTGCCTTCATGCGTATCATGCTGCTTCCCTCACAATTTTTTGCTGGGTTTACAGTTAAGACCGATCTGTTATGCTTCCATAGAGGCACCAAGAAAACAGGAAAATTAGATATTTACCTAACGGTAATTTTTCCTTCCTGGTGCTGTCTCCATGGCAGCATAGCAGACTCTCCCATTGTCCCTCAGCAGGACTAGAGTTCATAGAATGGTATGCAGCAGTGGGGAATGCACTGATATATAAATATTGTGTTATGAGGGTTAAAGGAACTAAGTGAAGTGAGAGAGATATGGAGGCTGCCATATTTTTGTCCATTTATACAATGTACATTGCCTGGCTGCCCTGCTGATTCTCTGCCTCTAATACTTTTAGTCATTTCCCCTGGACACGCATACAAATCAGATGTTTGACTTAAGTTTGATTGCATTTGCCGCATGCTTGTTTAAAGAGTAACTGTCAGGCTGCAGGAGCTAATTTAAACCTCTATTCTCCTGTGTTAAACAGTTTAGAAGGAAGCCAAAAAGGCATTAGTGAAGATAAAAATCTCTCTTACCTTTGATGTGTGCTTATCACCAAAGCTGTTAGACCCAAGAGGACGCAAGCCGCATACTATACTGCAAAGCATTCTGGGGCCCTCCCCTCGGCTGCTAATGAGACGTTACAGCAGCTTGTAATCAGTCCAGCGCGTAGCACTGATAAATCTCCGGGCAGAGTACACTGCAGGAGTCAGCTATTGTTCCTAGCCACATGGCTCATTAATATTCACTGCACACTGTGTTATTCAATACGAGCTTTTCTGTGATCAGGAAGCAGGCAGGACATGACGACACATTTGACAGAAAAACATGGAGCCTGCCATGAGCTGTCAGGAGCATCTATCTCTGCATATACTATGTACATATTCTGTGAAATCCAAACGTGGACAGTGAAATGCATATGTAATGTAAGTACAGCCAATCTTTAGCTACTGATATATGTGTTTATTTTCTCTGAGACCTTATACCTAATAGCCCCTCTTTAAGGTGGCTGAATCAGACATTACTGATGCATGAAAGATTGGCAGGATGCCAGGTAACTGGTATTCTTTAAAATAAAATCAATATGGCAGCATCCATATGTCTCTCAGGTCAATTGTACTTTAAGGGGCGGAGTAACACAGCTCTTATGTTGCAATGGAGACTGCACCAGCAAAGGAAAATTACTTTTAGGTATGCATCTTTTTTTCTGTTTTTAAGCACTCTGCAATTGAGAAAATACCAAAAAGTAGGTGAAAAGTACTGTCAAAATTATTTAGAGTATTTTCTTGCTTGATGGTGGCTTAAAAGGCATTTTATTGATAAGTTGTGAAAATATCACTTGGAGAAAACGTAGGAGAAAAAAGTGAATTGAATAAGGGCCATAATGATTGATACTTTGTACCACAGTGAATGTGCACTACATATATGCCGTATACATGACAAATTACTAGATTAACATTTTTAGGAAGTTGCCAGTAGTAAAGAAACAATTAGTCTCTTCCAACCTGTATCTGATGTGATTATAGGACCAGCCGACACTGTGACCCTTTCTGTGGCTCCACCAGTTACTGCCACATCTTCTGCAGCTCTCCTTCTTCTGGTTTTATTGCAAGCCTGTATGTTAAGATAAAAGGTATTATCGTAGTTATGTCACATATTGGTACGGTGCCGGCTTATTACTCGAGGCAATTTTAAGTACATACTACAGCTCAGCTTAGTCCTTGACCTAGAGGAGATTGGTGCTTTTATGTGGGCAAACTAGGCAAATGCCTAAGGTCTCCAAGCTTCTTAAGGGCTGGGGCAGTATATCTAAGCCCCACAGGACTTCATCTTAAAGTGGACCCAAATTAAAAATACAAGATTTCAGAAATAAAATCTATTTTCTAAATTATAATAATAAATAGCAGCCTTTTTACAGCTGCATGATGACAATTGACAAATATAAAATATTTTACATTTATTGGAGGAACCCCTCCCTTCCTTTCAAATTGCCGGGACAGAATCCGGCAAACTGCTGGAGTAGATGGTGTCTGGCAATGGAGGAATTGCTAATGGCTGCCCCCAGCATATCCCTAGTTATGAAAAGAGAAGGGTGAAAAGCATGCACTGAAATGATCAGAGGTTTGAAGGAGAGTTTGAGTCAGCGATCTAAGAAAGATACATAGAGCGCTCCATAGTGTAAAACCAAAAAATAGTTTAATATGCGCAAGTTTAAAATGTACGTACAAAATACAAGATGCAATAAAGCTCATAGATAGCCTGCAGACACCTTCTCCCTCCTGTAGCGTGGGCACCGCCAGGCTGTGGCCAGCAGCGTGGCGTCCGATGTCCTGGAAAGTCTCTCACTGGTGGGGGGCGTGTTCGCTGTCACGACGTGCCTCTAGCATGATGACGCGTTTCGGCATCCCTGCCTTCGTCAGATCTGATCTGACAAAGGCAGGGATGCCGAAACGCGTCATCACGCTAGAGGCACGTCGTGACAGCGGACACGCCCCCCACCAGTGAGAGGCTTTCCAAGACATCGAACGCCACGCTGCTGGCCACAGCCTGGCGGTGCCCACGCTACAGGAGGGAGAAGGTGTCTGCAGGCTATCTATGAGCTTTATTGCATCTTGTATTTTGTAAATACATTTTAAACTTGCGCATATTAAACTATTTTTTGGTTTTACACTATGAAGCGCTCTATGTATCTTTCTTAGATCGCTGACTCTTGTTGTTTACCCTACTGGAGAGCGGCTCCATGATCACCATCTGATATCTTAGGCGGTGTGGACAGTCTATTGGAGCGCTAGACACATCTTTTTTATTGTTTGAAGGAGAGTTTATTTATCTATGTATTTGTCAGAGTGGTGCAACTAAATATTTTTAATTAAAAACATTTTTTGGTTTGGGTCCGCTTTAAGTCCCAAGGGTGTAGATATACATACCTCGCCGGAATCGCCTGCCGCGCGTGGTCGTGCATGCTCCCCCACATGTTTTCACTGCTGCACATTAGTACACCATTCCCCGATCAAAGTGCTTGTGATCAACAATCTCCAGCATCAATGAGAAAAAGTGAAAGTAAAGCATACACGTATTACTTCCTGCGTACTGTTCACAGGAGGAATAAAGAGGGGGGGGGCATCTAGTAGCCGGATACTAAAATTACACCTTCATAAATCACAATGAATGAAAATACATAAAATACCCCATTAATTAACCTCCCTTTCCATAGCAACCAAAATAAAACACTTTTATAAAAATAAATAAATAAAAATAAAAGTGGCATTTAAAAAAAAATACATAAAAGTTACCTTAGGGACTCAACTTTTTTAATATGTATGTCATGAGGGTATATATGACTGTTATTTTTGCAAATAAGGGCTTGTAATTAGCGACGGCGCGCAAACTTTAAAAAATACACCAACAAAATATTATTGCCATACCTTACAATAGGAACATAATTTTTAATGGAGTAATAACCGGGACAAATGGGCAAATTAAATACCTGGGTTTTAATTAAAGTAGCATGTATTAACTTAACTGAGAAAATTTTTTTTTTTAATTATTATTCCTATTAAATTGCATTATGAATAAAATAATTCTTATTAAAATATACTACCCAAAAAAACTTAATTGGTGGCAAAAAACAAAAAAACAAAACAAGATATAGATCATTTTGTTGTGATAAGTAGTAATAAAGTTATTGGTGAATAAAAGGGATGAGCGCTGAAATGTGAAAATTGCTCTGGCCCATAAGGGGAAAAACCCTTTAGTGGTGAACTAGTTAATCCCATAACTAACCTAGACCTTAAACCTAAACCTTAAACCTAATCTCCATCCCACTTAATCTTAAAGAGACCCGAGGTGGCATTTCATTACGTTAGTGGGGCACAGAGGCTGGTTGTGCACACTAACACCAGCCTCTGTTGCCCCATCGTGTGCCTCAAAGACCCCCCTGCTCGCCGTCGCCGCTATACCCCCGCAGTGCTGGCGACACGCAGCGTGTCGCCAGCACAATGTTTACCCTAGCGCTGTCTATCAGCACCGCTCCCCCGCCTCCTCCGTATCGCCGCTACCTGCCCGCGTCCCTTCCCTCCCGCTGATTGGAGGGAAGGGACGCGGGCGGGTGGCGGCAATGCGGAGGAGGCGGGGGAGCGGCGCTGACAGACAGCGCTAGGGTAAACATTGTGCTGGCGACGTGATGCGTGTCGCCAGCACTGCGGGGGCTATAGCGGCGAGCAGGGGGGTCTTTGAGGCACACGATGGGGCAACAGAGGCTGGTGTTAGTGTGCACAACCAGCCTCTGTGCCCCACTAACGTAATGAAATGCCACCTCGGGTTCTCTTTAACCCCTTTGTGACAACTTGCCCAAATCTTCTCTCCTTAAAGAGGAACTTCAGCCTAAACAAACATATTGTCATTAAGTTACATTAGTTCTGTTAATTAAAATAGATAGGTAACATAATATCTTACCCACCCACTGTTTTAAAAGAACAGGCAAATGTTTGTGATGATTTCATGGGGGCAGCAATCTTTTTGGTTGAAACGAGGTGACAGGGAGCATGAGACACAATTCCAACTGTCCTGTGTCCTGATAACCCCTCCCAGCTGCACGCAATAGGCAATGAGAACAACAACATCAGAAATCCCATCATGCTTTGCACAGCATCAGGGGAAAAATGCCCAGGCAGATTTCCTTGATAGGGTAGAACTTAGCTTCTGTGCAGCTAAAAATGGCTTGGGTAAGAAAAACAAAGCTCTGATGCTGTGAAAACCGTTAAAGAAACACAAAGTCTTTTCAGTGCTGCTGCATAGATTTTTAGTCTGGAAGTTCACTTTAAGGTTAACTACTTTCCTGATATACCCCCCCCCCCCCTCCTGATGGCTGCTAATTGCCCTAACTTCCTATCTCTGGATGATAAAACTAACATTCCCTAACTCTGTCCGCTAATGACACACCTCCTAAATGATTCCAATCCTTACTCAATAGCAGTAACTAACTAATATTCCCCTTTTGTCATTGGCATTCCAGGCTCTGATTACAAGCACTAGGAGCCTAACTCTATTATTCCTAGCATCATTCCTAGCAGCTGAAATACATTTTCAGCCAATAAAGTCCATAAGCATTTTGATCAGCCGTGTTATAACTGAGTGTCTGCACCAAATCAATCACATCAAACTTAAATGATCCAAACATGGGACCTGTTCCAGGGGACATCCCAGATTGGGCCCTTCTTTAACCGCAACTGAAAGCAGAAGATGGCAGGGAAGCATGGTGTATAAGGTATACTACTTGTCTTTATCAGTGGGCTCCCTCTGTTCCTCTCCTATCTCGTGTCCATCTTATAACTTTATAACCGTGCTTTCTATAGTCAGACATACCTGCAGGTAGCTTTGACATGTCAGGGGTTGGCACAGTCTGGTGATACAGTGAACATAGATGGTGGATGTCGGCAAACTGCTGTGCGCCAAGAACCGGAATGTCTGGAAAGTAAACTTGGCTGTTTTTCCTTGGCCATTCAAAAGAATGTTGGTGTTGTTTCCCGCAGTACACCTTAGTGAAAGCACAAATAGAACTTGGTTCATAAAAATCTACAAATTTTCATTGTACAGAAAGCATGATTTTCAATATGAAATATACAAGGATGCAGAGGCAAAAACAGTCCAAATACAGATAGACCTGCCTCCTCTCTTATGGAACAATTTTGCACACTAAAGGGATGAATAAGTTATTTTCACAAAGATAGTTCTACGCATAACATTTGTTTGTATATTTGTTATTTTTAGCTAAACTCCTGAACTTAAGCCTGATCTGGAATTGAATTCCTTACTTTGCCCAACCTAAACTGCCAACTCTACATGAACATTAACCCAGCAGCGGGATTGTCAGCTATGAAATCAAATCCCATTTACCCACTGATCTGTGTTTATTATGCAGTTTACAATCTGACCCTGCATTGCAAGCATTCCAATATAATCATAAATGTTTCTGCCATTATAAATCTTATCTCAGTCAGCCTGGCTCTGTTTGGTACATTGTCAAGGAGAAGCATGTCATCTCCCTCCCACATTCCTGCTGCTCACTAATTGGCTAAGGGCAGTTCAGTGTGGCACAAGACTGAAGAGGGAGAAATTGCTGAAATATGATCTATGCTGTGTTAACTTGTGTTTACAAAGCAAGCTAGATATGACAGTGCAGTTTCTAGGGGAAAAAAATAGTAAGGGAGGATATGACATCAGGATTGGCTTCAGTCAGAGGCAGCAAAGATGGAAAATGCTTGAAAAAGATTTCTATGTATTTACTATATAAAATGTCACTGAAATCAAAATGTGCACAGTACAATAAATATGTTATGTAAACAAGTATTTATCTGCTTATGTATGGTTTTTTTCTGGGATAGTTTGGCTGCCCCTGCTGCTTTAATAAATAGGTCAATTGATCATGCTGCCTGCTGCAACAATTTCTAGATCAGAGCAATTGAATCAGCCGTATATTGATGGCAGAAATCGATGAGTGTATGGCTATCTTTACAGAAGATCGTAGCAAAACCTAGCTAGTCCTGGTCTTATCTGATACCATTGATTTAATTAGTAAACAAGGCTACAGATATCAACAAGAGACCTTAATTACATAGCAGCCATTCAAACGGATTATAAAACAAACATGATACATTTTAGAAACATCAAATTGTACAAGAAACAGCATAATAATATTACCGTGTTGCCACAGCGGGTTGCACTTATTTCCCAACCTGCGGTCTGTAGATGCAACAGTGCTATGAGCTTTCTGCACACAGAAACTTTACTGGCATATACTGGATATGCTCCATAGTAACCTAGCCATAAAACATAGCTATAGCCTTAGGCCACATTCACAAAGGTATGCTGCAGTGTGGTGTAACGTGGAAGCTTTGTAACACAACATTCACAGTGCAGCGCGTGCATTGCAGTACACTGGGCTGTGGTAAGGTAATGCACTGCATACATTAACAGTACAAGTGAAGCACACTTCTCATTGACTGTATGCTTCAATGTACCTAACGCAATGCTCAGGTAACCTGAGAAACCAAAATGAGCCCCTCCATACCGCCCACCCCACCCATCACACACTGATTGCTATTAGATTAAGAGGCATCCCTGGACCCCCAACCGCCCCAACACCTTAATCTCTAGTTATCTGGCTTGCAGTCACTGCCATGTATCCCCTTTTCTTATTTCTCTCTGCTTCAAACACAATAGAGGAAAGATAGCTGAGTGAGATGTGCGCCCCCTCCTACACTGCGCCCTGGGGCTGGAGCCTCTCTCGCCTCTGCCTCGGCCCGGCCCTGTGCAATGCTACTGTCCCGATCTGTTGCATTTCTGCTGTCACAGGGAATTCAATGACCACTTTGAACGTAGGCTGTGTTCACACATTCAGTACAATATGCGCAGTCCCATTCTGGTCCTATGCCTTCAGTTTGCATCAGTTTTGAATCATTTTTACAGAACAGAACTAATAGAAATCTGATGAAAACTGACAGGACAGGACTGGAACAGAATTGTAAACATGGGCCTCAATTCACTAATCAGCTTAGACTAGTCTACTGATGGTTTTTAGTCTACTGATGGTTTGGTCGGTTGCATCAAAGGGGAATTTACTATTACCAAATGTTTTAGATCTTTTTATAGACCTGGTCTAAACCATTTGATAATTAGGTCAGTAAAGCAGGGGAAATGATCAAAAGATGCAATTCACAAACAAGTAGCTATGACTGGCATCGTTCTCCTTTGATGAACTCTCCTCTGCATACAATTAAATTCCTGCATAATGAATTCAAAAGTTTCCATCCTCACATCTAAAATACCTCTCAGACTTACTTTACCAACAAGAAATCAGCCGGTCTCAAATATCTCAGACCCATCCTTTGTGCTAGTACCTACAACTGCATTACTACACGTAGGTGTCAACTTAGCACCAACTAAAATTAAAATAGCCCTATCTCACTTACTTTGTGCCACCCACCAAGCCCTTCTCCAAAAATGGAACTCATCTGACATCCCTAAGCCCGACACAATTATCAGCCTAGCTCTCAATAACATAAAAATGGAGAGCTTTTTATCCCGACACTTCACATCATATCCAACCTTATGCTGACTCCCCTCACCTAGGCCCTAGGGTATATATCTAATAGCCTGTGCACCGTTCGCAAAAATCAGGATCCGTCTAATATATAGCTTATTCAGACCATCTGAAACACAACTATAGCTCAACCAAGTTTATTAACCTTCCTCCGATTCAACTCCCCCTTCAGAGCGCAAACTACTATCATCTTCCCCCCAATCGAATCTGTAGGTAGTTGGCATTGCCCCTACAGAGATTGATACCTCGCCTAACCCCCGCAATGTCCAATCCCTGTCTTTTCAATTTGCTCTGATTCCCGCTCCCCCTTTCCACTGAAACATCCAGGCCTCTCAACTTGGTTGACTAAAAAAAAACAACATCACAATTCCCCTCAATATACAGTAAATTATCTGTGTACAGTTATCTGTTATATTTGTTATATTTGTTATAATTGTTGAAAGCTGTTTAGCAACGGTTTGTGTACTCTGCTCTACCTCTTACTATGTTCTTTGTAAGTTAAAAATTTCTCAATAAAAATTAACTTGGAAAAAAAAAATAATAATGGACACACATGTCCAAATGAAAAAAAAAATTAAAAAAATCAGCCGGTGTAATCTCTGTCAGAAAAAGTGGGTGTGGTTACTCCTTGTTTGCCTTTGTGAATTGTGTAATTACTGAATGTTAGACCAGGTCTAAAAACAGGTCTAAAACATTACACCAAACCATCAGTAGACTAAAAATCATCTGTAGACTAGTCTAAACTGCTTAGTGAATTGAGGCCATTGTATGTGTGAGCCTTACTGTAAGCAACAACTGCATTTTGTATATAGTACAATTATTAACCATTAGTCAACTAGGCCCTTTTCAAAAATGGGCTCTTGAATGACCGCCAGTGCGCCCAGCCGCCCGCGCATGTTAGCCCACACGCATGCTTTCACGTGTGCATGTGCCTACGCCCACGGCTCTATGCCTGTGCACTCAACAGCTGTCACGGGAACGCAGCCTATGGAAGCAATTTGCAGGGCTTTTATTAGGATGTTAGACAATATCCGTTGTTTAGGTTTAATTATTAATAACATAATATATATTATAATATAACTTTTATATATATTATAAGGTTTGTGGGTTTTAGTTAGCTAATTAGGGGCAATCAATCCAATCAATTAAGCGACATAACTCTTTTGTACATTTAACTGATCCATTTGATGCAAGAAATTTCAGATTCAAAGGGCACAAACGAATTTACTAGAATTCACCAGTAATTCAACAGAAATAAGCACCACATCAAGGTAACATTAACTTTGTTGTAACTTACCTGTACTGCTGCTTACTATTGCTGTCTAACTTGATCATCTCTGCCCTTATTTCTGAACTGCACAGCCTACAAGCCACCCCACCAAATAAAAACAAACTGCACTGATAAACGACTAAACGTTGCTCCATTGCCCTAGGTAAGCCCACCACCAAGTATCCTCCAACCTCTGCTACACCATTTTCCCTACCTATTTTCACCACCACTCCCAGTGCAACAGTATGTATCCCCAACACATCATTATGCGTACCCCCCTCATACCTCCTCCTCTTTCCCTTAATCACCCGCCCTATTGGTGCCTCATGTTCTGGCTCCATCTGCTTCTCCCCCTGGTCCCTTGTCCACTGCTCACCACACATCCTAACCCCAGGCCCACTCCGGTCTCCCAACCCCCCCGTTCCCCTCCTCATACTTCCCACCTCACCCACCACAACCAAATTTACCCACCTAGCCCCTCTCCCCGCCGCACCTCCCACCCTCCCCATACCCACGAACATTCTCGCCCCAATCTCATTCCCATCCGCCCCATACTCAGACAATCTCTCCCTCTATCTGGCGCTCTCTGGAATGCCAGATCTATCCGCAACAAGCTTACAACTATCCATGACCTCTTTATCTCAAAAACCCTCACCTTTCTTGCCCTTACTGAAACCTGGCTCACCCCCTCTGACCTGCCTGCAGCTGCAGCCCTATCCTACGGGGGTCTACACCTCAGCCATACCCCAAGACCAGATAACAGGCCTGGGGGAGGGGTGGGCCTACTCCTCTCCCCACCCTGCACCTTCCGTGTCCTTACCCCTCCCCCTTCTCTTTACTTTACCTCCTTTGAGGCCCATGTTATCCGCCTCTACCATCCCCTCCCAGCCATTATTGCAGTCCTATACCGCCCCCCCTCCAGTACTATATCGCACTTCCTAGAAAACCTTGCCTCCTGGCTCCCACACATCCTGTCCTCCGACCTCCCAACAATCATCCTCGGAGACTTTAACATTCCAATTGATGAGCCTACCACCTCTGCTGCCACTCAGCTTCTCTCGCTCACCAACTCCCTTGGCCTCACTCAGCATACTAATGCCACAACCCACAGTGCCGGTAATACCTTGGACCTAATTTTCTCCAAAGCCATCGCACTTACCACCCTGGACATTACACCATTCCCCATCTCCGACCACCACCTCATCACCTTCACCCTCACTTCATCCAGCAACCCCTGTCCCCCTCCCCAAACTGGACGTTGGCAGAGAGATCTGCGTAACCTTGACCCCAATGTACTAGCCACACCCCTCCACTCTCTCTCCTCCTCCCTCCCCAGCCTAACCTGCCCCAACGAAGCGGCAGCTCAATACAACAGTAACCTCTCTGCAGCCTTAGACCATGCGGCTCCCCTGACCTTTCGTACCAACAGTCGCCCCAACCCCCAACCTTGGCACACTGCCCTCACAAGAAAACTACAAAATGAGACACGAGCTGCAGAACGCAAATGGAGGAAATCCCGCAACAACAATGATTTCCTGGGATACAAGACTAAGTTGCAGACGTACCATGCTGCCCTCGCTGATAGTAAACAGATATACTTCACTCACTTGATCGCTACCCAAGCCTCCAACCCACATCGTCTTTTTGCCACCTTCAATGCCCTACTTAACCCCACACCTCCCCCCCCAACCTCCACCCTCTCAGCCACTGACCTATCAAATTACTTTATCAACAAAATTACAACCATCCGGAGGGATATTTCTCTCCTCCACTCTATCGCCCCCGCCTCCCCACCACATCCGACTCCTTCCTCTTTCTCCTCCCTTACCTCCTTCAATCCTGTCACGGTGGAGGAAGTCAACCAGCTGCTGGCAACTTCACCTGCCACTTCCTGACCCCTAGATCCGGTCCCATCTGATTCTCTGCGCCCACATTTTTTTGATCTGGCCCCTGTCCTCACCCATCTGTTCAACCTCTCCTTCTCCACCGGCATCTTCCCCTCCGTATTCAAACAGGCCACTGTGCTTCCCCTACTAAAGAAATCTTCACTTGACCCTGCTCTGCCATCCAACTACCGCCCAATCTCTCTCCTCCCTTTTGCCTCAAAAATTCTTGAACGCCTGGCCCACCAACGCCTGACCAACTTCCTTAACTCCAACTCCCTTCTCGATCCCCTGCAATCTGGTTTTCGCACAGCCCATTCTACAGAAACCGCCCTCACCAAAGTGGTAAATGACCTCGCCCTTGCCAAAGCCGAAGGTAAATACTCCATCCTGCTCCTCCTGGACCTCTCCTCGGCATTTGACACTGTCGACCACTCCCTCCTCCTCCACTCCCTGCAGCTAATGGGCATTCAGGACCTAGCCTTAGCCTGGATCTCCTCCTACCTCTCCAACCGCTCCTTTACAACATTTTTCAATGGCTCCTCATCCACTCCTACACCCCTCTCAGTTGGTGTTCCTCAAGGTTCCGTCCTAGGACCCCTACTGTTCTCACTCTATACTGCCTCAATTGGCAAAATCATCTCCTCCATGGGCTTCAATTACCACCTGTATGCCGACGACACCCAGATATATCTCCACACCCCAGACCTCTCCTCCTCTACCATGGACAAAGTCTCTGCCTGCCTCACATCCATTTCCTCCTGGATGGCTGCCAGGTACCTGAAGCTTAATTTGGACAAGACTGAGCTTCTAATATTCCCACCCCGCACAGCTGCACCCCTCCCAGATCTGCACGTCACTATTGAAAATACTATAATCCACCCTACCTCCCAAGCCCGCTGTCTAGGCGTTACTCTGGACTCTGAACTTTCCTTTACCGCCCACATCCAAGGTATTGCCAGATCCTGCAACTTCCACCTCCGCAACATCTCCAAGATCCGCTCCTACCTGTCCCCTGACACCACTAAACTCCTTATCCACGCCCTTGTCATCTCCCGCCTAGACTACTGCAATTCTCTTTTATCTGGCCTCCCCTCTAACCGTACTGACCCACTTAAATTGGTAATGAATGCGGCAGCCAGACTGATACATTCTTCTCACCGCAGCGCCTCTACAACTCCGCTCTGTAAAGCACTACACTGGCTCCCCATCAGCTTTAGGATCAATTTCAAAATCCTGTGCTTTGCCTACAAATCAGTGCACAAGACCTGCCCAACCTACATCTCTGATCTGGTCCACAGGCACATACCAGCCCGCCCCCTTCGATCCTCCAATGACCTGCGCCTAGTCGCACCACGCATAACTCAGTCACACGCACGATTGCAGGACTTCACCAGGGCCGCCCCTACTCTCTGGAACTCTCTCCCACCAGCCGTCAGACTCGCCCCCACCTTTAATTCCTTCAAACAAGCTCTCAAGACTCACCTCTTCACGCTCGCATACCCCCCTACACCAGCACCATAATATGTTCTGTTAGACCCCCTCTCAAAAGACGCACCTATTGTCTCCACCCCACCCTTTAGATTGTAAGCCTCCGGCAGGGCCCTCCTCCCTAACGTATCCAGCTTGATTATGCAATCTTACTCGCAACCACCCCTCTTGTAGACTCGAACAGTCTCTATTTTGACCTATGATACTGTATTGTTATCAAATCATTTGCATGATCTTGTTTTGTTGTGAGTTTCCGTATGTTCTACCTGTATGTTAACCCATTTATCTATTGTGCAGCGCTGCGTAAGATGTTGGCGCTTTATAAATACAATAAATAATAATAATAATAATATAATGCCAATATATTGTTTAAAAAATATTTCTCATGATAAAGACAGGGAGGATCCTTCTGGAAATTAGGCATATGCCGTGAGTATATATCTCAGTAGTGTTGGCAGATCGCCCATATGACTGTGTTAGCATTGGGAATCAAGTGTTGACATTTACTCAGAGAAAACATGAAGTTTTGTCTGAGTTCACCAGCAGCGATTCCATTATGAATAATGCCCAGCATGACCTTTAAACTAGCATTTGTGTGAAATATTCAGGCGAACATGGGTTCATGGATAGGCAGTCACGTTGTGATTTGCACATATATGAATGGCCCCATTTGTGAATAGGCAGGTGCTTGGTCGTCCCACAAAACCACACCAAGCATCTTCACCCAACACTAATGTTCAGCCCCAGCATTAGTTCCACGTCATTCATTTCTTCAAGATGAATCAGAGAGTTGGTAATGCTAGTAATGCTGAAGGTAACCCATAAGCAGGCCTGCTGGTGGTGATTTGTTCCTCAACCACACACTACTTAAAGCGGATCTGAGATGAAAAACTAACTATAACAAGTAACTTGTCTATATATCTTATCTAAAGTTTAGATAGATTACACAGCAAATCTAACTGCAAACAGCTTTAATAGAATATGATTATTTCTTCCTGTGATAAAATGACAGCAGCCATGTTGTTTGTAAACATTACACAGAGGCAAGCTTATCTGCATCTTGAGCAAAAAAAAACCTAATCCCCCTTTCTCCTCCCTCCTCCCCTCTGCCTCTGAAATCTCTGGCTAGTAATACCCCCCCCCCCCCCCCTCTTGCCCAGACTGAGCTCCCATGAGCCTTTGCTACTGTCTGAAAGTGCCTTGGCTCTCTGAAAACCGGTGGGTGTGGCTTGTTTAGTTTATAGGGCATTAGATTATTTAAACAAAAACAAAAATGTATTTGGCCTGAGGAATGCCCTATAAACAATAGGAAAGGAACACAATTATGCAATAAGTAAAAGTTCATCTTGGATCCACTTTAATGAGTTTAAATATTACTATAAGAACTTGTGTATATTACTTTTAGAATTGCTGTCTTCATCTGTGCATGTCTTCAAACAAAATGGCAATATAAGAGCTATGTGGTTAGATAATCAGGTATAGGTGATGAAATCACATAGCAGAATGATTATATATATATAAACTGTATATCATAATTACTTTTATTTCTTCTAGCTACTTATATTTTAAATGGTTGTACATACCCTGTTAATAGGCTAAACTTGCCACTTGTGGTAGTGGTTAGTAAGGGTGATGGAGTCGCAAAACACTCATCCAGGAGCACATTGAAGCTGGAAGGTATAAAAAGAAAACAAATAAAAATAATCACACACATTCAAACTGCACTTGCTGACAACCTTGTCCTTGTGACCTGTTGGATGTCCAAGACTCCCCAACATTCTCTTTTCTCTGTTCATGTCATTGAAGTCTCAACATCATCTGTGCAGATGCAGGAAAAAAGGGCGCCGACGGTTAGTGGACGAAATGGGCGCCACCATAGACTCTAATGCAATTATCATTAATACAGCCACAAAAAGCAGAAAAAAGGGCACCTGATAAATATCATTAACAACATTAAAGTTATTGACGTATGTTATCGTTTTAGAAGATTGCAACATTATAGTTTTTGTCATATTATTTTGTTTGTATGTACAGATTTTATGTTATCAAAGATATTATCATTTCTATGTGTAAAAAGGTGTTTCTGCAGGAGGAGTGGTTAGGGTTAGGCACCACCATGGGTGGTGGTTAGGGTTAGACACCACCAATGGGGCAGATAGGGTTAGGCAACACCTGGGGCAGTGGTTAGGGTTAGGCACCACCAGGGGGTTGGTTAGGCTTAGGCACCACTGGGGGGTTATGGTTAGGCACCACCAGGGGGGTGGTTAGGGTTTAGGCACCACCAGGGGGTTGGTTAGGCTTAGGCACCACCGGGGGGTTAGGGTTAGGCACCACCAGGGGGGTGGTTAGGGTTAGGCACCACCAGGGGAGTGGTTAGTTTTAGGCACCACCAGGGGAGGGTTCTGTGTGAGAGTAGGGTTGGGTTAAGCTGTATTGTTGAATTACGTTACGATTTTTAACGTTAATCAATGTTATCAACTCCTGTCTGTTTTAAAACTGTTTTTATCGTTGACCAATTTCGTTAATAATGTTTATCGCTATTGAGATTTCGTTATCCACCGGTGCCATTTTGTTATCCATCCGGGCCATTTTTTCCTGGCGCCCTTTCTAATGCATGCATCTGTGCTGTTATAGACCTGGTACACACAAAGGAATCTGCAGCCAATCTTTCCTCTTGATTGATTGCTGATTAAAAAGCAATCAGGGTGGGAGTGTTAGAGCCCACTTTCCACTAAACACTGCCTAAAACTGGCGATTAAAAGCCAGGATTGCGGTGGGGAGAAGCAGAAACGGCAAAGAGAGATCCAAGAGATCACAGTGACTCGATTGGTATGTCTTTTTATTGTACAAACGGACAGTACAGATTCTCTTTAAATAGACCCAAACCCAAATTGTGTCATGCCATCTAGTGTTTTTTTTAGCTCTAAAGTACCTTGCTAATTCATGCCTATTTTGGTGTATGAAAAAAAAAATCATATGGCTGTTAGATGTTCTTGGACAATGCTATGGTGTTGAGACATTAAAGGGAACCTGTACTGAGTAAAATTATTTAAAATAAACACATGAGGTAACTTCAAACGAACATTACATCGTTACCTTGCCATCAGTTCCTCTCAGAAGCTCACAATTTTCCTTTGGCAACAATCCCTTCCAATTCTAACAAGATTTTATCAGAACTGAAATATATCAGTTGCTGTCAGTTATATATCAGTTGCTGTCAGTTATAGCTGAGAGGACAACGGATGTGCCAGTAATGTCCACGTTTCCCTATGGCTCAAGTGGGTGATGTTACAGTTTAACAGTGTGCTGAACAGAAAGCTGTTATGGGGTAATGGCCATTTTCAAAATGGAGGATGAAGAATTCCATTGATCACAGTGGATAAATGGGACGCAGGAGAGGAGAAAGCGATTGATGACTAGACGATGCGGGAGGTAAGTATGACTTGTGTAGTTTTATTTTGACTTTTAATTTTCAGTTCAGGTTTTCTTTAAGGTTACTTTGTGTTGTGGAACTCTGGGAAAAATAAGTTCTCCTGTAGATCCTGGTAATGAAAGATCTACAGCACTCATTCTCAACCAGGGCTCCCTGGAACACCATGGTTCCTTGAGGACTTTGCAGGGGTTCCCTGGCATTTTTTGCCCTTCAAGGTTAGTTGTCTCAGCTGACAGATTGTCCTCTTCACTCATTTTCTGCCCATTCTGTCCTGAATTCTAGCTTCCCTACTTGTTCATCACTGAAGCAATGGCCTAGACACAATGGCACATTACGTTGGTGATTACAATGTGGCATGTGGGATGCCAGAACTAAGGATGTGTGTCTAGCAGATGGAGAGAAAAGAGATAAAACACTAACACTGGGCAACTATAATGGGGTGTTCAATAATGGAGGGCATGAAATGGGTGCCTCTTAAAGGAGAAACATGGAATGGGGACTATTACAACAGTAAAAAGTGTTTAGCCTCACCCTTACGTTATTCTAGGGGTTCCCCGAGATTCAAAAATTATTTCAAGGGTTCCTCCAGGGTAAGAAGATTGAGAAAGGTTGAGCTATAGGGTGACAAGAGTTTTCAACTTTTGCTAGGACCATTACTACAGTAAATGTGAAGAGACTTAAGACCAAAAATGCAGATACTTGTACCTATGGAGAGGGAAGGCTCTGGACCCTACAGCGCCTTCCCTGTCCTCTCTTGTTTCCTTACTAGTTCCATCCCTGTCACCCCCTTTTATATTTGCCAAGTGCTTCTGAAGACGTGCAACTCCGTACTGTTTGTTCATGCTCACGCATGCGCAGTGTGGAACCTACCATCTCTGGAAGCATTCAGGAACACGAGTGCATCTGGAGCCTCCCAGGGCTCATGGTTGTGTTACACACAACGCAGATGACAACGCAAAAATGAGGTGAGCAAGAGGAGACACGGCAGGCTCTATAGGATCCAGAGCCTTCCCTGGTGATAGGTAAGTATCTGCCTTGGTTTTTTTTTTCATGTAGCTAGCCTAGCGCTAGCTACATGATTCCAACCTCCCTGCGGCATCCCTCCCACCCCTCCGATCCCCGCCGGCGCAATGGCCTGTCCGGAAATCCCGTTCTGAACGGGATTTCCTGGAGGGCTTCCCCAGTCGCTATGGCGACGTTGTGACGTCACAGGGAGACCCGATCCACCCCTCAGCGCTGCCTGGCACTGATTGGCCACGCAGCGCACGGGGTCTCGCCTGGGGGGGCCCTGCATCGCGGTGGGTATCGGCGGATCGGCGGCGGGCGGCGGCGATCGGGTAAGGCACACAGTAAGCAAAGTGCTTGCTGCGTGTTTTAAAAAAAAAATATTGAAATCGGCCCAGCGGGGCCTGAGCGGTCACCTCCGGCGTCTCTGGACGAGCCTAGCTCGTCCACAACGCTAGGGTGTTTAAAGGACACCCGGGGCCATATGCAATTCCCTTTTTCTCCTGAGTTTTCTTCTATGAGATAATTTTTCATCTTCAATTTAAAATAACTTTTTAGCACTTTGCAATGGAAAAAGTACCAAAAAGTAGGTGAAAAAGTACTGTCAACATTATTTTGAGTATTTGTTTGCTTGCTGGTGGTTTAAAAGGCATTTTATGTACAAGTTGTGAAAATATCACCTAGGAGAAAACTCAGGTGAAAAAGTGAATTGCATATGGGCCCTGAGGTGAAAAACATAAACAATGGTATCTATCCTCCTTCTCCTAAAAATGACTTTTTAAGATATTCCACCGTTTTATTTTATATTTAAATCTACTTTTTAAGTTTTTACTGTTTTATTGTTTTTGCTCAATGACACAATCATTGAAGTATGCCAGAGATAAATTCTATGAACTATTGAACCTTTTTATCTCTTTTCTGCTCTCAGAAGACATTTTCTGCTAGGAAAGTGTTTTATAGTTGTCATTTCTTATCAGTGAGGGTCACACTTTAATCTGACCCAGTCCTGACTCAGACAGGAACTGCCACTTACATACCTGATGTTTAACTCTTTCAGACAGAGAAAGAAAAAAAGGAACACAGCATAGTTATTTGTGTGCTAGGCACTGTACATACCCATGTCTATCTCATCATGTCACATGTCACCTCGGGTATCCTTTAATTCCTCCATGGAAGCTCAGTCCAGGTCACCGGAGTCAAGCAGTAGTGTGCAGATGTGGCCAGGAGCAGAGCGCTCATTCATGCACATGTCAGCACAATGATGTAATTGTGCAGTCATGCGCCTGTTTTTAGTATAATGTTCAGCTCTGGTATCCTTTAATGCTGATGATTGATGGAGGAGCTGAGTACTTTATTGATTAGTTTATTTAATATAGTTATTCCCCCATGTGTATTGAACAGGAAAGTTGAAGCAATAGATAAAACAAAAAGCATGAAATGGGTAACTTACTCGGCAGTTAAATTAGTAGCTGTGACTTGAACATATACCGTTTGTTTCAGTGGAAGAGCGGTTCCATTTATTTGGAATGTGTTGGTAAAGTTTGAATCCTGAAACAAGATACATATTTAGCAAATACACAATGGGTTTCTTTGAAAAGAAATGTTCAAGTGTATTTATTTATTTTTTAGGAACAACTACTACTATAATAATACGATATGATCAGTAGCAGTTCAGCAATTAAGTAGCAATACCAACAGCCACCGCTAAAGCGTGGTACACACCTTCAATTTTGATTGACAAGGCACTGACCAATTTTACTACCTCCATGCAGTATGAGATTTTACCTACACAATCTGCTCATAGTATTCAAAAACTGTTGACCCACATACTACATGGAGGAGGTAAAGTTGGCCAGTAATTGACTAGTCTAAACCGAAGGTGTGTACCAGTAGAGATGGCCCAAACTGTTCGCCGGCTGACAGTTCCCGCCGAATTTCTGCTGCTCACGTTCTCGGTGAACTGCAAACATTTGGCTTGTTCAACACGCCCCCTATACATCATCGTGGAGCCAAACTTTGACCCCTTACCTCATAGCTAGCAGACATATGGCAGCCAATCAACTAGCACCCCCTCCTGGACCCCCCAACCCCCTATTAAAAAGCAGTTGCGGTGGCCATATTGGATTCATTCTCTGCTGGCTGCTGTTACTGAGAGCAGGGTCAGAATTAATGCAGATAGGTAGGGAACGCATTAGCTAGGCCTGTGTTCTTATTCCTCACTGAATATATGCTGAAAGCTACCCAAACAGCCTTTTTGAGGGCTAGTACATTGGTCTCCTGTTTTTTTGTTTTGGGCGTGACACTCCACAGCCCACTAACACCCATAGCTGTGCACAGTACTGCAATTGTGGCCAAATTAAGTTGCAGGCACACTATTGTGGCCAAATGAAGTTGCAGGCACAGTACCACTCCAGTGCTTTTTTTTTTATTGTATTCCAATAGAACTATTGCATTCCTGTGTGTGTGACACTCAACAGCCCACTGACACCCAGAGCTGTGCACACTACTGCTATTTTGGCCACATTAAGTTACAGGCACAGTACCACTCCAGTGCAGTCCAGGTGTCAGATCTCTTGAAACAAATTTTCCATCACTTTTGTGGCCAGAAACAGTCCTTGTAGGTTTTAAAATTCGCCTGCCCATTGAAGTCTATGGTGGTTCGCCGGGTTCCTCTGTTCGTGAACATTTGCAGAAATTAGCGATATCTCTACGTGCCAGGCCCAACCTAGAAGTGAGGCCTTCACTCTGCCAGAATGGCAATGTGGACAGTCATAGAAAATTCGATGTACAACCTGCTGTGTTGATCCATGTAACTGAAATGTCGAAGCAGATGGTTTCGGCACACGAAACTCTGGACCTCAAAGCAACCTGCTTTCCTCTGCTCTAATATTTTAGCAAATCCACTCTGAGTTTCGGTCCTCTCTCTGAGACAGGCGTTAAGATGAGACAAATAGGCTAAGTTGGTCAGACCAACCAGTCCTGCAAGCCTTCTCTTACAAAGACAGGAGAAAGCAATCTTAATTAAATGATACTAAAAGAAACCCCTATTTGTCCTGGGAAAAAAAAAAATACATTTCTTGGATAGACTAAACATTGACTGAGATGTTTAACCGCATCCTGACCATCTAATGCAGGATTGCCGCGGAACAGCGGCTCTCTCATTTCTTCGCGATGCATATGTGTGTCATCTCGCGAGGAACGAGATTTGATGGGAGCCCGCACTCCCATGAAGGCTCGCTCCCGTCAGCCGGCACAGCGGACCCCAGCAATCAGCCTGCCAGCCAGTGATGTAGCCTGCCAGCCATCAGCCTGCCAGCCAGCCATCAGCCTGCCAGTCAATTATGTATTTTATTTTTTATATAGCGCCAACATCTTCCACAGAGCTGCACAGAAGTCTTATCACTTAATTATCCCTCGAAGGGGCTCACAATCTAGTCCCTAGCATTGGCATATGTTTATGTATTTTTGTTTTTTTAATCGTTTTTTCTATCGATTTTTATAGAACAGAACGAAAATTGATTGGAAAATCGATCGAAAACATGATTAAAAAATGTTCGGAAAATTGAAAAATTGATAAAAATTCGTATCAACATGTTGGAAATAATCGATCTGGTAGGTAAATCTTCCAGAAAATTGTATGGTGTGTACCTAGCATTAGATCTTTACCATGCAGTGACAACTAATTGGCCAATGTGCATAAATAGATCAGTACGATAACTTGTCAGATGTCAGAGCAGGAAGTGTTAAGGCACAACAAAAGCAAGGACAGGATTAGAAGCTTCCAGTCCAGGAAAAGTCAGATCAAGTAAGTCATAAATAAGGTTGGTCGGTGAGATGCAAATAATTCTGAGTTGACGCAAACTTATGCAACTTTTTTAATGCAAATTTGTGCTGCTTGAAAATGGACCAATTGAATCCCTTATCTTTATTTAAATGATTCAATTTAAAGTTGCATAAAATTGCATAATTCAATATAAACTTGGAATTATTTTCATTGACCATCCCTAAAGGTCTGTATCCAGAAACAAAAGACTTGAGTTGCAAGTGTAGACATGCAGCAGCAGTAGTGGTGGATTTTAGCTGCACTGTTCATAACAATACTTACAGTGTAAATTTGTAAACCTAAAGTACTGATGAAGGTACCATTATTCGTGTTGATAGCAACATTTGCTGAGGATCTGCAATCAAATTTGAATAATTTAATGCCAGCACGTTTATTTCCTTATCTATAGTTTAATATATAAAAAAAGATTAGGTTATTCAATTCTGGTGAATACATGAAAGAGAGCCCAAGGTGGGCTCATTAAAAAAAAAAATTAGACTACCTGATCAGGGAGGCTGAGGGGATCAGGTAGCCACCCAAACTGCCACCCTCCACTGCCCCTGAGAGCTGCTCTGGCCCACTTTCACTTTCATGACTTCTGGGTCATGACGCTGCAAGGAGAGCGATCTCTCTCTCTCCCAGCATGCAGGGAGGCGGGGGAGCAGCAGGGGCATGGCAGCTCTGGAAACCCTGCAGAAACGCCCATAGTGAGCGTTTGGGGAAGGTAATCCCTCGCTTCTATTTACCCTCAGAGATATCAACAAATATTGTTGCTATTTTCGGGGGGCTATAGCGTGGCGGCAGAGAGTGATGGTGTGGGGACACAGAGGCATGTCATTAGGACAGAGAACATGCCTCTGTGTACCATCTGCCCCCCAAGGAACCGCCTCAGGTTCTCTTGAAGGAAAAAAGCCCCATATGAGCAGCTTTGTTCTACTGGGCATACATGAACATTACTTGCTCAGCGGATGCGCTCATACATGCCAGGAGTGTGGCCTCAAGAAGAGGATCTTTGCAGAAACAGAGGGCTTGACGAGGGTCTGGGACACCTCTGGACCTTCCAAAGGCTTCCCACTCAGGTGCGGACTGGTCTGGGGGAAGGGGGGAATTCTTCACCTGAGCTGCCACCATTTCAAACTATCAGGGCTGGTACAGTGGTGAATTGCTTTTAAAATCAGCAGCTCCTTGGCCACCTGATTCAGCTCCGCCCCCAGCAGTCCACAGCTGTTCTGATGGGCTCAACTTAGCTCTGTTATGTAGGGCCAGGGAGCAGGGCATTGACTGAAAGCTGCTGCACCTCCTGGCATGCTCTCTCCACTGTGCACTGTGTGTAGACTCCACCCCCTGGCCTGTGGAGACCATGCTGAGGCCGACTACCAGTACTTGCTATGCTGCTGTGTATGCACCCATGGGGAGAAGCAGGGCTGGCCTTTCAGTACAGCCTTCCCCAGTGCAGAGAATAGAGGCACTGCTCAGGGGTGCAGCTAAGGTTTTGGTAGCCCCAGGCAGTCCATAACTTGAGGCCCCCATCCACAAAAGCCACTTCTAAAAAAAAATGGATAGCTACACCCCAAAACAAAGTGGCGCACCCAGCGCGCCATGGTGGAAGATAGGCGTGGCCAAAACATGATGTGGGTGGAGCCAAATACTAGCAGTTTCTAGGCTAAATTGCACCCAGGGCGAGGGCGTAAAATGTGCCCCCAATGTGGAGACTGGTATAGGTGCCCGAAGTATAGGTAGCCAGCTATAGGTCCCCCCACAGTATAGGTAGCCCATATAGTTGCCCCCAGTATAGGTAAAAAAGGTAGGTGCCCCCATATAGGTTAGATAGGTTGGTCCCCTGTATAGGTTAGATAGGTAGGTGCCTCCAATATAGGTAGCCAGTACATTTACCCCAGTATAGGTTAGATAGGTATATGCCCCCAGTACAGATTAGATTGGTATATGCCCCCAGTATAGGTTAGATAGGTATATGCCCCCAGTATAGGTTAGATGGGTATATGTCCCCCAGTATAGGTTAGATAGGTATATGTCCCCCAGTATAGGTTAGATAGGTATATGTCCCCCAGTATAAGTTAGATAGGTATATGTCCCCCAGTATAGGTTAGATAGGTATATGTCCCCCAGTATAAGTTAGATAGGTATATGTCCCGCAGTATAGGTAAGATAGGTATATGTCCCCAGTATACATTAGATAGGTATATGCTCCCAGTATAGGTTAGATGGGTATATGCCCCCAGTATAGGTTAGATGGGTATATGTCCCCCAGTATAGGTTAGATAAGTATATGTCCCCCAGTATAGGTTAGATAGGTATATGTCCCCCAGTATAGGTTAGATAGGTATATGCCCCCAGTATAGATTAAATAGGTATATGCCCCCAGTATAGGTTAGGTGGGTATATGTCCCCCAGTATAGGTTATATAGGTATATGTCCCCCAGTATAGGTTAGATAGGTATATGCCCTCAGTATAGGTTAGATAGGTATATGCCCCCAGTATAGATTAGATAGGTATATGCCCCCAGTATAGGTTAGATAGGTATATATCCCCCAGTATAGGTTAGATAGGTATATGTCCCCCAATATAGGTTAGATAGGTATATGCCCTTAGTATAGATTAGATAGGTATATGCCCCCAGGCCCCCCAGTATAGGTTAGATGGGTATATGTCCCCCAGTATAGGTTAGATAGGTATATGCCCTCAGTATAGGTTAGATAGGTATATGCCCTCAGTATAGGTTAGATAGGTATATGCCCCCAGTATAGATTAGATAGGTATATGCCCCCAGTATAGGTTAGATAGGTATATATTACCCAGTATAGGTTAGATAGGTATATGTCCCCCAGTATAGGTTAGAAAGGTATATGTCCCCCAGTATAGGTTAGATAGGTATATGCCCTCAGGATAGGTAGATGCCCCCTCCTATAGCCAGGAGGGTGTGCGCAGCGGCGGGGAGAGAGAAGTTTCCACTTACCTACCTTTATTCTGCACGCAGCTTCTATCTTCAGCCTCTCCCGGCGTGTGTCGCATCGGTAAGAGCTCCCCCTGTGATGACATGCGGTACGTCATCACAGGGGGTGCTGTTACCATAGCGACAGAACCTGTCAGGATCGAGGAAGGTAAGTTGAAACTTCTCTCTCCCCGCCGCTCCGCCTGGTGCCCGTACGCCCGCCGCCCACCCGCCGCCAGCAGTAGAGCGAGGCCCCCGGCAGTGTGAGGCCCCAAGCGGGTGCTTGACTTGCTTGTATGCTGGTAGCGCCTTTGGCACTGCTGATGCAAATTTCATGCTTATATTATGCAAATATATAGAACTTAGACACAGACCAATCAAATGCAGTGGCTGAAGAGTACACTTTAGCAATTTAATAGCTATTTATAACTTAGGGCACAACTGAAGAACCTATCCAGTGGAAATGAGAGTAATACTCACCTCCCAGACAGCTATCTCGATGCTTGAAATTCCCTCACTGCTCTGCCCCACACAACTAACCACTGTGATCTCCTATGTAGAGATTGTAGTCACAGCCTCTATTTCCTAATGTTTCCCCAATCTCGAATCTGCAGTACAATCTCAACACAGGAAGCAACAGCTGTCAGTGTTGGAAGGCCCGCCAGTAGTGATGGTCTTGTCTTGGTCTAAGAGAACTCATGGAGAAGCATGTGATTTGTTTGATCAGCCGATAGATTTGCAAATCTCTGATTTACTGTGATCACATATTGCTTTAACACATGATCATGAAGAGCAAATCAGAGACTTACATACAGGGGTTGGACAAAATAATGGAAACACCTAACATTTTGGCATCATAATCTTTGAACATGTTTTAAGCAATCAAAACTTGACATATGTTAAAAAAAAATGTGTTTATTATTTTTGTTATTTGATATGTTTAATTAAAAGAATTGTTTTTAACAGATATTTAAACCAAAGTTGGTTATAATTTATAAAAATGGCAGATCTCTCAGACTTTCAAAGAGGACAAATTGTTGGTGCTCATATGGCAGGTGCTACTGTAACAGAAACTGCCCGAATGCTTGGCATTTCAAGAGGTACTGTCTCAAGTACTGACTGCCTTTGAAAGAGAAAGAAAGACGTCCTCAGCAAAGCACAGTTGTGGCCGAAAGTCAAAGATGTCTGAGAGAGACCATCGGACTGTAAGTCGAATTGTTAGAAAAGCTCGCAAGACCACGGCTCCTAAAATCACTGCAGAGCTGAATGAACATCTACAGAACCCACTTTCCACAAAAACTGTTCGTCGGGAGCTGCACAAATTTGGATTCCACAGAAGAACTGCAATAAGAAAACCTCTTGTCAGGATCTCTCCTGTAGCATGTTCTGTCGGTTGCAGTGGATTTGCAACCGGGCAGTTCTGACTTATCTGCTTGCATTCGGTTGCGCATTTGCAATAAGTCTCATTGTCATTTGCAATCACTCCGATTCCTCCTATTGCTTGCTGCAGTTGCCCTGGATTTCCTACATGCATGTTGTTGCATAATATTGCATGTATTTGTTATGCGAGTCCTTTTTCACAGTAAGCTAGCAGCTTGTAATCAAGCTGGTTCAGGATTGAGTTAATTACCATTCAGCTGTGTGGGAATTTGCATGCCTGCATCTATTGGCTGATGTCGACATAAAAGTCTGCCTCCCATTTCAGACTCCGCCCGACATAGCGTACAGCTCCCTGAGTTGTTGCTGGGTCCATGCTGTGAAAGTATTGTGTATTTCTTTGCTCTGTATTTTCACGCCTGCTGGATGTTTGCTGAACGCGCAGGGGGTCAGTAAAATCCACTATCCTGCTAATTGGATACCACATACCATTACTCCTGTGGCCACCTGTGTAGCCTCTTCCATTACCCAGCTACATAGTCTTGTTGCTCTTGGTGCTAGGTCTGCTTTCTGCATCAGCATGTATGCTTGCTCACCTAAGTCCTATTAGGGCCAGCTAGTGGCATGCCAGGCAGGGTCAGCAGGTGAAGAGCGAGCCTTCCAGTGTTGAGCATATATGCTGACTCAGAGAGTATATCCCCCAAGCTTTACACCTCTGCTCTCAAAGACAAATGTTTCAAAGCGTTTAGAGTGGTGTAGAAACCACCAGAATTGGTCCCTCGAGCAGTGGAAAAATGTGATTTTCTCTGACAAATCATCGTTTACCTTATTTTCGACCTCCGGCCAAGTGTACGTTTGGAGACAGCCGAAAGAAGCATTTCATCCAGACTGCCTTCTCCCAACCGTAAAACATGGCGGGGGTTCTGTGATGATCTGGGGTGCTATTTCTTGGAAATCCATCAGGCCAATGATTTTCCTTCATGGAAGAATTAACAGCCGAGACTATTTAGGAATTTTGGGCGACCAAGTTCATCCTATGGTTCAAGAACTGTTTCCGGAGGGGAATGCCATCTTTCAAGATGATAATGCCCCAATCCATACAGCTAGAATTGTTAAAGAATGGCGCGAGGAACATTCTAATGAAGTTGAGCATCTCATCTGGCCACCACAATCCCCAGACCTCAACATCATTGAGCATTTATGGTCGTTATTAGAGATTCAAATAAGAAGCCGATTTCCACCGCCATCGTCTCTAAAAGAACTGGAGGGTGTTTTAACTGAAGAATGGGCTAAAATTCCTTTGGAAACAATTCACAATTTGTACGATTCAATTCCTCTGAGAATTGAGGCTGTAATTGCCGCAAAAGGTGGACCTACATCATATTAAATTTATTTTGTTGGTTTTCAAGATGTTACCATTATTTTGTCCAACCCCTGTATCTATCACCTGCTCAAACTGATCAAATGCTTCTCCATGAGTTCTCCTAGACATGGCCATCACTACTATTATTATTATTACTTATTGTATGTATAAATTGTCAACATATTACGCTGTGCTGCAAAATAGATAAATGAGTTAATAGACAAGGTAGGACATACAAGGAGCTCACAACAAAACATGGTCATGCATAAACCCACCAGCATAAAGACTCCCAGAAACAATATCAGTATAATCTTGTCTCCACCTGAACAAGTTTTCAGTTTCAGCTTTACGGAACTTTAGAAATAAAAAATATATGTACTCACGTTAGAATCTCCATATTTGCCAGCAGGTATAAGAGAGGATAATAACAGGTGAAAGAGTAGTTCAGGTTAGTACTGTAGGAGATTATACCATTGTCCAATGTGGGCGGAGTATCCACAAATCCTGAGATAACCACTGTCTGGACCTTTGAATACGCAGCAAAATCTCCAGTTCCTGTAGCCTCTAGAATCTGCAAAATAATTCACAGGCAAGATTTTTTAAATACAGGAAATAATAAAATAAGTGTTTGAAGGACTTATGAAAAACACAAAGGATGTCTAGCTAGTCGTGACTAGAGGTGATCAATGAGATTAAAATTATTCTTACTTGCAGGCAAATTTAATACAAGTTGTATGCAGCTCAGAATTGGGCCAGTCAGATGCACTTCCTGCAGATTTTGATTGGCCCAGTTCCAAGGTGAATGCATTTGGCATTATCTTTGCATGCAAGTCAGAATTGTTGGCCAACTCTAGACAACACACTACATTTCTGCATCAAAGGGTAGCTAAGATGGCGAGGGAGAAAAAAATATATACATACCTGGGGCTTCCTCCAGCTACCTCCAGGCTGATCGCTCCCTCGTTGTCAACTTCCGCTGCCTTGCATTGTCCGCAATTGGCCAAGGTAAGTCCCCCAGTTGGGACCAGTCAGCGCAGCAGGAGTATTATGCAGGCTCAGAATGCTCCCAGCCATGGAGTAGTACGCCAAAACAACAGGACTTTCCAGGGCCAGGAGGAGGATCCAGGGGGCACAGAAGGACAGCGAGGGAGAAATCAGCCTGGAGGGAGCTGGAGGAAGCCCCAGATATGTATACATTTTTTTTGTCCTGCCCCCCTCTCAGATTTACTTTAACAATTTATGCCTGTATCACTTTGATAATGTGACATGTAATACAGCTACAGTTACAGTAGTGCTTTGTGGTGCGAGGTAACGGAGGCATTGTAAAATGGAATACCGCACTGCAGTGTTAAATCTGTGCGTTCACAGTGCATCTGATGTGGTGCAATCTAATGGAGTGTGACTTTTCTGTTATATTGAGTTCCTGTTTTTACGGGAAATGTAACGCACCTCCCACTGTGAACCTAGCGTATAGCTTTCTAAAATTGGAAGACACAGTAATTCACAGTGCTGTTCCAAAAGATTGCACACCAACATTCAGTGAAGATGGTGGGTGCTGGACTTCCATACAAGCATCCAAGGAAGGTCAGCACACCACTTTAACTAGAACTTTTTATTGCTCCATTACCGTATACACACACTCGATTGTAAAACCAGCAATTGTTTTGGGGCCACACAGGTTTCCCTTTGTCAAAACACAACTCGAAAAAAGTGAACCCTGCATGGCCCCGAAACGATTGTTGGTTTTACAATCAATCATGTGTATACAGTGAAGGTGCAATAAAAAGTTCCCGTTAAAGTGGTGTGTTGACCTTCCTTGTATGCTTGTATGGACTTTTGCTACTTGGTCCAGCACCCACCATCTTCACTGAATGCTTGGATGCTTGTACAGTAATCCACAGGTGCACAACCTCCAGAATGTGTCCAAGTTGCAGGATCATAATATATAATTTCAGGAAAGTAGTAATAGCCATGCAAACCATTCATTTAGGTTGTTTGTTTAATTGTCTTTCATTTATTTTACAATCATCTCATTTGACACACTGTGCATACACATGCAGTGATGTCAAAAGTGGCATTGCCAGCCATTGCTAGTCCATTTGATAAATGTGTGGGCTAGCCAACATCTAGCCACATGATGTCCAGTGATGATATAAGGAAACATGCTTGCACCACAGCTGTAGAAGTGCAATTATTCATATTTTTAAGATTCCACTGCCTCGGTGCTTCAAACACAGCAGCACAAGGTCAAGGGGTCACAATATAATTCAGGGCCACTGTATCTATTGTGCTCATGTGCAAACATTATATGTCAATAAGTAAAAAAAATGCTCCAACAGCAAAAGATAAGATACGTCTGACCCATTGTTATGTTTGTCTGTAATTACTTTGTGATCCAATAATCATAATGTAGCATGATTCCACTGTGAAAGACTCTATCCCCTTTATCCACCACTAAAGTGTATCTACATCCTCTGTGACTTCATCTAAGCCACGAGGATGTAGATATACATCTTGTAGCTGAAGCACAGCTGTGCAGGATTGGGCATTGCTGCAGCAGTAATTTGGTGAAATGGAACAAATATTTTTAAAAAGTGCTTTTATTTTTTCAGTTCAAAGTAAAAAACACACACTGTAGCATTATTTCAGAATCAAATAACCTCACCATAAATTGTGACAGGAACATAATGTAAGTTGTGTAAAAACCGTAGGAATAATAAAAAAAATATAGAGGTTTTTTTTTCTTTTTATCAACAGTAGCGCTTTTTATTTTTAATCTGGAATTAGTAAAAAATTATGTTCTTTTTCCCATTAAAATGCATACAAAACAAAATTGTTTAATAAAAAAAAAAAACGATTTTGCACCCTAAACCCAGAAGAAACCCCCAAACATCAAGGACAAAAAATTGATAACATTGATCGGGATTTTTTAGAGGCAGGACCTTCGAAGGAACGCAGAAAACGACAAAGCCGTGACGGAGAGGAGTCAGAGGAGGATACAGAAAACAGAGGCACAAACAAAAAACAAAAAGCGTATTAGGGAAGGGGATTTACAATCTTAGCAGTAAGGAATTATCAAAACATGAATGAATGGTCTTGGATAAAGGCCTGAAATTCGCACCACCCAAACCTATGAACAAATTCCAGTTGTACATTGACTCTCATAAATTTGTTAGGAAATTGAATATAAAGAAGTTTTTTAGTAGCCGGAATGCTCCCACAGCATCTACAGTGGATCTGAGTGCTAATAGACCCTTTTTATATAGCGGTTTAAAGAATAAATCAACATTTAACATTTATGCGCCAATAATGGCATAATAGACACTTTCAAAAAAGCGGTTTTGCATGATATTGAAGAATTACCAGTGAAGGCAGCTAGAACTGATCGGCACTTTAAGGAAGCACTTAGCACTTTATCTAAAGATAAACAAATCACTATTAAACCAGCGGATAAAGGCGGTGGTGTTGTGATTATGAATACCAGTAAATATAATCGAATGGTGCTGGATTTACTTGAAGATTGTAAAACGTATTAAAAACTAAGGACAGACCCAGAAGGTAACTATTATGAAATATTGAAGGGACTAATAAAGAAGGGTACAGACAAAGGAATTTTGACAGAAAAGGAAGCAAAATACTTAGTACCCTCATTTTATAGAACCCCAGTAATGTACTGCCTCCCAAAAATTCATAAGGACTGTACAAATCCCCCGGGTAGACCAATTGTAAGCGGAATACAGTCAATAACAGCAAGATTGGGTCAATTCATTGATACGTTTTTACAACCTATTGTCACGCAGGTACCTTCCTATTTAAAGGACTCCAAACACTTAATTCAAATTCTTGAGGGCGTACAATGCGGAGAACCACACATTTTGGTAACAGCTGACGTTTCCTCCCCGTATACCGTGATACAGCAGGATGCAGGACTAAGGGCAGTGGAGTATTTCTTAAAAGCACAGGGCACTTTAAGTAATGTTAAGATCTCTTTTTTAATAGAAATTTTAGACTTTGCATTATCACATAATTATTTTTGGTTCGAAAAATTGTTTTATTTGCAGAAGATTGGTGTAGCCATGGGGGCAAGGTATGCGCCCAGTCTGGCCAATTTGTTCATGGCCAGATGGGAAGAGCAAGATATATATGAAAGAAAACATTCAGATCTAATTTTATGGAAACGTTTTATTGATGACGTGTTTTTTATCTGGAAGGGAGATGTGCAATCACTGGAGACGTTTATAAGTTTTATTAATACTAATAATGACAACCTAGTTTTCAATTGTGAATATAGCACTATGAATGTCAATTTTTTGGATCTAGTTATTACAAATGAGAAGGGCAATTTTAATACTAAAACTTATTTTAAAAAGACTGATCGTAACAGCTACGTTCCTCAAGGTAGCTGCCATCATCCTACATGTTTGAAATCTATCCCACGAAGCCAATTTCTGAGGATTTTTAGAAATTGTACTAGACTAAAGCTGGCCATACACTGGCCCGATTTGCCGCCGTCACTGGGATCGAATCTGCTGCCAATCGTTCGTGCTACACGCCGAATTTCGATCCATTTCGTCTGATCCCGTCGATCACTCCGTGCGGAAAATTACCGTCGATCGCCCGCGGGTAGGGAGCGCGTCGCTAGCGGCGTTCGAGTACCCGACGACCGACGCAATAGAGCCGCATACATTACCTGCTCTGCCGGCACGACTACCCCCGGTCACCGCTGCTCCGTCTCCGCGCTGGTCTCTGGCATGCTTCAGTTCCTCCTGCCCGGCAGGAAGTTTAAACAGTAGAGGGCGCTCTACTGTGGCTGGACAGTGTAATGGTTAGGGGCTCTGCCTCTGATGTAGGAGTCCTGGGTTCAAATCCTGGCTCTTCCTACTCAGTAAGCCAGCACCTATTGAGTAAGGAGTTCATTAGGCAAGTCTCCCTAACACTGCTACTGCCTACTGAGTGCGCTCTAGTGGCTGCCTCGCAAGCGCTTTGAGTCTGACAGGAGAAAAGCGCTATACAAAAAAAGGAATTATTATTATTATTACTGTTTAAATTTCCTCCTGGGCAGGAAGAAGTAAAGCATGCTGGACCTGGAGACCAGAGCGGAGAAGACAGCGGAGACCTGGGGACTGGATTCGCGCCGGCGGAGCAGGTAATGCATGCGGGCGGGGGGAGCGGCGGCAGCACCACCACCACCACAACAGATTGTGAACGGTTTCAGGCTGAAATTGGTTCACAATCTGTTTGCAGTAAAGGCAGCCATACGATCCCTCTCTGAACAGATTCGATCAGAGAGGGATCTATCTGTTGGTCGAATCTGATGGCAAATCGACCAGTGTATGGCTACCTTAAGTGATTATACTACACAGACGGATCTACTGATAGATAGATTTATTGAAAAGGGATATGATAACATTGAATTACAACGGGTACGATCAGAAATTGCCGCAAAAGACCGATGTGACATTATACATGGGAATAGTGCAATAGGAGTTGAAGATATGGAAACTGATAATACTGTAAATAGTAGAACAAAGCAAACTGAAATATCCTTTATAACAGATTTTAATCTGCAACACAATGACATTAAAAAAATAGTAGCACGACACTGGCATCTACTACACTTGGATCCGGACCTGAAGGAGTTGGTGGGCAACCAACCTCGTGTGATATTTAAAAAGGCATCTAACTTGCAAAATGTTTTAACTAACTCTTTCAACCAGCATCCAATACCACGGACATTTTGAACCCTTGATGGATATTACAAATGTAAAAAGTGCTATAATTGTAGGACGTGTAAAAATGTCCCACGTAAACAACTATCGTTTAAAAGCAATGTCACTGGTGAAACATTTAATATAAAGACATTCTTCAATTGTAAAAGTATGTATGTGGTGTACTTGTTGGAGTGTCCTTGCGGACTCCAATATGTGGGAAAAACAGAACATGTGCATAATATTGAGAAAGGTGAAGTAGATCATTCAGTCCCAAACCATTTTAAAGAACATCACAATAAGGACCCCAGTAAAATGAATTTTTGTATTATTGACCAAGTGACTAATAAGTGGAGAGGACAAAATA
The DNA here is from genome assembly GCF_040937935.1 of Hyperolius riggenbachi. NCBI lineage: Eukaryota > Metazoa > Chordata > Amphibia > Anura > Hyperoliidae > Hyperolius > Hyperolius riggenbachi. Next base: position 282,435,571 of record NC_090651.1, read on the forward strand.
AAGATAGAGATTTATTGCAATTAGAAAATGAATGGATTTACAAACTGAAAACTCTGAAACCAAGAGGACTGAATGTTGATTTTAGTGTTAATTGTTTTATTGATAATTCGTGAATACAATTTTAGTAAATAGTTTGTGTTTATATATATGTTTCAGAGGTAAATATTTGATTCTCCACTAGATGGCAGCACTAACATAATTGTGGTCACGTACGGTAAGTGTATATTATGTAAAGATCTGTTTTAATTGCTTTTTTATATTATTTTTAATTAATTCATGTGGACGTTTATTTTAGTATTTATGTATACCGATGAGTTAGTGGATTATTATATTCACTTACATATGATTATTGGAAGGATAGAATAAGAGGTATCTTTTAATTAGAGTTGGGCCGAACCTCCGATTTTAGGTTCGCGAACCGGGTTCGCGAACTTTCGCGGAACGTTCGGTTCGCGTTAAAGTTCGCAAACCGCAATAGACTTCAATGGGGATGCGAACTTTGAAAAAAAAAAAAATTATGCTGGCCACAAAAGTGATGGAAAAGATGTTTCAAGGGGTCTAACACCTAGAGGGGGGCATGGCGGAGTGGGATACACGCCAAAAGTCCCCGGGAAAAATCTGGATTTGACGCAAAGCAGCGTTTTAAGGGCAGAAATCACATTGAATGCTAAATGACAGGCCTAAAGTGCTTTAAAACATCTTGCATGTGTATACATCAATCAGGTAGTGTAATTAAGGTACTGCTTCACACTGACACACCAAACTCACTGTGTAACGCACCGCAAACAGCTGTTTGTGTAGTGACGGCCATGCTGGACTGGTGCGCACCATGGCGAGAGTGCAGGTTTTGGTGGCTTTACAGCCCATATGGTCGCCTGGCTGATGTAGCTGAATGACAGAACAGTGACTGTCCAGCTGATCAAATTTGGTCTGATCACAATGAAGCAACGACCTTATTATCTTTTGTGTGCCCCCCGAAACACTCATCTAGGCGCCGGTCATTGCTTCATTGTGATACGCAAGCCCCTTCACCACGGCAAGCTAATGATCACGAAGGGGAATGGGCGCATGTACATGCCTGTTCTTTTGTTGTTGCAGCTGCCCGCAGTGCAGCCAGAAAAATTAGGCAGTCATGTACACGCACCAGAAAAATTATTACAGCGGCCGCTGCTAGCAGCGGCCTAAAAAATTCAGCAATCCGCCTGGAGTCCCGGACCCTGTTGGTGGTGGCGGAGAAGGTAGTCAAGCGGCCTGCAGGCAGACATGCTGTGTGGAGGGACTGGGAGCGACTTAGTCTTCTTGGGGCAGGCCAGGCAGCCAGTCACACGGCGTGCAGGCAGAGATGCTGTGTGTGCGGGGACTGACTTAGTCTTGGGGCGAGCAGCAGCCCTCCGGGATCCATGCCTCATTCATTTTGATAAAGGTGAGGTACTTAACACTTTTGTGACTTAGGCGACTTCTCTTCTCAGTGACAATGCCTCCAGCTGCGCTGAAGGTCCTTTCTGACAGGACGCTTGCGGCAGGGCAGGAGAGAAGTTGGATGGCAAATTGGGACAGCTCTGGCCACAGGTCAAGCCTGCGCACCCAGTAGTTCAAGGGTTCCTCATCGCTGTTCACAGCAGTGTCTACATCCACACTTAAGGCCAGGTAGTCGGCTACCTGCCGTTCCAGGCGTTGGTGGAGGGTGGATCCGGAAGGGCTACGGCAAGGCGTTGGACTAAAGAACGTCCGCATGTCCGACATCACCATGAGATCGCTGGAGCGTCCTGTCTTTAACTGCGTGGACACGGGAGGAGGATTAGTGGCAGTGGTACCTTGCTGGCGTTGTGCTGTCACATCACCCTTAAAGGCATTGTAAAGCATAGTTGACAGCTGGTTCTGCATGTGCTGCATCCTTTCCACCTTCAGGTGAGTTGGTAACAGGTCCGCCACTTTGTGCTTGTACCGAGGGTCTAGTAGTGTGGCCACCCAGTACAGCTCATTCCCCTTGAGGTTTTTTATACGGGGGTCCCTCAACAGGCAGGACAGCATAAAAGACGACATCTGCACAAAGTCGGATCCAGTACCCTCCATCTCCTCTTGCTCTTCCTCAGTGACGTCACGTAAGTCAACCTCCTCCCCCCAGCCGCGAACAATACCACGTGAAGGTTGAGCAGCACAAGCCCCCTGCGACGCCTGCTGCGGGTGTTCTCCTGCCGCCGTCCCCTCCTCCTCCTCCTCCCCCAAAGAAACACCTTGCTCATCATCCTCTGAGTCTGACTCATCTTCTGCACACGACTTCTCTTCTTCCTCCTCCTCCCCCCTCTGTGCTGCCGCAGGTGTTGAGGAAACAGCTGGGTCTGATGAAAATTGGTCCAATGCCTGTTCCTGCCATAACGGTTCCTGGTCACGCTCATTTGCAGCTTCATCCGCCACTCTACGCACAGCACGCTCCAAGAAGTAAGCGTAGGGAATTAAGTCGCTGATGGTGCCCTCACTGCGGCTCACCAGGTTGGTCACCTCCTCAAACGGCCGCATGAGCCTGCATGCATTTTTCATCAGTGTCCAGTTGTCGGGCCAGAACATCCCCATCTTCCCAGACTGTTTCATTCTACTGTAGTTGTAGAGGTACTGGGTGACGGCTTTCTTCTGTTCTAGCAGGCGGGAGAACATGAGCAGGGTCGAATTCCAGCGAGTCGGGCTATCGCAAATGAGGCGTCTCACCGGCATGTTGTTTTTCCGCTGAATTTCCGCAAAGCGTGCCATGGCTGTGTAAGACCGCCTCAAATGCCCACAGAACTTCCTGGCCTGCTTCAGGACATCCGCTAAGCCAGGGTACTTTGCCACAAATCTTTGAACAACTAGATTCATGACATGTGCCATGCAGGGTATGTGTGTCAGCTTCCCCATATGCAAAGCGGCAAGCAGATTGCTGCCGTTGTCGCACACCACGTTGTCTATCTCCAGGTGGTGCGGGGTCAGCCACTCATCCACCTGTTTCTTAAGAGCAGCCAGGAGAGCTGCTCCAGTGTGACTCTCCGCTTTGAGACAAGACATGTCTAAGATGGCGTGACACGGTCGTACCTGGCATGCAGCATAGGCCCTGCGGAGCTGGGGGCTGTGTAGCTGGAGAGGAGAACTGCCACTCAGCCAAGGAGGAGGAGGACAGCAAAGAGCATGTAGCAGGAGGAGAGGAGGTGGCAGGAGGCCTGCCTGCAAGCCGTGAAGGTGTCACAATTTGGTCCGCTGCGCCCTGCTTGCCATCGTTCACCACCAGGTTGACCCAATGGGCTGTGTACGTAATGTAGCGGCCCTGCCCGTGCTTGGCAGACCAGGCATCCGTGGTCAGGTGTACCCTTGACCCAACGCTCTTCGCAAGATATGACACCACTTGCCTCTCAACTTCACGGTGCAGTTGGGGTATGGCCTTTCTCGAAAAATAAGTGCGGCCTGGCATCTTCCACTGCGGTGTTCCGATGGCCACAAATTTTACGGAAGGCCTCAGAGTCCACCAGCCGGTATGGTAGCAGCTGGCGAGCTAACAGTTCCGCCACGCCAGCTGTCAGACGCCGGGCAAGGGGGTGACTGGCCGAAATTGGCTTCTTCCGCTCAAACATTTCCTTCACGGACACCTGACTGCTGCTGTGGGCAGAGGAGCAGGAAGCGCTTAAGGGCAGAGGCGGAGTGGAGGAGGGTGCCTGTGAAGGTGGAAGGGAGAAAGCGGCAGAAGCAGATGATGCACCTGAAGGAGGAAGAGGAGAAGGAGGGTGACTTTTCTTTTGTGTGCTGCTGCTGCTTTTGCTCAGGTGGCCATCCCATTGCTGTTTGTGCCTTTTCTCCAGGTGCCTTCGTAAGGCACTTGTCCCTACGTGAGTGTTGGCCTTTCCACGGCTCAATTTTTGTTGGCAGAGCGAACAGATGGCTTTGGTCCGATCTGAGGCACACACATTAAAAAATTTTCACACTGCTGAGCCACCCTGGGATGTGGGCACTATGGGGACCTCAGCAGCTGATGCTGAAGGGCAAGTTGGCTGGCTGTACATAGGTGGCGATACATGGTGCCGGACACTGCCACCAGCTGTTTCTGATGAAGAGCTGCCCCAGCTTCTTTCAGCAACTTCTCTCCTCCTACTACTCTCTGACTCCCCCTCTGAACTGTCCCCCTCTTCATCTCCTCTATTGGGAACATACAGAGGATCCCTATCATCGTCATCATCGTAATCATCCTGCCCAGCTTCGCTTGCCTCAGACAAATCCAAACATGCACCATCAGTAGGTCCTTCATCCTCCTTACACGTTACATCCATAGTGTTGCCGCGTAACTCAGACATATGAGCTGGTGAAAATTCATCTGGCTGTAACAACAATGGCTGTGCATCAGTGATTTCAACACTAAATAATTCTTGCGAAGTGTCAAATGCAGCGGAAGTGGTGCTAGTAGTAGCGCTGGTGGCTGAGCAAGATGAGGTGTTCTGTGTCGCTAAATACTCAACCACGTCCTGACAATCTTGGGAGGTGATGGGACGTGCCTTCTTCCGAGCACTGTACTGTGGGCCAGGTCCACACGAAATTACATTTACACGACCTCGCGCAGACCTGCCGGGTGGCCTTCCTCTGGCTCTGGCACTACCTCTTCCTCTACCTGTTTTGTCCATATCGGGTCGGGTATGCACGGAGTGGTATATCACACTGCGTGCACTCACGTAGGTAGGTGGGTTCACTTAACTGCACAGGTATGCGCACTGATGCGGTGGGTTCACTGAACAGAACAGGTATACAGTGGCGGGTTCACAGAACAGGTATGCAGTGGCAGGTTCACTGAACAGAACAGGTATGCAGTGGCGGGTTCACTGAACAGTACAGGTATACAGTGGCGGGATCACTGAACACAACAGGTATGCAGTGGCGGGTTCACTGAACAGAACAGGTATGCAGTGGCGGGTTCACTGAACAGTACAGGTATACAGTGGCGGGTTCACAGAACAGGTATGCAGTGGCAGGTTCACTGAACAGAACAGGTATGCAGTGGCGGGTTCACTGAACAGTACAGGTATACAGTGGCGGGTTCACTGAACACAACAGGTATGCAGTGGCGGGTTCACAGAACAGAACAGGTATACAGTAGCGGGTCCACTGAACAGAACAGGTATACAGTGGCGGGTTCACAGAACAGAACAGGTATGCAGTGGCGGGTTCACTGAACAGAACAGGTATGCAGTGGCGGGTTCACTGAACAGTACAGGTATACAGTGGCGGGTTCACAGAACAGGTATGCAGTGGCAGGTTCACTGAACAGAACAGGTATGCAGTGGCGGGTTCACTGAACAGTACAGGTATACAGTGGCGGGTTCACTGAACACAACAGGTATGCAGTGGCGGGTTCACTGAACAGAACAGGTATGCAGTGGCGTGTTCACTGAACAGTACAGGTATACAGTGGCGGGTTCACAGAACAGGTATGCAGTGGCAGGTTCACTGAACAGAACAGGTATGCAGTGGCGGGTTCACTAACCAGTACAGGTATACAGTGGCGGGTTCACTGAACACAACAGGTATGCAGTGGCGGGTTCACTGAACAGAACAGGTATACAGTAGCGGGTCCACTGAACAGAACAGGTATACAGTGGCGGGTTCACTGAACAGAACAGGTATGCAGTGGCGGGATCACTGAACACAACAGGTATGCAGTGGCGGGTTCACTGAACAGAACAGGTATGCAGTGGCGGGTTCACTGAACAGGTATGCAGTGGCAGGTTCACTGAACAGAACAGGTATGCAGTGGCGGGTTCACTGAACAGTACAGGTATACAGTGGCGGGTTCACTGAACACAACAGGTATGCAGTGGCGGGTTCACTGAACAGAACAGGTATGCAGTGGCGGGTTCACTGAACAGTACAGGTATACAGTGGCGGGTTCACAGAACAGGTATGCAGTGGCAGGTTCACTGAACAGAACAGGTATGCAGTGGCGGGTTCACTGAACAGTACAGGTATACAGTGGCGGGTTCACTGAACACAACAGGTATGCAGTGGCGGGTTCACAGAACAGAACAGGTATACAGTAGCGGGTCCACTGAACAGAACAGGTATACAGTGGCGGGTTCACAGAACAGAACAGGTATGCAGTGGCGGGTTCACTGAACAGAACAGGTATGCAGTGGCGGGTTCACTGAACAGTACAGGTATACAGTGGCGGGTTCACAGAACAGGTATGCAGTGGCAGGTTCACTGAACAGAACAGGTATGCAGTGGCGGGTTCACTGAACAGTACAGGTATACAGTGGCGGGTTCACTGAACACAACAGGTATGCAGTGGCGGGTTCACTGAACAGAACAGGTATGCAGTGGCGTGTTCACTGAACAGTACAGGTATACAGTGGCGGGTTCACAGAACAGGTATGCAGTGGCAGGTTCACTGAACAGAACAGGTATGCAGTGGCGGGTTCACTGAACAGAACAGGTATGCAGTGGCGGGATCACTGAACACAACAGGTATGCAGTGGCGGGTTCACTGAACAGAACAGGTATGCAGTGGCGGGTTCACTGAACAGTACAGGTATACAGTGGCGGGTTCACAGAACAGGTATGCAGTGGCAGGTTCACTGAACAGAACAGGTATGCAGTGGCGGGTTCACTGAACAGTACAGGTATACAGTGGCGGGTTCACTGAACACAACAGGTATGCAGTGGCGGGTTCACAGAACAGAACAGGTATACAGTAGCGGGTCCACTGAACAGAACAGGTATACAGTGGCGGGTTCACAGAACAGAACAGGTATGCAGTGGCGGGTTCACTGAACAGAACAGGTATGCAGTGGCGGGTTCACTGAACAGTACAGGTATACAGTGGCGGGTTCACAGAACAGGTATGCAGTGGCAGGTTCACTGAACAGAACAGGTATGCAGTGGCGGGTTCACTGAACAGTACAGGTATACAGTGGCGGGTTCACTGAACACAACAGGTATGCAGTGGCGGGTTCACTGAACAGAACAGGTATGCAGTGGCGTGTTCACTGAACAGTACAGGTATACAGTGGCGGGTTCACAGAACAGGTATGCAGTGGCAGGTTCACTGAACAGAACAGGTATGCAGTGGCGGGTTCACTAACCAGTACAGGTATACAGTGGCGGGTTCACTGAACACAACAGGTATGCAGTGGCGGGTTCACTGAACAGAACAGGTATACAGTAGCGGGTCCACTGAACAGAACAGGTATACAGTGGCGGGTTCACTGAACAGAACAGGTATGCAGTGGCGGGTTCACTGAACAGAACAGGTATGCAGTGGCGGGTTCACTGAACAGTACAGGTATACAGTGGCGGGTTCACTGAACAGGTATGCAGTGGCAGGTTCACTGAACAGAACAGGTATGCAGTGGCGGGTTCACTGAACAGTACAGGTATACAGTGGCGGGTTCACTGAACACAACAGGTATGCAGTGGCGGGTTCACTGAACAGAACAGGTATGCAGTGGCGGGTTCACTGAACAGTACAGGTATACAGTGGCGGGTTCACAGAACAGGTATGCAGTGGCAGGTTCACTGAACAGAACAGGTATGCAGTGGCGGGTTCACTGAACAGTACAGGTATACAGTGGCGGGTTCACTGAACACAACAGGTATGCAGTGGCGGGTTCACTGAACAGAACAGGTATGCAGTGGCGGGTTCACTGAACAGGTATACAGTGGCGGGTTCACTGAACAGAACAGGTATACAGTGGCAGGTTCACTGAACAGAACAGGTATGCAGTGGCGGGTTCACTGAACAGAACAGGTATACAGTAGCGGGTCCACTGAACAGAACAGGTATGCAGTGTCGGGTTCACTGAACAGTACAGGTATACAGTGGCGGGTTCACTGAACAGAACAGGTATACAGTAGCGGGTCCACTGAACAGAACAGGTATGCAGTGGCGGGTTCACTGAACAGTACAGGTATACAGTGGTGGGTTCACAGAACAGGTATGCAGTGGCAGGTTCACTGAACAGAACAGGTATGCAGTGGCGGGTTCACTGAACAGGTATACAGTGGCGGGTTCACTGAACAGAACAGGTATACAGTGGCGGGTCCACTGAACAGAACAGGTATGCAGTGGCGGTTTCACAGAACAGGTATGCAGTGGCAGGTTCACTGAACACAACAGGTATGCAGTGGCGGGTTCACTGAACAGGTATACAGTGGCGGGTCCACTGAACAGAACAGGTATGCAGTGGTAGGTTCACTGAACACAACAGGTATGCAGTGGTGGGTTCACTGAACAGGTATGCAGTGGTGGGTTCACAGAACAGGTATGCAGTGGTGGGTTCACAGAACAGGTATGCAGTGGCAGGTTCACTGAACAGGTATGCAGTGGTGGGTTCACTGAACAGGTATGCAGTGGTGGGTTCACTGAACAGGTATGCAGTAGTGGGTTCACAGTACAGGTATGCAGTGGTGGGTTCACAGAACAGGTATGCAGTGGTGGGTTCACTGAACAGGTATGCAGTGGTGGGTTCACAGTACAGGTATGCAGTGGTGGGTTCACAGAACAGGTATGCAGCCAGGAACAAGCTAAGCCTAACTCATCTTTCCCTATGAGAGACAGTCTGCAGCAGCTCGCCCTACTCTCACTAATGCAGGCACACGAGTGACCGTAATTGCCGCCGCTGCCTGCCTTATATAAGGGGGGTGGGGCTCCAGGGGCTAGTGTAGCCTAATTGACTACACTGGGCCTGCTGACTGTGATGTAGAGGGTCAAAGTTGACCCTCCATGTGCATTATGGGGCGAACCGAACTTCCGCAAAACTTCGCCTGCGGGACGCGAACGCTAACCACGGAAGTTCGCATGGAACCGTTCGCAGGCGAACCGTTCGGCCCAACTCTACTTTTAATAAGATGAATAGTTTTGCAATTTCTTGTTTGAAAAATACTATCACAAGACTTAAAGGGACTCCGAGCTCATCTTAAAAATGAAAATTGTACTCACCCGGTCCTTTCTCCAGCCCAGTGCTGGTCGGGAGGTCCCACGACGGCGTCCTGGCTCCTCTCCTAGTCCCCGCTCCGGAATGGCTGACCGGCGGTAGCCCGGGCGACGCTCGGCCAAGTGTCGGGCTTCTTCTTCCGCGTATGACGCGGCTGACGTCACACGCCGGCCGCCTCGCGTCATCACGGCGGCTGGCGTGGAAGTACTGCGCATGCGCGATTAAAGCGCGCATGCACAGTACTTTCACACCGGCCACGGTGATGACGCGAGGCGGCCGGCGTGTGACATCAGCCGCGTTATACGCGGAAGAAGAAGCCCGACACTCATTATGAAGATTGTCGAATAAAGATTGTAAACCCCCTGTTGCTGAAAACTACTGAGCCCGGCTTGTTGTTTTGTCCCTTGGTGGTGAACACTGTGTACCTAACAAGCACTGGGTGACTACAGGCTATAACAACAGAAGAGGGTGATTTTTCAGCGCTGAGGAATACAGATTTACATTCTTAATTTAAAAAAATGCCATACACTGAAAGCCTATTTTGTCTTGAAAAAAATATATATTTTATTTACTTGTCATAAGTATGGATAAAGTGATTGCTGATTAAATAGGGACATAGCTAAAATGTCAGAACTGCTCTAGTCCATAAGGGGGAAACAAGGTCTGGATGTGAAGTAGTGAAATATGGTTATTTCTGTGACTATATCCCTATATCATGGGATGTTTTCTTTCCCTTTATTGATTTTATTCCACTTTAAAAATGGGCTCTAGGTCTGTCGCCTGCCGTGCACGCACACACACGCCCGCCTGCTCGGCCGGCCCGCCTCCTGGCCCCTGCATCCTGTCCCAACGTCTGTGTCAGTGCAGGACATGCGTAGTAGCACAAAAGCACTGACACACGGACATGGGACGCAGAGACACTTTATTAGGTAGGATTGTTACATCCTTACATCAGTGAAAGCTAGCAAGGCTATGGTACATTGATGATGACAAGTTAAAAAGTTATGTCCATGATTCAAATAAAGCAGAATGATGGTTACGACGTGTATCCCCGTGCAAATATGTGCAGCAACTGAAGCAAGTCATATATTTGTATTTTCCATTATTTGTAGGAAGGAAGAATATTCTGTCATGACTGAACCGTTTAGTTAAAAAAAATCTATGCTTACATTACTGAGGACAACACCTTGGTACTCTACTAACTGAATTTAAAATGTTATTGCATTTTTGAAAACAAATGTATTTGGCACTTCCCACAGTCACAAATTTTCATATTGAAGGCCAATTTGCGTACGTTAAAAAGGGGCGCTGGGAAAAAAGGGCGCGGGGTTTTAAACGATAAACATGGATAACGTTTAAAAATATAATGTACTATATTTCGTTTAAAAATAATGTTTTATAAAGTTATAAATCATTAAATAATGTGCATGAAATCGGCAATTGTGAAAACGTTAATGTTCCGTTTAAAAAGTGAAATGTATAATACCGTTTAAAAAAAAAATTAGTAAGTAACCCTCCCTGTACCTACCCCTAACCCCTAGACCCCCGTATTGGTGCCTAAACCTAAGACCCCCCTGTTGGTGCCTAAACCTAAGACCCCCCTGGTGGTGCCTGAACCTAAGACCCTCCTTAGTGATCACTGTATTGTGTGTAGAATAATGTTTTAGAAACAGTAAGGGATAGAATATAGTACAATTTACGTTACGTACTGATCGCTTTATTTTGTGAATAATAATGTTTTACAAACAGTAAGGGATAACATTTAAAATAATGTTTTATTGAAATAGGAAACGTAAATCATCACAAGCAGTTATAAAACATTAAAAATCTTCGGGCGGCGTTGGAAAACGTTATTATTCTCGGGCGCCCTTTTTTCCTGTTCGGCGCCCAGTAAACAATATTTATTATGGGAGTGAATGGCGGCGCCCGATTTGTTCACTAGCCTCCTGCGCCCTTATTTACTGTTTCCGGCCAATTTTAGTACTTTTTGCGCAGTGCTTTGTTTTAACCACTTGAAGACCACAGGCTTAGACCCCCCTAGTGACTAGGCTATTTTTTTAAAATTCAGCACTTTAACAGTATATTACTCGGCAATACAACTTAGCACACATTCCCCGCTTATCTCCGCCTACAGGACCTGACGCCAAACGGCGTTAGACGGTCCCGTAGCTGCCACTCTCCCACCGTAGATTGGCGTTAGGCAGTCAGGAGGGTGTTAAAGAGTACTTCTGATGTAAAATAGAAAGCCTGCAGCTCTCTATTATTTCTGCAAGGATCAGTGGGTGGTAGGGTTAATAACTCACCTGCTAGTCCATATTTCGCTAATGACAAAAACACTGCCAGCCAAACCACACCCCCCACCCCCTTTCAGCAAAACCACCACAGTGTTTTTTTTCTAAAGTCTTCTGAAACACTGTGGCCACCCCCACCTGCTTGCTGCAGCTCCCAACTGCCACAGCAAGCAGGTGGGTGTGGCCATAGTGTTTCTGAAGGCTTCAGAAAACATGGCCATTGCTATCTTGCAGATAGAGGGGCAGAGTTTCTAACATCTAATGAATTTAGGGGTGAGCAGGAGAGTGATTAACACTACCACCTGCCGATCCTTGCAGCAGTAAAGGTAGCCATACACTGGTCGATTTGCCATCAGATTCAACCAACAGACAGATCCCTATCTGATCAAATCTGATCAGAGAGGGATCGTATGGCTACCTTTACTGCAAACAGATTGTGAACCGATTTCAGCTTGAAACCATTCACAATCTGTGGTGGTGCTGCCGCCGCTTCCCCTGCCCGCATGCCCGCATACATTACCTGCTCCGCCGGCGCGACTCCCGGGTCTCCGCTCTTCTTCTCTGCTCTGGTCTGGTCTGGTCTCCGGCATGCTTCCCTTCTTCCTGTCTGGGGGAAGTTTAAACAGTAGAGCGCCCTCTACTGTTTAAACTTCCTGCCGGGACAGGAAGAAGGGAAGCATGCCGGAGACTAGACCAGACCAGAGTGGAGAAGAAGAGCGGAGACCCAGGAGTCGCGCCGGCGGAGCAGGTAATGTATTGCAGCTCTATTGCGTCGGTCGTCGGGCACTCGAACGCCGCTAGCGATGCGCTCTTTACCCGCGGGCGATCAACGGTTATTTTCCGCACGGCGCGATCGACGGGATCGGACGGAATGGATCGAAATTCGGCATGTAGCGCGAACGATTGGCAGCAGATTCGATCCCAGTGATCGAATCTGCTGTCGAAACGGCGGCAAATCGGGCCAGTGTGTGGCCAGCTTAAGAGAGACATTGCAGGAGCTCTATTTTACACTGGAAGTAGTCTTTAAATATGCACAAGAACTGCATGCTGCATGTGAGCGCATTTCCATTGCAGTCAATAAAAGCGCACACCATCCAGGTGCCTTTTTAGGGTATTTTCTTTATGGGAACCGCAATACAGCTTTCAATCTAACCAGGTGTAACAGATACCTGATCAGATAAAGGAAACAACCTGTGACTATGTTACAGAATTATCCTCGCGTTAAGAATGCTTACCGATATAGTATTTCCACATGAATTCTGTGTGGTATCGTTGATTGGAAATACAAATCTTACAACTGGGGGGTCAACCGTAGTGTCAACAGTTCCATTGCAGTTGCCAGTAGTGTGTCTCCCATTCAGAGCCAGAGTTGCCGGGTCAAACATGGCGAACTGGGCTGGGCAGGCGATGATGGTCAGTACGATGTTGGATGGACCACATTGTACTGTGATATCACTGTTTGCTGATAGAGAGAGGAATTAGTATCAATGTTCAAATGTCACGTTCAGAAAGTACAATTTTCCAATTTAACAGGACCATTATCATAAACATTATAAAATGTTAAAGGGAGTCGGAAGCCTTTTTTAAAATAAAAAACTGATACTTACCTAAGTAGAGGGAAGGCTCTGGGTCCCATAGAGCCTTCCCATTCTCCTCCCGTGTCCATGTTTCCTCGCAGGTTCCCTGTTAGCTGTCCACTCCCTCTCTAGCGCATCCGCGTGTGCGCAGTACAGAGCCGTGGAGTCTGCGGTGGGAATGAGGACACTTGGAGGAGAAAGAGAAGGCTCATTAGGACCCAGAGCCTTCCCTTTCCTTAAGTAAGTATCTGTTTTTTATTTAAAAAAAAGGCTTCAGATTCGCTTTAAATCCACGTGTATACATACATAAGATGTACATTTGTCACAAAGTAAAATGCACTTTTTTGCTATGTAGATGTCACTTATAGGAATGAGTAATTCATAAAACAAATTGACTGGGTAGAGTGCGTTGCGCAGTTAGTGTGGCCCACGATACCTAGGTAAATCAATTATTGTGAAAGCAACACTTGCGTAGTGTGCATCATCATAGCAATGCTCACGTTACCTAGGTAACGCAAGCCTGCTAATTGTGCAGTAGGCACTACGTCATTAGCGTACTAAACAGATTGCCATGTTACCAATGCTATGACTCTTTATATCCTAAACAGAGTTATGATGGCTATCACAGTCTATAATTGTGTATCACTTTTTCTGTCTGGTGCATGTTTCGCAGCCAAATTGCTGCTTCCAGAGGCGTAGCAATAGGAGTTGCAGAGGTAGCAACCGCATTAAGGCCCTTGGGCCAGAGGGGCCCCGTAGGCCCTCCCTCAACTGCAGTATTAGCTCTTTATTGGTCCTGTGCTGATCTTTTATACAAATGCTTTTAATGATAATAATGATTAACAAGCTGTTCCCTGTCCCTTTCTTGCACCTATGACACTGTGGATGTCTTTGGCAGGTTTTGGTGCGCCTATCGATTGTTATTTATAGAGTACTTGGGGGGGCCCTATGTAAAACTTTCACTGGGGACCACTGCTCATTAGCTATTTCACTGGCTGCTTCCTCAGATGTTACACAAGGACTTTACAGTTTCATATACTAAGTTGCCAAATTGTATCATATTACATTCAGTCTAAGGGATAATAATTCCAATCTGAAGTAAATACATCATCCTCAATCCAGAGAAAATGTTACAATCTGCCACAACATATACGCATTGTTGTCAAAGGTTACTAGTTCCACATGTCCAAAAATGACCAGTGGCTGTAAAGGGTAATGGTTACGGGCTCTGCCTCTGACGTTGGTGACCTGGGCCCATATGCAATTAAAGTTTTCTCCAGAGTTTTCTACTACATGACATTTTTAAATGTGCCAGTAAACTGTCGTTTAAACCACCAACAAGTAAGAAAAGACTCCGAATAATTTTGGTTGTACCTTTTCATCCCCTTTTTGTATTTTTTCATTTGCAAAGTGCTGAAAAGTTATTTTAAAAATAAGTCAAAAAATGATCTCCTAGGAGAAAACTCAGGAGATAAAATTAATTGCATACGGGCCCTGGGCTCAATTCTTTGCTCTTCCCATTCACTAAGCCAGTACCTATTAACCCTCCTGGCGGTTTGCTAAAAATTCAAAGAACGGGATCTCCTGGAGGGCTTCCCCCGTCGCCATGGCGACCGGGTGGGATGACGTCGTCGTGACGTCATAGGGGACTCCGGTCCACCCCACAGCACTGCCTGGCACTGAATGTCCAGGCAGCGCACGGGGTCTAGGGGGGGGGGGCGGCCGCGGCGCGACTAATAGCGGCGGATCGGCAGGTAGCGGCGGCGATCGCATTGTACACACAGCTAGCAAACTGCTAGCTGTGTGTAGCAAAAAAAAAATTATGCAAATCGGCCCAGCGGGGCCTGAGCGGTGCCTTCTGGCGGCATAGCCCGTGCTCAGCACGGGCTTACCGCCAGGAAGGTTAAGGAGGTCTTGGGCAAGACTTCCTTAGGCTATGTTCACATTATAACTCGCCAGCGCTTTTTCAAGCACTGAGCAATTTTTTGTGATTTACGTACACTTTCTAAGCGCTTTTCTAAGCGCATTTGCAGAGCATTTTCTTTTCACTTCCTGACGTCAATCAGGAAGTGAACTCTTTCACCCAGAAATGAATAAATACAGTGTATTTATTTATGAAAGCACTGGGGAAATCACTATACAAAGCGCTTTTTCAATCTCTTTGTGACTTCCCTATACCTTCCATTAAGCCAAATCACCCCAAAAATGTTACAGGTAGCGCTTTTTGGAGCAGTTTGGAATCTAACCATTCATATGTGAACACTCTCATTTGGAATCATTGCACAAGCACTTTTAGGACGATTTTCAAAATCGCCGGCGCTTATAAAAAAAAACGAAAACGCTCTAGGTGTGAACAAGCCCTAACACTGCTATTGCATACTGAGTGTGCTCTAGTGGCTGCCTTACAAGTGCTTTGAGTGCAACAGGAGAAAAGCGCTACACAAATATAGAAATTATCGGGTGCTTCATTCCAACCGTGGTCCCATCTTCAGCCCTTGTCCTACCTATCTATCTGTCTGCTACACGAAGCAGAGTATGGTGTCTAAAGAATTTCTTTCTTTTCCAAAAACATACCCTAGAGATGACAGAGACACTGTCCAATTACCAGAACAGTGTTCACACAATGGGCTTGATTCACCAAAGCGTGATAACTGCTATCACAGCAGTTATCACGCGAACTGCCACGTGCGAAGGTTTGCGCACGTAAAGGATTATGATCACATGTAAACAAAGTTTTGCGTGCGATCACGTGCACGTTTCACGCACGTAATCGAACTCAGACCTCCGTTTATCACGCGGAGTAACCCTTTACGTGCGCAAATCTTCGCTCGTGGCAGATCGCGTGATAACTGCTGTGATAGCAGTTATCACGCTTTAGTTAATCAAGCCCAATGAGACAGACTTGCTGGTTTCTTTGTATATGTTGTTATGAATGTTTTTGTAAAAAATAGAGGAATAGCTGAAAATGTACATTTTATATGTATGCATACACATGGATTTTAAATCCAAACATTTTTCACAGTAGTGATATTTTAAACTTGATCTGAAATCATGTTGTTAAAATCAAAGTAAAAGAGAGGCTGATTCCTAGGCAGCCTCCTTTACCTGTCTTTTCCCTTCACCGCTGCGGGAGGCTTCAGCAATCTTCGAGAGCCTGAGTGCTCCCAAAGATGGCCGCACCGTACTACGTATGTGCAAGCTTGCATTCTCACACATTTGCGCATGTGTAGTAAGGAGCGGCTGTCCTCGGGAGCACTCGGGTTCCCGCAGATTGCCAAAGCCTCCTGCAGCGGCGGAAATGAGCAGTTTCCGACCAATCGGTCAGAGACTACTAACAAGGATCCAGACCTGGAACTCTGGGGACCGTAGGAGGAACAGGATGGCTCTATAGGACCCAGAGCCTTCACTCATCTTAGGTAAGTATCTGTTTTCTTGTTTTTGTTTCCTAAAGAGAATCCGAGGTGGGGATATGGGGGGCAGATGGGACACAGAGCCATATTCTCTGCCTAATGACATGGCTCTGTGTCCCCCAACCGCCGCATTCTGCCCCCCCCCCCACACACACACACAGCCGTGCTAAAGCCCCCAAGTTTGGCGACAAGATTTGTCACTAACAGTGTTGCTCGGATACCCCTTTTTATTATCCGGGTTGACCCGGATCCAGATAGTAAACTATCTGGATAAATTCGGATATCCAAATTCGAACCATTCCGCAATCCAAATAGATCCGGATATCCGAACCCATCATCTGGGTAAATCCGGATATTCGGATTGAAAACCGAAAGTGGCCTTTAAAATGCTTCCAAAACGTCTTTTATAGTAATTGATGCATGAAGCATCATGTTTTTTTTTTAAAGAAAAACAGTAATTGTTTATGTGGGGATCTAAAATACAAAAAAAAAAAATGGCTGTAAATTAACATTCAGGACTGGTTCCAGACAGCAGTCGTGCAGCCCACATGGGGCTTGATTCACAAAGCCGTGCTAAGTGTTTAGCACGGGTGTGCTAAACAGTTAGCACGCGAAGTGCCGTTCGCGGACTTTTGCGTGCGCAAAATGCCGCGATTCGCACGATCTCGGATTTTTGTGCGCGCAAAGTTGCGCAAGCAAAACTCAGCATTTGCACGAATCGCGGCACTTTGCGCGAGCAAAAGTCCGCGAACGGCACTTCACATGCTAACTGTTTAGCACACCCGTGCTATACACTTAGCACGGCTTTGTGACTCAAGCCCATTGTGTCCAAAGTCCAACACACAACTGGGACATCAGTTTTCATCCCAGACACCTCCAAAAAAATTACACAGCAATTGTGTTTTGGGCATAATAGGTAACAGCAGCAGTGGTCTGTGGCACCCTGGTGGTGGGAGCAGCACAGGCAGCAGGAGCAGCGCAATGCAGCAGCAGCAGGTTTAACGTGTGCCAGGAGCATGTCGGAGATTGTACCATGGCACATAGCATTGGTACCACGGCTGTTAAAAAAATTGTGAACCAGGCTTAGTTAGTATTAGTTAACAATCAGGAGGAGCCAGGAGGTTGTGGTGGTAAAGGGTGGTAAGGCAGGCATAGTGATTCCCAGCCACTTCATGTCCCTCTTTTGTCTGGCGATGTTTTTTCCTTGCACGGGAAGCAAAGGAGGGAGCAAAGGAGGCCACTGAGGACTGGCTGCCTGAACAGGCCTCAGTGTCGGCAGGAGTGACAGAGGGGGTTCTGGTGCTGCTCCGAGTCTGACCACTGCTAGCGCCAGCTTCATTCAGCTTCTTGAACGCCTCATCCTCAACAAAATGTTTTTTGTTTAGATGCGTAATGAAACTGGAGGTGCCATACTTGGAGGGGTCACAACCTCTGCTCAGCTTTAGTTTGCACACATTGCATATGGCAAACTTGCTGTCCAATGAGGGCAGAGTGAAAAACCGCCAGATTGGGGACATGAAGATTCCCCTGCGGCCTGAATGGGATTCTGCTGCTTTTCTCCCTGTGGCGGTTGGGGGTTGAGTGGTGCAGCGGGTGGTAGTGGCAGAAGATGTCCTCAGAGTCAGAGCTGACATCCCCATCCTGTGGATGGTAGTCACGGTCCTTCATCTCATCATCAACATCATACTCCCCCTCCTCAAACAATTGCTCCTATTCTGCTGCCACATGCAAGGACCCCCCCCCCCCAACAACCACCGTCTGCATCTGTGACTCCTCCACATAGCCCAATGCGCCCAGAATATCCTCCTCAAAATCGCTGATTGTGATTGTGGTGCCTGGAGTGAAAAGCACGCTCACTGAGGGTAGGCTGCCCGCTGGGGTTGACGTAATGACCAACAAGTCCCCAGGCATTGCTCGGCGGCTGCTGCTGCTCCTGCGAACAGGAGTGGTGGTGCGGGTGGTGGGGGAAATCAGCACAGAGTGACAGACAGCAGAGTAGAAGACAGTGCACACTGTCTATCTGTCACACTGACACTGCTCAGCACAGCAGCACTACAGTAATCTATAGTAGGCTAACACAGTACTACTATAACAACTAACTAGCACTGCAGTACTAACTACACAATAACACAGTAATCCTATTTCCTAACCTATACTGTAGCTAAGGCTAATAGCAGGCCAGCAGCAGGCAGACCTAAATAGCAGATGCTGCAGCACAGAGTCTGACTGTCACTGACTGAAATCACAAAATTACACAACCTAGCTAACTAAAAAACAATAAAATAGTGGTATAGTACAGGTGTTTATGTGCAAAAACGCTAGGTTTTATCACAGTATACAGCACTTGCTTAGTCAACACCACAGGAGATGTCTCTCAGTGAGCAGTCACAGCAAGGACGAGATTCTCATCATGGCTCCTGCCTTATATACAGGAGGGGCTGGCCAGGGTTCCCCTCTGTGATTGGTTGCTAGGGCTTCGGCTGGGAGCCCTCTGATTGGCTCAATGAGGTCATGGAGCCCTCTGATTGGCTCAGTGTGTTATGCTACCCGGATTCTGATATCCGAACTAGATATCCGGATTTCTTTCCGGATATCGCATGCATATCTGGATTCACCTGGATCCGGATTTCAGATTTAGCAAGCTACATGGAATCCGGATCCAAGGTCGGATAGCTTAAAAAGTTTGGGTAATCTGGGTAGTTCGGGTACTCGGAATCCAAATGAGCATCACTGGTCACTAATTCGGAGGTAAAAAGAGGGGGGAGGAATTCCCTGTTTAAAACGCCTGCCAGGGGCGTTCATATAGGGTTTCCTGAGCTGCCATCGAGCAGCTCTCTCCCCTGGCCACGCCTCCTGCTGCTCCCCCGCCTCCCCGCACGCTATAAAAGACAACACAGTCTCTCAGCGCAGCATCCTGACTTTAATTTTATTGCATAGTAAAAGGAAACTTTATTTTTGAACAAAAACAAAACCTCCATTGTTGTACTGTTACAAGGCGTGCGACCTACACTATATAAGCTTGCTTGCTGTCGTATGCGTATATAAAACACAGTCCTTTACATATTTGTAAGGTAGGCTAGCAGATGGGAGTTTCAGAATTAGTTAAAATTAATCACATCAGGTAGCTTGTCTGATCATTCTGAAGTAACCTGTAAGAAGCTTGAAAAATAACTTTTGCTATAGGTAGTCAGTAGGGCCTCAGACCCACTTACAACTGCACAACACTCTAAAAAATGCTATAACACATACCTGGATACCTGTTATAAAGGGATGAGCAGTTTATTCCAGCCCCAAGACACTGCCGTACCAGCAAACCAAGCATACATAGTACAGCTACGTGTATTTTTCCTAAAAAAAAAAAAAAGAAATCATTAAGATTGAAATGTTGCCTTTAGCAAGATATTGTGAAAAAAAACATTGTAGGAGGCATATACTCATAGTAAACCTTGCATTAGAGAGCTAAGAAAGTTGCTATCCTGATCACCTTCAAAAATCAAGATGTCCTGGCTGTAATGCTGATCCTCTATTTAGAACACTTTATACATTTTTAGATTGTAAGCTCGCAAGGGCAGGGCTCTCTCCCCCTTTTGTGTCTTGGAAATCATTATACATTTTATTCATCGTGTTATTTTTATCACTGTCATTACCACTTCTGTATTTTGTATTCTGTATGCTGTATCATTTTTTTGTATTTTGTCACTAATTATGTATCTTGTATATTAGTGTACACCATTGTCTGTATTATGTACCCCATGTTTGTTTCTTACTTTGTACAGCACCACGGAATATGTTGGCGCTTTATAAATCAATAATAATAATAATAATAAAAGGAGTGGAGAGGGGAGAGGTCAGTGTTAGTAGTGGAGAGGGGAGAGGTTAGCATTAGGAGAGGGGCAATGTTAGTATTAGGAGAGGGGGTAGTGTTAGGCAGAGGATGGGGGAGGTTAGTGTTATGAATGGAGAGGGAGTAGGTTAGTATTATTGGTGTAGAGTGGGAAGTTAGTGTGAGGACAGGAGAAGGAAAGGTTTGTGTTAGGCAGAGGAGTGGGGGTAGGTCAGTATTAGTGTTAGGAGTGGAGAGGGGGGAGGTTAGTGTTAGGAGTGGAGAAGGGGGAGGTTAGTGCTATAAGTGGGGAGGGGGGAGGTTAGTGCTATGAGTGGGGAGGATTAGTGTTAGGAGTGGAGAGGGGGGAGGTAAGTGTTAGGAGTGGAGAGGGTGAAGGTTAGTGCTATAAGTGGGAGGGGGGAGGTTAGTGCTATGAGTGGGGAGGATTAGTGTTAGGAGTGGAGAGGGGAGGGGGGGCACTGTTAGGAGTCAAAAGGGTAAGGTCAGGATCTGAGTGTTAGGTTAGTGTTAGGTGTTAAATTATATTTATATATATTTATAAAAGGTGATCACATTCCACCCAAACATCACTTCTAAAGAGTTAATACATTTACCTCGGGTCCTCAGTAAGCCTGCCATAAGTGAAGTTCTGTATGACCTTTATTATCCTAGTGGCCCTTCCCTACACAGTTGCAAACTCATTAATTCAGTAAGTATTGCTGTTGTTCTATTCCTGATTACATTTATGTTATTCAATTTAGAGCATAAACAGATTTTTACTGCTGCCTGTGTCTGACTTGGGGAAAATGTTCCTCAGCTCTTTTCCATGAAAAAAGCTACACAATTGAAGGTATTTGGAAATCTTTCCACCTGGGTAAAAGACAGAGCTATAATATAAGGGTGGTTTCAGACTGGGGCGGTGCAGTGCGGTAATTTTACCACACCACACAGTAGGGCAATGAAAGTCTGGGGGGGCTTTCATACTACCGCGGAAGGGCGCGATGCGATGGAAGTGATGTAAACGCCACATTCCTGACACTCGGACAAACCTACGTTACCGCGCGGTTATGCGTCGAGCTGTGGCGGACCTTAAGTCATGTAAGTCTATGGGGACGTAGGGATGTTAGAAATCATAGCAGTGGGCGTGCGGCGCACATGCGCGGAAGTGTACTTTTTACAATACGCTTCCATGCACTTCCGTATTTCCTAAAGTGAGCGCAAGCGAGCATCCCTTCCTGTTTGGATGTCACCCAGAAGGGGATCACCGCATACTAACGTGGTAATCCCCGATGGCCTGTTTGTGGTGTGTGCTGTACGCTCCACGGACCGCACCCCTCGCTGGCGCCAATCTTTAGTCTGAAACCGGCCTCAGGAAAAAAAGTAAATAGTAATAAAGTAACAAATGAAAAAAAAAATTTTAACCAGAGTTTTCCTTTGATTAAAAAAGTAACAGCGATCTAAGCAGTTTTTCCTCCTCTGAATCGCGGTTATTTTGCCTATTTGTAATATATTTTAAAGGCAGATCTGATAAGCACCATGATCACATACTGAAAAGCCAATGTAAATTCATAAAAAGTAATGAAATACATGAAAATATTTACCGGTCACTTTCCTCTAACAGTCAGTCGTACATTATTTTTAAAAAGCTGTGACTGGGGTTCAGTGTAAAGTGAGCAGAGATTACAAAGAATGCTGGTGAGCCGATAAACATGTAATATAACTAGAAATAGTAACATCACTCTTCGCAAACAATAGAAAAAGAAACGGAATATTAACCACTTGAGGACCACAGTCTTTCTACCCCTTAAGGACCAGCCACTTTTTTTCCATTCAGACCACTGCAGCTTTCACGGTTTATTGCTCGCTCATACAACCTACCACCTAAATGAATTTTGGCTCCTTTTCTTGTCACTAATAAAGCTTTCTTTTGGTGCTATTTGATTGCTCCTGCGATTTTTACTTTTTATTATATTCATCAAAAAAGACATGAATTTTGGCAAAAAAATGATTTTTTTAACTTTCTGTGCTGACAATTTTCAAATAAAGTAAAATTTCTGTATACATGCAGCGCGAAAAATGTGGACAAACATGTTTTTGATTAAAAAAAAAACATTCAGTGTATATTTATTGGTTTGGGTAAAAGTTATAGCGTTTACAAACTATGGTGCAAAAAGTGAATTTTGCCATTTTCAAGCATCTATGACTTTTCTGACCCCCTGTCATGTTTCATGAGGGGCTAGAATTCCAGGATAGTATAAATACCCCCCAAATGACCCCATTTTGGAAAGAAGACATCCCAAAGTATTCACTGAGAGGCATAGTGAGTTCATAGAAGATATTATTTTTTGTCACAAGTAAGCGGAAAATGACACTTTGTAAAAAAAAAAAAGAAAAAAAAAAGAATCCATTTCTTCTAACTTGCGACAAAAAAAAAATGAAATCTGCCACGGACTCACCATGCCCCTCTCTGAATACCTTGAAGTGTCTACTTTCCAAAATGGGGTCATTTGTGGGGTGTGTTTACTGTCCTCGCATTTTGGGGGGTGCTAATTTGTAAGCACCCCTGTAAAGCCTAAAGGTGCTCATTGGACTTTGGGCCCCTTAGCGCAGTTAGGCTGCAAAAAAGTGCCACACATGTGGTATTGCCGTACTCAAGAGAAGTAGTAGAATGTGTTTTGGGGTGTATTTTTACACATACCCATGCTGGGTGGGAGAAATATCTCTGTAAATGACAATTTTTTCATTTTTTTTACACACAATTGTCCATTTACAGAGTTATTTCTCCCACCCAGCATGGGTATGTGTAAAAATACACCCCAAAACACATTGTACTACTTCTCCCGAGTACGGCGATACCACATGTGTGGCACTTTTTTGCACCCTAACTGCGCTAAAGGGCCCAAAGTCCAATGAGTACCTTTAGGATTTCACAAGTCATTTTGCGGAATTTGATTTCCAGACTACTCCTCACGGTTTAGGGCCCCTAAAATGCCAGGGCAGTATAGGAACCCCACAAATGACCCCATTTTAGAAAGAAGACACCCCAAGGTATTCCGTTAGGAGTATGGTGAGTTCATAGAAGATTTTATTTTTTGTCAAAAGTTAGCGGAAAATTGATTTTTATTGTTTTTTTCACAAAGTGTCATTTTCCACTAACTTGTGACAAAAAATAAAATCTTCTATGAACTCACCATACTCCTAACGGAATACCTTGAGGTGTCTTCTTTCTAAAATGGGGTCATTTGTGGGGTTCCTATACTGCCCTGGCATTTTAGGGGCCCTAAACCGTGAGGAGTAGTCTGGAAATCAAATTCCGCAAAATGACCTGTGAAATCCTAAAGGTACTCATTGGACTTTGGGCCCTTTAGCGCAGTTAGGGTGCAAAAAAGTGCCACACATGTGGTATCGCCGTACTCGGGAGAAGTAGTACAATGTGTTTTGGGGTGTATTTTTACACATACCCATGCTGGGTGGGAGAAATAACTCTGTAAATGGACAATTGTGTGTAAAAAAATCAAAAGATTGTCATTTACAGAGGTATTTCTCCCACCCAGCATGGGTATGTGTAAAAATACACCCCAAAACACATTGTACTACTTCTCCCGAGTATGGCAATACCACATGTGTGGCACTTTTTTGCACCCTAACTGCGCTAAAGGGCCCAAAGTCCAATGAGTACCTTTAGGATTTCACAGGTCATTTTGCGAAATTTGATTTCCAGACTACTCCTCACGGTTTAGGGCCCCTAAAATGCCAGTTCAGTATAGGAACCCCACAAATGACCCCATTTTAGAAAGAAGACACCTCAAGGTATTCCGTTAGGAGTATGGTGAGTTCATAGAAGATTTTATTTTTTGTCACAAGTTAGTGGAAAATGACACTTTGTGAAAAAAACAATAAAAATCAATTTTCCGCTAACTTTTGACAAAAAATAAAATCTTCTATGAACTCACCATACTCCTAACGGAATGCCTTTGGGTGTCTTCTTTCTAGAATGGGGTCATTTGTGGGGTTACTATACTGCCCTGGCATTTTAGGGGCCCTAAACCGTGAGGAGTAGTCTTGAAACCAAATGTCGCAAAATGACCTGTGAAATCCTAAAGGTACTCATTGGACTTTGGGCCCCTTAGCGTACTTAGGGTGTAAAAAAGTGCCACACATGTGGTACCGCCGTACTCAGGAGAAGTAGTATAATGTGTTTTGGGGTGTATTTTTACACATACCCATGCTAAGTGGGAGAAATATCTCTGTAAATGACAATTGTTTGATTTGTTTTACACACAATTGACCATTTACATAGAAATTTCTCCCACCCAGCATGGGTATGTGTAAAAATACACCCCAAAACACATTATACTACTTTTCCTGAGTACGGCGGTACCACATGTGTGACACTTTTTTGCAGCCTAGGTGCGCTAAGGGGCCCAACGTCCTATTCACGGGTCATTTTGAGGCATTTGTTTTCTAGACTACGCCTCGTGGTTTAGGGCCCCTAAAATGCCAGGGCAGTATAGGAACCCCACAAGTGACCCCATTTTAGAAAGAAGACACCCCAAGGTATTCCGTTAGGTGTATGGCGAGTTCATAGAAGATTTTATTTTTTGTCACAAGTTAGTGAAAAATGACACTTTGTGAAAAAAACCCAATAAAAATCAATTTCCGCTAACTTTTGACAAAAAATAAAATCTTCTATGAACTCGTCATACACCTAACAGAATACCTTGGGGTGTCTTTTTTTCTAAAATGGGGTCACTTGTGGGGTTCCTATACCGCCCTGGCATTTTACGGGCCCAAAACCGTGAGTAGTCTGGAAACCAAATGTCTCAAAATGACTGTTCAGGGGTATAAGCATCTGCAAATTTTGATGACAGGTGGTCTATGAGGGGGCGAATTTTGTGGAACCGGTCATAAGCAGGGTGGCCTTTTAGATGACAGGTTGTATTGGGCCTGATCTGATGGATAGGAGTGCTAGGGGGGTGACAGGAGGTGATTGATGGGTGTCTCAGGGGGTGGTTAGAGGGGAAAATAGATGCAATCAATGCACTGGGGAGGTGATCGGAAGGGGGTCTGAGGGGGATCTGAGGGTTTGGCTGAGTGATCAGGAGCCCACACGGGGCAAATTAGGGCCTGATCTGATGGGTAGGTGTGCTAGGGGGTGACAGGAGGTGATTGATGGGTGTCTCAAGGTGTGATTAGAGGGGGGAATAGATGCAAGCAATGCACTGGCGAGGTGATCAGGGCTGGGGTCTGAGGGCATTCTGAGGGTGTGGGCGGGTGATTGAGTGCCCTAGGGGCAGATAGGGGTCTAATCTGATAGGTAGCAGTGACAGGGGGTGATTGATGGGTAATTAGTGGGTGTTTAGGGTAGAGAACAGATGTGAACACTGCACTTGGGAGGTGATCGGACGTCGGATCTGCGGGCGATCTATTGGTGTGGGTGGGTGATCAGATTGCCCGCAAGGGGCAGGTTAGGGGCTGATTGATGGGTGGCAGTGACAGCGGGTGATTGATGGGTGGCAGTGACAGGGGGTGATTGATGGGTGATTGATAGGTGATTGACAGGTGATCAGTGGGTTATTACAGGGAAGGACAGATGTAAATAATGCCCTGGCAAATTGATAAGGGGGGGTCTGAGGGCAATCTGAGCGTGTAGGCGGGTGATTGGGTGCCCGCAAGGGGCAGATTAGGGTCTGATCTGATGGGTAACAGTGACAGGTGGTGATAGGGGGTGATTGATGGGTAATTAGTGGGTGTTTAGAGGAGAGAATAGATGGAAACACTGTGCTTGGGTGGTGATCTGATGTCGGATCTGCGGGCGATCTATTGGTGTGGGTGGGTGATCAGTTTGCCCGCAAGGGGCAGGTTAGGGGCTGATTGATGGGTGGCAGTGACAGGGGTGATTGATGGGTGGCAGTGACAGGGGGTGATTGATGGGTGATTGACAGGTGATTGACAGGTGATCAGTGGGTTATTACAGGGAAGGACAGATGTAAATAATGCCCTGGCGAATTGATAAGGGGGGGTCTGAGGGCAATCTGAGCGTGTAGGCGGGTGATTGGGTGCCCGCAAGGGGCAGATTAAGGTCTGATCTGATGGGTAACAGTGACAGGTGGTGATAGGGGGTGATTGATGGGTGATTGATGGGTAATTAGTGAGTGTTTAGAGGAGAGAATAGATGGAAACACTGCGCTTGGGTGGTGATCTGATGTCGGATCTGCGGGCGATCTATTGGTGTGGGTGGGTGATCAGTTTGCCCGCAAGGGGCAGGTTAGGGGCTGATTGTTGGGTGGCTGTGACAGGGGGTGATTGATGGGTGATAGGTGATTGGCAGGTGATTGACAGGTGATCAGTGGGTTATTACAGGGAAGGACAGATGTAATTAATGCACTGGTGAATTGATAAGGGGGGGGGGGGTCTGAGGGCAATCTGAGCGTGTGGGCGGGTGATTGGGTGCCCGCAAGGGGCAGCTTAGGGTCTGATCTGATAGGTAACAGTGACAGGTGGTGATAGGGGGTGATTGATGGGTGATTGATGGGTAATTAGTGGGTGTTTAGAGAAGATAACAGATGTAAACAATACATTTGGGAGGTAATCTGACGGCGGGTTTGCGGGCGATCTAATGGTGTGGGTGGGTGATCAGATTGCCCGCAAGGGGCAGGTTAGGGGCTGATTGATGGGTGGCAGTGACAGGGGGTGACAGGGGGTGATTGATGGGTGATAGGTGATTGGCAGGTGATTGACAGGTGATCAGTGGGTTATTACAGGGAAGAACAGATGTAATTAATGCACTGGCGAATTGATAAGGGGGGGTCAGAGGGCAATCTGAGCGTGTTGGCGGGTGATTGGGTGCCCGCAAGG